>NC_053490.1:121271500-121879000 GCF_905171775.1 Rana temporaria | reverse complement strand
TGGCCTAAATTGATGAATATATATTTTTTTTTTTGGGCGTGTTTTATTGCAGAAAGTAAACAAAAATATATATTTTGTTTTAATTGTCTTTCTTTTTTTGTTTATAGTGCAAAAGGTGATTAAATACCACCAAAGAAAGCTCTATTTGTGGGGAAAAAAGGACATCAATTTTATTTGGGTACATCATCGCACGATCGCACAGTTGTCAGTTAAAGTAATGCAGTGCCATATTGCAAAAAAATGGTCTGGTCATGAAGGGAGGTAAACCTTCCGGAGCTGAATTGGTTAAAAGCTCTAGAAGGTGCCTCCAACACAGCAAGGCTTCCCTCAATGGGTATTCTAGACCAAAACCAAATGAAAAAATTCAAGATGAATTTTATATTGGTAATACAATTTTTTTAATTGTATAATACTTTTTACCAACAAAAAAAATTATCTTTAAAGATGGCATCTGACGAATATCTATATTGTAAATCAATAACAGATAATGCTTATGTATGCATTAGCTTTCTTATACGAAGGTACTTACAGTTACTATTTCCTGCATCGAACAGTTTAGGAACCATTGGATGGCGGACCTTGATGGTAAATGATGCTGTGTGTCCGATTGTCTGAAACTGAACTGAAAAGTAAAAACATAAAAATATCTTAGTCGGTTTATAGTAAGCTGTGTGAAGAAGTAACGGGGAAGACATAATGACTGGAGAAAATTAATTTAAAGGAGATCTATGTTCACAGCATAGTCAAAGTGTGTATATACTGCGCTAATGATATAAAAAAATATGAAAAACAATATATTCCTGTGAAAAAAGAGCAGCGACACTAACATGTAAACCAAATAATAAACAAAACTAGTCGTGCTAATGAAGGAGGTAAATTTAAATCCTGAAATACCCTTAAAATAATACAGTGTGAATAAAGTGACTTTTGGAATAATGTCTCCAAAAAATTAAAAATGACTTTTAAGGACAGTGGGCCAGATTCTCTAAGAATCTGCGTTGGCGTAGTGTAAGCCATTTACACTACGCCACAGCAACTTACAGGAGCAAGTGCCGTATTCCCCAAACACTTGCTCCGTAATTTGCGGCGGCGTAGTGTAAATGGCCCAGCGTATGGCCGCGTAATTCGAAGGGGGCGGCTTGCATTCAAATTAAGTGTGCCCCCGCGCCGATTGAACTGCGCATGCGCCGGGCTGAAAAATAGCCCAGTGCGCATGCTCCAGCTCACGACGGAAAACGTCAATGACGTTGACGTGTGCGTCATTGACGTAAAGTCGTATCCAAGAACGACTTAACGGACGGAAAAAGACGGCGCGGACCCGACGCCATACTTAACATGGCATACGGCGGACTGGCGTAAGGTTACCCCTCATATAGCAGGGGTAACCTTACGCTTACGGAAACGACGTGAGCGACAAATACGCAACGCAAATTTGTTCGGGAATCGGCGTATCAGGCTCATTTGCATAGTCAAATGAGACCTGAACGTAAACGCCACCTAGCGGCCGGCGTTGCATTACATCTAAGATCCGACGGTGTAAGTGACTTACACCTGTAGGATCTTGGCCGTATCTATGCGAAAATTATTCTAGGAATCACTCGCATAGATACCCGGGCTCAGAAACAGAGATACGACGGTGTTTCCTGAGATACATCGTCGTAACTCTTCTGAGAATCTGGCCCAGTGTCTATACACAGTAGATCAAATTCTGAGACAATATCAATTCAAACCAAAAGGAAAAAGGGGGATGAGCCTCTCCGTGGAACTCTTACCGGAAGAAGTAGACCTCCTATTGTAGCGAGGTCACCTGCCCCTGCAGATATATCCCTCTACGGCAGTGGTTCTCAACCTGTCTAGTGTCGTGACCCCTTGATAAAATTTTCCAAGCTGTGGGGACCCCTAACCGTAAAATTATTTTCCTATCGTGGGTTTTTGGCACCCAAGGCAAGACAAGTAATTTGCGCCCCTAACCCACAGACATTTAGCGCTCCCTGAGTCCCTTCCACTCGTACAATCTTAAAACCTTTTATAGTACATTTTAGGATGTACCACTATTTCTCTTTGTTCTCCTTTCTTTCCCTTTTACCTCTCTCTATCCCAATGTCTTGTTTGTTATCCCCATCCCTCTCTAGATGTCTTTCTCTTATTCTTTCTCTCCCTTTTTCTTTGTTCCTCCCCCTCTATTCCTCTTTCTTCCATGTATTCTCTATTTTTATTCCTTCTCTTACTCCCTGGTGAGGAGTATGGGATCAGTGGCAGTGCTGGTGGGGAGTTGGGATCAGTGGCAGTGCTGACGGGGAGTTGGGATCAGTGGCAGTGCTGGTGGGGAGTTGGGATCAGCCAACTTTGGTGCTCTTGATCAAGGTCATCTGTTGATCTGAGAACTGTAGTGAGGACTTTTAAAGGCAACTCTAATCACAGGTAGTGTTACACAATGTGTCTCCGACTTTGTGGTTTCTCGTAGCAGTGACACCTATGCTGAATCAGCAGATAGGGTCTCCTCCAGCCCCTCCCACTTCACATTCCTCACCAGTCAGCTGACCTCTAGTCCCTGCCCCCCAGCTATGCCGTGAACGGAATGGGTGGCTGTAAAGAGGCCGAGTGGGCGGCAGCAGGCTTCAGGAACAGCCCAGGTTTTGGGGACCCCTGGCAAATCCTCATTTGACCCCCAAGGGGGTCCCGACCCACAGGTTGAGAACCACTGCTCTACGGGGTCTGAGATGGATCCGGGTTACTTGATGTTAATGAACTCCGGTCACCCTCCTCACTCAGTGGCCACCTTCCGTCCACCTCACTTCATAGTATAATCTCCAAGATGAAAGTGGAGCATACAAAAGGACAAAAGCTCCAATAGTGTGTTATCGTTTTCCAACAGAACTCTTTTATTAAAAATGTTCCAATTAGGTATACAATAACATCTTAAAAAGCACTTGCCAGCAATAAAAATGTAAATTCCAAACGAACACCCGCACTTCCGTGGTCACGTGGGGTGTGATGACGTCAGCGCGTAGCTCCGCCCCACGTGATCCCGAAAGTGCAGGTGTTTGTTTGTAATTGAAATTTTATTGCTTTCATCTTGGAGATCATACTATGAAGTGAGGTGGACAGAAGGTGGCCACTGAGTGAGGAGGGTGACCAGAGTTCAGTAACCCGGATCCATCTCAGACCCCGCAGAGGGATATATCTGCTGGCGCAGGTGGCCTTGCTACAATAGGAGGTCTACTTCTTCCGGTAAGACTCTTCACTTCTCCCGGTGTGTGCCCCACGGAGAGGCTCATCTCCCTTTTTCCTTTTGGTGCTGGTGGAAACTTCGAACATTCTTCCATCTTTTTTGAATTGATATTGTCTCGGAATTTGATCTACTCATCACTGTGTATAGACATTGTCATTAAAAGTCACTTTTTATTTCTTGAAAACATTATTTCAAAAGTCACGTTATTCACATATATATACCTTAATTAACATATGTAATACATTGTATTATTTTAAGGGTATTTCAAGTCACATGTCTCATTAGCGCGACTTTTTATATTTTATAACATCAGCATATATAACAATAGTTCATTTTGACAACATTAAGCATACTTGAAAAATCTCCTTTCATGTTCTGCCTGTCTGCTGGAAATCGCTTTCCACAGCTTCCTGCATTTCCTGCATACTAGGCAGCCTCTCCTCTGCTGTTTACTTTAAATTTCGAAAGACTACATATCCTATTGTACCTTGCTGCCTGCAAGTAGTGTTTCCTGTATTGCGAGAAACAACGTCTTGCAGTAATCCTCTTCCTTGTATTTTTTAATAGTGTGTCTATGTAGATTCATTGGGCCAGATTCACAGAAAAAGTACGCCGGAGTATCTGCTGATACTCCGGCGTACTTTCAAATTTGCCGCGTTGTATCTTTATTTTGAATTCTCAAACAAAGATACAACGGCATTTGGCTAAGATCCGACAGGCGTACGTCTTCGTACGCCTTCGGATCTTAGGATGCAATACTTCGGCGCCCGCTGGGTGGAGTTTGCGTCGTTTTCCGCGTTGGGTATGCTAATTAGCTGTTTACGGCGATCCACGAAGGTACGCGCGTTCGTCACATTCTCTTAAGTCGTCGCTAGTCGGCATTTCCAATCGTAAAGTTGCGATTGCTATTTAGGTGGTGTAAAAATAGACAGCCCATGTTAAAGTATGGCTGTCGTTCTCGCGTCAAATTTAAATTTTTTTTGCATAAGACGTCCGGGAATAGGAAAGGACGTAATGCACGTCGTCGTTCAAAAAATTTCGTCTGTGCGACGTCATTTCGCGCAAAACACGGCGGGAAATTTCAAAACGGAGCATGCGTAGTATGTTCGGCGTGGGAACGCGCCTAATTTAAATGATACACGCCCCATTTGAATTCGGCGGGCTTGCGCCGGACGGCTTTACGCTACGCCGCCGCAAGTTTACAGGCAAGTGCTTTGTGAATCAAGCACTTGCGCTGAAAACTTGCGGCGGTGTAACGTAAATGACATACGTTACGCCGCCGCAAATGTATGTGAATCTGGCCCATTATTTTTTGTAATTTACACCCTGTCTGGCCAATGTAACATTCCTGATTGTACCTAAATGAGGTATAGCACATTACTGGAGGTGCAGCTCGATTGGTGCAGATCCTGTTGCAGCTCCCAATTAGAACAAGAATCACAGAGTCCAATACAACCTGACTTATTTATTAGAAAGGTTTATTCTGAATGGAATACACTATAAGGCCCCTTTCACACTGGCGGAGTCCTCCAGTGGTTCTGCCTGCTGAGCGTGGGCATCTCTCCACTGATTGCCACTGATCAGGCGAATGACAGGTCCATGTCTGCCCTGCTGATGCAGAGTGGACACAGACAAAGCCCGCTTTCCTCTACGTCCTGTCCGTTTCCATCTCACTGTCATCCGATCCAACAGATGGATGGGGAATGGATCCCCATTCGTTTGTTTTTAGTGGACAGGATCAGATGGGATGTCGACAGGTGTCAACGGACATGTATCCGTTGACATCTGCCGCTTTATAGAGAGCAATGGATGGTCCGATCTGGTCTGCCTAAAAAACTGACAGGCAGCTCTAATCGGTCCGTCAGTGTGAAACAATAAACTAATAGGTGACTAGGATCAGCTGATCTGAGTTCTGATACTCTTCATCTTATCTCTTCCACAGCATAGAGAAGGTGAAGCCATGCTGCCAGTGACATTGAAGACATCTCTAATGCCGCGTACAGACGGTCGTTTTATGCGATGTAAAAAAACGACGTTTTCTGTGAAGTAAAAAACAACGTTTTTGAAACTTCAATTTTCAAAGACGATGTTGCCTACACACCATAGTTTTTTCACAGTGCTCTAGCAAAGCGAGGTTACGTTCACCACGTTTTTCCATTGAAGCTCGCTTCATAACTATCTTCTGGGCATGCGCGGGTGTAAAAACGTCGTTTGAAACGTCGTTTTTTGCTACACACGGTCAATTTCTGTGAAGTAAAAAACGACGTTTTGAAAAACGACACAAAATTGAAGCATGCTTCAATTTTTTTTGGTCGTTTTTCAGAAGACATAAAACGACGTTTTCTCCCACACACGGTCAATTAAATTGACGTTTTTAAAAACGTTGTTTTTCTACATCGCATAAAACGACCGTCTGTACGCAGCATAAGGCCTCGTACACACGACCGAGGAACTCGTCAGAAAAGACACATAGTTTTCCTCGACGAGTTCCTTGTTAGGCTTGTCGAGAAACTTGACAAGCTTTCTTTGCGTACACACGGTCAAGACCAAATCTCCTCGTTCTCAAACGCGGTGACGTACAACACATACAACGGCAGGGGAAGTTAAATTCCACTGGCACAACCCTTGGGGCTGCTTTTGCTAATCTCATGTTACTGCGTGTTAAGTAAAAGTTTGGTAAGAGACGATTTGCACTTTTCAGACTGTTACAGCGTGACAAATGTGTTATCTCCATTACAAATGCTACTTTTACCGAAGGTGCGCTCCCGTCTCATACTTTATTCTGAGCATGCGCGGGTTTCTTAGCATACACACGAACGTGTTTCTCGCCGAAAACCAGCCCGGCGAGGAACACAACGAGGAAATTGAGACTCCCGTCGAGGAAGAAGAGAACTTGTTCTCTTTTTTCCTCGTCAGTTTCCTCGATGAAAAACATACACACAACCGTTTTCCTCTGCAAAAAAGCTCTCCCACCAAGTTTCTTGATGGATTCTATCGAGAAAAACGGTCGCGTGTATGAGGCCTTAGATTGTAAGCTCGCAGGAGCAAAGCCCCGCTAACCCTCTTATTTTGAATTGTACTGTTTATGTATTGTCCCCCTTTATATTGTAAAGCACCGCACAAACTGTTGGCGCTATATAAATCCTGTATAGTAATAAATAATATCTCTGACATTGATGTGACAGGGAGGTAGACATCCGACATCCAAGTTAGCATCCAGGAGAAGTGGTTAGAAATGAGGGCTTAATCCTGTGCTCCCTTTTCCATAACCCTAACATTTCATATGATCTAAAGCCAAAACCTTCTTTGGGGTGATAAATTCACTAACCACTATTGCCGGTGTTCTGTCAAAACAGCCAACTCGTCGAAATCTCCAACCACGGCACTTCCGGTGACTTTCCAGCATCAGTAATTGCAGATTTGGACGAGTTTGCTGTTTTGACACAACACCGGCAGCGTATACACTATAGTACACGATATAATGAGTGGACATTTTAGTCTTCCCGCTAGTAACCAACAACATGGCTGGCTCCAAGGCGACAACTTTTTCTTCCTTAGCCGCTGTTCTGTCAAAACAGCCAAGTCGTCATGTACTGTAGTGTATGCACTGTGGGTGTTGTGTCAAAAAAAAAAAAAATGTGATCTGTCACCAGAACAGAAAGAAAGAGGAAACCTTTCAATGGGGACACTTGTTTCAGTTACAATTGTCGAAGAGAGGATTTCCTCACTTTGAAGAGGTTGTCTTTTGCTTCCTGTTGAGCCTATAGGACAGAAGGTGAAGGGAAAGATCCTTAACCGCTTGCCGACCGCCTCCTGTATATATACTTCGGCAGAATAGCACGGCTGCGCAAAGCAACGTACAGGTACGTTGCTTTGAATTTGCTCCTGCCACGAGCTCCGTGACCGTGGACTCATTGTCCACTGGTGTCCCGCGATCGTGTCATGGTGCTGCAGAACAGGGAGATGCCTGTGTAAACAAGGTATTTCCCTGTTCTGCCTTGTGACAGGACACTGATCTACTGCTCCCTGTCATCGGGAGCAGTGATCAATGAATGTCGTGTTACTGGTAGCCCAGCTGCCACACAGTTAGAATCACTCCCTAGGACACACTTAACCCCTTCCTCGCCCCCTAGTGGTTAACCCCTTCCCTGCCAGTGTCATTTACACAGTAATCAGTGCATTTTTTATAGCACTGATCGCTGTATAAATATCTATGGTTCCAAAATAGTGTCAAAAGTGTCCGCCATAATGTCACAGTCACGATAAAAATCGTAGATCGCCACCATTACTAATAAAAAAATAAAATAAAAATGCGATAAAACGATCCCAATAAATATATGCTTATTGTGTTTTTTTTTACCAAAAATATGTAGAAGAATACGTATCGGCCTAAACTGAGATAACCAATCCAAATATTATCGTATGAAACCAAAGACTTTCATTCTTGTCTTTTGAGTAACAATACAAGTTCCAAACAGCCGTGTGATTTACTTACCAATGTCTGCTGTATTTGGATGAAAAATGGTGTTGGTATATGAGATAAGCTGAAGCTGGCGATTCAAATTGTCCAGAAGATGGCTTGATAGCGTGATCTGTTTTTCACTCGTTCCTTTTATTGTTACACCATCTACCTCTGCAGCCACGTTAAACGTCCCAATTGTACCTGAAAGACTCACCTGCAGACACAAAGCAAACACTGTCTATGTTGCCAGGCATGCTGCACATCAAACAATACACGGAACAAAGAAACGATAATTTTGGAACTCCTGTGTAAATAAAGCTGCCATGCTGTTTTTTTCCCTATTGAATTCTGACTAATGTCAGCAATTGTCTGTGAAATGAGGCCCACGCATATAAATGTTACATACTCTTTCCATTCAATACACATGGATGAATACTGGGCCTGATGTACAAAAGCTACATTGAACGTGGCAAACACTTATGCCCTGTACACGCGATCGGTTCGTCTGATGAAAACGAACCGATTTTTTCATCAGATATCCGATGAAGCTGACTTTCATCAGTCTTGCCTACACACCATTGGTTAAAAATCCGATCGTGTCCAACGCAGTGACGTAAAACACAACGACGTGCAGAGAAAAAAGTTCAATGCTTCCGAGCATGCGTCGAATGAATTCTGAGCATGCATGGATTTTTGACCGATGGATTTCCCCACAGACGATCGTTTTTTTCTATCTGTTTTTTAACCATACGAAAATTTTAAAACAGGTTCTATTTTTTTTCACGATGGGAAAAAAACTGATGGGGCCCACACACGATCGGTTCGTCCCACGAAAACGGTCCATTGGTCCGTTTTCATCAGACTAACCGATTGTGTGTACAGGGCATTAGAATCGATGTTTAATCTTAAAGATTAAAACATATTAGTTGCTAGGTGTAAGTGGCATTTTTTTATTTTGCTAAAGGTTCTGTAAAAGGTCTGTTACCAATCATGTGCTTTCTATGGCCCGTTTCCTGGGTCTATATTTTTTATACAAATTGCATCATGTGTTTCAAGATCACAGAATGCGTTTTTTAAACAAATACATTTCCATTTATGTACCTTCTGTATTATTATTATTGTTATATATTCTTTGTAATGTGACATGACCATTTGTTTCTGCATTTACATGTATTACAGGGAATGAGGCTTGTCTCGGTGGTTATGTCAGGTCACACTCTGCTTTTATGTATTAAAATATATTAGTTGCTAGGTGTAGGTGGCATTTTTGTATTTTGCTCCAGGTTCTGTAAAAGGTATGATTCCATCAGCTGATAATACTAGCAACAGATAAACAGGATCCAAAATCTAAAAAAACGTAAATAGGCAGGTCACTGGCTGAAGAAGGAACCAATGAGCTGTTCCGAAACGTGTCCCGCCTCTATGACACACTTCCTGTCCACTTCCTGTTTGTGTTTCATGCTGGTTTCTGTCTCGCTTCCTCTGACGTCATCCCTAGGTTCCAGTGTTATTGTGTCCTCTGAACATTCACAGCACAAGTCGGCTGTTATCTCGTGGACTTCCCTGGAAGCTTTACCATCACAGACTGGGACTGCCCTGCCACTGGAACATCTCCTGGACACACTTACCTGCTACATGCCTGTTTCATCCACTATCTTGTAAGTGTTTTTAACCCCTTTAGGGGATATTAAAAGTTTTATACTTCTGCACTTAGAGGCGCCTTGTTTGTTTTTCTGTTTCCATTAGAGATTGCTTGTCTCCCCGAGTGTTGCCTAAAGTGTGTAAAGATTTGCTACCCTCTCCAACACAGACTTTATCTGTCAGGATTCAAATGCTTGGCGCACCCTGGATATACACATTTTCTATAAAATAAATACACACCCTCTTTGTCCCTATTGGTCTGTTCGGTGTCCTGCATGCAGTTTTATATAATAAAAATTGTTCTTTCAGCCTGGAAACTATACCGCCGAGATTGCCGCGGGAATCGGCCGCTAGCGGTGCGGTATTAACCCCCGCTAGCGGCCGATAAAGGGTTAATACCGCCCGCAATGCGCCTCTATTGAGGCGCATTGCGGGCCGTATTGCCGCGGTTTCCCATTGTTTTCAATGGGAAGGAGCGGTGAAGGAGCGGTATACATGCCGTTCCTCTCACCGCTCCAAAGATGCTGCTGACAGGAGATTTTTTTATCTCCTGCCAGTGCATCGCCTCAGTGTGAAAGCCCTTGGGCTTTCACATTGAGTCTGCAGTGAAGGAGTTTTTCAGGCGGGATAGCAGCGCTATTTTTAGTGCTGTACCGCCTGAAAAACTCCTCAATGTGAAAGGGGCCTTACAGCGTGACAAATGTGCTATCTCCATTATGAACGCTGGTTTTACCAGACCAAGCGCTTCCGTCTCGTACTTGTGTTTCAGAGCATGTGTGGAAGTTTGTGCGTCGGAATTGTCTACACACGATCGGAATTTACAAGAACGGATTTTGTTGTCGGAAAGTTTGAGAACCAGCTCTCAAATTTTTGTTGTCGGAAATTCCGACAACAAATGTCCGATGGAGCCTACACAGCTAAATAAGGGGCATTTTCCCACCAGCCCAAATGAACTGGCTTAAGCAGGAGTTCCTCAACACCTGAATAATTTCAAAGATTCCTCTGTGGTAAATAAGGTTGACTTATGCTGCGTACAGACGATCGGATATTCCGACAACAAAACCGTGGACAAAAAGCCAGTATTGCAATTTGCCTTTGCCTGCTGCTAGGGAGTGTCCCTAGCATTAGAGTACAAGATATCAGTAATGCTGGGTTATGGATAATTTTCCCCCTGGCCAACCATTACATTGTAGCAGGACGGGAGAGGACATATATTTTTGCTGTGTCCTTGTGGAGCTCTAATCCCCCTGAGCTCCTGCATGGGGAAGTGTGTACAGGGTGGCCCATTTATATGGATACACCTTAATAAATTGGGAATGGTTGGTGACTATTGATACGCCGCGTAATTTTAAAGTTCCCGCGTCGTATCTTTGTTTTGTATCTACAAAACAAGATACGACTGCATCTGGGATCGATCCGACAGGCGTACGTCCTAGTACGCCGTCGGATCTTAGGTGCATTTTTCTGCCGGCCGCTAGGTGGCGTTTCCGTCGAATTCCGCTTCGAGCATGCAAATTAGCTAGTTACGGCGATCCACAAACGTACGTCCGGCCGGCGCATTTTTTTACGTTGTTTGCGTTCAGCTTTTTCCGGCGTATAGTTAAAGCTGCTATATGGTGGCGTACTCAATGTTAAGTATGGCCGTCGTTCCCGCGTCGAAATGTGAATTCTTTACGTCGTTTGCGTAAGTCGTTCGCGAATAGGGATTTGCGTACAATGACGTCACAGTCGTAAAAAGTTGCCAGAATGCAAACATTCTGCACTAACAAAGTAATAGAATAACACCTTTGATTTCTCCACAATGCTCTACTTGCTCTCTCTAAAACGTGACCTCAGTTTCTCTCTACTAGCATAGCCAAGTTGAAAAACAAGTCTTTATTTACATAAGATTCTCCCACACATTCTACCACTATGTCTAAAATTATTTTAAGTGCCAAAGTTGTTCCAAGAAAAACAAGATCAAATGCAAAAACTTTCCCAATATTCAATTATTATATGCCTGTAGATTAAAATGTTTTACTAAACCCACAACGGTAAAATCAGTCTATATATGCAGTAAAGCATGCTTGTTATACTTACTGTGGAACCTAAGGGGTTAATCCTCCACATTGTGTAAAAAGGCTGTTTGATCCTGCCTTCTCTGATCCTTCCCTTGTTTTACTGTCCCCAATCCATCTGCTGATAGTACAGAGCCTTGGAGGCACTCTGCACATGCTCAGGTTGGTGTGTATTGCTAGAGAGTTGTATTGATTTTTTTTGGGGAGAGTGCATGTGATCAGCACAGGGCCAATTAGCACTGTCCAGAGAGAGAGGGTCAGGGGCCATGCAGCCTCATAGGACAGTCAGAGGAGAATGAAAACTCCTCCTACAAGCTTTAAAGCAGAGCTCTAGTCTGGATATCTTTAAAGTCAACAGCTAAAAATACTGTAGCTGCTGACTTTTAATATAAGGACACTTACCTGTCCAGGGATCCCGCAATGTTGGCACCCTGAGCCGAATCATCAATTAGCTTTGGATGCAGGTGCCGGTATCGTAAGAAAGGGAAACCGGCAGTGAGGCCTTCAGGTCAGAATACAACAGCACAGCAAGGGGTGTCACTGTACTAACAGCAGATTGTTAGTACAGTGGCTATGACCTGAGCTGTCATAGTAACAGTGTGAACTAGTATAGCGTGTATGAGGCTTAAAGTGTTACTAAACCCAGGGCCCTGCATTCTCTATATCTGGTCTCACACAGAACATGGAAATGCAATAGTTTTAGTAAATATAAACTGCTATATACCTTTTTCTCTTCAGCAGTATATAGCAGTATTGTGACTTTTATAAGGTGTATGGTTAAAGTTTGTAGGAGGATTTTTTATTCTCCTCTGACTGTCCTCTGAGGCTACATGATCCCTGAACCTCTGTCTGGACAGTGCTGATTGGCCCTTTGCTGATCACATGCACTCTCCCAAAAAAAAAAAAAAAAACAGTATCAAACAGCATTTCCACCATGCATAGAATTAACAGTGAGTATAACAAGCATGCTTTACTGCATATACACACTGATTTTACTGTTGTGGGTTTACTAACACTTTAAGGGATTGGTATAATAATCTCTTTATCATACAATAACAACATGTTTTTCTTGATTCTACAGAAATACCACTTTGTCCCATTGTGTGAAACAGGAAGATATTTTTGTACTTGGGGAATTCACAGATAAGAAAAAAAAAATATTTCGCGAATTAAGAGAGATTTTATATAACATTCGCTTCTACCTTTTCTAAGCCTAGTATGGATCCTTATCCTGTTGAACTGTTTTGTTTGTCTTTTTAGATAGGTATATCTCATAGGTAATTATATCCACCAAGAACATACCCACTATTTTGTTACTCCTTTTTTGGCATGTCTGCAGTTAAAGAACTAGTTCCATTTACAAAAATGCACAATGAATTTAAAATGTTTTAATCAGTGGTGGCTGGTGCTCAAAATTTTTGGGGGGAGCAAACAAACTGAAAAATCTTGAAAAATTAACATCAATTGCAGCCTCGCTGTGCCATCAATTTCAGCCACTGTGCCCATAAAATGCATCCACGTTGCCCATCAAATGCAGCCACTGTGCCCATCATATGCAGCCACTGTGCTCACTGTGCTCATAAAATACAGCCACTGTGCCCATCATATGCAGCCTCTGTGCCCATCATATGCAGCCTCTGTGACCATCATATGCAGCCTATGTGCCCATCATATGCAGCCTATGTGCCCATCATATTCAGCCTATGTGTCCATCATATGCAGCCTCTGTACCCATCATATGCAGCCTCTGTACCCATCATATGCAGCCTCTGTGACCATCATATGCAGCCTATGTGCCCATCATATGCAGCCTATGTGCCCATCATATGCAGTCTCTGTACCCATCATATGCAGCTTCTGTGCCCATCATATGCAGCCACTGTGACCCCCCCCCCCTGCTTGCTGTCTGACCGGCACTTACCCCATCCTTGTCCCACAGCTCAGACGAGCTGTGGGACATGCAGGGGGTCAGGCGACGGCTCCTGCATCCTCCATGGTTCTCTGTCCTTCCGTGTGTCTCTTCTTTCGTTCCGTTTTCTTCTTCCGTTGCGGCGTCCAATCGGAGCAGAGCAACTGTGCCTTCAGCCAATCAGGTGACGGGTATTAGATCCGTGCCTCCTGATTGGCTGAGAGTTCAGTGTTAGAAAAGAAAATATTCATTTACTTTTCTAAAACAATTGGGTAGATTGCGAGTGCAATTTGCGCTCAAAGTCCACCTTTTTTGAAGCCTATTAGAGCATATGGCTCTAATCAGGTGCTTTAAAAAAACGGAAAAGAAATAAAGAAAATGGGGCGCACCAGCCTTGTGCATTATTCTTTGATAGGTTTATTAAAAGAATGAATTAATAATTACTCACAAGTATGTGAAAGAAACTGGCAATATAAAAGCCTTTAACTGATGGCAATCGGTCGATATCAACAGTCTCCAGGTAATGAAGGAGAGGACACGAGAAACACTGCTGGTTGACGCGTTTTAAAGGTGTACCTTCTTCCTCAGAGCCTTCTTCCTAAGAGGCTCTGAGGAAGAAGTTACCCCTTCGAAGCACGTCAGCCATCAGTGATCCTCGTGTCCTCTCCTTCATTACCTGGGGACTAGTGAATCACTTCTGCCTGAAAGGGAAACACCAGCTGCAAATGTTTATACTAGGATGATGCCTGCAAGCATCAACCTGATATAACCACTGCAACCTAAGGACATCCATGGACGTCCTACAGTTGGCAAGTGGTTTTAAGTACCGTAATCAGCAATGCAGAACCCATAATGTTATGGCAAATGTACAAAATCCCCTTTAATTTGGACCTGAACTTTTATATTGTATAAGGAACTTTTGAAAATTTATGAGGAAGCAAAACCCTGTCTTTACCAAGATGGATCCCTCCATACAGAGACTCTGCAGAACAAGACATGGTAAATCAGTATTGCGGAAAAGATGAGCAGCAACTTTACTACTGACAATACTGGACCACGGCGTCTCCATGCACATGGATTTTTAAGCTGCAAGCATTTGCTGTTTTAACTTGTTTTTATCTGTTTTTTGGGATAAAATCTTGACATACTTCACTATGGAAGCCCTTACTTTTAGATTTTTTCACATTAACCATTGGACAACTCTCCTTAACCTCCCTGGCGGTATAATGATGTCAGATTTTAGGTGCTGAAAGCGGTACCATTTTGCATGGAAATTTGGCGTTTTATATTGTAGGCCTGTAATTCTTATGCCACGTACACACGATCGGTCAAACCGATGAGAACGGTCTGATGGACCGTTTCCATCGGATCAAACCGATCGTGTGTGGGCCCCATCGGTTATTTATCCATAGGTTAAAAAAAAGCCAACTTGTTTTAAATTTAACCGATGCATTTCTAACCGATAGAAAAAAAACGATCGTTAGTAGGCACGACCATCGGTTAAAAACTCCACGCATGCTCAGAATCAAGTCGACGCCTGCTTGGAAGCATTGAACTTCGTTTTTTTCAGCACGTCGTTGTGTTTTACGTCACTGCGTTCTGACACGATCGTTTTTTTAACCGATGGTGTGTAGGCACGACTGACCATCAGTCAGCTTCATCGGTTAACCGATGAAAACGACGGTCCATCAGACCGTGTGTACGCGGCATTAGGAATAACTCACTTAAATCTGACCAAACAGTAGTCTAGTAGACATCCCGGGTATGATAAAGTTTGAAACACAAAATCATAAATTATAATATAATAAATAACTATAAATAATTATAACAAATAATATAATAATAATAAAAATGATTTGATAATGTAATCAAATCCAAAACACTGAAATTTGCTCAGTTGCAGAATTGTTGCTGTCATTACTTTCAGTGTTTGATGACGAATTTCCCCACAAATCGATATCGCTCAATCCTGCAAGTGATTCTAATTTATTATCGCTGTTTTTCTGACATAAAGGGACACTTTTTGGTTGCTATGGACAATCTACAGTTTCCAGGCAGAAATAACAGTTTTTATTATATAAAAGTGAATGCAGGACACTGGGCAGACCACTAGGGACCACTGTATTTATTTCATACAGTACAATTACAGTATACTGTATGTGTACTGTGTTTTAACTTTTTTGAATTTAGCGCCAATCTCCGCCCCCGTGCGTCGTAATGTCGCAGGGAACGGAGCTCGGCACTGTGAATTGAGCGAGGAGGACACAGCTCGATCACACAGCGGGGAGGTAAGTAATTCCCTGCCTGGATCCTGCAATGCGATCCAAAGTCTGGCTCAGTGTTACCGCTATTGGTGCTAAATGGTTTTTGCCTGGAAATGTGCCCAAACGATCTGGATTCCTTTTGGTGTGAGTGTCCTGGAGGTCGGTTAAACGTTGGGATCATCATTGGGATCGTGTACAACTCCTGCTGGATATACCCATATGCGCTTTATAACTACCTGTAATAGGGGTCATGGAAGTCTGGTGAGTAGGGTGTGTGACAGGTGATGGAAGAAATTTCAGTCAAATATACCTACTGTCCAGCAGGGATTTGAAGATTGTGTACACTATTTGAAGAAGTTGATACATTGTCTGAGGACTCTGATACATTGTTTGAACATTCACTATTTGCATTATTGAACTTATTTTGTGTTTGGACTTTTTACACACATATTATATTATCATGTTGGTGTTTAGTTTAAATCACTTTGCAGGTTTGCACTTTAAAACGGAAGGAGCGCGGTTTAATCAATTTAGCATTGATTTCTATTCATTTATTTTCTCTTATACAACGTGCTGCTCCTTATTAACCACTTAAGCCCCGGACCAAAATGCTGCCTAAAGACCCAAGGGGTTTTTACAGTTCGGGACTGCGTCGCTTTAACAGACAATTGCGCGGTCGTGCGACGTGGCTCCCAAACAAAATTGGCGTCTTTTTTTCCCCACAAATGGAGCTTTCTTTTGGTGGTATTTGATCACCTCTGCGGTTTTTATTTTTTGCGCTATAAACAAAAATAGAGCGACAATTTTGAAAAAAATGCTACATTTTTTACTTTTTGCTATAATAAATATCCCCCAAAAACATATATAACATTTTTTTTTTTCCTCAGTTTAGGCCGATACGTATTCTTCTACCTATTTTTGGTAAAAAAAATCGCAATAATCGTTTATCGGTTGGTTTGCGCAAAATTTATAGTGTTTACAAAATAGGGGATAGTTTTTTTGCATTTTTATTTATTTATTTATTTTTTACTACTAATGGCGGCGATCAGCGATTTTTTTCGTGACTGCGACATTATGGCGGACACTTCGGACAATTTTGACACATTTTTGGGACAATTGTCATTTTCACAGCAAAAAATGCATTTAAATTGCATTCTTTATTGTGAAAATGACAGTTTGCAGTTTGGGAGTTAACCACAGGGGGCGCTGTAGGAGTTAGGGTTCACTTTGTGTGTGTTTACTAGTGTAGGGGGGTGTGGCTGTAGGAATGACGTCATCGATCGTGTCTTCCCTATAAAGGGAATGACGCGATCGATGCGCCGACACAGTGAAGCACGGGGAAGCCGTGTTTACACACGGCTCTCCCCGTTCTTCAGCTCCGGGGAGCGATCGCGACGGAGCGGGTATAAACGAATAGCCGCGCCGTCGTCCCGGATCGCTCCTGAAGCCACGGGGACCGCCGCATGTACGGGGGGGGGTCCCGATCGGACCCCCGACCCACGTCAAGCAGAGCACGTATATATACGTGCATGTGCCTGCCTGTGCCATTCTGCTGACGTATATGTACATGCGGCGGTCCTTAAGTGGTTAATACTCACTTGTTTAATTAATTCAGTCACTCTAGTTGTTGCTACTAATTATCTTTCCACTTTGCGCCAGTTCTGGGTTTTTAAACCCCTCATTCACATTAATACTGGAACTAGCTCTTTGCCTTATATCTGCCTTCCAAAGATCAGTTTCTCTTTAAAGGGGAGGTCCGCCCACCACTGCAAAAATTAAAGGAGAAGTAGGAGGGAGGAGGAGGGAGCTCAGGCGGAGACGTCAATAACCGCGGCTGAGGCTCCCGAGAGTGGGAACAGGATAAAATTAGAAAGAATGTCTGGACAGCCGCACTCTGAAAAAAACTTTCGGTTGCCTTTTATTGGTAAAAAAAATGTAAACACCACACATCACAGCAAAAATAGGGGATGCAGCTGACGCGTTTTACACTATTGATTAGTGCTTAGTCATAGCTATGACTAAGCACTATGACTAAAGTTTTTTTCAGAGTGTGGCTGTCCAGACATTCTTTCTAATTTTGCTTTGTGCATTGCCGGCACCTGGGCTTTTCTGAGAGGACACGGATTGTTTCCATACACCCATCTGGAGCGGTAACTCTATTTCTCTAGTGGAAACAGGATACCTGTGAAAGGTGGGTATCCTGCCCCCCCCCCCCCGAAAGGTGCCAAATGTGGCACCGGAGGGGGGAGGAGTACAATGAGCAGAACTTCCATTTTTGGGTGGAACTCCGCTTTAAGGCAATCAGAAGAACTTCTATCGCTCAACTTATAAATATAAAGCTACATCAGGATATGAGAAATGTATGGGTTACTCAGTGTGCTTCAAAGTAATAAGTAGCCTCAATACACATAAAATACAGAGGAAGTGAGAAGGATGAGGGCAAGCTGTCAGCAGAAAAGATTATTACATTGGAAAATGTATCTTTATCTCTTTTCCTGGTGACAACTTTAACATTATGGATTTCCCATCACTTTCTGTCCCAGTGCCAATTCAATTATAGGAGTGACTCTGCCTAGAGGGGACAAACACAGAAATAAAATGTTGCCAGAAATCCTAAGCTTCCCCTACTTAACTATATTGTAAAATTTAAAAAATGTAGCTAATTATTTTCTAATAGAGACTTATGTATCAAAAGAATTTAAAATAATTCTGCTTTATAGCAAGGGACACCTCCAGAAATCTCTCCTTGTCAGTAGCAGAACATAATGTGTTCAGATAGCTGCCCGCCCAGTCTAATATGTTGTTTTTATTAGCACTAATGCATAGGAAGGACTAATTTTTTCATGCCAATATAAATAATACTTAAAGTGGAGTTCCACCCATAAATATAACATTACATCAGTAGTTTTAAAAAAATGTCATTAGTCCTTTAAGAATTTTTTTTTTTTTAGATGCCTTCAAAGTGTTGTTGCTAGGCAGAATAGTTAATCTTCCCTCTTCCTGCACCTAGGTGCTTAAGCTTCCTAACCTACACCGCACAGACTCCTGGGAATGAAGTGGGTGTAACTTTTCAGGAGTCTGTGCACTCCCCAGTCTCGAAGAATCATGTGACTTGGACAGTACAGGTGCTGAAACCTGATCTGAAACCTATTACACTGCTTGTGCAGCACTGAGCATGTGCGAGATCTGCAAGGCTGAAATCCAGGAAGTCATACAGTCTGGCTTCATGATGCCCACACTTAAGATGGCCCCAGTCAATTTCTATTTTATGAAGTGTCTAAATGCTGTAACAACCTAACAAAACGGACCTTGGTTTACAGACTAACTTTACTAGAATACATTAAGCTTGTGTATTACAGGGGTATTTATATTTAAAAAGTGAAATTGTGGCCGGAACTCCGCTTTAAGGGCCATACTGAATCTTACAAGGGGTAGTTTGCATCCTTCCTCGTGTTAACAATGTTAAAAAATAGGATTTTTTGTACTCATCGTAAAATCCTTTTCTCTGTCGTCCATGGACGGACATAACCCTCCGCCCTGCAGTCTGCAGCTCAGTTCGTAAAAAGCAGTACAAACCTAAAAAGGAGGTGTGGGTGCTGTGTCCGTCCATGGACGACAGAGAAAAGGATTTTACGGTACAAAAAATCCTATTTTCTCTTTTTGTCCATGGACAGACACAGCCTTCACAAGTCTTGAGATATGGGACGTCTCCAAGCAGTGTCACAAAAACGAGGGGGGGGGGGGGACAGCAATCAAAACAACTAACTTCACCCCAAACAAGCAGAGCTCCTCAACAGAGGAGTTGCAATTTCAAACAGCCGCCTGCAAAACCTTGCGGCCGAAGGAAGCATCTGAAGATGCACTCACATCAACCTTGTAAAATTTGGAGAAGGTGTGAACAGACGACCGAGTCACCGCCTTACACACCTGTGAGACAGACACTTGATGTCTGAAAGCCCAGGAGGCACCAATAGCCCTGGTCAAATGCGCCGTGACAGGAAAGGGAGGCGCCCGCCCTTGAGGGCATAAGCCTGGATGACGGTCTGCCTGATCCACCGAGAAATGGTGTCCGACGAGACCACCAGGCCCTTTTGTGGACCAGACACCGACACAAACAGTGAGTCAGAACTCATACCGCGTCTAAAGTATGTAGGGAAGTCTCTCTGTGATGCGACGGCCGAGGACACAAGGATGGAAGTACAATGTCCTCATTTAGGTTAAAAGCCGAAACCACCTTAGAAAAGGACGGAAGGCTGCGGGCGTAGCACCGCTTTATCCTTATGGAGGACCAAGTATGGTGACTTGCAAGACAAGGCAGCCAATTCAGAAACTCTTCTGACCGATGTAATGGCAACTAGAAAGGCAACTTTTTGAGAGAGCGTCAAGAGGGAAATCTCTCTGATGTTCTCAAAGGGAGGTTCCTAAAGAACCGAGAGCACCAGATTCAATTTCCATGGAGGAAGTGGTGGTCTAATGGGGGGAACCACATGTCGGACCCCCTGGACAAACGTACCCACCAGTAAATGGGTCGCCAAGGGTCATTGAAAGAAAACAGCCAAGGCTGAAATCTGCCCCTTAATGGTGTTTAAGGCAAGTTTCTGATCCACTCCACGCTGTAAAAACAGCAGGAGCCTGGAAACCTAATATGCCCATGGACGCCACTCCATCTCCTCACACATAGAGATGTAGGCTATCCAAATGCTATGGTAAATCTTCAGAGAAGATGACTTCCGTGCCCTCAGCATGGTTGAAATTATCGAATCCGACAGACCTCGGTCCCTTAGTACCTGGCTTTCAATAGCCATGCCGTTAAAGCCAGCGACTGTAAAGCAGGATGAAGTATGGGACCCTGAGACAGAAGTTCCTCCCTCATTAGCAGTCGCCAGGATGCATCCGCCACCAGGCGCACGAGGTCGGCATACCAAGGACGCCGGGGGCCAATCTGGGGTGATTAGAATCACTGGAATCCCCTTGGTCTCTACTCTGCGGAGCAGAAGAGGAAGCAACTTCAGTGGGGGAAAGGCATACAGTTGCAATAAAAAGTATGTGAACCTTTTGGAATGATATGGATTTCTGCACAAATTGGTCATAAAATGTGATCTTATCTTCATCCAAGTCACAACAATAGACAATCACAGTCTGCCTAAACTAATAACACACAAAGAATTAAATGTTACCATGTTTTTATTGAACACACCATGTAAACATTCACAGTGCAGGTGTAAAAAGTATGTGAACCCTTAGACTAATGACATCTCCAAGCGCTAATTGGAGTGAGGTGTCAGCGAACAGGAGTCCAATCAATGAGATGAGATTGGAGGTGTTGGTTACAGCTGCCCTGCCCTATAAAAAAACACACACATCAGTTCTGAGTTTGATTTTCACAAGAAGCATTGCCTGATGTGAATGATGCCTCGCACAAAAGAGCTCTCAGAAGGCCTACGATTAGGAATTGTTGACTTGCATAAAGCTGGAAAGGGTTATAAAAATATCTCCAAAAGCCTTGCTGTTCATCAGTCCACGGTAAGACAAATTTTCTATAAATGGAGAAAGTTCAGCACTGCTGCTACTCTGCCTAGGAGTGGCCGTCCTGTAAAGATGACTGCAAGAGCACAGTGCAGACTGCTCAATGAGGTGAAGAAGAATCCTAGAGTGTCAGCTAAAGACTTACAAAAGTCTCTGGCATATGCGAACATCCCTGTTAGAGAATTTACGATACGTAAAACACTAAACAAGGATGGATTTCATGGGAGGATACCACAGAGGAAGCCACTGCTGTCCTAAAAAAACATTGCTGCAGGTTTACATTTTGAACAAGAGCACCTGGATGTTCCACAGCAGTACTGGCAAAATATTCCGTGGACAGATGAAACCAAAGTTGAGTTGTTTGGAAGAAACACACAACACTGTGTGAAGAAAAAGAGGCATAGCCCACCAACATTAAAACCTCATCCCAACTGTGAAGTATGGTGGTGGGGGCATCATAGTTTGGGGCAGCTTTGCTGCATCAGGGCCTGGACGGATTGCTATTCATTAAAGAGGTCAACCAGGTCTGGTAAGTACAATTTACTACTTGTGCACATTGGGTGTCGTACTAATTATCCAGGTGGTGGAAGATCAATTAATTTTGCACGACCGGAGATGGTTTTTGTATCACAGCAAAAAATATATCTAGAGGATATTCGAGCATTGATGTTGTAGCTTTGTTTGCACTAATGGGACTTTATCATTTACTATTGAATTATTGATTGATTTATCACGTACAACAGGACACATTTTTATTAATTTACTTGTTGTTGCATATTATAGGATAAGTTGTGTAATTAAATATTACTCTATAGCAGTACACTTTTTAGCACGCATCAGATAGAAGTCACATACACTTCATCACTTTCTAGAGGAGCAGCTTAGCACAACTTGTGTGTTTGGGACCTTTACATGGGCACCCAAATTATTGTTTAATAATATATATAAATATTTTTTTGGGCGCGGAATTGTTTTTTTATAATTGCTATCATCAAAGGAAAAATTAATTTCCAAGTTTATCAAGACATTTTGCAGGAGAACTTAAGACCATCTGTCCACCAGCTGAAGCTCAACAAAAGATGGGTGTTGCAACAGGACAACAACCCAAAGCATAGAAGTAAATCAACAACAGAATGGCTTAAACAGAAGAAAATATGCCTTCTGGAGTGGCCCAATCAGAGTTCTGACCTCAACCCGATTGAGATGCTGTGGCATGACTTCAAGAAAGCGATTCACACCAGACATCCCAATAATATTGCTGAACTGAAACAGTTCTGTAAAGAGGAATGGTCAAGAATTACTCCTGAGCGTTGTGCACGTCTGATCTGCAACTACAGGAAACGTTTGGTTGAAGTTATTGCTGCCAAAGGAGGTTCAACCAGTAATTAAATCCAAGGTTTCACATACTTTTTCCACCTGCACTGTGAATGTTTACATGGTGTGTTCAATAAAAACATGGTAACATGTAATTCTTTGTGTATTATTAGTTTAAGCAGACTGTGGTTGTCTATTGTTGTGACTTAGATGAAGATCAGATCACATTTTATGACCAATTTGTGCAGAAATCCATATCATTCCAAAAGGGTTCACATACTTTTTATTGCAACTGTATATCAGCCGATACTGACCCCACAGGGCCACCAACGCATCTGACGCGTCCGCCCAGGGATCTCTTGACCTGGCCACTAACCTCGACATCTTGCGATTGAGTCGAGAAGCCAGGAGATCCACGTCTGGCATTCCCCATCTCCGGCAAAGGAGTTGAAATACCTG
The DNA here is from genome assembly GCF_905171775.1 of Rana temporaria. Taxonomy (NCBI): domain Eukaryota; kingdom Metazoa; phylum Chordata; class Amphibia; order Anura; family Ranidae; genus Rana; species Rana temporaria. Next base: position 121,856,136 of record NC_053490.1, on the reverse strand, counting down.
CGGATGTAAGGACCATTCCCCTTGGTCCAGCACCTGGCGACTTAGATAGTCCGCCTGCTAGTTTTCTACGTCCGGAATGTAGACGGCCGATAGAGCCGGCACGCTTCTTTCCGCCCACCACAGGATGTGAGCGACTTCGGACGCTGCAGCCAAGCTCCTTGTTCCCCCCTGACGGTTGACATAAGCCACTGCCGTGGCATTGTCCGACTGGATCCTGATTAAATGGCCTTGTAACCTCTGCGACCACACGGAGAGACACAGTCTGATCGCCCGAAGTTCCAGTACATTGATCGGCAGGCAGGATTCGTCCAAAATCCAGCGACCCTGGGCCGACTGGACCCCCAGACTCCCCCCAACCTGTGAGGCTGACGTCCGTCGTAAACACAGTCAAATGGAAGGGAAGGAACGACTTTATGGACTGAAGAGCCAAGGATCTCAGCCACCAACTCAGAGAGGCCCTGACCTGAATCTGACAATCCAGAGACAATGGAGATTTGTTCCATTTGGACAGGATCTCCTTCTGCAAGACTCAAGTGTAGAATTGGGCATACAGTACTGCCTCGAAAGAGGCTACCATGAGGCCCAGGACTCGCATGCAACAACAGAGACGACCATATGTGGGATGTTAACAATTTCACCGCCGTCTGGAGAGTCTGCAACTTTTCCAAAGGAAGGAAAAGTCTCGCCTCTGAGGGTATGGGGTATGTTGTGGCAGACCCAGTTTGTAGCTAAAGTCTGCTCACGCTGGATGGCTGGACTAGGGGGACTACAAGGATGTATAATATCCAGCCTGTCACCCAGCCGGCAGTTGATAGAAGAATCACAAAAATAAAATAATAAAAAAATAACAATTTCTTCAGGACTCTGGGCCCAAAGGGAACCAGGTCCTACTCCTCTACTAGACAGAAAAAAACTGAGCTGCTGACTGCAGGAACATAACCAGGGGCGTTGGGAGGCCCGGACTTGGGTGGCTGGAGCCCCGAATGGGTCCTCGAAAAGCCCTGAGTCTCAGGCATGCAGGTTTGCATTGTGAGCCCCAAGCCGAGCGGCGACCGCCAGGAACAATCTAATCCCGAGCGCCACCGAGCCGATTCCTGCCGAGTGCCATAGCAGCAGGTCCCACCTCCTGGACGTCCCACTGGTCCAATACCGCGCCGCGGGACGTGTAACGTCCATCATAGGCGCTGCAGGCTCCAGAAGGCGGGAATTACAAATACACATCACTCTGCGCTCGGGCAGGCGGCTCTCCTCTCCACAGGCTCCTCGGCTCTCCTACCCTCCAGGCTCCAGACTCCAGTCCTTGGCTCTTCTACCCTCCTCGGCTCCTCCCCTGACGCCGGAATCACTTACTGCTGTGACACCACTGAGGTAGGTCAGAGAGAGTGTAATGTGTATGTATATAGGTCAGTGTACGTCTGTCACTACGGTCAGTGTAGGTAGGTCAGTGTAGGTAGGTCAGTTCACTACCGTCAGTGTAGGTATGTCAGGTAGGTTAGTGTACATAGGTCAGGTCACTACAATCAGTGTACATAGGTCAGGTCACTACCGTCAGTGTACATAGGTCAGGTCACTACCGTCAGTGTACATTGGTCAGGTCACTACTGTCAGTGTACGTAGGTCAGGTCACTACCATCAGTGTACATAGGTCAGGTCACTACCGTCAGTGTACATAGGTCAGGTCACTACCGTCAGTGTATATAGGTCAGTGTAGGTATGTCAGGTAGGTCAGTGTATATAGGTCAGGTCACTACCGTCAGTGTAGGTAGGTCAGTTTATTTAGGTCAGGTCGCTACCGTCAGTGTAGGTAGATTAGTGTATATAGGTCATGTCACTACCGTCAGTGTAGGTAGGTCAGTGTTTATAGGTCACTAGTACCGTCAGTGTAGGTAGGTCAGTGTATGTAGGTCACTACCGTCAATGTAGGTAGGTTAGGTTAGTCAGTGTATGTAGGTGACGGGCCAGCCCAAAAAAGCCTGCGCATCACATATCCCCCCCGCTTTCTGGCCTTGGACTTCGAAAGGTCAGTGTAGGTATGTCAGGTAGGTCAGTGTATATAGGTCAGGTCACTACCGTCAGTGTATATAGGTCAGGTCACTACCGTCAGTGTAGGTAGGTCAGTGTGTTTAGGTCAGGTCACTACCGTCAGTGTAGGTAGGTCAGTGTATATAGGTCAGGTTACTACCGTCAGTGTATATAGGTCACTACTACCGTCAGTGTAGGTAGGTCAGTGTATGTAGGTCACTACCGTCAATGTAGGTAGGTTAGGTTGGTCAGTGTATGTAGGTGACGGTCCAGCCCAAAAAAGCATGCGCGTCAAATCCCCCCCCCCCCTGCTTTCTGGCCTTGGACTTCTGAAGCCCCTGGTCTTTTTGCCACCTAGCAACGCCCCTGAACATAACCCATATGTCAAGACTTGTCAAGGCTGTGTCCGTGCATGGACAAAAAAGAGAAACTGCATATTTAGCTAGGTCTGGTAGGCTAATAAGATAAGTTTTCCTATTTCCTTAAAAAGGATAGGGCCTTCCAATGCCATACTACCTAATCAGTGGAAAAGGTAGCACATATTTAATTGTCTAATTCATTGTCTGGAAGTCTTGGTTTGAACTAGATTTATGGAGAAAAATTCTGCATGTTTTGGTATGAAATACGTTTTTCAATTCACTTGGCATTGCTCTTTAGCATGCCTTAGGCTAACATATTAAGCATAGTCATGACTCAGCTAAGAGATAACACTAAAGAGAACAAAGTAGGGCAGCACAGTGGCTAAGTGGTTAGCAGTTCCGCCAGGGTTGTTAGGGTTCAAATCCTAACCTCAGCACTACAGTACAGAGTTTGCATGTTCTCCCTGTGCCTGAGTGGGTTTCCTCTTAGGCTCCAAAGACATGTTAGTTAGCTCCTGTCTAAAAAACAAACAAACAAAAAATAAAATAGTACCTTATTTTACGGCGTATAAGACGACCCCCTAATTTTCCAGCTAAAATGTTGGTGTTGGGATATACTCGCTGTATAAGACGACCCCCTTCCTACTAGTCATGCCTTGCCTCACCTCACTGTGCCATTAAATTTGTCACTGTGCCACCATTACATGCCAGACTGTGCCACCATTACATGCAAGACTGTGCCACCATTACATGCCAGACTGTGCCATCATTACATGCCTCACTGTGCCACCATTACATGCCTCGACGATCCCCTACCTTATCCCTGGCATGCAGACTCTCAGTCAGACCGCGGCCGTTCATTTTTTAAAAGCTGTGCCTCCTCCTCATGCTGTTCTGTGATAGGCAGAACACTCAGCTTCCCAGCAGACACTGTGTTCAGTTTTCCGCCTATCACGGATGCCCTCTCGTCCGAGACTGAGGACGAGAGGGCATCCGTGATAGGCGGAAAACACTGAACAGAGGCTCTGCTGGGAAGCTGAGTGTTCCGCCTATCACGGAACAGCATGAGGAAGAGACGGCCGCGGTCTGACTGAGAGTCTGCATGTTAGGTACTGGCGTATAAGACGACTGTAACGGAACCCCAAATGGGACAGGGGTTAAATCCGTTCAGGATGTTCCATTCCACCCAAGACAGCTTATCGACACTCCACAATCAGGCAAACGAACACCACCGATAATAATCCCCCCAGAAACGAGACACACAGCTCTTGTTTGAGGTTCAAAACAGGGAATGAATCTTTATTATCTGCACATGGTAATACATTTCTCTTCAAAATACATCCCTCCCACCCTTGGGAAACAGGGTGGGTTAAATTGTCCAATGACAATGGTGATACAGGTCAGGTGTGTTCAAACTTCTCCTTCAGCAAACAGTCCCAGCAGGGGGGGGCTGCTGGAGTGATTCCCCCCCTTTCCTCACAGCAAGACACTTTAACATCCCATAATAGGTATGCAGACTGTCTACCCAACTCCAATCCACATAGCAGACTTAATTACCACAATAGACAATGAAATGCAACCACACCCCACCCCTTTCATCACAGCAAGCTTACACACAATATATATACAATATCTGACCGCATTAAATGTAACTAGCACAGACCATAGTGGGGTTCTCATTCACTCTGTGCCCCTAAAGTCACTCCTGTTACATGGCTCCCTCCTTGTGAAACACTCTGGCAGACCCGGCTTGATCCTTTTCGGGTCAACTTGGGGATGTCCGGAACTAGGAGGCCGGGATGATGTCTGTTTGCCGGGATAACCCATCTGCATTGCCATTTTGCTTACCAGGTCGGTAGCTGATGGTGAAGTTATAAGGTTGTAGGGCTAAGCTCCACCGCAGCAACCTGCCATTGTCTCCTGAGACCCGGTTAAGCCACACCAATGGGTTGTGGTCGGTGACTAATGAAAATTCCTGTCCGTACAGGTAAGGGTTCAACTTCTTAAGGGCCCAAACCAAGGCCAAACACTCCTTCTCCACTGCCGCATAGCTCACTTCCCGGGGGAGTAGTTTTCTGCTCAGGTATGCGACAGGGTGTTCTCCTCCATCCTCTCCGATTTGGCTCAGCACCGCCCCCAGTCCAAACATGGAAGCATCTGTGTGAACAAGGAAACGTCTGTTAGGTGCTGGAGCAGCCAGGACAGGGGCATTTACCAGTGCTTGCTTTAGGGCTAAAAACGCGGTTTCACAAGCTGGAGACCACAGGACCTGCCTAGGTAAATTCTTTTTCGTCAGGTCAGTCAGGGGTTTGGCGATGGCACTATAGTCGGGGACAAAACGTCGGTAGTACCCTGCAGTCCCCAAGAAGGCCAGTACCTGAGTCTTAGTGCGGGGTGTGGGCCAGTTAGCTACTGCCTCTACCTTGGCTGGCTCTGGTCTCTGGTTCCCGCACCCTACTCGGTGTCCCAGGTACTGCACCTCTGCCATACCTAGATGGCACTTGTCTGGTTTCAGGGTCAGACCGGCGGTCTGAATCTTGTCCAGCACCACCCCTACGTGAACCAGGTGCTCCTCCCAAGACTCACTGTAGATCGCAATGTCATCCAGGTATGCACAAGCAAAATCCTGGAAGCCGTCGAGGAGCCTATCCACCATACGTTGGAAGGTCGCCGGGGCGTTTTTCATCCCGAATGGCATGACCTTAGACTGGTACAGGCCGAATGGGGTAACAAATGCTGACTTGGGGATAGCGTCCTCGGCCAGGGGAATCTGCCAATAACCTTTACACAGGTCGATTGTAGTTAAATAACGTCCCCTGGCTATACGATCTAGCAGTTCGTCTACCCGGGGCATCGGGTAGGCGTCAGTGGTGGTCTTCTCATTGAGGCGCCTGTAGTCCACGCAGAACCGGGTAGTCCCGTCTTTCTTAGGCACTAGGACTACAGGCGAGGCCCAAGGGCTGTCAGAGGGCTCAATGACTCCTAACTGAATCATCTCCTGTATCTCCTTCCGCATTCCTTCTCGGACTGATTCAGGGATACGGTAGGGGGCCTGTCGAAGGGGTGCTTGTCCCGGGGTCTCGACCTTATGCACCGCCAGAGTCGTATAGCCCGGTTTTTGGGAGAAAGTTGCTTGTTTCTCCCACAGAAGCCGCTTAGCCTGCTCCTTCTTTGCGGGACTTAACCGGTCCCCTAGCTGTACAAGGCTAATGAGATCAGTCTGGGGGTCTCTCTCTAGTAAATCCGGGAGGGGTAAATTTTCTGAGTCGTCCGCAGCAGGGGCACATACGGCAGCGACATCCTCCTGCCGTTCCTGATACTCCTTCAGCATGTTCACATGAAAGGTCCGCTGGATTCTTTCATCGGCACAGCTGGCAATAACATAGGTAGTATCACATACCTGGGCTACTACTTTATATGGGCCTTGCCAGGATGCCTGCATCTTGTCGGTCTTCACCGGCTTGAGCACTAAGACCTTCTGCCCAACCTGGAAGATACGCTGTCGGGCCCCCCGATCATACCATCTCTTCTGTCTCCCCTGGGCCGCCTGGAGATTCTCCCTTACCATCAGAGACAGTTGCTCCATGCGGTCCCTGAGTTCCAGAACATAGGGCACTATGGGGGTCCCCTCCCGTTCTGTCTCTCCCTCCCAATGTCCTCTAATGAGATCGAGGGGTCCGCGGACCCTTCTCCCATAGAGCAACTCGAACGGAGAGAAACCAGTAGATTCCTGGGGTACCTCTCTGTACGCAAATAGCAGATGCGGCAGAAATCTCTCCCAGTCTTTGCAAGCATCCGAAAAGGTCCTCAGCATTTGCTTGAGGGTCCCGTTAAAGCGCTCGCAGAGACCGTTAGTCTGGGGGTGGTAAGGTGAGCTAAGCAGGGGCTTAATATTGCACACCTTCCACAACTGCTGGGTGAGCACCGCAGTAAACTGGGTTCCCTGGTCAGAGAGAATCTCCTGAGGGAACCCCACTCTAGTGAATATCTTAACCAGGGCATCAGCTACTGTCTCTGCTTCAATGTTGGACATAGCTGTTGCCTCTGGGTAACGGGTGGCATAGTCCACTACGGTGAGAATATACTTCTTCCCGGATGGACTAGGTCTGGCCAAGGGACCCACAATGTCAACGGCTATGCGGTAAAAGGGCTCCCCGATAATAGGCATAGACATAAGTTTAGCCTTAGGGTGGTCCCCCCTCTTACCTACCCGTTGGCATGTGTCACACGTTTTGCAGTATTGTCGCACATCCTGGTTAATATTGGGCCAAAAGAAATTCTGTGTAATCCTATGGGCTGTGCGACGGGACCCTAGATGTCCTGCTAGTGGTACATCATGCCCGATTCGCAGAATCTCCAGCTGGTATTTCTTAGGTACCACCAGCTGTCTTTTCTGTGAAGGGGCCTTACTTCCCTGAGCTGGATTAGGGATCCTATACAGTCTGTCCCCCACCCATTCATAAAGCTCCCCATCTATTCCCTTTTCCTGAGTATCTGCCTTAGCCCTATACTTCTGTAAGGTCGGGTCCCCCCGGGTTTCCCTCCCGAATGCCTCTGGAGTATCCCAGCCTAGGGGCGCCTGATCTATGGTACATGTCGGGGAAGATAGTCTTACCTGGGTCTCAGCAGCAAGCGGGCCGGTTCCAGCATCACGGGCCTGGGCACGGGTAGTCACTGGGTTGGCTTCATCAGGGCCCATCGGGGCGTAAGCAGAAACAAGGGGGGCCAAATCATTCCCCAGTAGTACATCTGCTGGCAAATCTTTCATCACCCCCACCTTCACGTGTCCTGAACCAACCCCCCAATCCAAGTGAACACGGGCAACGGGCAGACGGAAGACGGTGCCTCCCGCCACTCTTACGGCTACTGTGTCTCCGGTGTGCTGGCTCTCTGGGATGAGGTTCTTCTGTAGCAGGGTCATGGTGGCTCCAGTATCACGTAACCCATTGGCTACCTTCCCATTGACCCAGACAGTCTGCCTGTGTTGCTGCCGGTTGTCCTGGTTAGCTGCTTGTACTGGATCAGCCTCATGCAGGACGCCCCAATGTTCTTCCTCCTCAACGCAGTGAGCCGCCGGCATGGATGTGTGGGGGTTCCCCCTTTCTGGCTGTCTCCATGACTGTGACTGCCTGGCTGGATTCAATGGACAGTCTGACTTTTTGTGTCCTAGCTGTTTACACCCAAAACACTTGATGGGTTGTGAGTAGCCCTGGGAGTTGAACCTGGTCTGCTGAGGATAAGTGGCCGCTGGAGGTGGTGCTGTAGGGCGGTACGACTGGGGTTGGTAGGCAATAGCCGGAGGGGGTGCTGCTGATCGATAATCCACCCGAGCTGTTGTCTTGACCCCAGAGTTATCCAGTTTGCGGGCGTCTGTGTATTCGTCCGCCAGGCGAGCTGCTTCAGACAAGGAGAAAGGTTTTCGGTCCCGGACCCACTCTCTGACTTCCAGGGAAAGTTTGTCAAAGAAGTGCTCCAGCAGGAACACCTGCAGCACCTCTTCCCCGGATTCTGCTTGGCATCCATCGACCCAGTGGGATGCAGTGCGGTGTAGGCGGCATGCCCACTCGGTATATGAGTCTCCAGTCTGCTTGCTCGTCTCTCGGAAACGCCTCCGGTATGCCTCTGGTGTGACGGCATACCTGGCCAAAAGTGCTTCTTTTACCAGTCCATAGTTCATAATATCCTCGTCTGGGATGGCCCTGAACGCTTCACTGGCCCGGCCAGACAATTTCCCAGACAAAATGGTAACCCATTCCTCTGTGGGCACCCGGTGTAGGGCACATTGCCGTTCAAAATCAGCAAGGTACCCATCAATCTCCCCTTCAGTTTCAATGAAGTTCTTAAAAGCAGCAAAATGTATTTGTCTCCTTTCAGCTGGTGCTGCTGTGACTTCTGCTGCTGCAGAACCTCTTTGCCGTAGCCAATTTGCATCCACAGCAGCTATAACCCGGTCTATGATCTCTGGTGGAGGGTTAGGACCATAGTGTGCCAGTCTTGTGTTCACAGCCCGATCAAAACTTGTTTCTTCGGGTGTCCTGTCTGTTACGCTGGGCCTTTCCGTTATGTTGGGTCTTTCAGCTCCATCCATTTGGACAAGTTCTGTGATCATGTCCATCTTCTTACGGTTGCTGGCCGGTCTGCCACGGCTCTCCAGTAAGTCCTTGAGGGTGGAGCGCTTCAGCCGTGCATACTGAGACTCCATTGTCCTGTGTCCTTGTAGCTGTTCTTCTGGTGATGGAATTATCCCGCTGCTAGCCACCAGTTGTAACGGAACCCCAAATGGGACAGGGGTTAAATCCGTTCAGGATGTTCCATTCCACCCAAGACAGCTTATCGACACTCCACAATCAGGCAAACGAACACCACCGATAATAATCCCCCCAGAAACGAGACACACAGCTCTTGTTTGAGGTTCAAAACAGGGAATGAATCTTTATTATCTGCACATGGTAATACATTTCTCTTCAAAATACATCCCTCCCACCCTTGGGAAACAGGGTGGGTTAAATTGTCCAATGACAATGGTGATACAGGTCAGGTGTGTTCAAACTTCTCCTTCAGCAAACAGTCCCAGCAGGGGGGGGCTGCTGGAGTGATTCCCCCCCTTTCCTCACAGCAAGACACTTTAACATCCCATAATAGGTATGCAGACTGTCTACCCAACTCCAATCCACATAGCAGACTTAATTACCACAATAGACAATGAAATGCAACCACACCCCACCCCTTTCATCACAGCAAGCTTACACACAATATATATACAATATCTGACCGCATTAAATGTAACTAGCACAGACCATAGTGGGGTTCTCATTCACTCTGTGCCCCTAAAGTCACTCCTGTTACAACGACCCCCGACTTTTAAGAACAATTTAAAGTCGTCTTATCTGCTGGAAAATACGGTATGTATGAATGTGAGTTAGGTACTTTAGATGGTAAGCTCCTTGAAGGCCGGGATTGATTTGAAAGTACAATATATATGTAAAGAGCTGTGTAAAGGTATGGCATCAGTACCAGTAATAAATAAATATAAAAACGGTGTACGTTAATTTAGTACATTCCAATACAGAAAAAAGGACACCTTTTAGTACCAACTTGCTTCAGCAAAAGACGTGTCTCGTCACACCTCTACGTTTCACCTTTAAAGAGTAACTCCACTTTTGTTGAGAAAAAAAATATTCCCTTCTGGGTGACCTATGTACATTGCAGGGACTCAGGGGCGGACTGACCATTGGGGCTCAGGGTCCCAGGAGCACTAGAGCCTACACGCCTGACGCAGGGAGACGAGCTCGCCGCTCGTTTGGTTTATGTGTCTGGTGACAGACGTTTTATGTGAGTTTTTTATCGCGATTTTATATTAAACATATTTTGTACTGCGGAATTGTGCTATGGTCTTCCTTTTTTTCCCCCCTGCACCTGCATCCACTGAGGGAAATATCCAGCCCTAGTGTCTGCCTATCGGGTGAAGGAGGAATAGGAAGGAGGAAAGACTGCAACCATCCAGGACCACTCACGAACTCTGTGTTCGTCGGAGATAGGCCCACTATTCATGGCCTCTATGTGAGTGCATGTCTATGTGATCCATGTTCTTCATCTTAGGCCCGCGTACACACGGTCGGACCGAACCGATGAGAATGAACCGAAGTTCAGTTTCATCGGACCAAACCGACCGTGTGTATAGGCCATCGGTCTGTTTTCCTTCGGTCCAAAATTTTAAAACATGCTTCAAAACCGAACCGATGGACCGATGCCCGATCGGACCAAACTGATGGTTAGTACAGAAAAGCATCGGTTCAAAACCCGCGCATGCTCAGAATCAAGTCGACGCATGCTTGGAAGCATTGAACTTCGTTTTATTCAGCACGTCGTGTGTTTGACGTCACCGCGTTCTGACCCGATCGGATTTAGGACTGACGGTGTGTACACATATCAGGCCGTACGGCCACTTCAGAGGTGAAAAACAAGGGGGGAACTAATGCGCAAACCAGCCTAACCCGGGAAAAAATATATATAGTGGTACAAATAAATTAAAAGTTACAATCAAGCAGCAGCCACAACTAATAGTGCTCACGCACTGACAGCATATGATAGACAGGGGGATGTAGTGGCGCTTGCAAATACTAAAAACCGACAATAATTTAAAACAATAAAATATTCTAAACAATGATTCCTAAAGTATGAGAGTGAGTCCGTCCTCTACTGGGGTAAAAATGTGTAACACTCGAGGTCTATGCCCAAAGAATACCATCCAACATCAATAATTAGATGTGGAAGGAACTGCGAGTGAATAAATAATGAAATCCAATGGATAAAAGTGCCTGACTGGCCGCACAGTGTACATGGGATAATGATCCTTTTTTTAAAAATATGTGTCATAAATCCTTAAAGTGCTTGATGAAAAACAAGTGCAAAGTGCTAATAATTAAAACAATAATAGCAGTGAATGAAAGCTCCAGCTCTCCTGGAAAGTGGTTAATTACTAATTAGCAAACACATGCAGGAAAAAGCAACAACTGAAAAGAAGTCCAAAAATGCAAGTGTCCTAAAAACCTAAACGGTTCAATCATAAAACTGTTGTTTTTCTGTGCAATGAAAAAGATATAATAATATAATAATAAAATAAAAAATAAAATAAAAAAATAAAAAAATCATAAATAATAGTCCAAAAACAGATAGTACAATATCACTGCAGGATTAGTGATAGTGAATAAAACTATATCCAGTGCACAATCAAGTGATAATGAAAATATTAAAAATAAAGTCCAAAGTGCAAAGTGCATCTGTGCTCCATTCAACAATTCAGATGATCAGTGGTTAATTCAGTGAAGACTTGTTACATTGTGCTCATTCAATGAAGACTTGTTACATTGTGCTCATATGTCTGTGAATCAAACCAGCCCGATTTTCCTCAGTGTGGGGATTATTTTTACCAGCCTCTTACCTTCTTGAGGCTTTTACCAAGCCTGTAACAGGAGCTGCTCTGCAGTCACATAAATACAATCCAGGATCCAAAGACGGCTCACACTCCTCCCCATTCAGGCTCTCAAAAAGAAACACAGGAATGCCTCCATGACTTTTGCATTTTGGACTTTATTTTTAATATTTTCATTATCACTTGATTGTGCACTGGATATAGTTTTATTCACTATCACTAATCCTGCAGTGATATTGTACTATCTGTTTTTGGACTATTATTTATGATTTTTTTATTTTTTTATTTTTTTATTTTATTATTATATTATTATATCTTTTTCATTGCACAGAAAAACAACAGTTTTATGATTGAACCGTTTAGGTTTTTAGGACACTTGCATTTTTGGACTTCTTTTCAGTTGTTGCTTTTTCCTGCATGTGTTTGCTAATTAGTAATTAACCACTTTCCAGGAGAGCTGGAGCTTTCATTCACTGCTATTATTGTTTTAATTATTAGCACTTTGCACTTGTTTTTCATCAAGCACTTTAAGGATTTATGACACATATTTTTTAAAAAAGGATTATTATCCCATGTACACTGTGCGGCCAGTCAGGCACTTTTATCCATTGGATTTCATTATTTATTCACTCACAGTTCCTTCCACATCTAATTATTGATGTTGGATGGTATTCTTTGGGCATAGACCTCGAGTGTTACACATTTTTACCCCAGTAGAGGACGGACTCACTCTCATACTTTAGGAATCATTGTTTAGAATATTTTATTGTTTTAAATTATTGTCGGTTTTTAGTATTTGCAAGCGCCACTACATCCCCCTGTCTATCACTTCAGAGGTGAACTGATGAAAACGGTCCCACGGACCAGTCACATCGGTTTGGTCCGACTGTGTGTACAATCCCCTTAGTATCCTCACAATACTGTGCCATGATTTCTTTGATGTCTCTTAGGCCTTGTACACACGGTTCAGAGACCAGCGCGGGAGAAGCGGGCAGGACACCACAAATTTTTTTCAGGAATTCCAAGTCCACATTAGGGGTGCGCACTATACACGGGTGCGCGCAATACCCCGATAAATACGATAACTTTAAAATTACTCAATTTCCCAAATCTTTTAAATTCTTTTATTAAATTAGGTATTGTTATAATGGGGTTAGTCACGTATATTAATAGATCATCTGGATAGACTGCTGTTTTATATTCTTTATCTTTAATACCAATTCCTTGTATGTCTTTATTTTTCCTAATTGCTTGTATAAGATGTTCCATCACTAATATATATATAATAGGGGAGATAGTGGAAATCCCTGCCTGGTTCCATTTGAAATTTCTATATACTCTGATAGCATACCGTTCGTTCTTACTTTGGCCTGTGAGTTAGAATACAATGCAACAATCCTACTAAGCATTTTTGGACCCATTCCTATCTGGACCAATGTTTCCTCTAAGAACTGCCATCCCACTCTATCAAATGCATCAATAGATAGTAAACATGTTGGGATGGGCATATTCCATTAGTGTACAAGTTATTATAGTATTATCCCTTATTTCTCGGCCTTTCGTAAAGCCTGTTTGATCTAGGTTTATATACCCTGGTAATATGGGTGTTAATCTATTGGAGATAATCTTTGAATATAGTTTTATAACAATGTTTGTCAACGAAATTGGTCGGTAGTTGTTACATAATGTATGAAACAAAATGTTCTTACCTCATAAACATTTTTTTTATTGAGATCAAGTAAACGTAAACCTGCAAGAAAAAAAACAGATTATTAATGTCTGGTGGATTATTTTCATGGCACAGCAAATAGTAAAAACGACATTTACACAGGAAATAAAGCTGCCATATCTGACTTAGAAGGAGTGGGCCCCTGGGGCTGTCTCTATGGCCCTGGATCTTACTGTCTAGTACTTCAGATTTTTGGCTTAATACTTGTTCCAAGACTCACTAGAAGTCAGGGTGAGGATAAAAAGCCATTCGGATCACATGCTGCACAGTAAGCTCTGGAAGAGCAGTTGAAGACAGGTTCATATGAGTTAAAAACACTGGTCCACCTCAATCATGATGAAAGACTCCCAGTGAGACACTTCTCGCCAAGAAGAAAATCCCATGCCCATTGAGATACACTCAATCCCATTGCTTCCTTCGTGCCGAATGACATCTCCAGATCCACGCCGCTAAAGTAAACAAAGGGGCGGGGCCACACAGGTGATGTCATTGACCAAATATTTGGTCAATGTCCTTATTTAAATACTGGACTTATCAAAAGTTTGGATTTACTCCTAGGTTACTTTTTTTTCTTTGTTAATGAGCAGGGGTATTCTATACCAGTGTTTGTCAACTGCAGTCCTCAAGGCGCTCCAACAGGTCATGTTTTCAGGTATTTTGCACAGGTGATTTCATCAGTTTCACTGCCTTATGGCCCATACACATGATCTGAAAATCGTACGAAGGAAGAATCGTACGATTTTTGGATTGTGTGTACACTACTTTGGAGAGCCGATCTTGACAGTTCATCCGATATTATTCGATCAGACAATCGCGAAAATTTTCCTCGTACGATACCAGATCGTACGATTTTCGTTTAGTCAGTATAGTTGTCGTCTGAATTCGGATCGGGTGTATGGGCCAATAGTAATTACCACAGCCGTTTCATCTGAGGGAAATCTTGAAAACATGACCTGTTGGGGCGCCTTGAGGACCGGAGTTGAGAAACACTGCTCTATACTCCTACTCACTCATATAGGTTGGGGGGGGGGGGGGGGTTTCTAGGGGCCCCTTATTATTAAAGGGGGCTTTCAGATTCTGATAAGAATGAGTTCTGATTTAACATCAGATAGTAATCCTGTGGAGTATTGTGTGGATATATCCTGGACTACTGTGTAGATACTAATATTTGATTCACTGAACATCTTTTTTTTTTTTACTAATTTTTATTGGTTTCGTAAGAGAAAAGAGGTGATACGCACAAGGTACTAGGGTACCTGGTAAGGTACATACACAAGTAACCACAATAGAAACAAATAAACAAAGCAGAACTACAGAAATTATTAAAATTGCAAGAAAAAGTAATTGCAAGAAAAATGTCCTTAGCTCAACAAAGGTAGTTATCAATTTACTGAACATCTTAATGCATATGGATAAAGTATCCAAGATATATAACTCCGAGGATGAACGTTATGAATTGTTTATTATTTGAATTCTACATACAACCTCAGGTTGCTGGAATGATCTCTGTTCAAATCTACTCACAGGATATACTCCAATAGTGTCCTTCCCCTTTCCTAATCCCCATGTTATATGGGGTAAATGCTATCCAGGGATAATATCTTGAATTTAATCTTCAACCATATGGTCCCATGGTTTATGGTTGTGATTTTCTGCCTTTTATTGCTTGTATGTGTTAATGTTTTAGGGGTTTATTGTTACCCTGTTGGATATTTGGCTAATAAAGACATTGGGGTTGATTTACTAAACCTGGAGAGTGCAAAATCTGCTGCAGCTCTGCATAGAAACCAATCAACTTATAGATTTTTTTTTTTTTTTTTGTCAAAGCTTAATTGAACAAGCTGAAGTTAGAAGCTCATTGGCTACCATGCACAGCTGAACTAGATTTTGAACTTCCCAGTTTTAGTAAATCAACCCCATTGAGTTTGATATACTGTATATACTCGAGAATAAGCCGACTCGAATATAAGCCGAGGCACCTAATTTTAACACACACATCTGGGAAAACGTATTGACTCGAGTATAAGCCTAGGGTGGGAAATGCTGCAGCAATCAACAATGCACACTGTGCCCATCTGTAGCCTCACTGTGCCCATCTGCAGCCTCACTGTGCCCTCACTCATTTACCTTTGATCTCCGGCTGTGTCATGCTGCAGTCGGCGGCTGTCCATTGTAACAAAGCCCTGCCTCCTCCATGATAGACGGAACACTGATCCCAGCATTGTATCAGTGTTCAGTGTTCCGTCCATCACGGACGAGGGGGGGCTTTATTATAATGGATGGCCGCCGACTGCAGAATGACACAGGGATACTTGAGTATAAGCCGAAGGGAGGCTTTTTCAGCATCAAAAAATGTGCTGAAAAAGTTGACTAATTCCTGTCAGAAAAAAGTTGGAAGGTTTTTCTGACGGAATTCTGCTCAAGCTTGGCTTGCATACACACGGTCACACAAAAGTTTCAGAACTTTCGAGCGTTAAGAACGCGGTGACGTACAACACTACGACGAGGCGAGAAAAATAAGTTCAATGCTTCCGAGCATGCCTCAAATTGTTTCCGAGCTTGCGTGTTTTTTTTCGCGTCGGAAAAGCATACAGACGATCAGATTTCCCAATAGGAATTTTTTCCATCTGGAAAATTGAGAACCTGCTCTCAATCTTTTGCTGGCAGGAATTCCCACAGAAAAAGTCCGATGGAGCATACACACAGTTGGAATTTCCGACGAAAAGCTCCCATCTGACTTTTTCTGTCAGGAATTTCGTTCGTGTGTCCAGGGCATTATACTCGAGTATATACAGTATTTTGGTATAATTTTTATATTTATATTTTTTGACAGTCACCTAAACCTCTATTGTAGAATACACAAATAAAAGAGAAAAGCTCTACCTCTCAGCCAATATGATCCATAGAGTCTCAGCTCTACAACTGGGCTCCTGTTCTTCCTTCTCTACACTACAAATGCCAGAGCTGAACTGTAAACTTCAAAATTCTTTATTGTTAACATTTCCATCCTGGTGGTACAAATCAAATGCGTTACAGCTAAGCAGCCTTATGCCCCGTACACCGCGGCCGTTTTTCATGACGTGAGAAATGACATTTTTTAAAATGGTCATTAAAAACGATTGTGTGTAGGCTCCAGAGCATTTTTATCAATGTGAAAAATGGGCATTAAAAATTTAGAACATGCTCTAATTTTTCGCGTCGTTTTTCACGTTGTTGTTTTTCACGTTGTCGTTTTTCATGTCGTGAAAAACGATCGTGTGTAGGCTTTAACGAGGTGAAAAAAATGCGCATGCTCAGAAGCAAGTTATGAGACGGGAGTACTTGTTCTGGTAAAACTAGCGTTTGTAAAGGAGATAGCACATTCATCACGCTGTAACAGACTGAAAAGCACGAAGACTGAAAAGTGCGAATCGTCTCTCACCAAACTTTTACTAACACAAAATCAGCAAAAGCAGCCCAAAGGGTGGCGCCATCTAAATGGAACTTCCCCTTTATAGTGCCGTCGTACGTGTTGTACGTCACCGCGCTTTGCTTGAGCATTTTTTTTTCACAATCGTCTGCAAGGCAGGCTTGACAAGAATCACAACGAAAAAAATATAGTTTTTTCTAGGACATTAAAAATGGTTGTATGTACGCGGCTTTAGTCATAGACGCAGGAGCTACGATTATGTCTGCTTGGCCAAAATGCATTAGTCTTTGTACAATCATCTTAACCATGTACTGTTAACCATAAAAAGGATTTGGGGATTTACGGTCGAGCTTCCGCAGTGTAGTATTTGGTGAATTCCTGCTACACATCCTAAAGATTTAGAACTTTTTTTTACCTTTTTTTTTTTTCAGTGGGTAGATCTATAATTATAAATCAGATACAGGAAAATAGCATTTCACTTTACATACGATTCCTAATTATGGGGTTTTCAAATAAAAGTTGTTTTTAGTTTGTTTATGCCTGTTAACCGGAGCAGTCCCGAAATTGTAGGAGGAATGGCTCCTTGTGAACCGAGAACCATATATGTATGGAAAGCAGCTAAAAAGCAGTTAATGGTGGGATGATTCACAATCCAGCCTTGTGAGGAATTTGTTTTTGCTGCTGGTCCGAAGTGTATTATGATGTCATAAGGTGTGTCGAAGGGCTTAGTGAGTGGAGACACTGCATTTTTTTGTGAGTATTCATCAGCATGAGAATAAGTGAGAACATGTTTCCAGAGTTTGAGAACAAAGTATTCATGTAGGAGTTTGGGAAAAAGGATGTATAAATTTCACAGATTTCACATGCTGTTCTTACAAGCAATGAGGCAGATAGAGATACTGTATGAGTCAGCTAACAAGCAATACAAGTAGGCACAAGGTATAGAGATTTCCAGTTAGAGAAGGTAAACTGTAACCATATGCACACAAACATTTACATGCCGATTAGCACAAAATCGTCAGCACTTTCCCAAGTTTGGTGAGTGTACTGTACATCTGCCAATACAAGTAAATGGCTGTCCTTGGGTAAAAATCGATCACTTCTGCATATTTCCTCATATGTCATGCTTCTGTAAAGTGTGGGTAAACGCCAATGCAGAAGCCATCTGCGTTTATACAAGTGCTAAATAATAAATAAATCTGTGTCTGCGCAACAAAGAAACAAAAATAACAAGCCAGCACACTTATGTGTATCACCTTCGGATGATCAAATAATATGGCAAATTAAATAATATTGTGCAGCGCTTAAAAAATATATATTAAACAAATACACTATAATATATTACCAAACGTTTTGTGACCCCCTGCCTTTACACACACATGAACTTTAATGGCATTCCAGTCTTAGTCCGTAGGGTTCAATATTGAGTTGGCCCAACCTTTGCAGCTATAACAGCTTCAACTCTTCTGGGAAGGATGTCCACAAGGATGTCCACAAGGTTTAGGAGTGTGTCTATGGGAATGTTTGACCATTGTTCCAGAAGCGCATTTGTGAGGTCTGGGCACTGATGTTGGACGAGAAGGCCTGGCTCACAGTCTCCACTCTAATTCATCCCAAAGCAGTTTTTGTTGTGTTGAGGTTAGGACTCTGTGCAGGCCAGTCAAGTTCCTCCACCCCAAACTCGCTCATCCATGTCTTTATGGACCTTGCTTTGTGCACTGATCCTTGGTCATTTTGTGGAGGGGGGATTATGGTGTGGGGTTGCTTTTCAGGGGTTGGGCTTGGCCCCTTGGTTCAAGTGAAGGGAACTCGTAAGGCGTTAGCATACCAAGACATCTTGGACAATTTCATGCTTCCAACTTTGTGGGAACAGTTTGGGGACGGCCCCTTCCTGTTCCAACATGACTGTGCACCAGTGTACAAAGCAAGGTCCATAAAGACTCCAAACTCGTCCGCTTTAACCTTCAAATTATAAGAGGTTAAAACAACATCAGAAATATAAACATCAGCCAACACTCTGACAATTCCACCCTCAATGGTAACAGGGAATGTCGCTCCAAACTTTTATTGCCAAAGAAAAAGATACACATGCTCCCATAAAAAAAAAAAAACTTGTCAGCTTGCAAATAATATGAATCAGAAAGGATAAATTCCCTGGTGATCAGGGCAAGGCGGCAAATAAGGGAACGGAGCATACAGCAAGTGGTTGTGCGTGATGACGCCACTCCGTAGGCTCTGCCCTTATGCTTTACGTCCCTGGGAGGGGACTTCTGTGCTGTGTAAGCTCTAACTCATCACTCTCTCTACACCCCCAAGTGACCGAGCTGAGTGTCTATGACAGAAAGGGAAACTTAAAGTGTAACTCCACTTTTGTTGAGAAAAAAACAATACCCTCTGGGTAATCAATGTACATTGCAAGGATTTTAACAAACTTTGTTAAAGAATTTTTATCTGTTTCCGGTGCAAAGAAAAAGCTGTTTGCCCATGTCAAATTGAAGAGTGAATCCAAATGGGAGTGACTTTTTCATTATCAATCAACTGGAAACATGCAGCGTCAGCATCCCTCTCAAAGTAATTACACCTTTGAGAGTATTTCACCAAAAATTGTATTTGTTTAGCTGACTTAGTATCCTAGTGCAGGCTTCTGGGAAAATATGAGCCAATCACACAAGCAGGAACTTGTATAGAAGGCGTCAAGGTTGCCAAATTGCATTGAATTTTATAGAAAATTACAGCGCTGCAGACTGAAAAGGGAAGATATATATATATTTTTTAAATAATTACAATATAATTACAATGTATGGCCCTGCTGACACTGCTCCATTTGACAAAAGGCAATTGCGCAACCAACCTTTTTTAAAGGAGCCTGTTGAAAATTGTAGATTGAATACATCCAATTAGATGCAGGCACTGTTCAGGTATTCTGACAGCCAGCAGCCGTCATACAATAGGAGGGATTTTGTGCTGTTAGTGTACAGTACATGGAGGAATCGGTTACATATTTGTTTTTGTTCTGTCTGCAGTAGAATGAAAGAAATCTTTACATGTATGTCCAGCTTAAAGCGAAGTTCCACCTGAATATTTTAGTTTTAAAAGCCAGCAGCTACAAATACTGCAGCTGCTGACTTTTAATAAATGGACACTTACCTGTCCAGCTAGTCCGCGATGTCGGCAGCCGAGGCCGAGCAATCGCTCGTCTCTCAGCTGCCCCAGCGGCCATCTTCGGTGAGAATCAGGAAGTGAAGCGTTGCGGCTTCACTGGTCGGTTCCCTACTGCGCAAGCGCGAGCCGTGCGGCCCGCCCTCACTGGTCCCCGCTGTCTCCTGGGACCAGTGTGTTTCCCAGAGGACAGCGAGGGAGGGGGGGGGGGAGTGGAGTAACTCCCGTGGGAGTCTTTTCCTGGAAGTGGTTGCAAATATGAACCAGATTTTGCACTCCCCAGTTTTAGTAAATCAACCCTTATCTGTCCTAATAAAAGGTTAACCACTTCCCGCCCGGTCAATAGTCAATTGACTTCCGGGAAGTGGTTGTGAAATCCTGACTGGACGTCTATTGACGTCCTGCAGGGTTTCATGCCGGCACGCAGCGCGGCGATCGGTGGTGTCAGTCTGACACCCTGCATCTCCGATCTCGGTAAAGAGCCTCCTGCGGAGGCTCTTTACCATGTGATCAGCCGTGTCCAACCACGGCTGATCACGATGTAAACAGGAAGAGCCGTTGATCGGCTCTTCCTCACTCGCGTCTGACAGACGCGAGTAGAGGAGAGCCAATCGGCGGCTCTCCTGACAGGGGGGGTATGCGCTGATTGTTTATCAGCACAGCCCCCCCCTTGGATGCCAACACTGGACCACCAGGGAGTGCCCCCCAGTGCTAAAAAAAACCAGTGCCCCCCCCAGTGCAAAAAAACCCCACCAATAATAAAAAAAAAACAATGAATGCCAATCAGTGCCCACAAATAGGCACTGACTGGCAACATGGGCACTGGCTAAAATGATGCCCAGCAATGCCATCATTGCCACCCCTCAGTGTCCATCAGTGCAACCCAGTGTCCATCAGTGCTACCTCTTAGTGCCCATCTATGCCCAGTGCCCATCTGTGCCACCCATAAGTACACATCAGTGCCACCCATAAGTGCCACCCATGAAGGCCCATCAGTGCCTCCAAAGAATGCCCAGTGCCGCCTATGAGTGCCCATTAGTGCCGCCTATGAGTGCCCATCAGTGCCACCTATGAGTGCCCATCAGTGCCGCCTATGAATGCCCATCAGTGCAGCATACCAGCGCCGCCTATCAGTGCTCATCAGTGCTGCCTATCGGTGCCCATCAGTGCCACCTCATCGGTGCCCATCAGTGCCGCCATATCAGTGCCCATAATTGAAGAAGAAAACGTACTTATTTTCCAAAAAAATTACAGAAAAAAATAAAAACTTATTTTTTTTTCCAAAATGTCGGTCTTTTTTTAGTTGTTGCGCAAGAAATAAAAATCGCAGAGGTGATCAAATACCACCAAAAGAAAGCTCTATTTGTGGGAACAAAATTATAAAAATTTCATTTGGGTACAGTGTAGTATGACCGCGCAATTGTCATTCAAATTGTGACAGTGCTGAAAGCTGAAAATTGCCTTGGGCAGGAAGGTGCGTAAGTGCCTGGTATGGAAGTGGTTAAAGAGCTCAAGACTTAGGTGGTACATTGTAATTTAAAGTACTTAATATAAACTGTCTCACATCTGAAGCCCTAGTTGCACATTGCAAGCTATTCCGAACAATGTCACACAGCCTGTGTATAAACCTGCTCCAAATAAACAAGGTAAGACTTTTTAAAAATGATATTTACTTATGCTGTGTGTTGGAACACATACAAGACATACTGAGGGGGTTTCTCAAATATGATTGCAAAAGTGGAAATACACTAGAAGGTAAAAGCACCGCATTACAAGTTTTGACATTATTGTGGTCTGTCTCGTTCAAGTCCTCCATATAGAAGAACACATCTGTGTAAAGCAGGGGTGCCCAACCTTTTGAAAAGCGAGGGCCACTTAACTAACTTGGCAACCAGTCAAGGGCCACAATGAGCGAAGCGGGCGGATGACAGGTCACGGCTACGCTATGGCCCTCCGATCCGCCCAGACAAAAGGGTAAGAACCCCCTTCTGTTTTCGGATTGGAGGTAGGTGGGCGAAAAACAGACATCTGTCACTCTATACAGGTTGAGGGTCCCATTTGGTCAGGCTGATCTTGTGAAATGGGCCTAAGACTTCTTTCACACTGATGTTCTGTGCCACATCAGAGGGTTTCTGCGGGCCACATGTGGCCTCCGGGTCACTGGTTGTCCATCCCTGGTGTAAAGAATACCTCTCTGTGATTTCCTATACTGCACTCATCTATCCTGCGTTTACTAGAATGCAAAATACCACCCAGTGAACAAGTCCCAGTATGTACTGGTTTTAAATGACAAATACGCTGCAGGTAAAGGCGTAGTGTATAATGTAAAAACTCAGCTGGAGGTCAAATGTACATGATTTAACCCTTTCCAGGTAAGGTTTCCACTCATCATTGCAGGGTAGCTTATTTTAGATCAGACACATTCTGATTATAGGAAAATCTTAGAAATAAAAAAGGTGATCAGACAAACATACTACTGAACAAAGTATCACCACACAACCAGGTCTATAGTCTTCTGTGTGATTTGAATATTCATATGTGCCTTTGACAGCTCATTCATTAAGATCTGGATGAGTTTAAAAGTTAGATGGTTGAGGGTCACAATACAATATTCTAGCTGTTGAAAAGAAATTATTTTGAAATGACCATCACCTACACATTTTACAAGAAAGGATGCACAACACAGCGTTGTTTAAAGAATTCCTACACAGCTAGTCCTGCCTCCCAACACTGGTGGTGTCCTGATAATCACTGCAGCACTTAAAGAGGTTGTAAACCTCCCTGTAACATTTGTACCTATAGGTAAGCTTAGAATAAGGCTTACCTATAGGTACTGTAGATATTTACTGTACACTGCACCGATGATGTCATTGGCGCATGCGCTCTGAAGGCCGCCCATGCCGTTTCTTCAGGAGCGTGTGCAGGAAAGACGTCACACGGCTCCGGGCAGTCACACAGCTGGAGTCTGCAGCCCCGGAAAGAAGACAGGCAAAGATAAATGCAGCCTCCAGCGGGGATGGCACAGGCTTTGTTTGCAGGTATATGTCACATAATGTGCAAACTAGCACATTATGCCTTTACTTTGCAGAGAAGAAAAAAGGAAGAAAAACCCATCAGGATTTATTTCCTCTTTAAGCCGGCCATAGATGGATTGAAATTTCGATCTATCTATGGGCAGGCTGGTTGTACAGGTCCATGTTCGCTCCGTAATGCAGAGTGGACACAGACATAGCCTGCTGTTGTCTATGATGCGGTTGGATGGAAACGAAACGCCTGTTTGTTTCCAGCTGACTGTCATCCGATATGATCCACCAGACTGATGGGGAATCTGAAAGGATCGGATTGGATGCCAAAGAGGTGTCATAGAGAGCTATGGATGGTCTGATCAGGTCCACCTGAAAAATTGTCAGGAGCCCCCGATCAGTCTGTCAGTGTGAAGGGGGCCTTAGCATGAACAATGCTTAAAAATGTGGCGCAGTGAAAAAGGTAGGTGCTACTACTAAAAAGGTAAGTATATGAAAAAATCATCCAAAAAACATATATAAATGAACGTAAACAAGTGTGTGTTATGCCTTGTACACACGATCGGATTTTCCGTCGGGATAAACTCCAATGGATTTTTTCGACGGAATTCCGTTTAAGCTGTCTTGCATACACACTGTCACACCAAATTCCGACCGTCAAGAACACGGTGACGTACAACACTACGACAAACCGAGAAAAATTACGTTCAATGCTTCTGAGCATGCGTCAACTTGATTCTGAGCATGCATGTTTTTTTCTCCGTCGGAGTCCCCTACAGACAAACTGAATTTCCGATGTTCTCTTTCTAAATTCCGATGGAAAAAAGTCAGATGGGGCACACACACGGTCGGAATATCCGATGAAAAAATTCCGTCAGACTTTTTCCATCGGAAATTTTGTTTGTGTGTACAAGGCATAAGACATACAAAACAAATAATATGAATATAAAACCATAAGTTTCTCACTGTCTATCTTTTAATATTTATGGTCGTGGCCCTCTGACCGACAGAGATGTGGATCACATCAACACGCGACAAGACTTACAACATAAATAGACCTGAAGTGTGCCTTGGTGGTCTGGTCAGTATGCCAAGAAAAGGGGGTATACCCAAGGTAAGTAATAGGTAGTTAATTGAAGAAGGATATGCTGAGAAGTGCCCTGAAAAAGGGAAGGGCGGGAGGGTGTCGAATGCGATTGAATGCGCAGACTCACGGACATGAGGTGGGCCAGTGACATGTAGTACCGCACACTGAACCAACAAAGAGCATGTGTGAGTGGGCTGCTTAAATACCCTCCGGGCTCCTCCCATAAACTCAGGGCACCATATTGGCCTTCTAATTTGGCATCCCAAAACCATGCTTAAAAACAATGAAATGACATCTCTTCTTCCATTCCAAAATATTTGCTCCACCACATGTGCTAAAAATGTTAACTCACCAGACCCTCTTGACCAATGAAGGCCTATCAAGCCCTTATATGAATCCACCAAGGCAGAGAAGAAAAGGATTTACTGACTTGACTTTCAATATCACCATAGGCTTACAGGCTTCAAAATACATCTATATCATGGACAATAGGTAACAAAAGCCAGAAAAGAATGATCTCATAGTGTAGTAGATTTATTGAAATAAATCTGTATCAAAGTATAAAAAATGTACACTGACATTCACATGTGCCTAAGAGGCAACAAAACAAACAGCCTTCAAATCAAAGGTAACCGCACACCGCCGCTCACAACCGCAGACCATGCCTTTTTTCCTCTTGATTCGTGCCGCCCGATATCGCCGACAACAATGATTATTGTATTTTGATGGTGGGGAACTCTCCCCGCTGTCAGAATACAATAGCTTTGCAGGACAGATTTCCCCATCAACACCGAGTGTGTTGTTGGGGGAATCAAATTATTATTTTTTCATTCAACCAAAAAGAAAAGAAGAAAAGCATAATCTATGGCCTGCCTAACTCTCCAGATTGTCATTCAATTGGTTGTGAATGTCACCGGCGCAAAAGAAAATAAATAAATAAATGTGAACCGTGATCTGCTGCAGTACTGTGTGCCCTTAGTGGGGGTCAATAGTGCATAAGGAAGAAAAGTGTTACTGCGCTGATCTAATTATCCAGAGGTATTTAGTCTCTGGGAATATGAACATAAGTGAAATATCAGGGCCACAATGTACCCAATCTTAAATGTGAATAACCTGAATACAAACAATATATATATAAAAAAATGTAAGAAATATATGAGTCATACAAATGTGACACAGTGATTTCAAACTTGAATCATATATCTAGATCAGTATGTCAGCATACAATCCGTATGCCACAGTGCTTCTATGAGAAAAATGACTGTTGTTGCTGCTACTGACCAACCAAATAGTGAAAACAATACGAAAGATATTACAAAAAATATTGTATATATATATGTGTATAAAAACACAATATGCAGTATGCCAACTGCACCGTGAGTTGTCCAATAACCGATATTGGAACAAAATAAATATCAAAAAAGTGAAATAATTATCAAACAACCATACAAATGTGCAATGTGCTGGCTGCACTTAAAAATAGTCCAAATGACGGGCAATCTTGCTCTTATACAATAGGTTCAATGTTGGTAGTGCTGTGTACAGGAAAGTGCCGCTATCTCTTCCACCCGACAAAGATGTGCCACCATCACCAATGGTTAAAGTCAACACTCACCAGACCCCAGATATTATTAGGCTCCAAAGTGGTGTCTTTTCTTTGTCCGTCAGTGGGTGTCGCCTCCTTTTCCCTTTTACAGGGTGTCATCAATTCCTCAAAAACAAGGGGCTCATCATGGTGTAGTATATTAAAAGGGAAAAGGAGGCGACACCCACTGACGGACAAAGAAAATACACCACTTTGGAGCCTAATAATATCTGGGGTCTGGTGAGTGTTGACTTTAACCATTGGTGATGGTGGCACATCTTTGTCGGGTGGAAGAAATAGCGGCACTTTCCTGTACACAGCACTACCAACATTGAACCTATTGTATAAGAGCAAGATTGCCCGTCATTTGGACTATTTTTAAGTGCAGCCAGCACATTGCACATTTGTATGGTTGTTTGATAATTATTTCACTTTTTTGATATTTATTTTGTTCCAATATCGGTTATTGGACAACTCACGGTGCAGTTGGCATACTGCATATTGTGTTTTTATACACATATATATATATACAATATTTTTTGTAATATCTTTCGTATTGTTTTCACTATTTGGTTGGTCAGTAGCAGCAACAACAGCCATTTTTCTCATAGAAGCACTGTGGCATACGGATTGTATGCTGACATACTGATCTAGATATATGATTCAAGTTTGAAATCACTGTGTCACATTTGTATGACTCATATATTTCTTACATTTTTTTATATATATATTGTTTGTATTCAGGTTATTCACATTTAAGATTGGGTACATTGTGGCCCTGATATTTCACTTATGTTCATATTCCCAGAGACTAAATACCTCTGGATAATTAGATCAGCGCAGTAACACTTTTCTTCCTTATGCACTATTGACCCCCACTAAGGGCACACAGTACTGCAGCAGATCACTGTTCACATTTATTTATTTATTTTCTTTTGCGCCGGTGACATTCACAACCAATTGAATGACAATCTGGAGAGTTAGGCAGGCCATAGATTATGCTTTTCTTCTTTTCTTTTTGGTTGAATGAAAAAATAATAATTTGATTCCCCCAACAACACACTCGGTGTTGATGGGGAAATCTGTCCTGCAAAGCTATTGTATTCTGACAGCGGGGAGAGTTCCCCACCATCAAAATACAATAATCATTGTTGTCGGCGATATCGCGCGGCACGAATCAAGAGGAAAAAAGGCATGGTCTGCGGTTGTGAGCGGCGGTGTGCGGTTACCTTTGATTTGAAGGCTGTTTGTTTTGTTGCCTCTTAGGCACATGTGAATGTCAGTGTACACTTTTCTTCCTTATGCAAGATTGTCATTCAAACCTGGTGAAAGTTAGGGCATTGGACTTCAGGGGTTGTAAGCCCATAGAACCGTATATAGGACTAGGATGCATGGTCAGGTTAATTAGCTAGTGATGTGTCACTTACCTGTTATAAGTATTGTTTTAAGTGGTCGGACCACTAAGCCTTGTACTGGATATTGCAATGGGGAGTTTGCTTCAGCAACAATAAACTTGTCAGCTGGATTGTATGACCTAATAATGAAACAAAACAACATTTCACTATTATATGAGTTACATAAGACAACTGTTACATCAATAACTGATTAATGCCGCGTACACACGATCGGAAATTCCGATCGTGTGTGGGCCCCATCGGACTTTTTTCCATCGGAGTAAAAAAATAGAACATATTTTAAATTCTTCCGTCGGAGAAAAATCCACGCATTGAACTTAATTTTTCTTAGCTCGCCGTAGTGTTTTTTTCCGTCACCGTGTTTTGGACTGTAGAAATTTAGTCTGACAGTGTGTAGGCAAGACTGATGGAAGTCAGCTTCATCGGCATTCCAACGGAAAATTTCACCTGATTTTATCCCATTGGAAAATCCAATCGTGTGTACGCGGCATAAGAAGAAAACTGTTTTACACCTTTCATCACCTGAAGGGCTAACCTTTACCATCTAAGAGCGTAATGTATTGTAAATAAGGATCTGTCAACAAGAGATTAAAGCAATGCTAATAAGTGATTAAAGTGGAACTCCAGCCTTACCTTCAGTTGTATAGGCTTCTCTCCTGCTCTGAAATGGCTTACTCTGCTTTCACTCACACAGATGAGGGATGGTGGGAACAGATGAAGGGAAAAAAATTGCGATTACCGTTGTTCTGTTTACATCACGTAATCAGCTGTCATTGGCTGACATCTGATCACGTAGTAAGCAGCTGGAACGCAGGGATGCGCAGACAGCGCATGCTCGGGAGGACATCTTTGGACGCCCTCCCGGCAAGTAAGGCCTGAGCAGTAGCCGTCTTTCGGCTATAGCGCAGGCTGCATGAAGTTAAAAAGAAAACCAATGAAGCCACCACATCTAAGGACTGGTAAATTATAATCTATTACATTTTTGATCCGGAGTTTAGATAAACTTTAAAAACACATTAGCAATGGCAGTTACCATGAGTCTATCTTGACAGAAGCCCAATCAGAAAAGCAGAGAGGGGGCTCTGGACTAGAATAAGTTGTATCCTATGTAGTAGGTCATGTTAGAGCAGGGGTGTCAAACTCAATTTTCTTGTGGGCCGCATCAGCATTATATGCAAAATAAGGTGCAATCAGCGCAAATATATAGATCAAAATATTTAAAATAATGTGTTAAGTGAAGAAGACCCCCAGGGTTCGGATCACAAGTAATGCCGGCTGAACACTACAGGATAGTCGCAAAAATCCAAGGAGATACAAAATTATAGAAATTTTAGTGCAGCGCAAAACTAAGGCAAGTGAAATACTGATATGGTAGTAATACTGGTATAATGAGTACCAATAAACTTATATATGTGTATATATATTGTTAAAAAAGTCCAAGAAATTTTTTTTTTAATAAAACTCAAAGTCATAGTCCCAAATCCACAAGTGTCAAAAATTGAATGAAGTAGATATAATCAATCTCCACCACGTGATTAACCACCAGACATAAAGTGATCCCTCCACCGTTAGAGATGGCTACTCTCACCTTCATGTGTGGACCACTGAGTTAACAAATGGTCAGTAAGGCAGGTATCACAATAAACAGGAACCAGGCAGGTGTATCAGATCCTCATTAGGCAACCATATCACATGAAACCAATGCATGGAAAAGATAATCACAGACTAAGTGCTCTCTGTTATATTAGGTAGATTTAATCATAAGTGTATACAAAAGTCAGGCTACTCACATTTGGCCAGACTAAAAACAGCGCCTGCACACCACGTCGCTCATCTGCCGTCCATATTTTGAACTGTTCTTCTGAAAAGCCGTTTTTAGTCTGGCCAAATGTGAGTAGCCTGACTTTTGTATACACTTATGATTAAATCTACCTAATATAACAGAGAGCACTTAGTCTGTGATTATCTTTTCCATGCATCGGTTTCATGTGATATGGTTGCCTAATGAGGATCTGATACACCTGCCTGGTTCCTGTTTATTGTGATACCTGCCTTACTGACCATTTGTTAACTCAGTGGTCCACACATGAAGGTGAGAGTAGCCATCTCTAACGGTGGAGGGATCACTTTATGTCTGGTGGTTAATCACGTGGTGGAGATTGATTATATCTACTTCATTCAATTTTTGACACCTGTGGATTTGGGACTATGACTTTGAGTTTTATTAAATTTTTTTTTTTTTCCTTGGACTTTTTTAACAATATATATACACATATATAAGTTTATTGGTACTCATTATACCAGTATTACTACCATATCAGTATTTCACTTAGTTTTGCGATGCACTAAATTTTCTATAATTTCGCATCAGCATTATGATTGCCCTCAAATAGAGCGATTGTATCTGTGAGATTAGTTGTCCAGCGCATCCCCTCCCCTTTACATTAGATGTCAAGAGCCATCCCACCATCAGAAGTTGAGCCCCCCACTCTCCCTTACATCACAGCGCACCCCCCTTTCCTTATGCTGTTGCTGAGAAGAAGCTGGATGCATTGCTTGAAATCAGAAAGTAAGGGTCTGGAGTAGGACCAGAGGAGGGCTGGAGCTCTTCTGAAGCTGAAACCCGGACACATTATTCAGACCAGGCTGTGGCTCTCCAAGTAACAGAGATAGTCATACACAAATCTGTTGCCACTACGGGCGGCTGTTTGGGGGCCGGTTTGGCATCACTGAAGGGTGGGGTGATGATGTCAGCAGGAGCAATTTGGCCACACCCACTTGGGCACTCTACATTACTACACCCCAAATGTGTCCCAGGTCTTTTATAATCCTATAGTGTTTACTGCAAAACAAAAAATTGCCCTGTGCTGCAAAAGTGTTTTGTTTGAAGAAACGGTGTCAACCCTAGTCCTATAGCCAAACAGGAAGTAAGCGGAAAGCCCTGCAAATAAAGGGAATTCCTTGGGGACCCCCAGAACTAGTGTCCTCATTCCCTCTATTACTTTTCTAGGGGCAAGCTAAAATTTGGGATTTTCATTTACTTTCACTTTCAATGATAATGGTAAACAGGACAAATATAGAGGGTGAATCTCCCTAACGGGGGCACAGATGGGAATACAAACTGACAGGTGTTGTAATCCCTCTCCACTCAATCCAAAACGAAAATAAAAAAAGTATTGGCTTTAGATATACTTTAACCCCTCAGCGGTATTCCCAAGTCTGGCTCGGGGTGGAATTTCAGAACCAAAAGCGGTAACCCCTAGCCAGACTCGGGATCGCCTCGCAGTGTCCACAGGCAGGGAATTACATTCATACACATAACATACATGCATACACATAAATATATATGTCAATAAGTAATTATATATTTTCTAATAATGCTTTGCTGCAGGTGTCTGACCCTCTCTCCCCGACCTACCACCATCAGGGGTGCCACCCATATCCGGTGATTTCCTGTAAGTTACATGTGACCACTGAGCTTTTTGGGGGGTGATCTGTATTGAGGTGCGGAGGGGTCGGGATACCAGCCTGGGAATCATTTGGGGCCTCCTTTACTTGATGGAAGAGTTTGGTTCAGACTGTTCCATACCCATACATATTGACCTGGTAATTTTGCTAATCCTCTGTGTAAATTTGTTTGTGTGTTTTTTTTCCTTCCCCTTTCTTTCCCCCTGTAATTAATGGGGGGAAGGGGGGTAGGGGGGATATTTGTAAAAATATTTAATAATTTTGTAAATCTCTCCTAGCTACAACAAAACCTCTGAAGAAGACCCGTTTAAGGGTTGACACGCGTTAGGAATTGCTACATGCTTGTATCTACACATGCCAAGCTGTATGACTATTTGTTGTTTTTTTGCCACTTATATGTATGGAATTTTAATTACTTTTGTACTACTGTAACTCATATCTTAACTACCAGAAAATCTTTTTGGTACGTGTTATTATAAAGTAAAACCCTTTTTTATACATTGTCTATAATTCAATAATTGAGCTGCCCAAAAACCCCACTGGGGGAAATACCCTTGATGCTCCATGTGACTCTTTCCAACAGCTTGTGGGGCAGCTACAGCAGGTTGCCTGGCATCTCCTTCTGCCCTGCTCTCCACCCAGCAATACAATCAGCGTAGGATCTCGGGGAGACTCCAGCAGGCAAGATTCACAGACTCTTCTTTTCCACTACTAGCTGCCCCCTTACTACAGGAAAACAAAGTAACTTCCTGAGGT
The DNA here is from genome assembly GCF_905171775.1 of Rana temporaria. Classification (NCBI taxonomy): domain Eukaryota; kingdom Metazoa; phylum Chordata; class Amphibia; order Anura; family Ranidae; genus Rana; species Rana temporaria. The sequence continues at coordinate 121,825,192 of NC_053490.1, read as the reverse complement.
GACTTCTGCAAGCTGTGTCACAAACTTAGTGCTTGGCTTGTCCATCGATCTCACAGTACGGTGTGGAGCAAGTACCAGCATGTCCTGTGATCTTTTTATAAAAAATAAAAAATAAGTTGTTTGAACATAATACAGACATATGATTTGCAGACTGTTGGTTAAAGTGATTATTTTCCATATGATAGATGCAAACATGTTGAAATGAGTTTACGGATACTATTAGCCTTGTATGTACGGTACGATTGTTGGCCAACCGAGTATCTGATTTTTGTCAAAAGGGTGTGTGCCAGGATCTTGTCTTGCATACTAACGGTACACAATTGTCGTGCCACAAATACGAACGTAGTGACGTACTACGAGGAATTTGAGCTCTTGAAACCCTTTAGGCCCCTTTTGGTAATTTCGTTTTTGGTGAGCATTGATTTCGAGCATTTCATGTTTGTACTTTGACTCTTGTGTGACAAATTTGTGTACTAATCATATGAAAATCAGGTGTCAAACCGTTGTCTGCCAAAAATCTACTAGCCTGTCATCCAACATTTGTTGACCAAAAGTTGGACAACAATTGTCAAAAGGAGCGTACAAACGGTAAGATTTTAGGACAATAGCCTGTCAACAGACAATCTCCTGCCAACAATCGAACCGTGTGTACGAGGCTTAAGAGTGGGGAGTGGTTTTGACTAATTTTACAGTTTACAAGGAAAGGCATTAAAAGCTACTTGTTTGATTCTGGAAGTATATAGGTTGTGTCTAAAGCCTTGTACACACGGTACAAAAATCAGAAGGCGATTGTCATTTGACAGGCTGTTGTCCGAAATTCTTACCGTTAGTACGCTACTTTAGACAATTGTTTTCCAATTTTCGGACAACAAATGTTGGATGACCGGCTAGTAAATTTTTGGTGAACGATGGCTCCACGTTTGATTTTCGGATTGGTCAGTACACAAATCCGTCACACAAAAGTCGAAAGTCCAAACAGGCATGTTCGGAATCAAGGAATGACTGGGAAGAATTTGGTCTTGTAAACTACCAATCTAGCATCTAGAAAGGACGCAAAGGGTGACGCTTGAGAAATTAACTTCCTCTTTATACTCTCATAGTACATCACTACGTTCGTGTTTGTCAAACGACAATTTGCATAACGTTAGTATGCAAGACAAGATCCTGGCACAAAAATCAGAAGCTCGGTCGTCCAACAATTAGAGCGTGTGTATGAGGCTTTAATGCCCAAATTGTTGGATGTCCTCCGCCTTGAAACTTTCTATAGGTATTAGGGAAAGGTATGAGTGGCAACAGCAAATAGGAAAGGAGAGATGTCCCAACTGTGTCTAGTCCCCACTGTCTAATTATTAATATAAGTATGTGTCTGAGAGTGTATAATAACATTCCCTAATTAATGAATTGAGTGCAAAAAAAAAATGTAGTTATTACCAACATCAAGTACAACCACTCTACAAAATCAAGTCTTTGCAGGTATCAAGGGAAATTAGCCTAATTCCAACATGGGTGTGTTTAGTCTGTAACTTCATGAGGCGTCTTTTGATATTACTCGTGGCTGCCCTACCAAGTACGAAGTTCATTTGTTCACTTTTAAATATGATACTAGTCATTTTGCTCAGTACGATTTTATTACCTAAATTTATAAAGACAGGCCTTTAAGATTCTAGAATATCCCTTTTTTAGGAACCACTCTCAAAGCAAGCCCTAATGTACATTTTTAAAAAGGACGTAAACCCTCACAAAAAAAACCCTGCAAAAGAAAGGCATAATGAGCTTGTATACATAGCATACTAGCTCATTTTAAATTACTTATCTGAGATCGAAGCCCCCGCAGCGACTCTTGTTCACCTCCTCCGTCATGATACGCGAGTGACTTCCGGGTATCGCTCCTCCGGCGCTGTGACTGGCCGGAGAAAGCAATAATGTCACTCCTGCGCACGTGCGCGGGAGCCGGCAGTGATGGCGTGATAGCCTTCACTAGCGGCATGCTCAGTGCGCCTGCGCCTTTTTCTACGGCGTGCATCGGTGCCCGCTTTTTGAAAAATATCTTAACCGTGTAGTTTAAGGAGATATTTCTTGCACCTACAGGTAAGCCTTAATCTAGGCATACCTGTAGGTCTGAAGCCCCGTACACACGACCAAACATGTCTGCTGAAACTGGTCCGCGGGCCAGTTTCAGCAGACATGTTCGGTCGTGTGTAGGACCGAGCGGACAGAATTCCAGCAAACATTTGCCCACCGGGCCTTTTCCCAGCGGACAAATATTCCTGGACTTGTTTTAAAACAGTCCGCTGGAATCCTGCCCGCTCGGACATGTTCGGTCGTCTGTACAGACCTACCGTACATGTCCGAGCGCCCACCATCCCTCGCATGCGTCGAATGACTTTGACGCATGCGTGGAAGCATTTAACTGGCAGGCCCGCCCACGTCGCCGCGTCATCGTCGCCGCGGACACGCCCCGCGTATTGTTTACGCGTGGATTTCTGTACGATGGTTAGTACAGCCATCGTACAGAAATCCCCGGGCAGACATGTACGGTGAAAACGGTCCGGCGGACCGGTTTCATCGTACATGTTTGCCCGTGTGTACACGGCCTAAGTGGTCTGTAAGGGTTTACAACCACTTTAAGTAGAACTAAAGTGAAACGTATTTTTTCTATTTTGGATAGAGTAAGGGAGTTATAACCCCTGTCTGTTTTCTTTGTCATCTGTGTCCCACTGGGGAGATTTACCTTCACTTCCTGTGCCATAGCCAAACAGGAAGTGATAGGAAATCCTTGCAAATTAAGGGAAACCCTTGAGGGCCCCCCCCCCTAAGTCAACAGAACTCGTGTCCCCATTGGAAGAGTTCCACTCAGTTACTTTTATGGGGACAACTCAAAATTGGTGAATTTCTTTAACCTCCCTCTCAATTTGAGAGTAAACAGGACAAATAAGGGCAATAAAAACTGACTGTGTTCCAATTCCCGCTTACTCTGTCCAAAACAAAAAAAAAGTGTCTTTAGTTATACTTTGTCACTTGGACAAAAAGGGAAACTTCTGTTAACATATACATTTTAAATAGATAAAACTTAATATTTCCTACTGTCAGTCTTGTAAAAGGTTCAGTACTATGCACAATGCATTATACTGATCTTCTTACCATTAATTTTAAGAGGGAATGCAGTTAAAATAAGTAGTAAACAATGCATTAGATAAACAAAGATCAATAAGTATTTGTATTGCAGATGTATTGCTATTTAATCCATAGTGTTTTCTTCCAATTTAAACTCTTAATTCCAGCTTGCAAATATAATCTGAATAATAGGAGTTACCAAGGTGTGCATTATTCCCAGGTACAGAAACAATATGTTCTCAGCAGATGCCTGGCAGTGCGAAATCAGTAATTAAACTCCAGCAGGCATTTATGGCAAGCTATCTAAACATATAACCTAATAGTGGCTGTTGATTACATCATAGGGCAAAGAGCAACTGCATAAAGAGCATTTGTAGCACTGAAGAGTTAAACTGGATACACACTATACAATTTCATTTTTTATTTCCTTTAGATTTACCAAAACCACATATGAGGTCAAACCTAAACACTTTCAATCTGTAAGCAATCAGGCAGGCCCTTCTACTACATAGTTGAAGGTAAATCTAAAGGAAATCTAACAAAAGTTGTATAGTGTATATCAGGGCTCAAAATTTCAAGTCCTGAGCTACTAGCCAGGCCTCAAGAGTTACTCGCCACCAGTTGCCCCACCTAATTCATACACTGCCCTGCGCCTAATTGCACCCGTAAACACGCCCTCGTAGATTATCTCATGGAATGACAATGTTTTATGCAGAATCATGTTACAAAATTCAATATTACCAACAACAACTTTAACAAAATGGGACAGGGCACTGGGGGCAGACCAGAGGGACAGGGCACTAGAACTGGGTCTCTTCCCCATTCTCTTGCCGTCTCCTCTGCAACTCCCATTCATCTCATCATCAGGAGTCTGTGTGTGCGGCTCCACGCTTGCATGTCCCCACTTCCCCCTTTTATTCAGGCTGGCGGAGAGGAGCTGCAGCACAGCGGGAGGGAGTACAATCCAGCGCTGAGATCCACACAACTGCACAGCCATTGACACCATAGCACAGCGCACAGCACACATTGAGACCAGTCTGTTCACAGTGCTCAGGCTAAACTGCTGGACACCTACATAGAGCACAAGGAGAAGAAAACTGCACAAACTAGAAGGCTGCCGCTCTCATGTTAGGGCAACTTTCAGTGAGCGCTGCAGCGGAGTGGTAATTTTTGCAATCCTCCACCTCACTCATTACTTTCTGCTCTCCAGCTACATTGGTCGGGGCCCGGGGAGGGGGGCAGGCTCAGAAAGGTCATACTGTTAGGTCCCATGGTTTAATGAGAATTGTAAGGAGACCACCTGTGTACTGCTCTGCCTGTGCGTGGCTCACCAGACTACTTTTCCCGAGCATGCACCTTTCCTCTTCGGCCGCCAATCTCATCAGGACTCTAAGTGTAGGCACAGATTGGAGGAAGATTGGTCATGCAGCCCTGTCATCACTCGCCCCCAGCTTAAATCCACTCGCCAAATGCTAGTAGGCGAGTGGAAATTTTGAGGGCTGGTGTATATCCAGCTTTAAAGAAGAACATTAGTTTCGTAAAAAAAACAACTTAATCTAGACAAAAACATTTTACGATATTAAAAAAGGGGTATGAAGACATCTTCAAATTAAAAAAACGTGCATGACCAGAGTCGAATAAAAACATATAGACAGGGTAGTTTCAAGGTGGTAATCTTTCCAAGGCGCATGGAACGGGCCCACACTATCCCATGAAAAGTCACACGACGAGTTCCTTGTTAGGCTTGTCGAGAATCTTGACAAGCTTTCTTTGCATACACACTGTCAAGACCAAATCTCTTCGTTCTCAAACGTGGTGACGTACAACATGTACAACGGCACTATAAAGGGGAAGTTCGATTCCACCTGCGCCACCCTTGGGGCTGCTTTTGCTAATCTCATATTACTGCGTGTTAAGTAAAAGTTTGGTGAGAGACGATTCGCGCTTTTCAGTCTGTTACAGCATGACAAATGTTCTATCTCCATTACAAACGCTACTTTTACCGAAGGTGCGCTCCCGTCTCATACTTTATTCTGAGCATGCACGGGTTTCTAAGCATACACACGAACGTGTTTCTCGACGAGGAAATTGAGACTCCCGACGAGGAAAAAGAGAACTTGTTCTCTTTTTTTCTCGTCGAGTTCCACGACAGTTTTCTCGACGAAAAACATACACACGACCGTTTTCCTCGGCAAAAAAGCTCTGCCACCAAGTTTCTTGATGGATTCTGTCGAGGAAAATGGTCGTGTGTACGAGGCCTAAGGCCCCTTTCACACTACTGCAACCTCAAAGTCACGTGATTTTGCCACGATTCGCAGCCCCGATTTCAGGGTTTGCGTGTGTAAGTGGCATCAAAATCGGACCAAAGTAGTGCAGGGACTACTTTGAAGTCAGTACGACTTGAAGTCATGCCAATATGAATGGTAGTCATTGAAAATCATGGAGAATGACTTGTCATGCGATTTTGCAGTCCTAAGTCGTGGGACAAGTCGTATAAGTGTGAAAGGGGGCTAAGGGAAAGGGAGCACAGACACACCCAAAAGTGGCATTAGATGGTAAATAACATTCAAATCACAGCTGACACTGATTGGAATTCTTTCAACAGTATATACGTATGTATATATACAGTGCCTTGCGAAAGTATTCGGCCCCCTTGAACTTTGCGACCTTTTGCCACATTTCAGGCTTCAAACATAAAGATATAAAACTGTATTTTTTTTGAAGAATCAACGACAGGTGGGACACAATCATGAAGTGGAACGAAATTTATTGGATATTTCAAACTTTTTCAACAAATAAAAAACTGAAAAATTGGGCGTGCAAAATTATTTAGAATCTGTTTGTAATTTTGAACTGGTACTTTTTTAAAGTGTAGCTCCAGCCATAAAATCTATTTTTAAGCTTTTCTGAAAACATAGAGAAGGGTTATCACCCCTGTAAACATTTGTTTTGCTGTCTGTGTGCATCTGTTCAGAAGATTGCAATTCACTTTCTGTCCCAATGACAAATGATGTTTTGAAAATGTGGGTTTTGTAGTGAAACAAGGATTGGTGATAAAGCATCAGTGGACAGGAGACACCCCTTACAGAAGAGAATTTCTCTTCCTAGGGGTAGATTTCCTCTCACTTCCTGTTGTCTCCTTCCGTTTGCAAGTAGGAGTTGTTTGTAAGTTGGATGTTTGAAAGTAGAGGCCTGCCGTATATACTCTGCAGAAATTTGGGCCCTAGGTGTAGGTGTTGCCACAACACTGCTGTGTGAACTATTATATCAAGAATTGTAATTACATGCCATTGTTGAACAGTGGTAGAAAAATTGGGCCTTTGGTGCTGGCGCTGGTGTCACAACTCTGTAAGCCCTCAGTTACTCTTGGGCCCTGCTGGAATGGGCCCTGCTGTGAAATATTAGATCAATAATTGTAATTACATGCCCCTGTTGAACAGGGGCTGAAAAATTGGGCGTTTGTTGGTGGTGGTGGTGCTGTTGCCACAACACTGCAACCCCTCACAGATACTCTTGTTGGAGCGCAGGAATGAGCCCACTGCAAAGTATTGCATCAAAAATTGTAATTACACGCCCCTGTTAAACAGGGGCAGAAAAATTGGGTCTTAGGCACTGGTGCTGATGCCACAACACTGTAACCCCTCACAGATACTCTAGTTGTAGCGCAGGAATGAGCCCGCTGCAAAGTATTTCATCAAAAATTGTAATTACACGCCCCTGTTAAACAGGGGCAGAAAAATTGGGTCTTAGGCACTGGTGCCAAAACACTGCAACCCCTCGCAGATACTCTAGTTGTAGCGCAGGAATGAGCCCGCTGCAAATTATTGCATCAAAAATCGTAGTTACACGCCCCTGTTAAACAGGGGCAGAGAAATTGGGCCTTAGCCACTGGTGGCGGTGCCCAGAACCAAAAATGTTCTTACCAGCTATCAGCATGATCATTGAGGAGGAAAAGGATAGTCACTCAGCATCAGCATAGGCAGTCTTGAAGGGATCTGACATTTAAAAAAAAAATTACTCAGTTACATCAGCATCAGGTGCTTGGTAGCTGGTGGTGATCCAAGCCTGATTCATTTTTATGAAGGTCAGTCGATCGACCGAGTCGGTGGAGAGGTGCACCCTGTGATCGGTTAAAAAGCCTCCAGCAGCACTGAATGTGCGTTCTGAAAGAACGCTGGATGCAGGACAAGCCAGTAGCTCAATTGCGTACTGTGCAAGCTCTGGCCAGTGATCCATCCTCAAGACCCAGTTAGCCAGAGGATTTTCGGTGGGAAAGGTGTCCATGTCTGATCTTGCCCCTAGGTATTCCTGCACCATGTAAAACAGACGCTGGCGATGGTTGCTAGAACCGGTCATACCTTGGGACTGCGGACTAAAAAATTGTCTGAACGCATCGGTCAGATGGCCACCTTCTCCACCGCTCCTTCTGTGACTGACCGAAGCCTCAGCAACACATTGTCCAGGACCTGGATTTTGTAACCCCCAGTCTCTGGGAACGCGTTGCACAGACCTTTCTGCAAGGCCTCCCGAAGATGTTTCATCTTCTGCTCCCTCTGCGCCGGCAAGATAAAGTCCGCAACCTTATTCTTGTAATGTGGATCAAGGAGAGTTGCCAGCCAGTAATGATCCCTCACCTCGATAGCACGAATACGAGGATCCTTCCGCAGGCTTTTCAGGATCAGGGAGGCCATACAATGTAGGTTTGCTGAGGCATTCGGTGCAGAGTCCTCTGGGTCACAGAGGACGACAGGATCCGCAGCCACCTCATCCCAGCCACGTACAAGTCTATGGGTTCCTTGGGACTGTAATTGATCCCTTAAAGACTGCTGCTGATGCTGAGTGCTAGGCTCCACCTCCATGCTGACACAATTCTCCTCCTCCTCGTCCTGTGTGATAGGCGGGCAAGCAGGAACACTGTCTGGATAAAGGGGGCCTTGAGAGGTAAGGAAGTCCTCCTCTTCCTCCCTCTGTTCTGCCTCAAGGACCCTGTCCATTATTCCACGCAGCGTGTGCTCCAACATGTGAATAAGAGGGACAGTCTCACTGATGCATGCACTGTCACTGCTCACCATCCTCGCGACCTCCTCAAATGGTGACAGGACAGTGCATGCATCCCTGATCATGGCCCACCAACACCGATCCGATGCCGGAAGAAAAAATAGGGTTTCCTTCCGTCTGCAAAATCGGATCTTTGCAGAGGCGGGTGATTACGGGTGTCAGCGGATGTTTATCCGCTGACACCCGCAATCACATAGGGACCCATGTATGTCCCTTTTTCATCCACAAACGGATGGATGAAAAAGCGGACATACGGTCCGCAAGTCTGAAAGGGGCCTAAGGGAGGGTTATAACCCCTGATTATGTTTGTCATCTGTGTTCCACTGGGGAGATTTACCTTCACTTCCCGTCCCATAGCCAAACAAAAAGTGAGAGGAAATCCCATCAAATTAAGGGAATTCATTGAGGCCCCCCAGGTCAACAGAACTAGTGTCCCCATTGGAAGAGTTCCACTCTATTACTTTTATGGGGATAACTCAAAATTTGTGAATTTATTTTATTTATTTTTTCTCGATGATGACAGTAAACAGGACAAAGAGAGATGACGAATCTCCTCAACAGGGACGCAGATGGCAATAAAAACGAATTCCTTCTCACTCTAGTTATGCTTTGTCACTTGGACAAAAAGGGAAACTGCCATTAACATAAACATTTTAAATAAATAAAACTTAAAGGGGTTGTAATGTTTCTTTTTTTTTTTTAAATAACAAACATGTTATACTTACCTCCACTATGCAGTTCGTTTTGCACAGAGTGGCCCCAATCCTCGTCTTCTGGGGTCCCTCGGCAGCTGTCTCGGCCCCTCCCCGCAATAGCTAACCCCCTTCATGGGAAGCGCTCTCCCAAGGGGGTTAGCTTGCGGGCGCGCTCCTGTCATACAGCTGGTGGCTAAAGCCGTCGACTGTATCACTCGGCCCCGCTCCCTTGTGCGTTGCGTCTTTGGATGTGATTGACAGCAGCACGAGCCAATAACTGCGCTGCTATCAATCTATCCAATCAACGGCCAGGCTCTGTGGAGAAGAGGACGCCGAACACGTACACAGCAGGTGAACAGGCTCAGGTAAGTAAAACACATAGGATGCATTAAGGTGAAAAAACACTTTACAACCCCTTTAACCTTTCCTACTGTCAGTCTTGTAAAAGGTTCAGTACTATGCACAATGCATTATTCTGATCTTGTTACCATTCATTTTTAAGAGGGAATGCAGTTAAAATGAGTATTTGTATTGCAGATGTATTGCTATTTAATCCATTGTATTTTCAAATTGTAACTCTTAATTCCAGCTTGCAAATATAATCTGAATAATAGGTGTCACTAAGTGTGCATTATTCCCAGGTACAGAAACAATATGTTCTCAGCAGATGTCTGGCAGTGCAAAATCAGTAATTAATCCCCAGCAGGCATTTATGGCAAGCTATCTCATTTCATATAACCTAATTGTGGCTCTTGATTACATCATAGGGTAAAGAGCAACTGTATAAAGAGCATTTGTAGCACTGAAGAGTTAAGCCGTGTACACACGATCGGTTTGTCCGATGAAAACAGACCGATGGACTGTTTTCATCGGACAAACCGATTGTGTGTGGGCCTCATCAGTCATTTTTCCATCGGTGTTAAAAAATAGAACATGTTTTAAATTTTTCCTATGGATTAAAGACCAATAGAAAAATCTGATCGTCTGTGTGGAACTCCATCAGAGAAAAATACATGCATGCTCAGAATCAAGTCGACGCATGCTCGGAAGCATTGAACTTCATTTTTTCGGCTCGTCGTAGTGTTGTACGTCACCGTGTTTTGGACACGGTCTGATTTTTGACTGATAGTGTGTAGGCAAGACTGATTAAAGTCAGCTTCATCGGATATCCGACGAAAAAATCCATCGGATTAGATTCCATCAGATATCAGATTGTGTGTATAGGGCTTTAAAGGAGAAATTCAGTTACATCATAAACAACTTCTAGACAAAAATATTTAATGATATTAAAAAGCACCCTTACCAGAATCTGCAGGTAGCCTTCTTTTTTTTTTTTAACGGCTTACTCTTTTCTGCAACTGTACTTTGTTTATAAATGAGACTTCACAAAATTCTTATGTATTGCATAGCCATTTGACCAGCAAATCTGCATGTATATTCTTTAGGCTATTCTCCCTCAGTTCCTGTCCCTGTGATGCCCACACAAGAAATGGGAAAAGCAGTTTTTACTATGCAAAAGGCATTGATAGCAATAAAAAATATTTTCAGAAGTTCTAACCTTGAGCTGTTTTTTGTTTTTTATTTTTCTCTGCATCCCCACTGGAAAGATTTCCTATCACCTAAAGTGATCCTAATTTTAAAAATAAAAAAAATGTAGGCTAAGTTCGGCTTGCCACGTTTGCGCAGGCACAGCGGCCCACTCATTTAAATGGGCTGCTATACCTACAAGAAACGCAGGGAAAAGATCCCCTACCCATTTTTCTAATGTTCATGGTTGTGTTGCAAAATTGTGAGTGAGCCCACTCCCTTGGCTGAGAAGCAACCCCACACATGAAGGGTCTCAGGATGCTTTACTGTTGGCATGTCACAGGACTGATGGTAGCGCTCACCTTTTCTTCTTCGGACAAGGTTCTTTCCGGATGCCCCAAACAATCGGAAAGGGGATTCATCAGAGAAAATGACTTTACCCCAGTCTTCAGCAACCCTAATCCCTGCAGAATATCAGTCTGTCTCTGGTGTTTTTTCTGAAGAGAAGTGGCTTCTTTGCTGCCCTTATTGATACCAGGTCATCCTCCAAAAGTCTTCGCCTCACTGTCGGTGCAGATGTACTCACACCTGCCTGCTGCCATTCCTGAGCAAGCTCTGCACTGATGTTGTCCCGATCCCACAGCTGAATCAACTGTAGGAGACGGCCTGGCACTTGCTGGACTTTTTATTGGGTGCCCTGAAGCCTGCTTCACAACAATTGAACCTCTCTCCTTAAAGTTCTTGATGATCCGATAAATGGTTGATTTAGGTGCAATCTTAGTAGCAGCAATATCCTTGCATGTGAATCCCTTTTTGTGCAAAGCAATGATGACTACACATGTTTCCTTGCAGGTAACCATGGTTAACCGGGGAAGAACAATGATTTCAAGCACCACCCTCCTTTTAAAGCTTTCAGTCTGTTATTCCAAGAGCCCTTTAACACTGAGGCAGTTTGCAGGCGTTTTAGCGATAGAAATATCGCCTGTAAAGCACCTAAGAATTGCCTTCCAAGCCACCCGAATGTGAAAGCCTGAGTGCCTGCCTCCCATGACGCCCGAATGTGAAAGCCTGAGTGCTTTCACACTGGGGCGGTGCACTTGCAGCTTGCGGGATGTTAGAAAAAGTCCTGCAAGCAGCATCTTCGGGGCAGTTTGGGAACGCTGTATACAGCGCTCTCAAAATACCCCTGCCCATTGCATCGGAAGCGCCACAACACGGGCACTAAAACAATTGTCGCTTTACTGCTAACGCATGGGCAGCCCCAGTGTGAAAGCACTCTAACTCAATCAGCATTACAGAGTGATTTCCAGCCTTCTCCTCGTCAACACTGACACCTGTGTGAATGAGAGGATCACTGACATGATGTCAGCTGGTCCTTTTGTGGCAGGGCTGAAATCCAGTGGAAATTTTTTTTTGGGGGTTTAGCCCTGGTTCACACTGGGCTGCGGGAGTGAAGCCGTGCAAGTTCAGCTGAACTCGCAAGGCTTCACTCCCGCTGGCAGTCCCGATTTCGGCCGCAATTTAAGAGACATCTGTGCAGGTTTCTGCACAGATGTCAATGTAAATCGCGGCCCAAGATCGCAAAAAGTAGTACAGGAACTACTTTTTAAAATCGGTGCAGCGCCGCAGATGCGGCGTCGCACTGATTAGGACGGTGTCATTGCCGACATTTGCCGGCAAATGCCGCCGATTTGAGATGCGATTTCACATGTGAAATCGCATCTCAAATCGAAGCAAATCGTATCCGGTGTGAACCTGCTCTTAAGTTCATTTTCATGGCAGAAGATGGACTTTGCAATTAATTGCAGTTCATCTGATCACTCTTCATAACATTCTGGAGTATATTATTATTATACAGGATTTATATAGCGCCAACAGTTTGCACAGTTTGCCCATCCCCCCTATATGCAAATTGCCTTCATAAAAACTTTGTGAAAATTATTATTTGTGTAATTCTCAAAACTTTTGGCCACAGCTGTATACTGTACACAATTATTAGGCAAGTTGTATTTTTGAGGATTATTGTCATTATTGAACAACTACAGTGCTCTTGGTCAATCTAAAATATTATTACACCCTCAAACCTGAATATAGAAGAAAGTAAAAGTGATGTCTATGTGTGCACAATTAGTGGGCAACTATTTGTTATGCAAATAAATAAAAAATTAAACTGTTCCCATCTCATTTGATTATTTGCATCTGTTAAAGTGAGAATAGTAATCAAAATGTACAAATAAATATTTCTGGCATAAAAAAAATCAGTGACCAATATAGCCAATATAGCCACCCTTCTTTTCAAAATTTACAAATAAATATTTCTGGCATAAAAAAAAAAAAATCAGTGACCAATATAGCCACCCTTCTTTTCAATGGGTCATAAGCCTTCCATTCATTGCGTCTGTCAGTTTCTTGATCTGTTGATTATCAACTTTCTGTACAGCAGCAACCACAGCCTCCTAGACACTGTTCAGTGAGCTGTACTGATTTCCTTCAATGTGAATCTCCTGTTTAAGAAGGGCCCACAAGTTCTTAATAGCGTTAAGGTCAGGTGAGGAAGGGGACTATGTCATTATTCTTTCATCTTTAAAGTGATTATAAAGTCTCATTTTGTTTTCTATAAAAACCCGCGGGAGCGTGCCCGCAAGTCCCGCGGACTCGATGTCCGTCGGTGGCCCGCAATCGTGACACAGAGAGGCAGAACGGGGAGATGTAAACAAGGCATTTCCCTGTTCTGCCTAGTGACATGACAGGGATCTACTGATCCCAGTGATCGGGAGCAGTGATCTCTGTCATGTTCTAGTGAGCCCATCCCCCCTACAGTTAGAACACACTGAGGGAACACACATAACCCTTTGATCGACCCCCTAGTGTTTAACCCCTTCCCTGCCAGTGACATTTATACGGTAATCATTGGCTATTTTTAGCTCTGATCGCTGTATAAATGTGAATGGTCCCAAAATAGTGTCAAAAGTGTCCGATCTGTCCACGGCAATGTCACAGTCACGATAAAAATCGCAGATCGCCGCCATTACTAATGAAAAAAAAATGCCATAAATCTATCCCCTATTTTGTAGACACTGTAACTTTTGCGCAAATCAATCAATATATACTTATTGTGATGTTTTACCAAAAATATGTTGAAGAATACATATCGGCCTAAACTGAGGAAGAAATTTGTTATTTTTGTATATTTTTGGGGGATATTTATTATAGGAAAAAGTAAAAAACATAGTTTTTTTCAAAATTGTCGGGTCTTTTTTTAGCGCAAAAATAAATAAATGCAGAGGTGATCAAATACCACCAAAAGAAAGCTCTATCTGTGGGGAAAAAAGGACATACATTTTGTTTGGGTGCAACGTAGAACGTGCAATTGTCAGTTAAAACGACGCAGTGCCGTATCGCAAAAAATGCTCTGGTCATTTAAGCCTCGTACACACGATCAGTCCATCCGATGAGAACGGTCTGAAAGACCGATGAAGCTGACTGATGGTCCGTCGCGCCTACACACTATTAGTTAAAAAAAAACGATCGTGTCAGAACGCAGTGACGTAAAACACAACGACATGCTGAAAAAAACGAAGTTCAATGCTTTCAAGCATGCGTGGACTTGATTCTGAGCATGCGTGGATTTTTAACCGATGGTTGTGCCTACTAACGATCTTTTTTCCCCATCGGTTAGGAATCCATAGGTTAATTTTAAAGCAAGTTGGCTTTTTTTTTAAACTATGGTTAAATAACCTATGGGGCCCACACACGATCGGTTTGGACCGATGAAAACGGTCCATCAGACCGTTATCCTCTGGTTAACCTGTGTACGAGACCTAAGGGGGTAAATTCTTCTGGGTCTGAAGTGGTTAAATCCAAAAAGCAATTAAATTTATACAGCTTGGACTTGGACAATATGCATTCAAATTATGATTTGATCAAAATACTCACTTGCCTAATAATTGCGCAAACAGTGTATATGCTAAAAATAAAAAAAATTGTCTTTAGCGCTAGTCAATAGTGAATAAAGTGAGGTGAATCCAAAAGAATGTGCAATCAAATCAGAATGCTGCTCAAATCTATGAGTACAAACACTAACAAAATATTTGGAATAGAAAGAAAGGGGTGACGAGCGCATTCATAAATGCACTAAATCGTGAACAAAAATTAAACACTGATAAATCTATAAAACCACATAAGTGTTATAAAAAGACAGGCAATAAGCAATCCTAAATGGACCAAACGTGTGACAAAATATAAGTTAAATGATAATGGATCCAAACCTATAAATGACACCTGTGCCAAACCTCAAATGCAGATAAAAATGAACTGAATAAGTGCTGGAGGAAATCCATAAACGCAAAATAAAAGTCCAAAAGCTGTCAGATGCATGTTATCAATGGCAACACACATAAGCTTCACAGATGAGTCTTCCTAAATGATGGGCTCACAGGGCGCTTACCTCCCTCTTGTAAAGCAATGGCCTGAAATAATTGCAACCAAGCTTGATAGATGCTGCAACGTCCTGATGGCTGTGCTGCAAATCCTGATCTTTCAGCAAGATGGAAACTCGGCGTGGAATGCAGAGGTCAACAGATAGGAAACAAAAAAGTAGAGGCTTCCATCGTGAAGTACGTAAAACAGGGGGGGGGGGGGTTTATTAAAGAATAAAAAACTGCTTACAAGCATGTAGTTTAAAAACGCAAATAACGAAAGTCGGACGGGGTTCCGCATCACTTTCGGTCACGTCTAGCTGTCTTTACGCGTTACGTCATGGCACGTGACTTCATCAGAGGATTCTGATAGGCTGGGGGTGTTTCTTTATATATGCTACTGAGCGGAAAAAGAGCGGTGGCCATTTTGGAGACTAATGTCTCCAAATACAGCGGCAGCCATTTTACTAGAGGGAAAAAACATACGGACACAAAACCGGAACAGATTAGACACAAATTGATCTCCCATCACGGCGGCAGCCAATTTAATAAAAGGGTAGACAAATAGAGTCCTCGGTCAGGTGCCATTTTACATGAATCAATATTTATGTATAATAAATTAATTTATATTAATAGCATGGTTATAAGTAACAAAGCAAGGGCGTAACCCTTAACTGTACCAACCATAATTGCTAAAACATTAAAATAGAAAAATGGAGATGGATCAGGGTGTGACCAAAATGGATCTAATTTAATAATATAAATTGGTCAGATGCATTCCCATAGCCACAAAGGACTAAATAAGGAATAAGCAATGACCCCAAAGTTAAAATACCTTGAATTGATCAAGTACTGCTTCTTAACCACTTGAGATCCGCGCTATAGACGAAATACGTCCGCAGCGCGGCTCTCAAGTGCCAAGTGGCCGTTTAAACACGGCCTTTTATGTGCATTACCCGCGCGCACCACTGGGTGGCGCGCGGCGGGTAAAAACTGTCCCGGCGCATCGCCGAAGACCCGATGCGTGTACCTGACGGCCGCGATGTCCGCCGGGTACACGCGATCGTCGGTGACACGGCAGGTGACAGCAGGGACGTGGAGCTCTGTGTGTAAACACAGAGCTCCACGTCCTGTCAGGGAGAGAGGAGACCGATCTGTGTCTCTTGTACATAGAGACACAGCATCGGTCCCCTCCCCCAGTCACCCCCCTCCCCCCACACAGTTATAACACACCCAGGCTACACAGTTAACCCCTTCCTCACCCCCTAGTGTTAACCCCTTCACTGCCAGTCACATTTATACAGTAATTCGTGCATTTTTATAGCACTGATCGCTGTATAAATGTGAATGGCGCCAAATTTGTGTCAAAAGTGTCCGATACGTCCGCCGCAATATCCCAGTCCCAATAAAAATCGCAGATCGCCGCCATTACTAGTAAAAAAAAAAATAATAAAAAAAATAATAATTCTGTTCCCCATTTTGTAGGCGCTATAACTTTTGCGCAAACCAGTGGCTTATTGCGATTTTTTTTTTTTTTTACAAAAATACGTCGAAAAATACGTATCGGCCTTAACTGAGAAAAAAAATATTTTTTTTAAAAAAAAATTGGGATATTTATTATAGCAACAAGTAAAAAAAAAATATATTTTTTTTAAATTGTTGCTCTTTTTTTGTTTATAGCGCAAAAAATAAAAACCGCAGAGGTGATCAAATACCACCAAAAGAAAGCTCTATTTGTGGGGAAAAAAGGACGCCAATTTTGTTTGGGAGCCACGTCGCACGACCGCGCAATTGTCAGTTAAAGCGACGCAGTGCCGGACGCTGAGATTTCGCCTGGGAACGAAGGGGGTTTATGTGCCCAGTAAGCAAGTGGTTAATGTAATGACAGAATAGGAATGTGATACCTTCATCACAGCATAAATAGTGTAATTGGTATGGACTGAGTCGGAATTGGGGTATAACCATACAGATAGAATACTTTGTGTTTTCTGCGTAAGTTACGATTTGCTTGCGCAAAATTAGGGCTGGTTTTGATTGATTGATTGATTGATTGATTTTTGAGCTTAATTAGGCGCCAAATGCCCACTGTGAAGTGAGCGTCTAAGCGCCGCTGGTGAGATGTAACTTTGAATCAATCCGTGGTGAAGAAGAGAGAGAAAAGAGAAGAGAGGGCGGTAAAAGGAAAGGGTATCCAGCCCTTAGGGGAGCAAGAGGAATGAGCCGTGAAGTGTATGAGAAAAAATATAAAAGAAAAAAGGAACAGTGGGGATACTAGAGGAGGGGTAAAGGACATCATAGTTATTGGAAAGGCAAGTGGCCCCTTCAATGAGGGGGCGGACTGTAAGAGGGAAAAGAATATAAATTTAACCATAGGCCTGGATGAACAGTTCCGTCTTTAGTTTTTTTCTGAAGAGGAGCAGGTTAGATGTCATCTTAAGTTCCAAGGAGAGGGCATTCCACAGCATGGCACCCCTACTCTGGAGTCGTTTGCCTCCCATGGAAGAAAGTTTAGATGGAATGACTGTGGCTAAATGTTGGGTCTTGGATCTTAATGGGCGCGAGGGTTCATAGTGCACCGCCAAGCTGTGTAAGTACTTGGGACCCTGTCCCCAGTATGCACGGAAGAAGATACAGAGCGTTTTAAAGATCACTCTCTGCTCGATAGGGAGCCAATGAAGTGATCTCCTGGCCAGGCTAATATGGTCTCTTCTCGCTAGACCGAGTACAAAGCGAGCAGTGTGGTTCTGAACCACCTGAAGCTTATGGGCCCATTTCTGCGGGGCACCCAATAGGAATACGTTTGCCCCGTCTAACCGAGAATGGATAAAAGCCTGGGCAAGTAGTGATCTGTTATTTTGGGTGAATAGATGTTTTACAATGTGTAAAGTTAGTACACCATGTAAAACCAGACCTTTTTTTCGATCGCGGCATTTTTTTAAAAATTTTGATTATTTTTTTTCGGCGCGTATTTTTTATTTAACCCGTCGCAACTTTATTGTCCCGTTGCAATCCACAAAGACCGGCGTAAATTACGTTCGCGCGCTGCCCGTCGGGAAAAATGACGTCACACGCATGCGCAGTACGTCCGGCGCGGGAGCGCGCCTAATTTAAATGGGAATCGCCCCCTCGAGCAGACGACCGCCTTGCGACGGAGGCACTTAAGTTACACGGCGTGTAATTTCTAGGTACCCTATTGACATCGTCCACTGACACTGACTACTTCCCCACTGACGCTGTCCACTAACACTACCCTATTGACATCGTCCACTGACACCAACTACTACCCCACTGACACCGTCCACTAACACCGACTACTACCCCACTGACACTACCCTATTGACATCGTCCACTGACAGCGACTACTACCCCACTGACACCAACTACTAGCCCACTGACATCGTCCACTGACACCTACCACTACCCCACTGACATCGTCCACTGACACCAACCACTACCCCACTGACACCGTCCACTGACACCGACCACTACCCCACTGACACCGACCACTACCCCACTGACACCGTCCACTGACACCGACCACTACCCCACTGACATCGTCCACTGACACCGACCACTACCCCACTGACATCGTCCACTGACACCGACCACTATCCCACTGACATCGTCCACTACCCCACCGACATCGTCCACTGACACGACCACTACCCCACTGACATCGTCCACTACCCCACCGACATCGTCCACTGACACCAACCACTACCCCACTGACACCGACCACTACCCCACTGACACTGACCACTACCCCACTGACATCGCTCACTGACACCGACCACTACCCCACTGACATCGTCCACTACCCCACCGACATCGTCCACTGACCACTACCCCACTGACCACTGCCCCACTGACACCTACCACTACCCCACTGACACAGACCACTGACACCATCCACTGACACTGACCACTGCCCCACTGACACCAACCACTACCCCACCCCTTTCCCAAAGCACTGTGAAAAAATATATTTAAAAAATAAAACCCCACCCTCTCATCAATAGTACAAAAAAATTGTAGATTTTTATTTTTTTAAATGTAATTGTAAAAATTTATAAAAATTTAAAAAATCCACTGGTCCCAAAAAACCTTTTGGAAAAAAAAAATTATAAATTGTAAAATAAAAAAATTATCTGACACTGTCCACTATCCTGACACCATCCTGCATGTACTACCCACCACTGTACACTCCACATTCCTGTGATTCGCACCGCATTGCTGTTCAGATCACATGCGATGTCTGTGCGATGCGATTTGAGCCATACAAACTGTATAGCTGAAATCGCATCACATTCGGACCAAACACGCACAGGACCCTTTTTTTGGTCTGCACCAGAATCGCATGGGTGTTCACACATGCGATCCTATTCTTGTAAAAAACTGTCAGTTCGCAGTGCAATATGCAAGCTGAAATGGGGATGACATTACTATTGTATGACACTCCCCAGCAGTTCGCATATGGCAGTGTGAACTGCCGTGCGAGTCGGGTGCGGTGTGGGAACCCGCAGTGGATTCGCAGGGTTCCCGAATCGTACCAGTGTGAACCAAGCCTCAAAGCATACAGCCTACAAATGTCACCTGACTGCTCCCACCAAGGCTCGGTTCACACTGGTGCAATTCGGAAACCCTGCGAATCCACTGCGGGTTCCCACATCGCACCCGACTCGCACGGTAGTTCACACTGCCATATGCAAACTGCTGGGGAGTGTCATACAATGATAATGACACCCCCATTACAGCTCGCATATCGCACTGCGAACTGACAGTTAGGACATGAATCGGATCGCATGGGTGTGAACACCTATGCGATTCTGGTGTGGACCAAAAAAAGGGTCCTGTGCGTGTTTGGTCCAAATGAGATGCGATTTCAGCCATACAGTTTGTATGGCTGAAATCGCATCGCACAGATATCGCATGTGATCTGAACAGCAGTGCAGTGCGAATCACTTGCGATCTCGAACAGCATGTGAACCAGCCCTAAGTTCATTCAGCCTTACTGGGTGTAAGTATAAAAAGTGATAAATCCACCCCTCCCCCACATAACACATCCTGGTAATATAGGAATTTTGCATCTGTGTTCAGGTGACATCAGACACGCACACTGCAATATACCAATAATAAGAAGATCACTCAAGCTCCGACTACATATATCTCCCCTAATAACTTGTCTATGTATATTCTGATGGCTGTTCACTGGAGCATTTCATCATGACATTGAACTGTGTTTAACCTCATGTTTTGAAAACATTTAGTCAAAACACAGGACAGACAGCAAACTCTAGGAGAGCTAGAAGGAAGAGGAGAGGAGAGGGAGGGTGATGTGAATTGTGTCCTGTCACTCAAAGCATGGGGGCGGAACGGACTTTGCTTTTTATCTGGAAGTCCGTTTTATTTCCCTGAACAATAAAAAGAGGATTGCTCAGCGCTGGATTAACTCTGTGTGGCAAGACTGGGCACAGATGATAGGAAATCTTATTCTCTACATTGTGACATAAAAAAAAATGTGGGGTTTACATCCACTTTAAATTCATTTATTATACATAAATATTGATTCATGTAAAATGGCACCTGACCGAGGACTCTATCTGTCTACCCTTTTATTAAAATGGCTGCTGCCGTGATGGGAGACCTGTTCCGGTTTTGTGTCCGTATGTTTTTTCCCTCTAGTAAAATGGCCGCCGTTGTATTTGGAGACATTAGTCTCCAAAATGGCCGCTGCTCTATTTCTGCTCAGTAGCATATATAAAGAAACACCCCCAGCCTATCAGAATCCTCTGATGAAGTCACGTGCCGTGATGTAACGCGTAAGGACAGCTAGACGTGACCGGAAGTGACGCGAAACCCCGTCTGACCGGAACTTTCATTATTCGCGTTTTTTAAACTACATGCTTGTAAGCAGTTTTTTATTCTTTAATAAACCCCCCCTGTTTTACGTACTTCACGATGGAAGCCTCTACTTTTTTGTTTCCTCCCTGTTGACCTCTGCATTCCACGGCGAGTTTCCATCTTGCTGAAAGATCAGGATTTGCAGCACAGCCATCAGGACGTTGCAGCATCTATCAAGCTTGGCTGCAGTTATTTCAGGCCATTGATTTACAAGAGGGAGGTAAGCGCCCTGTGAGCCCATCATCTAGGAAGACTCATCTGTGAAGCTTATGTGTGTTGCCATTGATAACATACATCTGACAGCTTTTGGACTTTTATTTTGCGTTTATTGATTTCCTCCACAGAATTTGGCACAGTTTATTATAGCAGCCAGCACTTATTCAGTTCATTTTTATCTGCATTTGAGGTTTGGCACAGAGGTGTCATTTATAGGTTTGGATCCATTATCATTTAACTTATATTTTGTCACACGTTTGGTCCATTTAGGATTGCTTATTGCCTGTCTTTTTATAACACGTATGTGGTTTTATAGATTTATCAGTGTTTATTATTTGTTCACGATTTAGTGCATTTACGATTGCGCTCATGACCCCTTTCTTTCTAGTGTATATGCTAAAATGCTACCTGGATTAAGCACTTGATAGCTTAATCCAGCACCCATCTAATACTGTCAGACACCGGTCCTATATGTTACCAGAACACCTAGAGCGGCACTAAAAGTTATTGCATTGTATCGTGAGTAGTCCTTAGCAATATTGGCTTTTTTTATTACAACAATACTTTACATTAATGCATTGCTGGTGGCTGTACCTCATTTTGAAGTTACTATATTCCAGTTCTCTTCGTCTATAGGTATCCTCAAATAATGAAGGCTCCACATCTGAAGTAAAGTCGACGGCATAAGGTTTTCCAAGGAGCTCTTGTCTAAAAGGAATGTCTAGAGTGGCCTGAGCTTCACATTTGCAACTGTTTCTTGGCAAAAGTCTGTGAAGAGATAAAATCCAATTAATCCACCCTGGCTTCAAATTAACGTCAGCAACAAAAAAAGCTCTTATGCTCCAAAGATGATTTTTTGTAGAATACAATGGGTTTGAATTGCAGGAAGCCAACTAGTTTAAATGGAACAGTAGGAAAAAAATAACAGCAAACTGCCTGCTTTACTTACGTGCCAAACAATTTAGAGGGTAACGTTAAAATTTCCCTATAATTAAAAGCTGGCCACAGGAATTACAAGGCACAAAGTGATTTTTCTCAGGATACTGAGGGGACCAAGTGCTAAAAAACTCTGCTACCTAATACAGGTACCATTATATGGTGAGGGCAGGAAGATGAAGCTAAAACAATTACAATCATGTACCCAGCCATTCTTTATAACAGTCAGCTTTGGTGCCACCCACAGATCATTGAATTGAGTGACCATAATCATATGTCTATTATAACCCAAAGAGGCACATAAATTAAAAAAATATATACTGTGCTTATTTATATCTTTAAAATGACCATTACTACCTATTTGCCTAACATTATTCCTTTTTTTTCTGAGCAGCCAGCCCTGATTCCATGACTGCTTTCGTTGCATAAAGCAATTAAAGCCGTTTGTACAAAACATGTAAAAAAAAGTATGTTTTGTGCTGCTGGCTGCAGATTTAGTTGAATTCTCTTAAATTCTCTAGTCTTAGGGGGAGAGATCGCTGCAATAACATTGCTTGTATTTATGCACTGATCTTGTGTACCCAGCTTTAGGCTTTAATGGATTGTTGTACCTTGGACGTTAATTACATGGCCCAGGTAGACTAAAGCTGGCTGTCTGTTAAAGCGGAGGTCCAGCTGTTAATTTTTTTTTTTTTAAGTCAGCAGATACAAACACTGTAGCTGCTGACTTTTAATAAGCACACTTACCTGTCCAGGGTGCCCGAGATGTCGGCCGCCCCATCCCTTAGATTGGGTCCCGGCGCATTCGAAGTAAGGGAAACAGGCAGTGGAGCCTTGATGCTTCACTGCCCATTTCTTTCTGAGCATGCGCGAGTCGCGCGACGCACTTTGTGAATGGCCGGCTGTCATCTGGAACACACACAGGTCCCAGAAAACACCTCTCCCAAATGTCCCAGAAGAGAACGCAAGGAGGAGAACACAGAAGATCACAGCGGAATAGGAAGTGGCAGATTAGGACGATCTGCCTAGCAACAGCCATTTCTGGTAAGTATAAAAAATATTGTATTTTTTGAAGCCTTTTTGTTTATTTTTATTTTTTAGGGCGGGCCTCCGCTTTAAGCAAAGAACTGGTACCCGCTGACCCCTGGAATAGCCTTAATACACTGTGGCGTTGATTTAATAAAGGCAAATAGACTGTGCACTTTGTGAAGTGCAGTTGCACTCTGCAAGAGCAGTTGCTCCAGAGCTTGTTAATCTTTAATATGAATCTCAACCCCTGTAAAACTGACAGCTCCATGTCCATTATCTTCAGAGCACCCTGGAATTTAGGCTTTAGGGACGTTTTTACAACTGCTCCTGAACGATTTAACTTGACATATAGTAGCCCACATTTAATACGTCAGTTTTTCCGCATTTAGCTGCGTTTGCGTTTAGAAGCGTTTACATTTTTTTTAAATGCCCAAAAAACGAAAAAAAAGGCCTATAAACGAAACTCTGCTTAACGCGGGTTACCGTCTGGCGTCTGAAACGTGGAAATCTTCGGCATCTGAACCAATTTTTTTGCTTTCGAAGAAACGCTGTTAAATGCAACTGCCTAAAAACGGCAATACATGGTCACATAGGATAACATTGAATGAGTTCAGGGACAGTTGAAAAAAGCGCCCAACTGCCTCTGAACGTACGTTTTGCAGCGTCCCGTGTACATGTGGCCTTACTGAACTCTATTATGCAAATGTCAACACAGCTTCCATTACTGACCTCTGGCCTGCTATCTCCCATTCCCTAAACCTTCCTATTGGCAACCAATTGCAAAAAGCATCCACACTATCAAACAGGAAGACACATGGGGTGGGAGAAGACAGTCCAGAGCTAGCCCGTAAAAGCAGCATTTTACATGCTGCAACACTGTTCATCTCATGGCAGCAAGAATATGGAGGTTTAAGAATTTGAAGGTAACATCTAATGCCCCGTACACACAATCAGGCTTTTGCCCAACCAAACTCACATTGGAATTCTGACGGAGTAAAAGAGAACATGTTCTTTATGTAAACTCCGATGGAATTCCTCGGAATATCCGATGGAAATAGTCCGTCTGACTTTTTCCATCGGAAATTACGATCGTGTGTACGAGGCATTATACAACATGCATTAGTCATACATAATGATGTCAGGTCTGGAAAAACAGAAGCTGCTTAAAGTATAGCAGTTGTACATACTCTAAAATTTCTTCTTTCCATTTCAAGGATATGTGAGCATATTTGTCTGCAGGCTGTAGTATGCTATTATCCAGAATGTCCTCGGGGGCTTCTCTGTTCCATACGGCCACCACTTTGTCAGACTTGGTCATCACATGGAAGAAGAATAAGCTTAATGGAACCAGCACAACCAGTATAAAGCACAACCTTCTGTTGGGTCTCATTCTGAAAGGAAAACCCGAAAAATATGTTAGTACATTTATATGCATAGTGGTACAAGATTACAACATGTATTTACACTTAAATTTTTTTTTATTTATACTGGTTTAAGTTCATGGTCTCTAGAAAAAAAACCTTATCTCGCTGAAAGAAATGTTCACAGAAATAAATGTTATCTTGTAGAAAAAAAAAGTATTTTATATTCATCTTTTGCGCCTTCTACCCCAGAGCCTAATACTTATCTAAACTCCCCAAAATGAAACAAGCCGTTAGATGTAGTGGCTGCATTTATTTTTAGGCTGCATTCACACCTAAGCGACAGCCGCGTTCGCGTGTAGCGGCAGATTTGCCGCGAGTACAAATGTTTCAATTTTTTTTTTTTTTCCTAAAAGTATTCCCATTGCTGTCTATGGGAAAAACAGGCCTGTCGCGTGAAAAAAAGGGTCCGGGACTTTTTTTCAGGCGACAGGCGTTGCGCGTCTATGAGATGTGAACCATCTCCATAGACAGCAATGGGAATTCTCCCCTCTAGCGGCAGAAGCGTCCCGCGTCGGGCGTTTTGTCGCTTAGGTGTGAATGCAGTCTTACTTTTTAGGCTAAGAACATTTTCAACAAGTACATAAATACCTGTTGATTTTTCTAGAAACACTAAGCACAATAAAAACATTATCTTGGTTTCATATCTGACCTGGCATACCATCTGCATGGAGTGAACTCCCTCCCCAAGCTTGTGAACTTTTCTGCCCACATTTCAAAATAAACCAGCAGGTAATTTGGTTCTACTCAGGAGGCCTCTGCCTCTGCTGCACAATTACATTCAATTCAAGTCAATGGGACATTGTCATGCAGATGCAGACAGCTTGGCACAAGATTTTTGCCAGCCTGCTTTCAAACACTGTGCAGGGCCATTGTAGTTGGTTAGTATGGACCTGCAGGGGTACAGCCAATTGTGTGAATAGGGAGGTCTGGGAAAATGTACTTAAAGGCTGGGTTCACACTGCCGTGGGAGCGGCTCACACAGGGGTCTGGTGCGTCCCTGCAGTGCTGGGACAAGGTCATTATCGTTTCAAAACATGGCAAATGTTTTCTTAAAAGTTTTCAGTAATTAATATATTGTTATCAGGTGTCTGTACGGTATGTTAATAATCTTCTTAGACCCCTTTCAAACTGGGGTGGTTTGCAGGCGCTATAACGCTAAAAATAGCGCCTGCAAAGTGGCCTGAAACAGCTGCTGCTGTCTCTCCAGTGTGAAAGCCCCGAGGGCTTTCACACTGGAGCGGTGAGTAGAAAAAGTCCTGCTAGCAGCATCTTTGGTGCGGTGAAGGAGCGGTGTGTATACCGCTCCTCCACCGCTCCTGGCAATTGAAATCAATGGGGCACGCAGCTATACTGCCTGAAAAGCGCCAATACATGGGTGGGGCGCTTTTAACCCTTTTGCGTCCGCTAGCGGGGGTTAAAAGCGTCCCTCTAGTGGCTGAAAACCTCAGCAAAAACGGCGGTAAAGCACCACTAAAAATAGCATCGCTTTACCGCCGATGCCGCCCTTTGCCCCAGTGTGAAAGAGGCCTAAGAGGTACGATTAAAGTTCCACATCTTTTTGCACATTCCTTTATGGAGTGAGCACTTGCTTTAATTCACATACAGTTCATACTCCAATTTAATCTCAGCACTTTCACAGTGGGGGTGCCACTTTGGGAACACATGAACAGGGGGCAGCAACAATGCCAGTCAGAGATGGCAAGCATGGCTCATTTAACCACTTCCATACCGGGCCTATTCTGGCACTTCTCTCCTCCATGCAAAAATTACTCAGACCCCCCATAGAAATAAAATGGCAGTCATTGCAACTTTTTATCTCGCACGGTATTTGCGCAATAATTTTTCAAACGCCTTTTTTTGGGGAAAAAAACGGTTTCATGAATTAAAAATGAACAAAACAGTAAAGTTAGCCCAATTTTTTTGTATAATGTGAAAGATGAAGTTACGCCAAGTAAATAGATACCTAACATGTCCCGCTTTAAAATTGCGCACACTCATGGAATGGCGCCAAACTTCAGTACTTAAAAATCTCCATAGGCGTCACTTATTTTTTTTTGTTTACAGGTTACCAGTTTAGAGTTACAGAGGAGGTCTAGTGCTAGAATTGTTGCTGGCGCTCTAACGCACGCGGCGATACCTCACATGTGTGGTTTGAACGGCGTTTACATATGTGGGGGGGACTTACGTGTGTGTTCGCTTCTGAGCACGAGCTACCGGGGATAGGGGCGTTTAGAATTTTTTTTTTTTTTTTACTTAATTTATTTTAAACATCCCTTGTAATAGGAATGGTTAGTGACAGGTAGGGCTGCAACTAACGATTATTTTCATAATCGATTAGTTGGCCGATTATTGTTTCGATTAATCGATTAATCGGATAATAGCCTTAAAAGAAAAAAAATTTGCATTTTAATTTAATTGGGGCCAATTTGTTGTTGGGCAGATTACAAAACACGAATTGCCGCAAAAACACATTACATGCTTTTCTGCAGCTTCTCCATTGAAGTATATTGAACCAAAAAAAAAAAAAAATAGCACAGTTTTGCGTTAAAAAGTCCTTGCCCTTTGCAAATACGCAGCAGCTGAAAAAAAAATCATGGATGTGAACGTGTCCCATAGGAAAACATGTAAATGAACTGTAGTGTGTTTCTGCAAAAAGCACCAAAAAACAGGTGTGACCCGGGCCAGAGATGTTTAGTAACATAATGGGGTTAAAAAAACAAAAATAAGTACAAAAAGAGCAAATAATCGCTACTGTAAGGGGTTCATTTTTTTTTACTGTTGGACTGTGAAAGTAATATTTACAGTAGCGATTTGCTTTTTTGTACTATAAAGGGCTAATTTTTGTTTTTTTAACCCCATTATGTTACTGGCCGATTAATCGATTATGAAAATTGTAATCGATTAATTTCATAATCGATTAGTTGTCGATTAATCGATTAGTTGTTTCGGCCCTAGTGACAGGTACTCTTTATGGAGAGATGCGGGGTCAATAAGACCCCACATCTCTCCTCCAGGCTGGAAAGCATGAGATCGTGAAAAAAAATTCACGGATCTAATGCTTTCAGCCGCGATTGCGGCTTTGTTTACATTCCGGTACCCGGGCGTGACGTCATAACATCGTGCCCGGGCCTCCGACGATCATAGAGATGACTGGTGACCATCTGGTCATCTCTATGCCTCCCATCCGGCGCTGGCAGATCGTTTCTCCGGGTGTCCGATGGCACAGGAGAGCCCGGAGAAGCATCGGATGGCGGAGGGAGGGGGGGCGATGTCCCCTCCCGTCGCCTATAAGAACGATCAAGTGGCAGAAATGCAGCTATGATCCTTCTTATGGTGCACAGGATCGCCGGCTGAAGAGATGGATATCTGAATGATGCCTGTAGCTGCAGTAGGGTGACCACATTTCCAAACTGCCATTCAGGGACACCCCCCCCCCCCCAAAAAAAATAAGTTTTTTTACATATTTTTTTGCCAGTTTTGGGGGCAGGGGCGTATCATGAAATCAGCGGGCCTGTGTGCAAGATCAATAGTGGGCCCTAGGCCCCATCTAATGCCGCCACTGTGCCCCATCTAATGCCGCCACTGTGCCCCATCTAATGCCGCCACTGTGCCCCATCAAATGCAGTCACTTGTGCCCCATCAAAGGCAGTCACGTGTGCCCCATCAAATGCAGTCGCGTGTGCCCCATCAAATGCAGTCGCGTGTGCCCCATCAAATGCAGTCACTTGTGCCCCATCAAAGGCAGTCACTTGTGCCCCATCAAAGGCAGTCACGTGTGCCCCATCAAATGCAGTCGCGTGTGCCCCATCAAATGCAGTCACTTGTGCCCCATCAAATGCAGTCACTTGTGCCCCATCAAATGCAGTCACTAGTTGTGCCCCATCAAATGTAGACACTCGTGCCCCATCAAATGCAGTCACTTGTGCCCGTGAAATGTCATCACTGTGCCCCATCTAATGCCGCCACTGTTCCCATCATATGCACCTACTTGTGCCCCATCAAATGCACCTACTGTTCCCCATCAAATGCCGCCACTGTGCCCCATCAAATGCCGCCACTGTGCCCCATCAAATGCCGCCACTGTGCCCCATCAAATGCCATCATTGTGCCCCATCAAATGTTCCCACTGTGCCATAAAATGCTGCCAGAGTGTCCTACAATTGTTGCTACTGTGCCCCTTCAGATGCTGCCACCCAGTGTCAATTGCCCCTATTTGCTCACCTTTTGATATGGAGTCATATAATGGAGATGGAGTGACTGTCTGACTGACTCCTCGTCTGGTCACTGGTGGTGGGGGGGGGTCTGAGAGGCAGAGGAGGGGGGTCTGAGAGAGGGGTCAGAGAGGCAGAGGAGAGGGGTCAGAGAGGCAGAGGATGGGGGTCTTAGAGGCAGAGGATGGGGGTCTGAGAGGCAGAGGATGGGGGTCTGACAGGCAGAGGATGGGGGTCTGACAGGCAGAGGATGGGGGGTCTGACAGGCAGAGGATGGGGGGTCTGAGAGGCAGAGGATGGGGGGTCTGACAGGCAGAGGATGGGGGGTCTGACAGGCAGAGGATGGGGGGTCTGAGAGGCAGAGGATGGGGGTCTGAGAGGCAGAGGATGGGGGTCTGAGAGGCAGAGGATGGGGGTCTTAGATGGGGGTCTGAGAGGCAGAGGATGGGGGTCTTAGAGGCAGAGGATGGGGGGTCTGACAGGCAGAGGGTGGGGGTCTTAGAGGCAGAGGATGGGGGTCTTAGAGGCAGAGGATGGGGGTCTTAGAGGCAGAGGATGGGGGTCTGACAGGCAGAGGATGGGGGTCTGACAGGCAGAGGATGGGGGTCTGACAGGCAGAGGATGGGGGTCTGACAGGCAGAGGATGGGGGGTCTGACAGGCAGAGGATGGGGGGTCTGACAGGCAGAGGATGGGGGGTCTTAGAGGCAGAGGATGGGGGTCTTAGAGGCAGAGGATGGGGGTCTTAGAGGCAGAGGATGGGGGTCTGACAGGCAGAGGATGGGGGTCTTAGAGGCAGAGGATGGGGGTCTTGGAGGCAGAGGATAGGGGGTCTGACAGGCAGAGGATGGGGGGTCTGACAGGCAGAGGATGGGGGTCTTAGAGGCAGAGGATGGGGGTCTGACAGGCAGAGGATGGGGGTCTGACAGGCAGAGGATGGGGGTCTGACAGGCAGAGGATGGGGTTCTGACAGGCAGAGGATGGGGGTCTGACAGGCAGAGGATGGGGGTCTGACAGGCAGAGGATGGGGGTCTGACAGGCAGAGGATGGGGGTCTGACAGGCAGAGGATGGGGGTCTTAGAGGCAGAGGATGGGGGTCTTAGAGGCAGAGGATGGGGGTCTGACAGGCAGAGGATGGGGGTCTGACAGGCAGAGGATGGGGGTCTTAGAGGCAGAGGATGGGGGTCTTAGAGGCAGAGGATGGGGGTCTGACAGGCAGAGGATGGGGGTCTTAGAGGCAGAGGATGGGGGTCTTAGAGGCAGAGGATGGGGGTCTTAGAGGCAGAGAATGGGGGTCTTAGAGGCAGAGGATGGGGGTCTTAGAGGCAGAGGATGGGGGTCTTAGAGGCAGAGGATGGGGGTCTTAGAGGCAGAGGATGGGGGTCTGACAGGCAGAGGATGGGGGTCTTAGGCCCCATACTCACGAGCAAACATGTCTGCTGAAACTGGCCCGCAGGCCAGTTTCAGCAGACATGTTTGGTCGTGTGTGGGCGCGAGCGGGCCGAATTCCAGCAAACATTTGCCCGCCGGGCCTTTTCCCAGCGGGCAAATATTCCTGGACTTGTTTTAAAACAGCCCGCTGGAATTCAGCCCGCTCGGACATGTACGGTCGTCAGTACAGACCTACCGTACATGTCCAGGCGCCCGCCGTCCCTCGCATGCGTCGAATGACTTCGACGCATGCGTGGAAGCATTTTAAAGGCGGGCCGCCCACGTCGCCGCGTCATTGTCGCGGCGACACCGCGTCATCGACGCGGCGACACCGCGGACACGCCCCGCGTATTGTTTACGCGCGGACTTCTGTACGATGGTGTGTACAACCATCGTACAGAAGCCCTCTGGCAGACATGTATGGTGGAAACGGTCCGACGGACCGCTTTCACCATACATGTTTGTCCGTGTGTACCCGGCCTTAGAGGCAGAGGATGGGGGTCTTAGAGGCAGAGGATGGGGGTCTTAGAGGCAGAGGATGGGGGTCTTAGAGGCAGAGGATGGGGGTCTTAGAGGCAGAGGATGGGGGTCTGACAGGCAGAATAGGGGGCTGAGACAGACCACATAGCGCTGTCCCTCCTCTGCTCACCCTGCCCCCTCTCAGTGTGCTGGCATGTATGTACAGGATGCCTGGTACGGTACCTGATAGCCAGCAGTGTGGCAGCGCCGAGTCTCCCTCTAGATCCGGGGTTGCTCGCTGCTCCGCATGGTCTTTCTTCCGGGTTCCCAGCCAGCCTGTTCTCCACTCCTCCGGCCCGGGCCGCGCGGCGCACGGTTCTTGAAGCAGAGAGGAGTTGGAGGCATCCAAGTTCTGGGGGGGGAGGCAGACCTCATCTCTTCGGTGGTCAGGGAGCTTTTACATCCTCTCTGGCCACCTTCTCCGAATCCCTGCTGCTGTCACGCTCCCGCTGCCCGCTGCATAAAAAAAGTGCCGATGCCAGAGAGCGGTGAGCGGCGGATTACTGATTGAAATGTCTGGCCCTGATTGGGCCCCAGGCTGTGCCCACTCGGTAAGACGGCCCTGGCCGCGGTAGGTGACGCTGCTGCTCTCTCTGCTGCGGCTGGCCGCTGGAGGAGGAGGAGGTGGGGGTGGCGTCGGAGCCGCAGAGAGAGAGCGGGACACGGTGACGTCACTGGTTGCTACACGCCAAGCGGGGCGTCCCTAGCAACCAGTGATTTAGAATGATTGTATTACAGCGGCACTGTGTCAGCAGTGGCAGTGAGTGTGGCAGACTGGCAGGCAGTTGATTCCGGGACTGTCTATTGTCCCGGTTTGAAGGCTCCCGGGACACGGGACAAAAATGTATATTACGGGACGATCCCGGGCAAACCGGGACATGTGGTCACCCTAAGCTTCAGGCATCTTTCAGATATCCCCACTCAAAGTCCAGGACGTCATATGACGTCCAGCGGTAGGGAAGTGGTTAAAATAAAGCAAAACCATATTTTATCTGCTGTTTTTTCTTTCTTAATACACAGTGGTTGCCCCAGCCCGCCCAGGCCCCCCCCCCCCCCATCCAGCCACTTATTAATCTGCTCCAAGATGAAGTTCTGCTTAGAAGTTCAGTAGTCCGTCTGTAGCACAGTGTCTGCTACTGCTAGCTTCCAGCTAGAGCCAGGCAGGCTCCCCAAGACGAGTCCTCGGCTCCTCTAGCTCACAGGCTGTGAGTCACAGCGCCGACACTATTCCCTGCGCAGCTCTCCTCTCCCGCTCCCACCTCGCCTCCGGCCGTGAGTGGAGTGACGTCACGCCGCTGGCAGGGACTACGAGACTCCTCCGTAGGGGGGAGTCACCTGCGGTTGCGCCCCCCCCTCCTATATTAAATGGTACCGCCCAGGGCACTTTCCCCTCCCGCCCCTGCCTTGTACCGGCCCTGCGTCCCTGTTCACCATTTCAGGTCAGATTCTGGCCTGAATTTTGGGCTGAATTCGGACCTGAAACGGACCAGAAGACGCACAGGACTCCTGTGCAATTTGCTCAGCAGCCATCCCGGAACTGTGTGAACCAGCACTATTAAGAGCTGGTCACAGTATCCTGACATGCGAATTGGATGCGGAAAAAATCCACATCCAATGCACAATAGTGTGAACCTAGCCTAAAGCTCTAATAGAAGCCCATGTATCAGGGTGACAACAGAGGGGCACAACTAGGAGACAGAGACACGCGTTGTCACCCTACAACAGGAAGTGCCAGATATGGACCTGTATGGCAGGACCACAAGATTTTTTTTAACGACAGCTGCAGATTTAAAAAAATTGCAAATAGCTTCTTGAATTACATTTAACATGTTAACGCATATATGAAAATGTAATGATTATGTACATATATTTTAACTGACTTCCAATATTTTTCCTAAAGTGATTAGTAGTTTGCATCTTTTTAGCATATATACTGTGTATGTGTATATATATATATATATATATATATATATATATATATATATATATATATATATATATATATATATATATATTATTCAGCATACAGGTTTATTTCAAGTACATATAGCATTCTACAGGTAAGTTAGTGAAACTTTTTATCATCTAATTTTCTGTATATCTATATAGATTAAAACTGTCAATGGCTTAATATATAATTGTAGCCCCTTGCATTCCTTTTCACCTCTCTAATTTGTAGCTACATGCTCTGATTTAGGTTTTTACGCATTTACTGTTATATACAATGTATACGAATGCACTTTTAGTATGTATACATATCTAAACACTCATTACAAATTCACATAACAATTTGTTCTTCTTTTGTCTCCAGTATCGGATGTATGGTGAGTATGATAAGACATTGAATGCAAAGCATCTCCCCTCATTACTTCTTCTGGTTTACTGATGTGGGCTGAGAAGATAAATGTTCTTCTGTACTGAAGCCTGCTCAGGAAAACAGTTTGTGCCTTTACAATGCAGCGATTCATTTAATGAGAGAATTCCACTGTTAAGATGTTCAAGAACTCTATTGGATTTGCAAAAACCCACAGCATTCCCCATTGGCATTTTTTAAACTCCTTTTGTCAGTGTTGTTAAATCATTCAGCATTGTAGAACAGTCATGTAATCTGTTATCATTTTGTTATATTTGCAGTGTTCAGGCTAGTCATTTTCACCATTGGCAAAGATGTGGGAAATGGGTCCTCATGCCGCGTACACACAATCGGAATTTCCGAGGGAAAAAGTCAGATGGAATTTTTTCATTGGATATTCCGACCGTGTGTATGCCCCATTGGACTTTTTTCCGTCGGAAATTACGACGGACTTAGAAAGAGACATGTTCTCTTTCTTTTTTCGATGGTAAAAAATTATATCGGAAATTCCGTTTGTCTGTATAGAACTCCGACGGAGAAAAAAACACGCATGCTCAGAATCAAGTCGACGCATTCTCGGAAGTATTGAACTTAATTTTTCTTGGCTCGTCGTAGTGTTGTACGTAACTGCGTTCTTGACAGTCGAAATTTGGTGTGAAAGTGTGTATGCAAGACAGCTTGAACAGAATTCCGTCTGAAAAACCCATCCTAGTTTATTCCGACGGAAAATCCGATCGTGTGTACAAGGCATCAGGTTCAAGATTCAAACTTTATTTGGTAGATTTATTTTTAGACAGAACAGGCTGAATCACTGAATTATTTAAAGGCTAGTCCAGGTTATTTTTTTTAAATATCCCCCCAAAAAAACTCAGCACAGGCTGCAATACCCACCTTTAATCCAAAATTTTCTCCCACATACTTTTTTTGTTTGCCACAAGATTCAATGACCGGTAGCGTCACTCAAACTGCAAGACTGAGAACTTTTTTTTATAATGTAGGGTGTCATGACCAGATGACATGAGGGGGTGTCACCACAGTGCCCATTATTCACAATATGGTAAGTATACAGATCTTTTTTTAAACAGATTAAGCAGCATGAGCTAGGAGGACGGGGGAGGGAACATTTTTAAGAATAGTTATTGTTAGGGTTTCTTCCACTTTAAGTATGACACCTTTTTCTATAGGCACTGTCTGTATGAAGTTCTAATGTTTGCCTATTCAAATATGTTGAAAAAAAAAAAAAACAATTTGCATAGGACGTACTCAAATGTACTATAGTACAAGTCAGTGTTCTCTTCAGAGACCATAAAACTTACTCAAACCAATCCCCAGTTCCCTTGCTAAAAGTGAGAATGTGACCCGGGGGCACAGAAATGCCTGGGCATTCACAAGGCCTCAGAAGTAAACGTAGAATGCTGGGACTACTAGGGTACTATAAACTATGACACAGCCACGTCCAGGGCTGCACCCATCTACAGATTTTACGCATGTACATGTGTAAACGCATGTAAACACATACAAGTGTCTAAAGTCATTTGAAAAATTGTACACATCTAAACAGTGTATACATCTACGTTTGAGTACTTTAGGCATGTATTTTACACAGGATCTTCTGCTAGCTCTGATAACCTGTACCTGTGTTCTGTGCAGAAAATAAGCATATTATTATTATTATTCAGGATTTAAATAGCGCCAACAGTTTATGCAGCGCTTTACAATATAAAAGGGAGACAATATAGTTATAATACAATAACATACAAGAGGGTTAAGAAGACCCTGCTCAGAAGAGCTTACAATCTAATAGGGTGGTACAAAAGGTTGTAACTGTGGGGAATGAGCTGAAGGAAGTGGTAAAAGATTAGCTGGAGACGTGATAGGCTTCTCTGAAGAGATGAGTTTACAGGGATCGCCTGAAGATAGCAAGAGTAGGGGATAGCCGGACAGGTTGAGGTAGTGAGTTCCAGAGAATGGGAGAGGTTTTGGAGAAATCCTGGAGACGAGCATGGGAGGAGGAGACGAGAGAGCTTGAGAGTAGGAGGTCTTGAGAAGAGTGGAGAGGACGGTTTGGGTGATATTTAACCACTTTACAACCGCTGAACGTCAAAAGATGTCCTCGGCTTTGTGCGGTGATATCTGAATGATGCCTGCAGCTACAGGCATCATTCGGATATCACCGTCTTTAGCCGGCGATTCTGTGCACAATAAGAACGATCAAAGCGGCAGTTCTTATAGGCAGCGGGAGGGGACGTCCCCATCCGGCGCTTCTTCGGGCTCTCCCGTGCCATCGGGGGCCCGGAGAGCGAATCGGCCGGCGCTGCCTGGAAAGCATAGAGATGACTGGTGACCAGATGGTCACCAGTCATCTCTATGACCGTCGGAGGCCCGGGCGCGACATTATGACGTCATGCCCGGTACCCGGAAGAAAACAAAGCCACAATCGCGGCTGTCGGCATGTGATCTGTGATTTTTTTTCCACCGATTTCATGCTTGTAAGCCTGGAGGAGAGATGTGGGGTCAATAAGAGGACCTGTCACAGTGATTCCTATTACAAGGGATGTTTACATTCCTTGTAATAGAAAAAAAAGTGATAAAAAAAAAAAAAAAAAGTATAAAAATAAAAAAATGAAGTAAAATAAAATAAATATATATATATATTTTTTTTTTAAAACACCCCTGTCCCCGGTAGCTCACGCGCAGAAACGAACACGCATGCAAGTCCTGCCCACATGTAAACAGCGTTCAAACCCCACATGTGAGGTATCGTCGCGTGCATTAGAGCGTGTGCAACAATGCTAGCACTAGACCTCCTCTGTAACTCGAAAATAGTAACCTGTAAAAAAAAATTAAATCGTCGCCTATGGAGATTTCTAAGTACCGAAGTTTGGCGCCATTCCATGAGTGTGCGCAATTTTAAAGCATGACATGTTAGGTATCTATTTACTCGGCGTAACATCATCTTTCACATTATACAAAAAAATTGGGCCAACTTTACTGTTTTGTTATTTTTTAGTTCATGAAACAGATTTTTCCCTAAAAAAAGGCGTTTGAAAAATTATTGTGCAAATACAGTTGCAATGACCACCATTTTATTCCCTGGGGTGTCTGCTAAAAAAAATATATAATGTTTGGGGGTTCTGATTATTTTCTAGCAAACATTTTTAGATTTTTACATAAAGGAGAGAAGTGCCAAAATAGGACCGGTTGTCAAGTGGTTAAAGACAAGATTGGTGATGTAGCTCGGAGAGGGGTTGTAAATGGCTTTTTATGTTGTGGTTAGTATTTAGAATTTAATTTTGCTGGGCGATTGGGAGCCAGTGTAGGGATTGGAGGAGAGGGCTGGCAGACACTGAGCGGTTGGTAAGGTGGATAAGTCTGGCAGCAGCATTCATGATAGACTGAAGAGGGGATCGCCTATGGAGAGGCAGGCCAATGAGAAGGAAGTTGCATATGCCTGTGTTACAGTTTTTTGACAGAAGGGTTAGAACCACTGCGACCCAATGCAAACTTAGTGTGTAGCTCTGGCTCCATTGAAGCGGGGTGTGTATATAGATATTTGAGTATCTGTCACTGGGAGTGCTGGCACGGGATGGAGCTTGTCCCAGCTCCTGCTGTAGCTTGTACAGAAGGAAAGGATCCCTGTAGCTGCACATCTGTGTAGTCCATAGAATCAGTGTGAAAGTGGCAACCTCAGCCTGGACTCCAGATAGGTCACGCTCCCAACGTGTTTCGTTCCGCTCCTCGGAACCTAGTCATGGAAATCCCTGCCAGGTTTTTATTGCTGCCTGAGTCCCTACAGTGGATATTTGTCCTTGTTATTTGTCCAGGCAACCACTGTCACCAAGATTGAGAGTCATCTGCCTGCTTCTCTGCCTCAACCAAGCAGAGGAAGCTTTGTATTCATTCATAGAATACAAATCTCCCAGTGAATGGCTGGGCAGTGACTCGATTTTGGTCCGGGAGCGGGACAGCTGTAAGAACACAGTGCCGTATACTGTATATAGCTGAGGCTACATAGAGTTAATACAGTGCACACAGCAGGCACATCTAGTAGTGAACGTTTTAGTTTATTTGAA
Organism: Rana temporaria; assembly: GCF_905171775.1. Taxonomy (NCBI): domain Eukaryota; kingdom Metazoa; phylum Chordata; class Amphibia; order Anura; family Ranidae; genus Rana; species Rana temporaria. The sequence continues at coordinate 121,788,289 of NC_053490.1, read as the reverse complement.
CCAGCTGTGTCCAAACAATATAACCCCTTGGCGCCAGCCGTGCGCATATACGCAGCCTAACAGTAAGTGGGCCTTGACCACGAGCAGCCGCATATATGCGACCCTGTTATTACAACTTACCATGCATGCTTCCAACACGGTAGGTAAGCTCCTGATGCATACTTATGGGGCTTTTCGCTACTATAACCACTATGACAGCCAATCACAGTGGTCCCATGACTCAAATGACAGCTCCCGGCTTTCAGAACTCTTAGGGCCAGAAGGCGGTTGGCAAGAAGGGGTTAAACTTTACCAAAAGTTGGAGATCTATTTTAATGGCACCCCCCTCCCAAAAATAAAGTGAAATACAGTCCTAAAATGTGCATTATTATTTTTTTCCTGTATTTTTCGTTACCCGCCAATGCTGCCAGTAACACACTTCCTGTTCTATGTGGCAGCACTTACTGTCTGCGCTGCATCCATAGAGCAGCGTTGTTGCCCTGGGCTGCTCTCCTAATTTGGGTTACAAACACCTCCTCCTGTTCTCATCTCCATTACATGTAGGCAAAATATAAGCAATTAAACTTTAGATGTAAAGAATCCATGAACGCTCTAAGTGGGTATATGAGCTAAGATGCAAAGATATTCAAAGTGACTTGCAAGGCCTAATCACTAAGGTGTGAAGTGAGATGATGCGAGACGAAGCGAAGCTGGTTCTCATTTACTAAAATATAAGGGGAAGTGAAATTGTGTGTTTCCACCAATAACATGATCATGTGCAGGGGAATGTGAAAATAAGTATGACCTTCTTCACATCACACAATGTTACCTCATGTCATCTTCTGTCACCTCACTGCTCACTTTAGTAAATAAGGCCCACAGAGAAATCAGAACCTTTCAGTTGTGCTCACAGTGTGTTTACTCTTTTTTTTGTTATACTAAAATCAATGGGGTTAATTATAAGTAAATATATCTACAATAGTGAGATTAACAACAACGGGACATTAGAAGGTTTGTCAGCTCTGGTGGAACAATCTCGGGTTCACAGCCAAGAATGCAGATTAGAAAGGATGACGGAAGTTCCGCACTTCCTTATGTTGCACGTGCACATAGGAGGGAGTGTGACTTACATATAAAAAAGCAATACCTTGGGAGCAGCATGGATATATTTTTTCTTGCTGGGTTAGACAAAGACTAGGGCTCATTCACACCACTGCTATAGTAAAACATTCTGAATGGTACCCCAACACATATCAATGCAGCTGCATTACAGCACCCCGCAGAGCACTAAAACGCACATGCACTGTGCTGCAAAAAAAGCATGAACCAGTTTTTCATACGTTGAGGCGCATTACAGCCCATATTCAATATGCTGCCTAACTCAACACAAAAAATGCATGCACTATGGTGCACTGCGTTCAGGTGTAAATGGCCCTTAACTGAAGCGGTTTAGGCGGCATTCACACCTGTTTTTTGCCACGATTTTCTACTGGTCATCAATGTAAAAAGCAGAAAAATGTCTGTAATCTGCCCCAAAGAAGCTCATGTTCTTTTTTGAGTTTAAGGCATTTTTCAGGTGTTTTGCTTTAGATGACAAAACGCTCAAATGTGAACCGCTGCAATTGAAATGAATGGGATTTTGCTTGTTGGGCGTTTTTTCCAGGCATTTTTTCGGGCGTTTTACGAGCGTTTTATGAGCTGAAAATGCTCAGGTGTGAATACAGCCTTAAAGGAGAAGTATGGGTTTCCAGGTTATTTGAGATTCATACTTACCTTGGTGGATGGAGCATCAGACCGATGCTCCATCTGTCCCCCGCCGTCTGTGCACGGAGAACCGAGCCACGAACTGTCAGTCAGCCTCTTGGCTCTCTGCTTCTCCATGCTCATTGGAGAGCTGAGCAGTGGAGGGGCGGGGAGAGGCTGAGATTACCATCAATCAGGACACCTGGCGGATCCTGACTTGGGAAGTCGTGATGACGCGCTGCCCCGACTGATGACAGTGACGTCAGCGGAGAGCGGACTTCAGACCGCTCTCCGCTGAAAACGGGTCACAGGAGTCAAAAACGAATTGCACTCCTGTGACCCAGAGAAGAAGCCCAGCCGAAAAAGCTCAGGCTGGACTTCTCCTTTAAGGCTTTTTTTTTTACACTGAATTACTTTTTTCAATGAAAGTACTCCACCGCAACTGCTGGTTTATCTTTGTCTCACGGTTTCACTTAAATAGGTGCCGTTTGGCAAAAATACTGCCCACTGAGACCACAGGGGATCATTTTTGCCACACTGTGACACAAAGCGCCACAGCATGTACAGTGCATCCGGAAAGTATTCACAGCGCTTCAATTTTTCCACATTTTGTTATGTTACAGCCTTAGGCCACTTTCACACTACCACAAATTCAAAGTCGCTCGATTTTTTTGCGATTTAAGGGAGACTTGAGGTCTATGAATCTGAACTTGCATCAAAGTCTGACCAAAGTAGTAGAGGGACTACTTTGAAATCGGCACGACTTGAAGTCGTACTAATATGAATGGTTGTCATTGGAAATCATGGGGAACGACTTGTCTTGCTACTTTGCAGTCCCAAATCGTGGGACAAGTCGTACAAGTGTGAAAGAGGTCTAATTCCAAAATGGATCAAATTCATTATTTTCCTCAAAATTGTACAAACAATACCCCAGAATGACAACATGAAAGACGTTTGTTTAAAATCTTTGCAAATTTATAAAAAAATAATAATAATCCTATGTACATAAGTATTCACAACCTTTGCCATGACAGGTGCATCCTGTTTCCACTGATAATCTTTGAGATGTTTCTACAACTTGATTGGAGTCCACCTGTGGTAAATTCTATATAAAGCCCCACAATTATTAGTGCATATCAGAGCACAAACCAAGCCATGAAGTCCAAGGAATTGTCTGTAGAGCTCTGAGACAGGATTGTATTGAGGCAGAGATCTGGGGAAGATTACAGAAACATTTCTGCAGCATTGAGCACAGTGGCCTCCATCATCCGTAAATGGAAGACGTTTGGAACCACCAGGACTCTTCCTAGAGCAGGCCGCCTGGTCATACTAAACGATCGGGGGAGAAGGGCCTTAGTCAGGGAGTTGACTAAGAATCCGATGGTCACTCTGACAGAGCTCCAGCGTTTCTCTGTGGAGAGAGGAGAACGTTTCAGAAGAACAACCATATCTGCAGCGCTGCACCAATCAGGCCTGTATGATAGAGTGGCCAGACGCTCCTCAGTAAAAGGCACATGACAGCCTACCTGGAGTTTGCCAAAAGGCACCTGAGAGACTCCCAGACCATGAGAAACAAAATTCTCTGGTCTAAAAAAAAAACAAAGATTAAAAACTTTGGCCTGAATAGCAAGTTTCATGTCTGGAGGAAACCAAGCACAGCTCATCAGCTGGCCAATACCATGCATACAGTGAAGCATGGTGGTGGCAGCATCATGCTGTGGGGATAGTTTTTCAGCGGCAGGAACTGGGAGACTAGTTAGGATCGAGGGAAGATGAATGCACAGAGACATTCTTGATGAAAACCTGCTCCAGAGCACTCTGGACCTCAGATTGGGGCGAAGGTTCATCTTCCAACAGGACAACATCCCTAAGCACACAGCCAAGATGACAAAGGAGTGGCTGTAGGACAACTCTGTGCATTTCCTTGACTGGCCCAGCCTAGAACTTGATTTAATATTTCTGGAGAGATCTCAAAATGGCTGTGCACTGACACACCACATCCAACCTGATGGAACTCGAAGGGTTATGCAAAGAGTTATGCAAAGAAGAATTGGCGAAACTGACAAAAACAGGTGTGCTAAGCTGGTAGCATACTCAAAAAGACCTGAGGCTGTAATTGGTGTCAAAGGTGCTTCACCAAAGTATTGAGCAAAGTCTGTGAATACTTATGTACATGGATTTTTTTTCCTTTTTTTCTTTATAATAAATGTGCAAAGATTTCAAACAAACTTCTTTCACATTTTCATTATGGGGTACTGTTTGTAGAATTTTGAGAAAAATAATAAATTGAATCCATTTTGGAATAAGGCTGTAAAATAAGTGAAGCACAGTGAATACTTTCCGGATGCACTGTAAACAACCCCACCTGGCTGCCTTTGGCTACAAACAGAGGAAGCAAAGTCCAATAGAACTGTGATGTGGTAGTGATAAACTTTGTATATTGCAGTGAATAACTTAGGCCTCATTTATGCTTGCGATGGGTGGGTCCAGTAAAAACACTTGTTTTATTGCTGCCTCACCCCAAAAACCCTCCTCTTAAGTTGCAAAGGCAGCAGAGAATTATCCCCTGTTGCGTTCAGCGTTTGGTACTGAATTGAATGTGCCCGGGCAAAAAACACGATTGCAGCACAGTGATGAAGATTTGTAGGGGTTAAAACAGGCAGTGAGAAGGTGAACGCCTCCTCACCACCTGTCAAATACCTTCAGAAAAGCAATCCACCTCAGATGAGATCGCTCTTGATAAGGTGACACCAGTTTAAATAAGCTCCTAACATTCAGTGAAAGGTCATCGTATACATACTGGGAAGCTTCTATATGACATTCAATTGAACCCTTTCACACTGCCGTGACTTCAAAGTCGCAGGATTTTGCCACAATTTCAGGGAATGCCTGTGTAAACTTGAGGTCTATGGATCTCAACTCGCATCAAAATTGGACCAAAGTAGTACAGGGACTACTTTGAAGTCGTGCGACTTGAGGTCGCACAGATATGAATGGTACTCATTGGAAATCATGGGGTACGACTTGTCATGCAACTTTGGAGTCCCAAGTGGCAGGACAGGTCGCATAAGTGTGAAAGGGGCCTAATGCCGCATACACACGATAATTTTTCGGGTTGTAAAAAACATTTTTTAAAAATGTAATTTAACCACTTAACGACCGCTGCATGTATATATATGTCCATAGAATGGCACGTACAGGCAGATGGGCGTATATATACGTCCTTGCCTTTCCGCGGGTCCGATCGGGACCCCCCCCCCCCCCCCGGTACATGCGGCGGTCGGAAATCGTCTGGGAGCGATCAGGGATGAGGGCGCGGCAATTCGTTTCTAGCCGCCCCCTCGCGATTGCTCCCCGGAGCTGAAGAACGGGGAGAGCCGTATGTAAACACGGCTTCCCCGTGCTTCACTGTGGCGGTTGCATCGATCGTGTGTTCCCTTTTATAGGGAGACACAATCGATGATGTCAGACCTACAGCCACACCCCCCTACAGTTGTAAACACACACTAGGTGAAACATAACTCCTTCAGCGCCCCCTGTGGTTAACTCCCAAACTGCAACTGTCATTTTCACAATAAACAATGCAATTTAAATGCATTTTTTGCTGTGAAAATGACAATGGTCCTAAAAATGTGTCAAAATTGTCTGAAGTGTCCGCCATAATGTCGCAGTCACGAAAAAAATCACTGATCGCCGCCATTAGTAGTAAAAAAATAAATTAATAAAAATGCAATAAAACTATCCCCTATTTTGTAAACGCTATACATTTTGCGCAAACCAACCAATAAACACTTATTGCGATTTTTTTTACCAAAAATATGTAGAAGAATACGTATCGGCCTAAACCGAGGGAAAAAAAAAAACGTTTTTTTATATATTTTTGGGGGATATTTATTATAGAAAAAAGTTAAAAATATTGAATTTTTTTCAAAACTGTCGCTCTATTTTTGTTTATAGCGCAAAAAATAAAAACCGCAGAGGTGATCAAATACCACCAAAAGAAAGCTCTATTTGTGGGGAAAAAAAGGACGTAAATTTTTTTTGGGAGCCACGTCGCACGACTGCGTAATTGTCTGTTAAAGCGACGCAGTGCCATCGCAAAAAGGGGCCTGGGCATTTAGTTGCATTTTGGTCCGGGGCTTAAGTGGTTAAACGATCGTGTGTGGGCTTCAGAGTATTTTTCGGGTTCTGAAAAACGGGCACATTTTTTTTTTTTGAACATGCTCTATTTTTTCACGACGTTTTAAACAATGTCGTTTTTCGGGTTGTAAAAAATGATGTGTGTAGGCTTTAACGACGTGAAAAACCCGCACATGCTCAGAAGCAAGTTATGAGACGGGAGCGCTCGTTCTGGTAAAACTACCGTTCATAATGGAGTAAGCACATTCATCACGCTGTAACAGACAGAAAAGCGCAAATTGTCTTTTACTAACACGAAATCGGCTAAAGCAGCCCAAAGGGTGGTGTCATCCACATGAAACTTCCCCTTTATAGTGCCGTCGTACGTGTTGTACGTGACCGCGCTTTGCTAGAGCATTTTTTTTTAACGATCGTGTGTAGGCAAGGTCGTTTTAATGATAAAGTTGAAAAACTTAGTTTTTCCTAGAGCCTGAAAAACGTCATTTTTTTACAACCCGAAAAATTATCGTGTGTACGCGGCATAAGAAGGAAGTGCAGATGTGTGTACGTTTGAAACAGGTTCCCTTTTTTAATAATCACTTCATGGGATTTATAAAAAAAGAACAAAAGGTTTGTAGACAGGTGGAGCTATAAAATGCAAAGTAGCAGTTACTACACAAACAGAGGCGAGAGCAGAAATAATTGTACTAACTTACAGCTGATATAAAGATGAACTCTAGCAAGATATAAAGGACAAATTAATGCAGCCCTGTAACACATCTTTAACTACTAAGGCCCCTTTCAGACTGGGGCGGGGTCGGCGGTAAAGCGCCGCTATTTTTAGTGGCGCTTTACCGTCGGATTTGCGGCGCTATTCGATTGTGAGCCAGTCAGTTGTATTGCAGGGTCCATGTACAAGGACCTTTTATAGTAGTATATAGCTATAGTAGGATAGCAGAGAGATTAGCAAATCAGTGTGTCACTCTTTCAGTCGTGCGTTTTTGGCTCTATACGCCACATATGTTTTTTAGGCTTTCCCATTTAAGTTTATGAGGCCAAAATACACAATTCTGCTCCTGTCTACAAGTCCTGCATACCAACACACAAAGAAAGCTTCTGGGGGTTATTTACGAAAGGCAAATCCACTTTGCATTACAAGTGCACTTGAAAGCGCACTTGGAAGTGCAGTCGCTGTAAATCTGAGGGGTAGAAGTGAAAGGAGGGGAAGCTCTGCTGATTTTAAGATGTTTACCAGTAGTGTGTACATTTTTTGTTAAAGTGTTTTGCCTCGTGCACACGGCCGGACTTTCCGAGAAAAAAAGCCAGATGGACTTTTTTTGTCGGGAGTCCGACGGCCCTTAGATATAAAACCAGTTATCTTTCTTTCCGTCGGACTTCAAAAGTCCGACAGTGTATACGAGGCATAAGTTAAGCCTTTTTATGAAAAACTGCCAGCCGCTCTATTAGAGGCTGGCATACCACACTGTGTAAATTCTTTCTTTCTAATAGCATTCTAAATAGCTATTTAGAGCTGTCTTTAGGCTGGTCACGTGACTCGCGGACACTTTTCAGCTCCGATACATGGCTACTGCAGGAGGGACCGTGATCCCCCTCTGACATCACCCGGGGAGATCACGTGGCCGCTCGGCTCCTCCCGTAGAAGCCTTGTCTCGGAGCTGTAAAGCGGACGCGAGTCACGTGACCAGCCTAAAGACCGCCCTAAGTAGCTATTTAGAATGCTCGTTTTTAGAAAGGATTTACACAGTGTGGTATGCCAGCCTCTAATAGAGAGGATGGCAGTGACAATTTTTATTTTTCCAATAAATGCGGTGGGGGGAGCAGGCAGGAAGTAGGGGTTGAGGAGGAGAGAGAACAGCAGAGCAGGGCAGCGTTTGACGGAGGGATGCACTCTGATCACGGTGTTTAGGGCTGAGCAGCCCTTGTTATCGTAGTCAGTTTAGAGAGGACATACAGGAAGTGGCAGTTTCAGGGAGTTTTTTCTACAGTTTAGAGGGGGGCAGATTAAAGCGGGATTCCACCCGCAAATTTCTTTTTTTTTTTAAGTCAGCAGCTACTAACACTGTAGCTGCTGACTTTTAATAAGGACACTTACCTGTCCTAGGCACTCGCGATGATGGGCCCTCGATGGCGATCGCTCGGTCCTGGCGCCTCCATCCTGACTCGCACTGTGCTTTGGGAATGGGCGGCTGCCTCCTGGGATACATACCGTTCCCAGAAGGCAGCGCACCCCATTCACCAGAAGACACCGTAACGGAGGACGAAAAAGAAGAGGACCGCGGTGGAGGAAGAGGCAGAAGAGCTACTTCTGCATAGCAACAGCCCTTTCTGGTGAGTATAATTTTTTTTTTTTTCAGATTTTCGGTAAAAAAAATTATCAGGGTGGAACTCCACTTTAAACAGCACAAGCACTGTGCTGTTTAATCTGCTTTAAAGGACCAGGTTGTTTTTTTGGGTTAACAAACACTTTAATTACTCTATTATTTTCGGTCACTGGATGTGTGCATGTATGGTGATTCGGTGAACATTGAGTTTTTAACTGCATGAATGTCACTATGGGCTATTTTCTATGCTTTTTGATATAATAAAGATTTTTTTACATCATTTGTACAGTGGGCTGTGGTTCTATTTATACTTACGGTATGTTTTTGGTGTTGGTAGAGCTCATACAGGGTTTTTATGTCAAGTTTACTGTCATGCTGTTACCGAGAGCTCCCACACCATTCCTCCCTTCTCTCTCTTATGTTTAGAGAGTTATATATATATATATATATTTTTTTTTTCTTTTTCAATGGATATTATAGGTTTAGGGAGTGTTACCTGGAGGGATCCTTATTTCAGTTTTTGTTTGACTTTCTCCTGAGTTTAAGGGATTCCAATGTGACTCTTACTTCCCTGATAGAGTGACATGCCAAGTCCTGTTTGCCCACAGTACAGATGAAGGACAATGCTTTGCATTTATTAGTAGCGCTGGGAGTGAGGTTTATGGAGACACACACATAAGCTTACAAGCTGTGGATATCAAAGCACTTGGTATTAGATAACACATCATGTATAGACATGCCCTTATTCCGGTTTTACCAAATAAAACAATTAGCACCGTTATCTGTCACAAGATCCGATAGCTTATAATGATTATAATTACTATTCCATTGAAAATTGAACACAACACACCATTTCTAAAAGAATCTATTGGATATCTGCACACCTGGTTGCTAGGTACAATAGGCTGTAACTTTTTTTTTTTTTTCCACCCATTTCCAATAACTGAGCTTCTGGGGCACAATAGAACTGATGTAGCAACATATTATATTCGGGATTTAAAGAACTAATTACAAATTACAGTTAGGATCTGTTAAAATCTCTTAGTAATCTTAAAATCCATCAACGTTTTTCTTTAGCTGGCCCCACACTAGTAAAATTCCCTTCTGTACTTTATAAAGAACGTTCAGTTTTTTTTTCTAATTATTAATAGGGCCAAATTAATGTTTTTTTTTAATGCAATGAAGGGAAAATTCAAAGGATGGAAAAAAAATTCTGGAATGAAAGAATTTCTGACCGTGTATGCAGTTTGTGTCCTTAAGCCCTGGTTCACACTGGGTACGATTTGGAACGATTTGAGATGCGATTTGACATGTCAAATCGCATCTCAAATCGGCGGCAATTGTCGGCAATGGCACTGTCCTAATCAGTGCGACGCCGCATCTGCGATTTCAAAAAGTAGTTCCTGTACTACTTTTTGCGATTTCGGGCCGCGATTCACATTAAATTGCGGCCGAAATCGCGGCAAATCGCGGCAAAATCGCGGCCGCGAAATCGCGGTAAAATCGCGCATTTTACCGCGATTTTGAATTCGCAGCAGTGTGAACCTAGGCGGAAAGTCCGTTCATTCCGAAATTGAATGTTAGATTTGGAAGTACTATCAAACAACATTCCTTAAAGCGGTGGTTCCCCCTTAAAAACAACTTTTTTTTATTCCACTGCCCCCCCACATCACAATCGAATTAAGGCTATTATTTTTTTTTGTCTGCTGTACATACCTTGATACAGCATCTTCACCCGTGCATCCGGGTTGCGAGTCCCGCGGGAGTGGGCGTTCCTCACATGTGTTTGATTGACGTTTTTCGGAAAAACGAGCTCCCCCCTGCCGCGTAAGCCGCGTCACGGTTGGCGAAAGGAGCCGAACGGCGAGTCGGCGCTATACTGCGCATGCGCATCGCCGTTCGGCTCCTTTCGCCAATCGTGACGCGGCTTACGCGACAGGGGGGAGCTCGTTTTTCCGAAAAACGTCAATCAAACACATGTGAGGAACGCCCACTCCCGCGGGACTCGCAACCCGGATGCACGGGTGAAGATGCTGTATCAAGGTATGTACAGCAGACAAAAAAAAATAATAGCCTTAATTCGATTGTAATGTGGGGGGGCAGTGGAATAAAAAAAAGTTGTTTTTAAGGGGGAACCACCGCTTTAATATTTAATGAACTGCAGATTTTTTACAAAGTTTTGTATGAATGTTCTTAGGAAGCTAAGCCAATCCAGAGTTCATGTTCAGTTTTTATTGGGAATGATCTGATTGAATCAACAACTGGATTTCTGTTTCCCTTAACCACTTAGGGACCGGAAGGATTTGCCCCCTTAAAGGGGTTGTAAAGAGAATTGTTTTTTTTTTTATTAAATAACATTTTAAGTTATACTTACCTCCACTGTGCAGCTCGTTTTGCACAGAGTGGCCATGAACCTGGTCTTCTGGGGTCCCTCGAAGACCATTTTTTTTCCTTTACAACTCCTTTAACATACACTCTGCAATTGGTTCGCACAGACGATATGCGATTTAGATGCAGTGCCGAATCCGCAGTAAATTGGCTGTGAATTCACAACGCATCTAGTATGAAACTAGAGGGAAGGAGATTGTACAGAAATTGTACATTTAGAGTAGTAAACTTCCCCAAAAAAAAATCTCTCCGCAAGCTAAAACCATATTATGCTAGTATGCATCGCATACTAGCACATTATGAAATACTTACCTTGAAACAAAGTCCACCAGCGGCACGCTGTCACTGCTGCAGAGGCTTCCATCTTCACCCGGTCCTTCTTTCGGGTTCGCAGGCTGCGGCCGCTTGAATGGCTGTGCTGCAGTGATGTCACTCCTGCGCCATGTGCAGGAATCTCAGCCGCGTCACACAGCTCCGAAGGAATGCCACGGGTATGCTGTTCCTTCAGAACGCATGCGCCGGTGATGTCACCGGCTGCTGCTCACTTTATTTTACTAACAGGTAAGCTTTATTATATGCTTACCTGTAGGTAAAAATCACAGAGGGAAGTTTACTACCACTTTAAGGCTGGCTATACATTATTATTTTCTTTTCTTTTTTGTTCAACCAGCGAGTTGAACACACAAAAAAGATGTGCCTTCCCCTATCCACACATTTAAGGTGGATGGGGGAATCACTCCTTCTGTGCTATTGTGTTTTGATGGTGGGGAGCCTTCCCGCCATCAGAACACAATGATCAGTGTTGCCAGCTATAGCCGGCAGCACTGATCATTCAGGAAAAAAAAAGAGAGGGTCGTAAGTCCATAGATTGACTTCTGTACAACCAGGATTTCCATAAATAGATTAACATTCAGCCAGTCCCTGTTGAACCGGCCAAATTTCAATACATGCTTGGCCGACTTAGGCTGCATTCACACCTCCACGATAAGATACGCCGCGTACAGCGTTTTTAACAAAGCCTTCCCATTGCTTTGTATGGCCGAACGCCAATGCCGCCTGAAAAAAAGGGTCCAGGACTTTTTTTCAGGCGGCAGGCATACGGCGTCTATGAGATGTGAACCATCTCATAGACAGCAATGGGAATTCTCCCCACCAGCGGCACAAGCGTCCGGCGTTTTGTCGCGGAGGTGTGAATGGGGCCTTAAAGGGGTTGTAAAGGGAAAAAAAATGTTTTCATAATAAGCATCCTTTACCTGCAGACATTCCTCTTTTCACTTCCTCATTGTTCGTTTTTGCTCAGAAGTTGCTCTATTTCTTCTCTGTTCTGTTCACTTCCTGCTTGTCTGATTGTTACTCACCACCGTGATGGGAGGCTTTACTGCGGTGGTCAGTAACCTGCTCGCCCCCTCCTGGGAACTACATCTGTGTGGCAGGACGCTCCCTACGTGTTAGAGACTTCAAGGAGGTGTGAATTACTGGGCATGCCACAATTCATACTTGGAAATGTAGTTCTTACATGAACGAGCGCCGCAAACCAGGAAGTGAATGAGAGAACAGAAACTAGAACGCTGGAGGTGATATAGATGAAGGAATTTAATAGGTATTTACTCGTTTTTTTAACAGAATCATTACACTATTCTGTCTGTCTACCTTGCAGACATAAATTTTAGGCCAATTTTTTTTTTCCTTTACAACTTCTTTAAGACTCCCCTTTTCAGACTATAACACCCTTCTAGCCATAACCAGTCTGCGCAAGATATTGGAGTTCCATTGGATTTTATGGTCATGCGTTTTTCTTCTGCTTTTTTAACGTATAAGGCCCCTTTCACACGGGCGGCTGTTCTGCCTGCAGTTAAAAGCATGTTTTATTATTTTGAAATTCAGAGAATCCTGGCACAGCGTTCACTTGCAGTTGTACATTGCGATTAGCTGCGTTTACGTGCGGCTGTGTTTAGCTGCGTTGGAACATGCTTGCCATTTCTGATGTGCTTCCTGTTTTTCTTTCCTTGTTGCCGCTGCAAAAAATCGTTCCTGGACGCAGTCAAATTTATTTTTTCTAACCGCACCAAACCCCATGTAACGAAACCGTAGCTAAACGCAGTGTGTGAATGGGGACATAGGAAAGCATTGTGTGACGTTAGCTGCGGTAGATAACTTGATCTATCCGCAGCTAAAAGCTGAATTCTATCCGTCCCTGTGAAAGGGACCTGAGCGGAAGAAAAAAAACGATCAGTGTGAAAGCAGCCTTACTAAAGGTGTGAACTTTTCTTGTGTAGTAGTACACTGTAAAGTGTCAAGTGAATTTGCTCCAGAGCTTAGTAAATGAGGTGAAACTTCACTTTGTAAACAATACCCAATCACATGCAAAGAAAAAAAAAAACAGTATTTCAATTGCATGATTGGATGATTAAAGTCAGCAGAGCTTCCCCTTATTTTCTAAGCTCTGGAGCAACCGCACTTGCAGAGTGAACAGTCTATTTGTCTTTAAAATTTCCACCCCTTAGACTCTACCTGACCTGCCACTTTATGGATTTCACACATATTTGGAACGGAATGCAGTTCTACCAGTCCTTGAATCAGATATCAGTCAGTAATTTGAGAGACTGAGGGCAGCCATTCAAACTTAGGCCTCGTACACACGTCCGAGAATCTCGTCAGGAAAAACCCGTTGTTTTTCCCTGACGAGATTCTTGGCAAGAAACTCTTGCCGCCGGAGTGTACTGACTTTCATTTCAAAAGAACCGCTGTTCTCTTGAAAGGAAAGAACGCGGTGATGTCATCGCGTATGACGAATATGCGCTCGTCACATTCGATGCCGTCGCCGCCATCTTGCTTCACCCTACCTATGCCGTGGAAGCTACTGCGCATGCGTCAAAGTCATTTCGAGTATGCACGGGTTTCCACAGCGACAGGCAAGTATAGACACTCTCGGGTTTCTCGTCGGGAAACAGGCCGACAAGAATCTCGACGAGAAAATAGAGAGCAGGTTCTCTTTTTTCTCGTCGAGATTCTGGCCAGATTTCCTGGAGAAACCTGAATGCCTCGTACACACAACCGGTTTTCTCGGCAAGAAGCAGTTTTCTTGCTGTTTTTTGCCAAGAAACCTGGTCGTGTGTATGAGGCCTCAGACTTCCAACAGATTCCTCCATCCATCTTAACACTGCAAATGGACGAATCTCCAGCTTCGGGCTGTCAGAATACCTGAACAGTGCATTTGAATGGATGCAGGCACCACTCAGCTGACATCTTTACACCCATACTTAGATTTTTCAAGTTAACCACTTCCTTACCGCGTCATTGTGAAATGACGGCGGCAGGAACCCCTCCTCGATCCAGGAGGACGTCATGTGACGTCCTGGGCTTTGCGGGTGGATATCTGAATGATGCCTGCAGCTAGAGGCATCATTCAGATATCCTTCTCTCCTGCCGGCGATTCTGCACAACGTAAGAACGATCATAGCGGCGATTCCGCCGCTAGATCGTTCTTACAGGCGGCGGGAGGGGACATCCCCCCTCCCGCCGCCATCCGGTGCTTCTCCGGGCTCTCCCGTGCCATCGGGGGCCCGGAGAACGAATCGTCCGGCGCTCGCAGGAAGCATAGAGATGACTGGTGACCAGATGGTCACCAGTCATCTCTATGACCGTCGGAGGACCCGGGCGCGATGTGATATCGTCACGCCCGGGTCCCCGTAAGTAAACAAAGCCGCAATTGCGGCTGCTAAGCAACAGCAAGCATGAGATCGGTGAATTTTTTTTCACCGATTTCATGCTTTCCAGCCTGGAGGAGAGATGTGGGGTCTTATTGACCCCGCATCTCTCCATAAAGAGGACCTGTCACACACATTCCTATTACAAGGGATGTTTACATTCCTTGTAATAGGAATAAAAGTGATAATAAAAAAAAGAAAATAAAAAAAAAAAGTGTAAAAAAATAAATAAATATGTAAAAAAAAAAAAAGAAATAAAAAATATATTTTTTAACGCCCCTGTCCCCAGTAGCTCGCGCGCAGAAGCGAACGCACACGCAAGTCCCGCCGACATATGTAAACGCCGTTAAAACCACATATGTGAGGTATCGCCGCGTGCGTTAGAGTGCCAGCAACAATTCTAGCACTAGATCTCCTCTGTAACTCTAAACTGGTAACCTGTAAAAAAATTCAAAGCGTTGCCTATGGAGATTTTTAAGTACTGAATTTTGGCGCCATTCCATGAGTGTGCGCAATTTTAAAGCGTGACATGTTAGGTATCTATTTACTCGGTGTAACATCATCTTTCATATTTTACAAAAAAATTGGGCTAACTTTACTGTTTTGTTATTTTTTTAATTCATGAAACAATTTTTTTCCAAAAAAAAGGCGTTTGAAAAATTATTGCGCAAATGGCGTGCAAGATAAAACGTTTCAATGACCGTCGTTTTATTCCCTAGGGTGTCTGCTAAAAAAACATATATAATGTTTGGGGGTTCTGTGTAATTTTCTAGAAAAAAAAATATGATTTGTACATGTAGGAAAGAAGTGCCAGAATAGGCCTGGTATGGAAGTGTGTATAACTGCCCTGTATGGAAGTGGTTAAAGGATGTTGGACGCATTAGTACTGATAGTGCCACCCACTGACTAGACTTATTTCAGTTCTTTAGAAACTAGTTGAAATTTGGTCAGTGTGTGGCCAGCCTAAAACGGAACTAAACTGCATCTGAGCACCACAAACTAAAAAATGCTATTTCATTCTTTTTTAACCACTTCAGCCCCGGAAAGATTTACCCCCTTCCTGACCGGGCCATTTTTTTGCAAGACGGCACTGTGTCGCTTTAACTAACAATTGCGCAGTTGTGCAAAGTTGTACCCAAGCAAAATTTTTTGGTCCAAAAAATCACAATAAGCGTATATTGATTGATTTGCGCAAAATTTATCGCGTCTACATAATAGGGGAATAGCTTTATGGTATTTTTATGGCATTTTTATCATTTTTTATACTAGTAATGGTGGCGATCAGCGATTTTTATCGGGACTGTGACATTGCGGCGGACAGATTGGACACTTTTGACACTTTTTTGGGACCACTGACATTTAAAAAAGCGATCAGTGCGATAAAAATGCACCGATTCCTGTATAAATGGCACTGGTAGGGAAGGCGTTAACATTATGGGGGCAATTGAGGGGTTAAATGTGTTCCCTCATGTGTGTTTCTAACTGTGAGGGGATGGGACTGACTTGAGGTGGAGCCAGATCGTTTTGCTTACTTAGTAGGAACAGATGATCTGCCTCTCCTCCCCTGTCAGAACAGGGATTTGTGCGTCTACAAAAATCCCTGTTCTGGCTCTCGTGTCCTTGATTGTGAGTGCCGGGTGGCCGGCGGCGATTGCGCTCCGTTGGCCATGTGCAGCGGGTGGCTGGCGGCTCTTAAAGGGGCCGCCAAATGGGTGCCACTCTGCCGACATATATCGACGTGAGTTGGTCGGCAAGTGGTTAATATACAAAACAAACTCCCCCATCCATCCATGTCTCTATGCTTTATTTTATTTAGAAATCATTTTGATAAACACCCCCCTAGAATTTCTAGCCACGGCCATTTTGATTAAAGAGGAAGTAAACCCTTGGATATATATATATATTTTTTTTAAACCTGCACGTGAAAGGCATAATGAGCTAGTATGCACAGCATACTAGCTCATTATGTGTCACTTACCTGAGATTGAAGCCCCCGAAGTCTGCCTCAGTCCCGCCCACCGCCGCCATGTCCCCTCATCGCTAGTTCCTGTTTTCGGTGCTCCGGCGCTGTGATTGGCCGGAGCGGCGATGACGTTACTCCCGTGCATGGGCGAAAACACGGCATTAACCCCGTTAATGCCATTCACAAAAATGGCACCGCTCAGTGCGCCGTAGACAGTGGTGCCCGTTTCTGTGAAAATATCTCCTTAACTGTGTAGGTTAAGGAGATATTTCTTGCCCCTACAGGTAGCCCTAATCTAGGCTTACCTGTAGGTGCACGTATTAACAGTGGGTTTACAACGACTTTAAGGGCAGATGATTCATGTAGCATTTACTTCCTGGAATCCATCTGTCTTTACCTCAGGCATAAGGATTAAAATAGTAATGTTGGTTGAGACAGTTTTGCTCTGCTTTAAGTTGTTAACCCTGTACTTTTTCTACTGCAAGTCCCACAATTGAAATCAGAATAATAATCCGTCCAGAAATGTATAATAACAACCTCATTGCTGTAACTACTGAGTGAAATAAGCTGATAATGACTCAATCGGCTGAAATCCACCTATGACCAAATTGGGTTTGGTTGGGCATACTATTTACGCCAACAAATGACATCATAATCCACTGATGACATCATACATGCAGTGTCTAACACAAGTGAAAATGTATGTGGTGTCTCCACCTATTATGCAGCCCTAATGACTGACTTTAAGCCCTGGTTCACACTGGGTTCGATTTGGGACGATTTGAGATGCGATTTGACATGTGACAATGGACAATGGCACTGTCCTAATCAGTGCGACGCCGCATCTGCGATTTCAAAAAGTAGTTCCTGTACTACTTTTTGCGATTTCGGGCCGCGATTTACATTAAATTGCGTCCGAAATCGCGGTAAAATCGCGGCCGCGAAATCGCGGTAAAATGCGCGATTTTACCGCGATTTCGAATTTTGAATTCGCAGCAGTGTGAACCTAGGCTAACCCCAGGTTTTACAAAGCTAAGGTAAAATGGACCTCTCTGGACATCTACCTGGTAGACGAGGACTGGTCAGAATTTAGTGATACGTATAAAACCTCTATTATTGCTTCCCGGGACCGCATCATACAGGTCAAAATTTTCCATCAAACCCACCTCACTCTGGCTAGGTTACACAGGATGGGTCTCCTGCCCTCGGCTGCCTGTTTCGCGGCTGTGGCCAAGAGGCCGATTTCTTACACTGCTTCTGGTCATGCCCGGTAGTCCGGGACTTCTGGGAAGAAGTGGGTGCTTTCATCTCATTGGCGCTAGGCCTCCCAAACATAATCCACCCCAAGAACTGCATTTTTGGCGAATTACACCTATCATCACATGCCAAGAGACTGCTCCCTATACTCTTCTTCTATGTTAAAAAAGCTATTTTACTGTCCTGGAAGGGCGCACAGACCTCTCTGAAATCCCTCTGGTTAAAACGTATTAATGACGCTATCCCACTGTATAAACATACTTTTGAACTCCGGAAATGGAACAAAACATTCCACAAAATTTGGGGTAGATTCTTGCTTGACCATTGATGTGCCGTGCCTCACGGATCTCTAATGTCTGGACCTCCGCTTTTGCTATATCCCGGTATTATACCTGAGACTTTTACCACTGTGCCAACTTTATATTTTGCATTGATGTCAGTTTATTTTCCTATGTTTGAGTGTATTGCCTAACGTTTATGGCCAGGTTGTCTGGTGGTATTGTTGTTGTTTTTATGTATGTTTCTTTCTGTTTGTTGGTTTGTCTTAAACCTAATAAAAATATCTTTAAAAAAAAAAAAAGAAAATGTATGTGGTTTCACTATCACAGTATATGTGCAGCTATGCACGGAGCAGTTTGGCAGGAGTTGTAGGACTTTTGGTTTATTGCTGGTTATCTGAGGTGACTGCTACAGCAGTTTTATATTATGCAGATTTTATCTGAGCACTTTGATGTCATAACAAGTACGGTATGTGATAAGGGGTTTTCTAAAACCTGGAGCACTGTGTGTAAAGGGATACATTATTAAAAGATGTTTATTTGGGATTAATAATTAATACATTTTAATTTGGAAATAACTATAACTATGTTATTTCATTGTTACTAAGTAACTTGGACATTGAACTATGGTATTTGTTGATAAAATTTAAATGATACAATAAAGGGAAAAAGTTGCGCTACTAATAAGGAATGGTCTATGTAGCCGCCAGCACCAACAATAGGACAATATTGTGTACAAAAAAAATAAAAAAAAAATAAAAATAAGTGCGCCACACTTTTTTTCTTTTAAAATGTAAATGATACCCTTTATAAAACCTACAACCTTTACAGGCTCAAATAAAAACTGTCTTGTGGGGTTCTATATTGGGGATCTTCACCCTAGGAACAACAAATTAAAAGTCAGCAGCTACAAATATTGTAGCTGCTGGCTTTTAATAAAAGGACACTTACCTGTCCAAGGGTCCAGCACTGTCCTCACCTGGGCTGGTCCTTTGGTAGTTTTCGGGTCCTTTGGGAAGCCAGCTGTGATTCCTTGTCAAAGAGGGAGTAGGAAGC
The DNA here is from genome assembly GCF_905171775.1 of Rana temporaria. Classification (NCBI taxonomy): domain Eukaryota; kingdom Metazoa; phylum Chordata; class Amphibia; order Anura; family Ranidae; genus Rana; species Rana temporaria. The sequence goes on along the minus strand of NC_053490.1, from coordinate 121,769,457 downwards.
AGAAAGGCGTAACTTCCACTTTTGGGAGAAGTTCCGCTTTACCACTTCGGCCCCGGAAGAATTTACCCCCTTAATGACCAGGTAATTTTTTGCGATACAGCAATGCATCGCTTTAACTGACAATTGCGCGGTCATGCGACACTGTACTCAAACAAAATTTACGTCCTTTTTTTTCACAAATAGAGCTTTCTTTTGGTGGTATTTGATCACCTCTATGGTTTTAACTTTTCACGCTATAAACAAAAAAAAAGCGTAAATGAAAAAAAAAAAACGATATTTTTAAACTTTTTGCTAAAAAAAATAAAATGTCTTCATCAGTTTAGGCCAATATGTATTTTCTAGATATTTTTGGTAAAAAAATGGCAATAAGTGTATATTGATTGGTTTGCGCACAAGTTATAGCGTCTTCAAAATAGGGGCTACATTTATGGCATTTTTATTATTATTACTTTTTTCACTAGTAATGGTGGTGATCAGCAATTTTTAGCTGGACTGCAACATTGTGGTGGACAGATTGGACACTTTTGACACTTTTTTGGGACCATTGACATTTATACAGCAATCAGTGCACTAATTACTGTGTAAATGTCACTGGCAGGGAAGGGGTTAACACCAGAGGTGATCAAAAGGGTTAAATGTTTCCTAGGGTGGTGCTTTCTAACTGTGGGGGGAGTGGACTGACAGGGAGTAGAGAGATAAATCACTGTTCCTAATCACTAGGAACAGACAATCTCACTCCCCTGACAGAATGGGGATCTGCTTTGTTTACATTGACAGATCCCCGTTCTGCCTCTCTGTGGAGCGATCGCGGGTCGGTCGGCGAACATCGAGTCAGCCGGACCCGCTGATTGACTCCCCTCGCTAGCAAATGGGCATGCGCGCTTCCCGACATACAATGACCCCGATTCGCCGCAGCTGAGCGGTATTCCCGAGTCAGGTCTCGTACACACGACCGAGGAACTTGTGGTAAATGAAACATTGTTTTCCTCGACGAGTTCCTTGTCAGGCTTGTAGAGAAACTTGACAAGCTTTCTTTGTGTACACACTGTCAAGACCAAATCTCCTCGTTCTCAAACGCGGTACAACACATACAACGGCAGGGGAAGTTCGATTCCACTGGCACAACCCTTGGGGCTGCTTTTGCTAATCTCATGTTACTGCGTGTTAAGTAAAAGTTTGGTAAGAGACGATTTGCACTTTTCAGTCTGTTACAGAGTGACAAATGTGCTATCTCCATTACAAACGCTACTTTTACCGAAGGTGTGCTCCTGTCTCATACTTTATTCTGAGCATGTGCGGGTTTCTTAGCATACACACAAACGTGTTTCTCGTCGAAAACCAGCCTGACGAGAAACACGACGAGGAAATTGAGACTCCCGTCGAGGAAAAAGAGAACTTGTTCTCTTTTTTTCTCGTCGAGTTCCTTGACAGTTTCCTCGATGAAAAACATACACACAACCGTTTTCCTCTGCAAAAAGCTCTGCCACCAAGTTTCTTGATGGATTCTGTCGAGGAAAACGGTCGTGTGTACAAGGCCTCAGGCTTGGGGTGAATTTTTCATACCAAAAGCGGTAACCCCGAACAAGACTCGGGATCGCATTGCAGGATACAGGGAAAGTTACTTACCTTGTCTCTGGATCCTGGAATGTCTCCCTGCTGTGTGTGCGAGGTGTCTCCTCGCTCGATTCACACTGCCGAGTGCCGAGCTCTGTTCCCTAGCGTTGCGGCGCACGGGGGTGGAGTTTGGCGCCAAATTCAAAAAGTAAAGAACACAGTTTACATACAGTACACTGTAATCTTACAGATTACAGTACTGTATCAAATAATTACACATCCTCTTTGTCCCTACTGGTCTGTCCAGTGTCCTGCATGCAGTTTTTTTATTATAAAAACTGTACTTTCTGCCTGGAAACTAGAGATTGTCCATAGCAACCAAAAAGTGTCCCTTTATGTCAAAAGTGGTTTTAAAACAGCGATAATAAATTAGAATCACTTGCAGATTTGTAGGGAAATTCGTCATCAAACACTGGAAGTAAAGACAGCGACAATTTTGCAACTAAGAAAATTTCAGTGTTTTTGATTACATTATTGAATAATTTTATTATAATGACATTATTATTTGTTATAATTATTTATAGTTATTTATTATATTATAATTTATGATTTTCTGTTTCAAACTTTATCATACCCGGGATGTCTACTAGATTCTTGTTTGGACCTATTTAAATGAGTTATTCCTAAGAATTACAGGTCTACAATGTAAAATACCAAATTTCCATGCAAAATAATGGTACCGCTTTCAGCCCCTAAAATCTGAAATAATCATACCGCCAGGGAGGTTAATGTATAGAGTGCATTAAAATAAAAAAACCTTCTGCCTTTACAACTCCTTTAAAAAGGGTCAATTCAGAATTACAAAAGATTTTTCTCTAGGAAGGAAGTCTGCTCTGGAAAATCGTTTAAATTAAACACGCAGTTCTGTAACATTTCAGGGAATCAGAGCAACCTTAGAAAGAACAATGGCATCAAAGGCATAAATATGGATGTTGCCTGTCTGTGAATATAGCAATATTTTTTAAGGGGTACATTTCAAACCAAAGTATAATGAAAGGATTTTATTTTTTCGTTTTGGATAGAGTGGATATAAATTAGAATACTTATTAGGTTTTTATTGTTGTCTGTACCCCATTTGCCAGGTTTAAAAAAAAGTGAAAGTAAAATAAAATTCTACATTTTAGGTTGCCATTAGAACAGGAATAAAGGAGAAATCTTCCAATGGGGGACACTAGTTCTGGTGACCCTGGTCATTTTGGAGGGATTTCCTTTAAAGTGGTTGTAAACCCACATTTTTGACTTTTGCCTACAGGTAAGCCTATAATAAGGCTTACCTGTAGGTATAAAGAATATCTCCTAAACCTGTACGGTTTAGGAGATACTCCCCTCGCAATGTGCCGCTGATTGCAGTGGCGCATGCGCAGGGGGGATCCTCGGCTGAAGGGCCGGCCCCGCCAACCCATGCCGGAATGAAATCTCCCGCACGCATGCGCGGGAGTGACGTCATCGCCACTCCAGCCAATCACAGCGCTGGAGCGGCGATACCGCTCGGCGTGGACCAGGTAAGTTCCCTACCTCGTTCCGAGGTAAGTATTTCATAATGAGCTAATATGCGGTGCATACTAGCTCATTATGGCTTTTGCCTTGCAGGTGTAAAAAAACAAAAAATTTACAACCGCTTTAACTTTCAGCTTTGGTTTTGAGATGGGAAGTGAAGGGAAATCTCTCCTATAGGACACAGAAGGCAAATAAACTTGGCAGGGGTTATAACCCTCCCATACGCTAAGAAAAGGGAGTCTCTTCATGGTCAGAATACAACTCAGAGGGAAAGATTCCACCATCCACATTGAGATGGCAGAATCATGTAGTTTTTTTTTTTCAACCAGTGGGTTGAATGAAAAAAACCCTTTGTTTTCTTTGCTACAGGGCGTAAAATCACTATACTTCCTAAAAGATGCCTAGGAAACGATAGTCCAGTACATCTTCTAATGAGATTTTGGATCCTTACCATTCCTAGTATCTCCACAGAAGGAGTAAATCCATTTTTTAGCTGAAATGGAACTTCGGATTGCGAGTAACGCGGTTTGCAATATGAGCACTGTATTTAAAAAAAAAACCTGACTGCCTCAGTTAAAATGACGATCCTCCCGAAGCTCCTTTACCTCCTCCAAACATTGCCCATTTCTGTCCCTTACAAACACCTGAGAAAACTCCAATCTGACCTAATTAAATTTACCTGGAATGACAAAAGACACAGGATTCCCCAAACGGTACTAATGGCAGTGCGCTCGGACGGAGGTCTCACATTTCCCAACCTCATCAAATACTATCAGCAATAGCTTTGTGGTTCACCCAACGGTCCTACAACAAGTGGACGGAGATTGGAAAAATATGGCTGGCCTCGACTCACCCAAATAACCTACTTTGGAGTGCGTGTGCGGAGGTTCCCCACAAACGTCTACTAGGATCTATGTCTCAGCTTTGGCGACTCTGGCGCAAGCTATCGCGGCCATATGTGTTGTCTTCAGAACGCTCGCTCCTGACCTCATTTGTCTGTAATCCCAAAGTGCCAGATAGCATCGCTCACCAAATGTCATATCCATGGACATCTCGGAATTTATTTCACTTTGGGCACCTAGTGGACCCTATATCGCGCAAATTACTGCCCTTCTCCAGTCTTCAGACCAAATTTGACCTACCCAGCCAGGTGTTCTATGGCTACCTGAAAATTCGCCACTACGCTCTGACCATAGCACATCACCTGCAATTTCCCCCCCCCCCCCCAACTCCCTTTGAAACCCTAGTCCTAGCCGGTTCTGCCCAGAAGGGTCTAATCTCCGATATCTACAAAACATTAAATGCCTACCCCCTAGAATCAAAAGGTAAACACTCCTATATGATTAGATGGGAGAAAGCCATCAATAAGGAAATACCCATAGAGCAATGGCGGATAATATGGTCTCAGGCGGCAAAGAGCTCACTCTGCACACTGTATAAAGAAAACGTGCATAAAGTCCTTCTCTTCTGGTACATGACTCCAGATGTGCTCCACACCATATATCCCGCTAGTCCTGATCGCTGCTGGCGATGCCAGAGGGACAAGGGCTCCCTCTTTCACATTTATTGGAGTTGTACGCTAATCACCCCCTACTGGAACGCGGTCCAGCAATTGTTGGCCCGTCTGCTGGATACACCGGTCCCCATGACCCCCACATTTTTCATACTAGGCTTATCACCACTATGGATCCCCACACCCTACAAAAAACTGGCAGGCCATATCCTCACAGCTGCCTACTGTCTTATAGTCCTAAACTGGAAAAACCGTCCCCCCCCCCCCCTACTCCTGAGGCTTTACATGCTAGAATCAAAGATGTGGAGCTGATGGAGAGAACGACTGCCAGGATACAGAACAAGTTGGAAGCCCATGACAATATCTGGGAGCTGTGGTGCCTTCAAGAGGACCTACCATGACCAGGTGAATGAGCTACTACGCTGACCTCCCTCTTTTTCTGTCTCTATCCCTCTCCCCTCTTCTTCATTGTGAGTATTCTTGTGACTCCTTCTATTCTTTATAGTTTGTTGTATGCTATTGCACGTTACCATGATGCATCACTTCCAACCTCATATACGTGACTGCTACTGTTTAAGAGCACAATGACAGAACTCATGTGTAACTACTTGAAGAATTGAAAATTGATTTTTTTTTCTCTTGCTAATTTACAAGCTCTTTTATGGTATATGCAATTAATGCTAATAAAATGTTATTTGACAAAAAAAAAAACTTGACTCGGTTTGCGAGTGTTGTCTCACAAAACTAGCAGGATTCAAGCCAAAGTGGTGTGCAATACCGCGTTTGGCCTGAGGTGTGGGGGCGTGGGAGCCGAGCAGAGCCGAATGCCACTGATTGGCTCCGTTCAGAAAGGCTCGGAAAATCGTGGAGATACTCTGTTCCTGAGCCTTTCCGAGTTCAGCCGAGGTGTCCTCTGCCCTTTCTGAGTGTTTACAAGGCTCTCCGGCGCCCCCTGCCTCTGGCCGCATGCGGTATTGCATGCCATTGTAGTCAATGCTGAACAAATTATTTTCGTTTCCATTGACTTCAATGGGGAAACTCGCTTTGATATGCGAGTACTTTGGATTACGAGCATTTTACTGGAAAGGATTATGCTCGTAATCCAAGGTTCCACTGTACCTCTATTCAGCCATTTTTACAAAAGGAGGGGACTCAAATCTAATAAGTGGACCTTGTATTTTACTGTCAGGTCCACTTGAAAGTGTATGTACAGCCAAAGCTTTGTTTTGGATAGAGTAAGGAATGGATAAGATCCCTGTTGGGTTCTTGTTTGTGTTTTTTGATGTCTTATCAGGGAGATTTCCCTTCACTCATGTACACAGGACATTTTTACAGCTGCTGTCAGGGACTTCTGACTTTTTTTTAACTGCTTCTAAACACCCCTCCATGTAAGCCTATGTGTCCATGCACACATAAACTGTCAGAAGCGTTTGAAGGCATAAAGCCTCATGTACATTGTTGCTGGTAAACGGACGTTTAGGCCCCATGCACACGAGAAGCAATTGCAAACACCTCTAAACTCACATTTTCAAAGGCAAAAACCGGCGTTTAAAACGCCCGTTTTTGCAGCGTTTTACCACGTTTGCGGCTGAAAAAAAAAAAAAGCTTCTGAACCCAAAATTTTGCGTATGAAAAAACGGACATAAACCCAACTGCTTTAAAACGCCAAAAAACGTGATTGTGTGCATGGACACATAGGATAACATTAAATGTGTTCAGGGGCAGTTGAAAAAAATGCCCAAATGCCTCTGAACTCGAGTTTAGCAGCGTCTCGTGTGCATGGGGCCTTAGGAGCAGTTGGGCATTTTTTTCAACTGCTCCTGAACTCTCCTCTGTTATCTTATCAGTACATACACAGGGTCGTTTACAGTAGTTTCTAGGCAGTTGCGTTTAGAAGCTTTTTTTTTTGGAACGCAAAAAATGTGTTCAGAAGCTGAGTTTAGAGGCATTTCAAGTGCCAAGCGATTCTAAACGCGGCTAAATGCGGTAATTTGCATTTAGCCGCGTTTCGTTTACAGCCGTTTTTCGTTTTTGGCTATTTGAAAAAAAAAAATATATATTTTTTTAAGAAACACTTCTAAATGCAAACGCTGCAAAATGCTGCTAAACACAGTATTTAAACGTGACAGATTGGACGTTTTAAATGTGGGTTACTATCTGTCAAGTTAAATCGTTCAGGAGAGGTTGTAAAAACATTCCTTTTACATGAAGCCAAGAGTTTAGGGGCAGTAGAAAAAATGACAGCCTGTGCGTTCAGGAGCAGAGGCTGTTGGGCTGTAACGTCTGACGCTGCTAAATATGGCTTAACGTTGTTAAGCCGCGTCAGGCATTTTTTTTTACATGTCAAAAGCAATTATTTCCCTATGAAAGTCCATTGATTTGAATAGAAGTTGTACCACGTGATCATGATGATCCGACTTGCGTTGCGACTTGTGCGCTGAGGATCTTGAAGAGGAACCACACGCCAAAATTGAAAAAAATAAAACGCGATGGAGTCCCCCCCAAGATTCATACCAGACCCTACGGTCTGATATGGATTTTAAGGGAAACCCCCACACCAAAAATACAGTGTGGGGGTCCCCCCAAAATCCATACCAGACCCTTATCCAAGCATGCAGCCTGGCAGGTCAGGAAAGAGGGGGTGGTGGGCGAACGCCCTCCCCCCCCCCACTGGACCATACCAGGCCACATGCTCTCGTCACTGCCCCATCATGCCACGGGCGGTCACAAGCAGCGGAGCCTTTGGATGACCACACCGGGTGCCCCTCCCCCCGGCTATATAAATATTGGCACATGGCCCTAGCATTACACCAGGAGAGCGTTGAGAGAACATCAGAAGAAGAACAGAGGGAGAAGACAGCGGAGAGAGGAGACCCAGCAGAGGGAAAAGACAATGGAGATAAGAGAACTGGCAGCAGAAGAAGTCATTAGCGGACAGAGAAAAAAAATCAGAGGATGAAGACATCGCCGGAGGGAGAAGAAGACGCCGGAGCTGCTTTAATAAATTACTTTGTCAAAAACCTGTGTGCTGGTTTCATTTTTTTACACTTTTTTGGGGGAAATGGGTAGGGGTACGATGTACCCCATACTCATTCACATAGGGTGGGGAGCCGCTATTTGGTGTCTCCCTTATTAAAGGGGGTTTCCAGATTCTGATAAGCCCCCCTCCCAAAGACCCCGACAACCAACGGCCAGGGTTGTTGAGAAGTGGCCCTTGTCCCCATCAACATGGGGACAAGGTGCTTTGGGGTGGGGGGCATTGGCCCCAAAGCACCCACCCTCCCCATGTTGAGGGCATGTGGCCTGGTTTGGTCCAGTACTCGCCCCCCCCCCCCTCTTTCCTGACCTGCCGGGCTGCATTCTCAGATAAGGGTCTGGTATGGATCTTGGGGGGACCCCACGCCGTTTTAATTTTTTTCAGTTTGGTGTGGGGTTTCTTTTCAAGATCTTCAGCGCACAAGTCACACCGCAAGTCGGATCATCATGATGATCCGACTTGTACTTTGATTTCTATTAAAATCAATGGGCTCTCATAGGGAACCATTGATTTTGAATAGAGGCAGAAAAACGCTGCTAAAAGCTAGCGTGGCTAAACGTGCATTAACGCCAATACAAAAATCTACAAAAAGCTAATTTTTACAGTTGCTTTTTCCTGGCTTTGCAGCACTTTTTTTTTTTTTTTCATTTTGTTTAAGGGAGGGTTATAACTTCTGTCATCTGTGTCCCATTGCAGAGATTTCCATTTACTTCCTGTCTCATAACAGGAAGTGAGAGGAAATACCTGAAAATTAAGGGAATTCCTTGGGGATCCCCAGGTCACCAGAACTAGTGTAGTGAAATATTTTCACTCTGTTACCTTTCTGGGGACAACCCCCCAAAATGTGGGATTTTCATTTACTTTCAGTGATAATGGTAAAATGAAAATAAGAGAAGGTGAATCTCCTTAACAGGGGCACAGACAGCAATAAAAACTGACAAGCGTTCTAATCCCTCTGCATCTACCCAAAAACGAAACTCCCCAGCAGGGACACAAAAAAAAAAGTTTGCCTTTAGTTATACAGTACTTTAACTTGCGATTTTACATGTCCTTGTTTGATAAAATAGTTCAAATGTGTTTTATCAAAAGTCATGTAATATAACTACTGAGATATGTCTATTATTTATCACAAACACACAGACTGTGAAGAATGAAAAGTCTTTTCACATGCTCATATCTTTTTCAAACCTAAAACGGCGGTCCCGTTCGGTTCACAGGCGGCCCCGGACTCAGGGAATCCCCGGAACTTTACTGCTACCTTTAACCGTTTAAGTATCACTGAGTTCAGCTGATATTGCCAGAGTTCCACCACGTTATCACATCTCATTATGTATGCCCAATACAGTTATAAGGGTACTTACATGTCGTATGTTTGCTTTCTTAGGTGTTCCTCAGAAAAAGTGTGTTACAACAAATAAAAAAATTTAGAAAAAGCAAAAAATTATTTTCCTTAGAAGATTATCTTCCTATTAAAACTGCTTGAGTGCAGGAGAATTTGTGTTCAGCTAATAGCATGAGCAGCTCTTCCTCTTTCACTGCTCTAGCCCCGGGGCAGCTCTAATAACAAGTAAACCTGTCCCCTCCCATTACTGGTATCTGCTCACTACATCTTAACAGGTATTGACTTGAAAACTGGTTTGTACATGTGTGCCCGTGAATTACAGGTAAACTCTGACAAATTCTTTAATGTGTTCACTTATAAGCGATTTTAAAGCGCATCTGTCACCTGAAAAATAACAAAGGTAGTCGTCTATCAAAATGGATAATTACACTTCCATTGGGCTGGGTAATGACAGTATGAAAAGAATAGATTAACTGTTAGTTTCTACCAATTAGGCATTTTTCCAGCTTTTTTAATGCATGATTTTAATGTGTTTTTATGTGCAACATGCGCCGTTTTATACAGCGTTTTTGAGCTTTGGCGTTTTTTTGGCGTTTTTTAAACACTTCAGCCCCAGAAGGATTTACCACTTGGCCATTTTTTGCGATACGACACTGTGTTACTTCAACTAGACGATTGCACGGTTGTGCAACGCTATACCCAAATGAAAGAAAATCGCCACAAATAGAGCCTTCTTTTGGTGGTATTTGATCACCGCTGCTGTGAAAAAATGTTTTGTTCTAGGAACAAAAATAGAGTGACAATTTAAAATATATATATATATTTGTTTTACTTTCTGCTATAATACATATCCCAAAAAAATGTAAAAAAACAAATGTATTCATCAGTTTAGGCCAATATGTATTCTTCTACATATTGGTAAAAAACATAATCCAATAAGCGTATATTGATTGGTTTGCGCAAAAGTTACAGCGTCTTTAAAATAGATTTAGGGACTTAGATTATAATTTTTTTATTGTTTTTACTGGTAATGGCAGCAATCTGCAATGTTTAGCAGCACTGCGACGTTGGGGTGGAAAAATCTGACCCCAAGTGACACTTTTTGGGGACCAGTGACACCAATACAGTGATCAGTGCATAACCCCTTTGATGCCTAAGCCTATTTCTGTCATTTGTTGCTTACAAGTTAAAACCTGTATTTTTTGCTAGAAAATGACTTCGAACCCCCAAACATTATATATTTTTTTAGCAGAGAATTCGAGAATTAAATGGCGATTGTTGCAATATTTTATGTCACACTGTATTTGTGCAGCGGTCTTTCAAATGCAATTTTCTAGGAAATTTTTTATTTTCATTAATTAAAAAAACTAAACAATAAAGTTAGCCCAATTTTGTGTAATGTGAAAGATGATGTTACGCCGAGTAAATAGATATCTAACATGTCATGCTTTGAAATTGTGCACACTCGTGGAATGGAGACAAACTGCGGTACCTAAAAATCTCCATAGGCGGCGCTTTAAAAAAACAATAACGGCTACCAGGTATAGGTACAGAGGAGGTCTAGTGCTAGAATTATTGCTCTCGCTCTGACGATCGCACCGATACCTCACATGTGTGATTTGAACATTGTTTACATATGCGGGCACAACTTACGTGTACGTTTTCTTTTTTGCATGAGCTTGCGGGGACGGGGGCACTTTAAAGATTTTTTTTTTCTTTGTCACTTCTTAAAAAAAAAACACTTTTATTGCTGTCACAAGGAATGTAAACATCCCTTGTGACAGTAACTGGTGGTGACAGGTACTCTTTATAAAGGGATAGGTGGTCTAAAATACCCCAAATCCCTCCTTTGTACCTAAAGGTATTCGATAAGCAAAAACTGCGATACTGAATACAGTCACTTTTTTTTTTAAATGGCGCCATTCGCAGCCAAGAAAACTGGAAGTGACATTGCGATGTCGCTTCCGTGTTTACACAAAGCAGACTGGAAAAAAGCAGTTTCCGTCTCCCTTTCAGTCTCACTCTAGCCGCCGGAAGTTGCGGATCGTCGATAGGACGGGATGATCTGGAAGAGCAGCGGAAGAGTGGCGGAAGGCGGCGGGGGGTGGGTTTTGTCCCCTCCCGCTTCTCTGGGATAACAGTCAAGCAGCTTTTAGCCGCATCAGTTGTTATCCCTGAAGATGCGACCGCCCGTCCACTCAAAGGCCCCTTTCGCACTGAGGCGTTTTTCAAGCGTTATTCGAGCGAAGCCTCATCTGCAATCACAATGTGCTGGTAAAGCACCGCTAAGACCCTAATGTTTTAGGGCGTTTTTGCAGTGCCTCTGTGTAAGGCGTTTTTACAGCGCTTTCACAATTAATTTCAATGGAGGGGGGGCGTTTTTTGGAGCGTTTTTTTCAGCACCCAAAAGCTGCTCCAAACATGCTGCTTGCAGGACTCAGTGTGAAAGAGTCCATTGAGATGCATGGAGAGCATTTTTATGAACGTTTTAATAGCGCTACTTTTAACGCTAAAACGCTGTAAAAACGCTTCCGTGTGAAAGGGGTCTAAAAAACGGTACCGGGATGATGCCGGTTGAAATATTCGAGACTATTGTAGCATCTTTACCCGGTTTCGGAATCATAGTAATGTGAGCTTTGAGCATATCTTTGTTAGGGGGATAAGAGGTAGGGATAGAGTTAAATGATTTAAAAAAATATGGCAGAATTGTATCCGTAAAAGATTTGTAGTAACTTAGACCCCTTTCACACTGAGGTGTTTTTTAGGCGGTACAGCGCTAAAAATTGCGCTGCTATACCGCCTGAAAAACTCCTGCCCAGCAACCTCACTGAGGCGATGCGCTGGCAGGAGAGAAAAAAATCTCCTGTCAGCAGCATCTTTGGAGCGTATGTATACCGCTCCTTCACCGCTCCTTCCCATTTAAAACAATGGGAAACCGCGGCAATACTGCGGGCGGTATTAACCCTTTATCGGCCGTTAGCGGGGGTTAATACCGCACCGCTAGCGGCCGAATCCCGCGGCAAATCTGCTCCCGCCCCAGTGTGAAAGGGGCCTAACAGACAAACCATCAGGACCAGGACATTTGCCTGTCTTTAGTTGCTTTAGGACTTTAATTGCTTCATCCCAATTAATCGGTTTGTCTAGTTCTGTAGCTTCTGAAGGAGTAATGGGAGTTGGGCTATAATGTGATAAAAAGTCGGAAATCAACTTTCTCCTATCGCTGATTGATCTTTCGAGGTTTGCATAGGTAAATTATATCATTTAAAGTAAGGTCCCTTTCACACTGGAGCGTTTTTCGAGCGTTATTCAATCGTTTTTCGAGCGTTATTCAAGCGTTTTCTAGCGTTTTTCAAGCGTTATTCGAGCGTTATTAAAGCAAAGCCTCATCTGCAATCCCAATGTGCTGGTAAAGCACCGCTAAGACCCTAACGTTTTAGGGTGTGTTTTTTTTAGGGTGCCTCAGGCCTCGTTAGCACGAATGCTCTCCCTGGGGTCACACGGCGCTATATTCATCTAAACGCCAGACTAATTGCCATATACTGGCTAATTATTTGGATACCTGCTTCCATTCTATTTACCTGAATTCATCCGCCCTCATGTGCCCCAGTATACATGAGTTTATCATAGCTCTGTTGAGCCCGTTCTAAATTATCCCCCTTCATGCGCCAAAAGGGGTAACTACCAGACCCAGTGCTTGATCGCCTTGACCAGCTTAGACCCTCCTGAAGAAGCGGTATAACCGCGAAACCGGTCGAGGTCATTGGCTCCACCTATTAGACACAGATGGTTCTGTTATCTAATTAGATCTGTGGGGTCTGTCCCTAAATGTTTTTATATTGTATTTTGTTTTGTGTAAATAAATATTGTTCTTTTATATTAATCTGGTCTCCTATCAGTGCCGTGAAAGTCCCAACCAAAAACCCTTCCCTTTCCCTTGACCTATGATATTGATGCCTATTGGCCACAAGCAGCCTGTGGTACCTTCTCATTTGGGTCTCACTTTCTACACATCAAACGGGATGCTGGCACATTTAATCCATGTTTACAACTAGTCTAACAGAGGCAATACTCTCCCTCTTCGACTAACGTATGCATTCGCTTTTGCACACAAGCACGTCACAAGTGTCAGTTAGGAGTCCGATTTGTCCGCCACAATGTTACTAGTAAAAAAAAAATGCCATAAAAATATCCCACAGTTTGTAGACGCAATAACTTTTGCGCAAACCAATCAATATACGCAAAGTACCAAAAATATGTAGCAGAATACATATTGGCCTAAATCAGGGGTCTTCAAACTACGGCCCTCCAGGTGTTCAGGAACTACAATTCCCATCATGCCTAGTCATGTCTGTGAATGTCAGTTTTGCAATGCCTCATGGGATTTGTAGTTCTGCAACAGCTGGAGGGCCGTAGTTTGAGGATCCCTGGCCTAAATTGATGAAGAAATTCGATTTTTTTATTGGATATGTTTTATAGCAGAATGTAAAAAATATTGTTGTTTTTTTTTCAAAATTTACGCTCTTTTTTGTTTCTAGCACAAAGAATTAAAACCGAAGAGGTGATCAAATATTAGGGTTGTCCAGATACCGATACCAGTATCGGTATCGGGACCGATACCGAGTATTTGCGGGAGTACTCGTACTCGCGCAAATACCCCCGATACCTAAATAGAATACTTTCCCCCCCTTCCCCCCCCCCCCCGCCGCTGCCGCCGCATCGCGCCGCCGCATCAAGGGACATGGCTAGAGGGACATTGCTGCATATGTGAGGGACATGGCTAGAGGGACATTGCTGCATATGTGAGGGACATGGCTGCATATGTGAGGGACATGGCTAGAGGGACATTGCTGCATATGTGAGGGACATGGCTGCATATGTGAGGGACATGGCTAGAGGGACATTGCTGCATATGTGAGGGACATGGCTAGAGGGACATTGCTGCATATGTGAGGGACATGGCTAGAGGGACATGGCTGCATATGTGAGGGACATGGCTAGAGGGACATGGCTGCATATGTGAGGGACATGGCTAGAGGGACATGGCTGCATATGTGAGGGACATGGCTAGAGGGACATGGCTGCATATGTGGGGGACATGGCTGCATATGGGGGGGACATGGCTGCATTTGGGGACACATTTAAAAAAAGTATCGGTATTCGGTATCGGCGACTACTTGAAAAAAAGTATCGGTACTTGTACTCGGTCCTAAAAAAGTGGTATCGGGACAACCCTATCAAATATCACAAAAGGAAAGCTCTATTTGTGGAGGAATAGAACATGAATTTTATTTAGGTACAGCGTTGCACGACCGCGCAAGTCAGTTAAAAAAACGCAGTGCCGTATCGCAAAAAATGGACTAGTCAAAAAACCTTCCAGGGCTCAAGTGGTCAATGCACCCTTTAAAAAAATATTAAAAGCCAGCAGCTACAAATACTGTAGCTGCTGACTTTAAAATATGGACACTTACCTGTCCTAGAGTCCAGCGACGTCTGCAGCAGAAGACAAGCAATCCCTCGTCTATCTGCTGCCCCCACCGCCATCCTCGGTAAGGGAATCAGGAAGTGAAGCGTTCCGGATTCACTTCCCAATTCCCTACGGCACATGCGCGAGATGCGCTGCACCATCCTCACTGGACCCCGCTGTGTTCTGGGAGCCGAGTGTTTCCCAGAACACAACGGGCAGGGGGGGGGGGGGGGGGGGAAGTGACGCACTACCCACAAAATACCCGCAGAGAAGACTCCTGGAAGTGGGTGCAGATACCTGTCTTAGACCCCTACCCCTGAAAGGTGCCAAATGTGACACCGGCGCAACCGACAATTGCGGAGTCATGCAAATCTGTACACAACAGAAATTTATATAATTTTTTTCCAAACAAATAGAGCTTTCTTTGGTGGTAATTGATCACCTTTTGCTTTTTTATATTTTTATTATAGCGAAAAAAGACCAACAATTTTCAAAAAATATATAATTTTGGACTTTCTCCTACAAAAAAAATGTCCCATAAAAAAAAATAAAAAAATAAAAGCATTTTTTTTTTTGGACAATAGGTGTATATTGATTTATTTGCGTGATCAGAAACTTATAACAGGACTGTTATAGCACGGCAGGCAATCTGACACTGGGGGGAACTAACTGCCACTGACATCACCAGTGACATTATTACAGTGATCAGTGCTAATAAAATGCACTGTCACTGTACCAATGACACTGGGCAGGAAGGGGGTATTTATCTTGGGTGATCAAGAGGGTAAATGTGTGCATAAGGGCACTTTCAGACATGCGGATCCCGTGATGATCCACCCAGTGAATATTCTCTTGCTCAGTGGGGATCGCTCCGTTGATCCCCGCTGAGCCGGCTGATGACAGGGCGGTCCCTGCACACTGTGCAGGGACTGCCCTGTCAGATCTCCGCTCTCCCCTATGGGGGGATTGGATGAATGAACACGGACCGTCTGTTCACCCGATCCGCTATGTAGACGGATGGAAAATAGGATTTTTTGTACTCACCGTAAAATCCTTTTCTCTTCAGTACAAAAAATCCTATTTTCTCTTATCGTCCATGGACGGACACAGTCTTCAAAGTCTTGACATATGGGACGTCCCCAAGCAGTGTCAAAAAACAAGGGGTGGGAACGAGGGGCCGGAGGCATGAACTGGGGGGTGGTGACTCTTCACCCCTAATGAGCCTGCAACCACTGCTCTACAGCTATGATGAACTTGACGATAGAGTGTGTCACTGTGGTGAGGTATTGGGTGTGCATGCTGCTGGGGAGTATTTTAAATGTATTTATATAAATATGGTTTATTCCCATGAGCAACACATTTAAAAAGCTAAAAGCAAATCATGTGCGGACCCTGGAGCAAAATGCCCACCGACCACCCCAGGAGTCATGGGGTATGTCGAGGCAGACCCATCGCTTAGCTAAGGTGTGCTCACGCTCAATGACTGGACTGGGAAGACTACAAGGATCTATATATCCAGCCTGTCACCCATCCGACAGTTGATAGAAGAATCTTAAAACAAAATAAAAGAAAATCAAATAAAAAATTTCTTCAGGGCGCTGGGCCCAAAGGGAACCACACCTTCTCCTCTGCTAGGCAGAAAAAAACTGAGGCTGCATGCTGCAGGAAGGAGGGTTATGTCCAAAGGGACCGCCCCCCTGGGCGGGGCTGTTCAACTCTGTTAAAGTAACATGTATTTAAATATCTAACATGTTTTGCCTAGTCCTCTCCTATGAACAGGAACATAACCCATATGTCAAGACTTTGAATGCTGTGTCCATCCATGGACGACAAGAGAAAATAGGATTTAACTCCGTCTGCAGAATCGGACCATAGCGGGGATGGATAAGATCAGGTGTCAGCGGATATTTATCCGCTGACACCCGCTATCCCATAGGGATACATGTATGTCCCCTTTTCAAACAGATGGATGAAAAAGCGGGCATACGGTTCGCCCATGTGAAAGGGCCCTAAGAAATGTTTGTGTGTGTACTGTGTGCTGCTGTTACTGGGGATCTAGTTGTTTTCATTCGATGCTTTGGAATGAACAAACAACGGGTTTACCTGTCAGAGCCGGTTCACACTCCCGCGGCACGACTTCGGGGGCGACCCTGCAAGTCGTCCTGAGGACGACTTCAGAGGCGACCAGCAAAACGACTTCTGTATAGAAGTCAATGCAGGTCACCCCGAGCTGCCCCCGAAGTCGTGCAGGAACCTTTTTCTAAGTCGGAGCGACTTGCGTCGCTCCTATTAGAACGGTTCCATTGCATTGAATGGGACGCGACTCGTCAGGTGGCTGAGCCGCCTGACGAGTCGCCCCAGTGTGAACCGGCTCTGACTGAATACATGTTGTTTACATAAATAGAGTTGTGTTCTGGGAAGATCAGAGCCTATCACCGGGTGCTAGCAGTCAATCATTGGCCAGGGACCCAGCGATCCCAGACGAATCACAGTACATGCTGTGACAGCACACTGTGTGTATGCCAATGAGGAGGCAGACAGCTGTCGTACACAGTGCTGGATCAAGATCGGACTCTGGTAAGTAAAGTGGGGCTGGAGCTTCACTCAGACGTTTTTTTTTTACCTTAATGCAGAGAATGCATTAAGGTAAAAAAAACTTTCAGCATTTCCACTTTAAGGTAAAAACATCATCTTCCATGATTATCTACACCCCCCCCCCCCCCCCAAATACCTACCCGAGCCTGAGCTCGGCTCAGCGCTGCGCCTGAGAGCTGTTCTCTCTCTCCTCACAGAACTCAGAGGCAGTAGTGGTAGCCATTGGCTTCTTCTGCTGCCAGTCAAATGCTGTGAGGAGGAAGCCGGGCGTGGGTCTATGGACACACATAGCTCAGTTTGGGAGCAAGCCACACATGGGCAGAGCAGAAGAAAAGCCAAGAACTGCTGAACTGGCGGAATTTCGATTCATGTACGGTCGGCTTAAAACAGGAAGTGGGTTCTGGCCAAATCACCAGGTGAAAAAGAGCCACCACATCTAAGGACTGTTAAGCTGCAATATATTACATTTTCGTTCTTGGGTTTAGATATACTTTAAATGTTCATTTATGCTTAGGGTACGAGTAAAAAGGACTTTTACCTACCTTAAAGCTTGTTCCCTCTGGCAGCCGATGCTCAACTCTTCTTCCTGTGACCTCCAGGGCACCCCAAAAAAAAGTCTGTTGCAGCTGGTCTCACAGCATGAAAAAAGCCTGTGGGAGGTAGGAATTAGAACATTAAAAGTGGTGATGAGGTTAGATTGGTTCAAGCTTGAGTTCAGTCCAAACCTTAAAGTTAGCAGTCATTTATGGGCCAATGAGCTGCAAGTGGGAGATTCCCCACCACACAGTTGACATACATAATGGCCTGGAGATGCTTGTGACATCATTGACCTCTCTTTCCACAGCTTCCTTCACCTACAGGAATGAGAACAAAAAGCCTTGCGACCTACAGCTTACGTAGGACTCTTTCCTCACCCTACTGTAGCAGCGCTGACTGCTCAATACACTGCTACAGAGTTATACATAGAGGAAACTGTCACAGCTCCTGGACACTGTCCCAGTGGGACAGGCTCCTGAGTCCTGACCCCTGTGACAGCCAATCACGTTATGGGACAGCCGACTACCAGGTTTCCACCCACAGGTGGCAGCGGTGAGGGGTTAAAGTCTCTATAAATTAGAAACAATAGCTTAAAAAAAAACTGAGCTAAACTCTCTGATAACCCATGGGTGTATAGCAGTGGCCATCAACCCTGTCCTCAGGGCCCACTAACAAGCCAGGTTTGCAAGATAACTGAAATACATCACAGGTGATATCATTTTTTTGTTCAGTGATTGCAGTATTCTAGTCTGCATCTCCCCAAGGTAATACATAAAACCTGGCCTGTTAGTGGGCCCTGAGGACAGAGTTGATGACCACTGGTGTAAAGCACCTAGTGCAGATGCTTAATTCACTTTTATTTTTGTTCTTATTATTTATAAATCTTATTCAAGTTCAGTCATCGTGGTGCATTTCAAATTGTGTTACTGTCATAGCCAATTAGGACATCAGCACTGCCACTTTCCATTTTTAATAGCTTTGCTTCCTCTTCGTTTCCAGTGACCATGTGTTAATATATTACAGGGCTTATTTGTTTAGACTTAGGCCCCTAAGTGGCGCTAGGTATAGTGCCACTAAAAATAGCGGCGCTATACCGTCGGAATTGCCGTGGGATTCGGCCGCTAGCGGTGCGGTATTAACCCGCGCTAGCGGCCGATGAAGGGTTGCATTGCGGGCGGTATTACCGTGGTTTCCCATTGTTTTAAATGGGAAGGAGCGGTGAAGGAGCGGTATATATACCACTCCTCTCACCGCTCCAAAGATGCTACTTGCAGGAGATTTTTTTCTCTCCCGCCAGCGCATCGCCTCAGTGTGAAAGCCCTCGGGCTTTCACATTGAGAAGGCTGGGCAGGAGTTTTTCAGGCGGTATTTAGGCGCTATTTTTAGCGCTGTACCGCCTGAAAAACTCCTCGGTGTGAAAGGGGTCTAAGTCATTTTTCGGGTGTGTCTAGCTGTCTTTAGAAACTTGTTGCTAGTTTAAAATTCTTGCCAACCATTTTGTAGTTTTTGCTCTGTAACACTCAAATGATCAAAGCATTCCTGCTTTACAAATATTACAAATACAAGCCACACACGATTTGCTTTTAGCTTTTTAAACGTGTTGCTTATGGGAATAAACCATATTTATATAAATACATTTAAAATACTCCCCAGCAGCATGCACACCCAAACCCTCACCACAGTGACACACTCTATCGTCAAGTTCATCATAGCTGTAGAGCAGCGGTTGCCCGCTCATTAGGGGTGAAGGGTCACCACCCCCCAGTTCATGCCTCCGGCCCCTAATCTCCATACAGGACGCTGGACTTATGGATTTCAATGTTTTTATTTTTTTAGAAGCACATTATTAGAGCCCAAGGCTCTAATTGGCTTCAAAAAGGGTGGGCTTGGGGAGCAGAGCACTCCGCCCCGAGCCCACCCAGTTGTGTGATGTGCGGGGTGGTGGTTGGAGCGGATAAGCAGCGGAGAAGAGGAGTAGAGGAGGATGCGGGGGGAGCTGGTGGCAGCCAATGAGAATGCAGTCTCCAGCGGCGACATGTGCAAAGGCAGAGTTGCTGTGTCTACCTGGCTGCTCTCCCACTGCTTTGTCCATCTGCTGTGCATGGACTTTACAGTGGCCAAGAAGGATGGGAAGCCACGACTGTGGATAGGGTAAGTGTGGACCCGGCGGTCGGGGGGGGGGGGGGGTTTTGTTGTTTCCTGTCCCCCAAAAAAGAGACAGAGATCGCTACCCTTCCATTTGACCCTCCCTTTTATAGAGAACACAGACAGAAGTAAATCGAACTGTAGGAAGACTCAAGCCAAGATACTGCACAATCAATTAATAAGAGTGTTCACCAAAACTTCTAGCCATCTTTTGTTTGCTCACCAGACTTCTGGCTAGCTTTAACTGCCATTACAATACCATATAGCTCCAAACTATTTCTGATTTTGAGTGTTTAACAATGCCAAACCTTTAATCAATTTTCAAAAAAGGTATGTAGGAGAACCTCTTGCCGACCGCCCATCGTCTTTTGACGACGTCAGAATG
This sequence comes from Rana temporaria, assembly GCF_905171775.1. Lineage (NCBI taxonomy): Eukaryota > Metazoa > Chordata > Amphibia > Anura > Ranidae > Rana > Rana temporaria. The sequence continues at coordinate 121,749,328 of NC_053490.1, read as the reverse complement.
TCTCCCCTGCGCCAATCGCCAAAGCTGTACGGCGGCCGCTTTAAGGGGTATAGGAGGCGCACGCACGCCCGCTGCGTCACTGAGAAGTCCGCCAATACTCCGCAATACCCCGGCCAATACTCTGCAATACCCCTGCCAATACTCCGCAATACCCCTGCCAATACTCTGCAATACCCCTGCCAATACTCTGCAATACTCCGCAATACCCCTACCAATACTCCGCAATACCCCGGCCAATACTCCGCAATACCCTGGCCGATACTCCGCAATACCCCGGCCAATACTCCGCAATACCCCGGCCAATACTCTGCAATACCCCGGTCAATACTCTGCAATACCCGGAAAATACTCTGGAAAAAAAAATGCGTTTTAACCACTTCCCGCCCGCCGGCCATCATATGACATCCTTGATTTTGTGCAGGGATATCTGAATGATGCCTGCAGCTACAGGCATCATTCAGATATCAGCTTTTTCAGCCTGCGATTCTCTACACCATAAGAACGATCATGGCGGCTGTTCCACCTCTTGATCGTTCTTACGGGAGGCGAAAGGGGACATCCCCCCCTCCCGTCACCCTCCGGTGCTTCTACCAACTCACCGCTACGATCAAAGCCAGGATCATTTTTTTAATTTTTTTATTCCAGGCGTCCCAGCCTAAAGGTGAGATGTGGGGTCTTATTGACCCCATGTCTCACTGTAAAGAGGACCTGTCATGCCATATTCCTATTACAAGGTATGTTTACATTCCTTGAAATAGGAATAAAAGTGATAAAAAATGTATTTTTGGGGAAAAACGTGTCAAACTAAAATAAATAAAGTAAAATGAACAATACAGAATCGCATACAGAAGTAAACGCACATGTAGGTCCCGCCCACATATGAAAACGGTGTTCAAACCACACATGTGAGGTATCGATGCGAACGTTAGAGCGAGAGCAATAATTTTGGCCCTAGACCTCCTCTCTAACTAAAAACATGTAACCATTTTAAATATTTAAAGCGTCACCTATGGGGATTTTTAAGTAGCGAAGTTTGGCGCCATTCCACGAGCGTGTGCAATTTTTAAGGGTGACATGTTAGGTATCTATTTACTCGGCGTAACTTCATCTTTCACACTATGCAAAAACATTGGGCTAACTTTAATGTTTTTTTTTAAAAGCACAAAACAGTTTTATTTCCAAAAAAAACACATTCGAAAAATTGCTGTGCAAATACCAGGAGCGATAAAAAGTTGCAACGATCACCATTGTATTCTCTAGGGTCTTTGCTAAAATAAATATATAATGTTTTGGGGTTCTATGTAATTTTCTAGCAAATAAATGATGATTTTTACATGTAGGAGAGAAATGTCAGAATTGGTCTGGGTGTCCCAGAATGCCTGAAGGTGCTCCCTGCATGTTGGGCCTCTGTATGTGGCCACACTGTGTAAAAGTCTCACACATGTGGTATCGCCATACTCGGGAGGAATAGCAGAATGTGTTTTGGGGTGTAATTTGTGGTGTGCATATGCTGTGTGTGAGAAATAACCTGCTAATATGAAAATTTTGTGGAAAATAAATAAAAAATCTTGATTTTGCAAAGAATTGTGGGAAAAAATGACAACTTCAAAAAACTCACCATGCCTCTTTCTAAATACTTTGGAATGTCTTCTTTCCAAAAAGGGGTCATTTGAGGGGTATTTGTACTTTTCTGGTATGTTAGGGTCTCAAGAAATGAGATAGGCCTTCAGTACTTCAGGTGTGATAAATTTTCAGATATTGGCACCAAAGCTTGTGGACTCTATAACTTTCACAAAGACCAAATAATATCCACCAATTTGTACTTATTTTTACCAAAGAAATGTAGCAGTATGAATTTTGGCCAAAATTTATGAAGAAAAATTACAAATTTGCAAAATTTTATAACAGAAACAAAGAAAATTAAAACATTTTACCGAATTTTCTTTTTTCTTTTGTAGTGCAAAAAATAAAAAAACCCAACGGTGATAAAATACCACCAAAAGAAAGCTCCATTTGTGGGGGAAAAAAGGACAAAAATTTCATTTGGGTACAGTGTTGTATGACTGAATTGAATTGTCATTCAAATTGTGAGAGCACTGAAAGCTGGAAATTGATCTGGTTAGGAAGGGGGTTTAAGTGCCCAGTGGTCAAGAGGTTAAGATAAAATGGCTGAATTAATGAGAGTCCTGAGAAACAAATAAAGGAATATACTACAGATATAGGCTTGAACACGTAGGTAATGAAGAGCAGATCTCTAGCTAGATTCAGAAACACTTACGACGGCGTATCACTAGATACGCCATCGTAAGTCTGAATCCGCGCCGTCGTATCTTTAAGCGTATTCTCAAACTGAGATACGCTTAAATCTTGCTAAGATACGACCGGCGTAAGTCTCCTACGCCGTCGTATCTTAGTTGCATATTTACGCTGGCCGCTAGGGGCGTGTATGTGGATTTATGCCGAGAATATGCAAATGAGCAAGATACGCCTATTCACGAACGTACTTGCGCCCGATACGCTGTTTACGTAAGGCATTTTTCCGGCGTAAAGATAAACCACCAAAAATATAGCGCAGCCCATGCAAGGTATAGGCGACGGAACAGCCGTCGTATTTTATGTCGTTTGCGTAAGCGTACGTGAATGGGGCTGGGCGTAGGTTACGTTCACGTCGACAGCAAGGAGTATTTGCGACGTGATTATGAGCATGCGCGCGCATGCGCCGTACCAACAGCCCTCATTTACATGGGGTCACGGGTATTTTACATGGAGCACGCCCTCTACCTGCCTAATTTGAATTAGGCGGGGTTACGCCGGCACATTTACACTACGCCGCCGTAACTTAGGATGCAAGTTCTTTGTGAATACAGTACCTGGGCCATATTCTCAAACAAGTTAGGCCGGTGTATCTACTGATACACCGGCGTAAATCAAATTTCCCGCCGGCGTATCATTATTTTGTATTCACAAAACATGATACGCCGGATTTAGGCTAGGATCCGACTAGTGTAAGTCACTTACACTGTCAGATCTTAAATGTAATTCGCCGCCGGCCGCTAGGTGGCGTTTACGTTCAGGTCTCATTTGTTTATGCAAATGAGCCTGATACGCCGATTCCTGAACGAAATCACGTCGCGTAACCGTCGCTAACGTCGTTTGCGGTAGCGTAAGGTTACCCCTGCTATATGAGGGGTAACCTTACGCCAGTCCCACGTATGCCATGTTAAGTATGGCGTCGGGTCCGTGTCGTCTTTTCCCGTCGGGTACGTCGTTTTACTAAGTCGTTATTGAATACGTGTACGTCATTGACGTTTTCGGTCGAGAACTGGAGCATGCGCACTGGGCTATTTTTAGCCCGGCGCATGCGCAGTTCGATCGAAGCGTTGGCGCGCTTAATTTAAATACAAGCCGCCCCCTTGGAATTACGCGGGGATACGCCGGGCCAATTACACTACGCCGCCCCAAACTACGGAGCAAGTGTTTGGGGAATACAGCACTTGCTCCTGTAAGTTGGGGCGGCGTAGTGTAAATGGCTTACGCGATGCCGCCGCAGGATCTACGTGAATCTGGGCCCCTGCCTCTCTAAGTTACGGCGGCGTAGTGTATCTGAGATACGCTACGCCCACACAAACTTAAGCCAGTCTTTCTGAATCTGGCTACTCATGTTTATTTTGTGAAAGCTCTGTCTGAGCTCATTAAGTCAGCAAATAATTTTCTTTAGCCTGCAGATGAGAATAATTACTGGTTCTCTGGAGGAAATGAGATGCTGCTCAACTGGTCTTAGATATTTTTAGCAAACTAAAAAAAAAAAAGAAAACAACATATTTTGTTTGAGCTCACTAACTTTCTTTTTATGCAAACTAGGTAATTTATGTAAAGCTTATAGGCCTGCCTGTACATTTCCAGCCACGTTAATACAACATACACCTGTATGTAAAGTGATGAAGTGCTGCTGCAATGCTACATAAAGAATAATACTGATAAATAGGAGAGCACGTGGGGATTTTTGTTATAAACATTTGATTATATTGATTAAAAAATACATTTACTAATGATCTAAAACCCCCAGAAGCCTTCCATAACTTCCTAAGCTAGCCTAAGCTAACCATCCTTTCCTGCAGGTTACTACTTTAGCGCCTTGCTCCTATTGAGTGGGCGCTATGTGTTAAATTATAGTTGTCTGAGCAGTAGGTCAGCTCAGAAGGATTGTGCTAAATTTTTAGTTCTGTTTCAGTTCAGCTGGGTTACATGATTTTTCCCTCGACGGTGGGTGTCACTGTCACCACAGGTTGGAAAGGCAACAGGCTATCTCTTTCCCAGAAGCAGCCCAGGGGGCGTGGTCAACCCGCTGTGCATTCTGGAAAAGGATACTTACGGGACAGACAACGTTTTGGCGGGGTCTTTCGATCGTGACCTGATGGCCCTGCTGGTCTCAGGTGATATGTGAGCTGTTTTATGGCCTCGGGACGGCAACTCAGAGTAGGCCCAGATGTTTCTGGGGCCTACTAGTCATGGGATGGTCCACTATCTTCCCTATGCCAAGCAAGCTGAACCATTTGGATTCAATTGAGGAGTTACCCTGGAGGATTTACCCCACGTGCTGCCGGGTTGGCTGAAAGATTCTTGGCACCGTGAGTCATGTATGTTATTGGAACTTTTTTTTGCAAAGTGCGTGAGTGTTACACGATCTTGTGGCAGAAGATCGTAGGACGGTCCGACGGCACTTAGTAAGTCTGTGGCAGACTCTTTAGTGAGCTTTGCACCATCTGCTAGGTCGGTGAGAGTGGGCCTATCTGGTGGTTGCTGGTTCAAATCCCGACTACGACACTACCTGCCTGGAGTTTGCATAATTCTCGCTTTGCCTGTGTGGGTTTCCTCCGGGTACTCCGGTTTCCTCCCACATTCCAAAGACATGCTGGTAGGTTAATTGGCTTCTGCCTAAATTGGCCCTAGTATATGAATGTGAGTTTGGGACCTTAGATTGTAAGCTCCTTGAGGGTAGGGACGGATGTGAATGTACATTGTATATGTAAAGCGCTGCGTAAATTGACGGCGCTATATAAGTGCCTAAAAAAAAAAAAATGATTCTTCCCACTGATTCTTGATGAATTATTTTAGCAGGGGTTACCTGAGATCTGAAAATTATTTCAAGGGTTCCATTGAGATAAAAAGGTTGCAAAAGTCTAAAATTACTCATAACATAGTACAACAGTCTAGGCAGAGGTAAATTGTTTAATTTCTGGCTGTGTCCCAGCTGGAAAGATTTCACTATACTTTCTCTTCTGGTGACACCCAATGACACACTGACACAGTAAAAATGTTCCTAGATCGATTGCTGCTTGTGGCCCTGCTGGAGGGATTTCTCCTCAATTCAGGGAAACAGCAATAAATACCCGATACGTCCCCATGCAATCCATTACTAACAAAAATATAAATCTGCATCAGGGACACAAACAGCAATAAAAAGCTGACAAGGGTTCTAGCTCCCATCTGCTTTCTTTAAAAATGTATTTCTGTCTGCGTTGCTGTTGGAGATTTCCCCTCACTTTTTTTCTAGTGAACCCGTTGTCACCAGAACAGGAAGTGAGGAGAAACCCTCTTATGGAGCCTCAGGGAGCAGTAAAAACCAGACTCAGGTTCTAAACCTTTCCCACTCAAATGAAAAATTATTTAAAGCGGTTGTATACCCAATATTTTTTACACCTGAAAGGCAAAAGGCATAATGAGCTAGTATGCACCGCATAGTAGCTCATTATGAAATACCTATCTTGGGATGAGTTGTAGAGAACTAACCTGGTCCACGCCGAGCGAGATGTTATCTTGCCTCGGCGTGTCTTCCGGGTATCGCCGCTACAGCGCTGTGATTGGCTGGAGCGGCGATGTTGTCACTCCCGCGCATGCGCGCGGGAGACTTCATTCCGGCAAGGTGCGGTTGCTGCCGGGCCTTTAGCCGAGGATCCCCGCTGCGCGAATGCGCCGCTGCAATCAGCGGCGCATTGCGAGGGGAATATCTCCTAAACCGTACAGGTTTAGGAGATATTCTTTATACCTACAGGTAAGCCTCATTATAGGCTTACCTGTAGGTAAAAGTGGTAGTAAAGACTTTACTACCACTTTAAAGTGTTATGCTTTAATAAAAAATTAATGGTTACTTTAAGGAATGTTCACTTTTCACAGTGTAACCTTTGGGATTACAGTAGCAAACCAGTATCAGTTTTGCCTTGAAATAACCGGTCTGACTATAAATATTTGCATTTTACCACACTAGTCTCCAATTTTGGTTTAAGATCAAGTTTTTCCAGAAACAGACATGTAGTGAAAACAAACTTCTGACTCGCCTTGTTCTGGGATGCTTTTCTATTGTGTAGGGAAAAGGTTAAAGGGGTTGTAAAAGTACATTTTTTTTCCCCTAAATAGCTTCCTTTACCTTGGTGCAGTCCTCCTTCACTTACCTCATCCTTCCATTTTGCTTTTAAATGTCCTTATTTCTTCTGAGAAATCCTCACTTTCTGTTCTTCTGTCTGTAACTCCACACAGTAATGTGAGGCTTTCTTCCTGGTGTGGAGTGTCATGCTCGCCCCCTCCCTTGGACTACAGGAGAGTCAGGACACCCACTAACACACAGCTCCTTTCTCTATCTGCAACGTAGAGAGCGTCCTGACTCTCCTGTAATCCAAGGGAGGGGGCGAGCACGACACTCCACACCAGGGAGAAAGCCTTGCATTACTGTGTGGAGTTACAGACAGAAGAACAGGAAGTGAGTATTTCTCAGAAGAAATAAGGACGGGGAGGCGTGGCCTGGAGCGGCATGGGATAGGATGCTGGTGACCTGAGCTCCGCCGGCCGAATATCCTACCTTGATATCCTGAGACCCTGATCGCAGCTACATCCCAGGTACTAACATCCCCCGGACCGGGCACCTTCCGTGACCATGTCCCCGCCGAAGAAGAGCATGTCGGCGGCCTCTAAATTGGCGCAGTATCGCCATACTGAGACGGACCCCCCAGACCAAGATGGCGGTGCGGCACAGGGGGAGGAGGCGTCCCGGGGCACAGACACAGCTAAACTCCTGGAGGCTATTGCGGCATGTCAGGAAGCTGTTACATCCTGTCAGACCACCCTCACAGCTCGCATAGAGGAGGTAAAGGTGGACATATCACTGGTCAGACAGGACTTTCAAAAACTCAGGGAGAGGGTCACGGATGCAGAGGCCCGCCTGGGCATAGTGGAGGATTCCCCCCCCCCCCCTCCAGATCTCGTCTGACGCCATGCAGCTTCAGGTTAACCAGCTCCTGCAAAAGTAGGATGATATTGAGAATAGGCTGCGCAGATGTAACCTCAGGTTCATAGGCCTGCCGGAGGGGGTGGAGGGGAAGGACCCCCCAACATTTTTGGAGACACTGCTGGCTGACACATATGGCAGGGAGTCTTTCTCCCCTACGGTTGTCGTGGAGCGGGCACATCGCATGTTGGGCAGACCACCGCCCACTGGAGCACCCCCGCACCTTCATAGCAAAGTTCCTGAACTTTAGAGACCGGGATGCCATCCTCCGCCTCAGCAGGGAGAAAGGTAATATCCCATTTGGAAACAAGAGGGTCGCCATCTTCCCAGCAGAGGTGCAGAGAAAACGCAAAACTTTCACGGAAGTGAAACGCCGTCTGCGGGTTAAGAATATGAAGTATGCCATGCTGTTCCCTGCTCGTCTGCGCGTGGAGGTGGAGGATAGAGCTCATTTCTTCGAGGACCCAGAGGCAGCCATAGCGTGGCTTAAGCAACGTGAAGAACACAGATAAGTACATCTACAATCTTGTATTTGCTCCTGCCACCAGATTTCATATGTTCCCCCCTTTTTTTCTTTCTTTTTTGATGATTTTTGCCGCCCTTGAATCTGTGAGGCATTGTGGGACTGCATTCTGACATTGCTCATTGATTTGTTGCCCCCCCATGCAGTGATCTAGAGCAGCGCACTCATGTTAGGGCCTGGGCTCTCCACCTCCCTTAGATCCTTCTTTAGAGCCTGTATAGCGAGGGGGGCACTTGTGACTGCATACTGACATGATTAAGCTGCCCCCTTCGCCTGGAGAAACGGCGCCTTGAACTTCTGCTGTGATCTCAGGCCCATCCTGGTTTCTCTCACGGGCTCGGAGTGGACTCTTCATCTTAATTTTTTTTATTCTTCATTTCACTATTTTTCTCCTTGTTTTTTGTCTGCTGCACGGGGTATCCTGCAAGGCGACAAGTTCGCTGCATCTTACCACCTGTTATACGCCCAAATACAGAACCTCAAATGTCATGTATACCTGGCACAGGGTTAATTTACTGTTTTCACCTACTCCTGAGAGAGGTTATAATCCTCCTTTACTTGGATAGCCAAAATGAAAAAAAAAACATTTTGTCTTCAATGACACTTTAAATTATTTTCACCCAGCTACTTATTTGTCTTTATGTTCTGTATATACGGCTTGATTCATGCTGAATGTTTATTCCTTTTGCCTATTATTGCTTTTTCCAGTTCATGTATATTTTGACTAATACTGGAATGGCATGTGATGACTTATTCTCAAGGATTTTTCTGTTTATGTTTTACTTTTTTTTTTCTCAAAATCTCCACATCAGTTTACAGTTCCTAATTCTTATCCTGTCTGGGAAATCAAAGTTGCTCTAACACCACTTTTCTGATGGTAGCTGCCTTAAAGGGATATTCAGGCAATTTTTTTTTTATTAGAATAAAAAAGATGTTAAACAGCATTGCACACACCGGTCCCTTACCTCTTCTTTGGTGGTGCTCCACCAGCACTGCCCATTCGCTCTTTCTTATTCCATGTGCCCCCATAGCTATCCGTGTGCTTTGGGGGCACAGGGGGCGGGTGTGCTCCCAAGTTGGGCTGTGTGTGTCTATAGACTCACTCCTCACAGGATTTGACTGACAATTCTCACCGCAAGCGGCTATTGCTGCTGCCTGAGCTCTGAGGAGGCTACAGAGGTTTGCTTTTGGGATCTAATCAGCACTGCTGATCAGTTGATTCAATTTAGGTTTGTCCATCACTTACACCAGGGGTAGGCAACCTTCAGCTGTTTTGAAACTACAAGTCCCATGAGACAATGCAAGACCCTAACAATCACAGGCATGACACCTAGAGGCAGAGGCATGATGGGATTTGTACTTTTACCACAGCTGGAGGGCCGGGGTTCCCTATCCCTGACTTACACTATACTCCAGCCAAGCTGGTTCATATGGGATTGTATTTGGATATTGCTTGCTCTAGATGTGATCTTGTTGCTGCAAATATGTTTGATATGTTCTGGAACTGCCCTGGCCTATCGTCCTTCTGGAAGGATCTATTTAGTTTCTTTTAGCACAAGCTGAATCTTCCGATTCCTCAAACCCCCGGAAGTTGGACTTTTAGGTGTTCTCAATGATTTTGTCCCCTGGACACATGCCAGGACTCTGCTACGTATACTGTAATTCTATGCTTGTAAAACTGTTTTATTACACTGGAAAGAAGCTCGCCCTTTCACAGCTCACGCTTTATTTCGTAATGTTCATGGTGATCTACCAAATTCAACTGATATATAAAAGTAGGGCGTGCCCTAAGAAATTTACAAAGATGTGGCAACCATGGTTGGATGTCTATGATGCTTTTTGGGGAGATGTCAGCCGAGCCGCCCGAGCCAATCCTTCACTAAGCGGAAGACAGCAGGGACCAGTGAGATCGTGCAGTGCGACTCGCGCATGCACAGTAGGGAACCAGGCTGTGAAGCCACAAGGCTGTGAAGCCGCAAGGCTTCACTTCCTGTATCCCTTGCCAAAGATGGCATGTCCCGGCATCCGATTTCACGTCTACAAGTCGTCCAGAACACGGCAGCCAGACCGGTAACAGGTAAAAAAACGTGGGAACCAATCTCTCCGGTCTTGAGGTCCCTCCACTGGCTGCCTATACAGGACCGGGTGACTTTCAAGACGCTCTGCCTCACCCACAAATGTACACAGGGTAACGCTCCTCAATACTTAAGCGAGAAAATAAAACCCTACGTCACCAAGCGTGTGCTCCGGTCAACCAACCAAAATCTTCTCCAAATCCCTAAATCCCGCTACAAATCTAAGGGAGAACGTAGATTTGCAGTCCAAGGACCCTGGCTTTGGAATGCTCTACCCACGACCATCCACTTGGAAGAAAACCATCGGGCTTTTAGGAAAAAACTAAAGACCCACCTCTTCTAAAGCATAAGGACAACGCTGGATGCAAGCGCCTTGAGGTGATTAAGTTCGCATTTGTTGCGCTATACAAGTCACTCACTCACTCAGATGGTCACCAGTCATCTCTGTCACCGTCGGAGGCCCGGGCGCGATGTGATGATGTCACGCTGGGGTACCCGTAAGTAAACAAAGCCGCAATTGCGGCTAGTAAGAATGAGATCTGTGAATTTTTTTTCACAATCTCATTCCAGCCTGGAGGAGAGATGTGTGGTCTTATTGACCCCGCATCTCTCCTTAAAGAGGACCTGTCACACACTATTCCTATTACAAGGGTTGTTTACATTCCTTGTAATAGGAATAAAAACGATCGAAATTATTATTATTTTTTTTAAAGTGTAAAAAATAGACAAATACGTAAAATAAAAATAAAAAATTAAAACGCCTCTGTCCCCGGTAGCTCGCGCTCAGAAGAGAACGCACATGTAAGTCCCGCCCACGTATGTAAACATTGTTTAAACCACACATGTGAGGTGTCGTCGCGTGCGTTAGAGCGTGTGCAGACCTCCTCTGTAACTCTAAACTGGTAACCTGTAAAAAAATTAAAGTGTCGCCTATGGAGATTTTTAAGTAATGAAGTTTGGCGCCATTCCATGACTATGTGTAATTTTAAAGCATGACATGTTAGGTATCCATTTACTCGGCGTAACATCATCTTTTCCAAAAAAATTGGGCTAACTTTACTGTTTTGTTATTTTTTAATTTATTAAACCATTTTTTTTTTTTTTTTTTAAAAGCCGTTTGAAAAATTATTTCGCAAATACCGTGCAAGATAAAAAGTATCAATGCCCGCGATTTTTTTTTCTAGGGTGTCTGCTAAAAAAACATAAATAATGTTTGGGGGTTCTGAGTAAATTTCTAGCAAAAGAATGATGATTTGTACATGTAGGAGAGAAGTGCCAGAATAGGCCCGGTATGGAGGTGGGTTTTAAAGCCCGGTATTGAAGTGGTTAAAGAAAGAAAAACAAGACTTTAGTATCCCTTTAAGCTTTCTATATATGGGTAGTTTATTTGCTTTTTTTCTATCAGCTCGCTGCTTAAAAAAAAAAAAAAAAAACTCCATTCATATCAAACGAGGTGGATAGAGATAGATGTCCCCCCTGTATTCCAAAAAGCAGGACCCACCACTGCCAGAATATACTGATCATCAGTTGCACCCGCTGATCAACAAACGTTTTCCAACTTGGCCGTTAGACAAAAGTCAGTCTAATGATCAACTTCTGGCACACAGGGACGGCCACATGTTGTTCCCTGCAAAACCAGACAAATCTCTATCAATCTATGACCCAGGGCTGTCTTAATGGGAGGGCACAACTGGGCACTGCCCAGGGGCCCCAGCTGCATGGGGGGCCCCTACACCTTCCCCAAAGCAGCTGGTCCTTGAGCCCACGCTGCCCCAAAATTGGGGGCCCCATGATAGCACTGAGAGTGATAGATACACAGATACTTGATGTCTGTTTACCTGCACTGTCATCATTGTAGGGGCCCCAGAGCATTACTTTGCCCAGGGGCCCATGATCCTATTTAGACGGCCCTGCTATGACCAGCTTTCACTGTATTCCATTCACTAAGATAAGTGAAATTTCATTTTTCAAAATGAACTGCTCTACTGATTCATTAAATGTACCCAAATGTGTTTCTGCTGAGCGTAGTCAGATGAAAGTTGTGGAATATTTTCTCCCTAGACGCAGCTGTTTTGAATAACTGAGATTTCCGTTCACAGAGAAGTATTGAGTGGCCCAACTCCAATCAGTCTCTATGCAGCCAAATTGCTGTAGAGTCAGACTTTCCAATACCCAGTGCCCACACCGCTGGGTTTCTATTACTTATTATTCAAAAGCTGAATTCTGCAGTGTCCTGACCTGCTCTACAAAACTGGGATCTTGTCTCACAAAACACACATTTACTTTACAATGATCACACTAATGTATAAAAGAGAACAAAGCAGAACTACAGTCAATAATGCAATGAAAAAAAATAACTGCCAATTAAAAGATAAAATAACAAACCACCATTTGCTGTAATATTCACCTTCAATTCAGAGTACTTTTTTTCTGCTAATAGATGTCAGTATACTGATGGTCAGTATAATTCAACCTACTTCTTCTGAGCCCAGGTCATCCTGGAACCGCCCTGAGCCTGTGATTGGACAGTGAAAGTAGAAGTAGCACCATGATGAGCTCATCCCTCTGTCAGTATTCCTCTCATTCTATCAGCATGCTTTTTGACCAGCTCCTTGTTCTGTTTCTTCCTCTCACGCTTTGCGCTACGAGGACTGCAAGAAGCTGATACCAGGTAAGATTCAGGGAATTACAAAGCTTGCAATTAAAAAAATAATACTTTTGATATATTAAAGGGGTTGTAAAGGTTTGTTTTTTATTTTCTAAATAGGTTCCTTTAACCACTTCAATACCAGGCACATATACACCTTCCTGCCCAAGCCAATTTTCAGCTTTCAGCGCTGTCGCAATTTGAATGCCAATTGCGCGGTCATGCTACTCTGTACCCAAACAAATTTTTTATGAATTTGTTCCCACAAATAGAGCTTTCATTTGATGGCATTTGATCACCTCTGAGGTTTTTATTTTTTGCGTAAAAAAAAAAAATATGTTTTCTTTGTTTCTGTTATTTTTTTGTAAATAAGTATGTTTTGTACTTCAATGACGGGCACTGATATAGCGGCTGCACTGACGGGCACTGATAAGGCGGCACCGATGAGGTTGCACCAATGAGGTGGCACTGATGAGGTGGCACTAATGATGAACACTGATAGGCGGCACTAATGTGCACTGATAGGCGGCACTGATGGGCACTGATAGGTGGCACTGGTATGTGTCACTGATGGGCACCAATAGGCGGCACTGATAGGCATCAATAGGCAGCACTGATGGGTACTTATGGTGGCACTGATGGGTACTTATTGGTGAGACTGGTAGGTGGCATGGATGGGCACTGATGATCACTGATAGGTGGGCACAGATGGAAACTGATAGGTGGCACTGATGGATGGCACTGATAGATGGCATTGCTAGGCATCACAGATTTACGGTCTTTCACAATGGTATCAATCAGTGCCCATATGTGGGCACTGATTGGTACATATTAGGCATCAATTTGCATATCTGGCCATGTGGGATGTACCTGGCCATCCACATGCTTGGGGCTTCCCTGGTTGTCCTGGCGGCTTCCCTGGTGGTCCAGTGTGGGCTTCCGTGGGGGGGCTGCGCTGATAAACAATCAGTGAAAACCGCCCCTGTCAGGAGAGCCGCGTCTACTTGCGTCTGTCAGACGCGAGTGAGGATCAACGGCTCTTCCTGTCTACATTGTGATTGGACACGGCTGATCGCATGGTAAAGAGTCTCCGCCGGAAGCTCTTTACCGAGATCGGAGATGCAGGGTGTCAGACTGAAACCCCGCATCACCGATCGCCATGCTGCAAGCACCCACGGGCGCGGCCCGGCATGTTATCCTGCTGGATGTCAATAGACGTCCAGTCAGGATAACAGAACCTCTTCCCGGACGTCAATTGTCTATTGACCGGGCGGGAAGTGGTTAAAAGGTATTTTTTTTTTAAATAACAAACATGTTATACTTACCTCCACTGTGCAGCTCGTTTTGCACAGAGTGGCCCCGAACCTGGTCTTCTGGGGTCCCTCTGCGGCTGTCTTGGCTCCCCCTCGCAAGAACTCATCACCTTCATGCGAGCTCGCATGGTGATGAGTTCTTGCGGGCACGCTCCTGTGATACAGCCGGCGGCCATAGCTGCTCACTGTATCACTCGGCCCTGCCACCCGGCGCGCTACTTCCTTGGATGTGATTGACAGCAGCGCCAGCCAAAGGCTGCGCTGCTTTCAATCAACCAATGAACGAGCCGAGAAGCCGACCAAGAAGCCTGCGCATTCACGGCCCGGGACTTTCGAAGGGTCAGGTAAGTAAACGGGGTGAATTTTTTTTTACCTTTACAACCCCTTTAAGCTAGTGCATTGTTGGTTCACTTACCTTTTCCTTCAATTTCCCTTCTAAATGTTTTTTTTTTTGTCTGAATTTCTCACTGGCCTGACTAACCCCCAGCCAGAACGGCTCTGATGATGGGGGAAAGCTTACTGAGGAGGAACAGTGAGAAATTCGGACAAAGAAAAAAAACATTTAGAAGGGAAATTGAAGGAAAAGGTAAGTGAACCAACAATGCACTAGCTTAAAGGAACCTATTTAGAAAATAAAAAACAAACCTTTACAACCCATTTAGTAATTACAGAGCTGCCTTCATTTGTGGCAATTATATCTGCTTGGAGGTCAACTTTAAACACCTGTTGCCCAGGCTGAATTTGATGCTTGGAGTTCAACTTTAAACACCTGCTGCCCAGGGCGATTTTGACATTTTTCACATATATGTAAAAATCTACATTTTCTGAAAGCAGAGGCCCTGGAGAATAAAATGGCAGCTGTCACATTTTTGTTATGTTGCACGATGATTGCGCAACCATTTATCAAGTGCAATGTTTTTGAAAAAATACACTTAAACAAATTTTAGCGCACACAAACATGATATATTACCCAATTTCTGGTCAAATATAAAAGATTATGTTGCGCTGATCAAATATATACCAAACATGTCAAGATTAGGTGGCGGGGGCCTTTCATGTCCCACAAGCTGTCACAGCCGGTGCCGCAAAGAGGAGAACGAAGCTGCAGTCAGCCGCATCTCTGGACCGTGGGACAGGTGAGTATCTGTTTATTAAAAGTCAGCAGCTACACTTTTTGTAGCTGCTGACTTTTAATAAACTTAAAAATGAGTGGAACACAGCATTAAATGAGTTATTAAAAGATAAGTTCACCTTTCATAATATGGTACATGTTACACCCATATTTAGGGTATAACATGTAACTAAGTGACCAGCCTCCTGTCCTCCCTAAACCCCCGTTATGACAGTGATTTTCTCCCAGCACTTGTCACAATTTAAAAAAACTGCGGCCTTGCAGGAGTCCACCCACACCACCGCGTCGTTCATTCACATATTCTGTGAATAGGAGAACTACAACTACCGCCAGCCATTGTGGCGGACAGCTTGTAGTTCTCAATGAACTACCATGACGGTGGCGCTGATGCGCACTCTAGGTAGTGCTATGATTCTTCCTGTCATTTGGTAACTTCCTGCCCAGATACACTGAGAGGCCCAGATCCACGTAGCGTGGCGCATTTGTAAGTCCGGCGTAGTGTATCTCAGATACACTACGCCGCCGTAACTTACAGCGTATTTCCCGTATCCACAAAGAATTTGCGCCGTAAGTTACAGCGGCGCAGTGTAAATGTGTCGGCGTAAGGGCGCACAATTCAAATCACTAGGTTCTGGGCGTGTTTTATGTTAATACGTCTTGACCCCACGTAAATGACTTTTTTTTGCGCCGTCTGTGGGGGTATCCCAGTGCGCATGCTCCAAATTAACCTGCAACAAGCCAATGCTTTTGACGTGAACGGAATTCTCCGCAAAGCCCTATTCGCGAACGACTTACGCAAACAACGAAAATTCGACACTGGCCCGACGTCCATACTTAACATTGGCTATGCCTCATATAGCAGGGGTAACTTTACGCCGGAAAAAGCCTTACGGAAACAACGTAAAAAAATGCGCCGGTCGGACGTACGTTTGTGGATTGGTGTATCTAGCTAATTTGCATACTCAACGCGGAAATCGACGGAAGCGCCACCTAGCGGCTAACATAAATATGCACCTTAGATCCGACGGCGTACCAAGAAGTACGCCAGTCGGATCTAGCCCAGCTTCAGGCGTATCTTGTTTTGTGGATACAAAACAAAGATACGCCGGAGCAACCTAGAAGTTACGCGGCATAAACCATAGATACGCCAGCGTAACTGCTTTGTGGATCTGGCCCAGAGTCTGCAGGAGCCGGAGAATGAACCCACGATCTGCTGATCAAGGGTACAATTCTTTACAGGCTTCCTTTAAAAAAAAAAAATGCATATTTTTTTTACCTGCAAAAAGATGTGATTTTTTTTTTTTTTTTTTTTAAGAGGCGAACTTATCCTTTAAAGATGCAAGCTTTCAGAACCCATTAGCTTTCTTTCTCTGGCATTATACATTGTTATTCATGTCATTTACTTTTTGTCTGCCTTTTAGCCATTATTTTTTTAAACTGAACATAATAAATGTGTTTTTCCATCATATAACTTAGGTAATGACATTTGCTTGCCCTTTTTTTTATCAGCATTTAGTTTATATGATTTTTAATGAGATGAGTAGCTATAAAAAAAGATGTTTTTACCTGACAGGGTTAGAGCCAGTTCACACAGGGGCGTGCCGACTTGCCAAGCGACTCGGCAAGGTGATCTGCCCACAACTTCAGAGGCGACTTGCAAAATGACTTCTGTATTGAAGTCAATGCAAGTCGCCCTGAAGTCATCCCAAAGTCGTACAGGAACCTTTCTCTAAGTCGGAGCCACTTGAGTCGCTCCTATTAGAACGGTTCCATTGCACAGAACGGAGCGCGACTTGTCAGGCGGCTAAGTCGTCTGACGAGTCGCGCCTGTGTGAACCGGCTCTTCCGGTTTGTTCTCATGCCAATTTTTTTTTTTTTTCAACTTTTATAAACAACCTTGATTTAAGACTCGGAGGAAGTTCAAAATTACATTTTGAACATGAAAAGTCAGCCTGTGCCCTCACCCAAACATTTGGTATATTCCATAACAGGCAAAATGAACATAACAAATACGAACTGACAAAGGAAATAAGAAAGTAGTGAAATATAGAGAATAGTTTATACAACACTCCTGCTTTACTTTACTTTTGTTCACTTCAAGCATCCGACCACATGTAGAAGAAAAACAAGAACTCCTTCAAAACGCTTGAAGTGAATGTGCCAAGAAAATCGCATTGCTACCTGCTGAGATCATTCACTTGTTGTTTGCGATAACTTCCGGAAATCAGAACCGCACAAGATGACATTGTTATAAATGCAGAAACATATAGCGATATTCTATCATTCTATCATGCTTGTTGGTGCATATCTAAACCACTAAATCAGGTACCGTGTTTTAATTAGAAATTTGCTGCATTAAGTCAGGACAGTTAGAGCCTCTTGGAGCCTAGAACAAAAATACCTTTGTCAATAATGTGACGGAGGTGTGGGTGGAACAGTGCAAAACATTTTATACAATCTCTAAAATGCTGCATTTGTAAATTACAAAAGCCAATATAAAGGAATAGTAGTGGTAAAAAAAAAGCCCTTGTGGGTTTGACTAATCTTTTTTTTTAAGGTTAAAGGGGTTGTAAGGCTTTGTGTTTTTTCACCTTAATGCATCCTATGCAAAAACACCTTGCATTCTCGGGCCCCCCAGCCCCCCCGTTTTACTTACCTAAGCCACGAAACTCTGTGGGTGTGATACCACAATGGTTTCCCCCAGCTTGAGGCGGTTCTTCATTGGAAATTGATAGCAGCGCAGCCATTGGCTCCCGCTGCTGTCAATCAAACCAATGACGCAGTGTGTCGGGGGGTGGGGCTGAGTGATACAGTCGACGATTATGGCTGCCGACTGTATCACGGGAGCGCACCCGCAAGCTTGCCCCCTTGGAAGAGCTCTTCCCAGAATGGGGGTTAGCTGTTGCGGGGAGGAGTCGAGACAGCCGCTGAGGGACCCCAGAAGATGAGGATCGGGGCCACTCTGTGCAAAACGAACTGCACAGTGGAGGTAAGTATGGTATTTTTGTTATTTTAAATAAAATGAAAAATACCTTTACAACCCCTTTAATTCTCCTTTAAGGGGGCATGGCAGGGGATGTGTCCTATGCCTACATGCTTTTGCTAGTAGATGTCCCTCATTCCCATCTCAAAAAGTTGGGAGGTATGTTGTTGGACGTAATGAGGTTGATTTACCAAAACTGGAGAATGCAAAATCTGGTGCAGCTCTGCATAGAAACCAATCATCTTCTTGTTTTTTGGCAAAGCTTAAATGAACAAGCTGAAGCTAGAAGCTGATTGGCCACCATGCACAGCTGCACCAGATTTTGCACTCTGCAGTTTTAGTAAATCCACCCCTATGTGACATCATAAAAAAAGAATAAAAAAAAATTTCATACCAGCTCACTTAAATTTTGCTCATGCTCTGTGCTCGCCTTCTAGCAGCAGCGGCTGAGCTTAGCCACGCCTGCTTTAGGGAGGGAACGCGCATTGTAGAGCGCACTAGCAAAGTTTGAACATGCTGGTAGCAGGCCTGGGGACTCACTTCCTGCCATTTAGCCAGCATGGAGGGAGGTTGACCACTTTTTTTCCAGACTGGCCATGCAGGATTAAGAGATATGCAATGGGAAAGAGGCAGCTTTTTAAAACCTGAATAGGGCTTTGCCATGCACTGGTGGTAATAGAAAGCATGTAGACTTTATGGAAAAAGTTCAGAAAGATGAACTAATCCTTTAATAGTCTCATCCTTGAACGATAATCAACTCCAGACTCGACTATGCAAACGCCCTTTACACCGGACTCCCCAAGTACCAAATCGCTCGTCTACAAGTCGTTCAAAATACGGCGGCACGACTTGTGACTGGAAAAAAACCCTGGGAATCAATCTCGCCCTCCCTGAGATCCCTTCACTGGTTGCCAGTAAAAGACAGAATTACGTTTAACCACTTAAGCCCCGGACCAATATGCTGCTAAATGCCCAAAGGCGTTTTTACAATTCGGCACTGCGTCGCTTTAACAGACAATTGCGCGCTCGTGCGACGTAGCTCCCAAACAAAATTGACGTCCTTTTTTCCCCACAAATAGAGCTTTCTTTTGGTGGTATTTGATCACCTCTGCGGTTTTTATTTTTTGAGCTATAAACAAAAATAGAGCGACAATTTTGAAAAAAATGCAATATTCTTTACTTTTTGCTGTAATAAATATCCCCCAAAAACATATATAACATTTTTTTTTCCTCAGTTTAGGCCGATACGTATTCTTCTACCTATTTTTGGTAAAAAAAATCGCAATAAGCGTTTATCGATTGGTTTGCGCAAAATTTATAGCGTTTACAAAATAGGGGAAATTTTTATTGCATTTTTATTAATTTTTTTTTTTACTACTAATGGCGGCGATCAGTGATTTTTTTCATGACTGCGACATTATGGCGGACACTTCGGACTATTTTGACACATTTTTGGGACCATTGTCATTTTCACAGCAAAAAATGCATTTAAATTGCATTCTTTATTGTGAAAATGACAGTTGCAGTTTGGGAGTTAACCACAGGGGGCGCTGAACGTGTTAGGCTTCACCTAGTGTGTGTTTACAACAGTAGGGGGGTGTGGCTGTAGGTCTGACGTCATCGATTG
This sequence comes from Rana temporaria, assembly GCF_905171775.1. Classification (NCBI taxonomy): domain Eukaryota; kingdom Metazoa; phylum Chordata; class Amphibia; order Anura; family Ranidae; genus Rana; species Rana temporaria. Next base: position 121,729,749 of record NC_053490.1, on the reverse strand, counting down.
TGTCTCCCCCTATAAAGGGGATGACACGATCGATGCGCCGCCACAGTGAAGCACGGGGAAGCCGTGTTTACATACGGCTCTCCCCGTTCTTCAGCTCCGGGGAGCGATCGCGACGGAGCGGCTATAAACGAATAGCCGTGCCGTCGTCCCGGATCGCTCCCTGAGGGAATCCGCCAGCCGCACGCAGCGGGGGGGGGGGTCCCGATCGGACCCCCGACCCGCGGAAAGGCAAGGACGTATATATACGTCCTTCTGCCTGTCCGTATCATTGTGCGGACATAAATAGTCGTGCGGCGGGCGTTAAGGGGTTAAGACCACTTTGTCTGACGCATAAATGTGTTCAAGGAAATGCCCCCCAATATCTATGTGAAAAATGAAAATGTCACAACCCCAATCGCGTTCTCCGCTCCACAAACCAAAAACGACTCCAGATACCCAAGGCCAGATACAAGTCCAAAGGAGAACGAAGATTTGCAGTCCAAGGACCTAGACCAGTGGTCTCCAAACTGCGGCCCGAGGGCCAGATGCGGCCCTTTGCTTGCCTTTATCCGGCCCTTGGGGCACTATCCCTCTAACTGATACAAGACACTATTCTGCCATCTGACACCGACAATGGAGCATCATTTCTCCCACTGACACAACTAATAGAGCACTATTACTCCCTATGATACCACCAATTGGGGCACTTTTCCTCCCCCTAATACCAGATGTTCACTAACAATGATGCCAGGAAAATTTCTACTCCCGCTGGTCAAAGTCTGACCCGCAAAGAGTCTGAGCCCTGGTTCACACTGGGTACGATTTGGAACGATTTGAGATGCGATTGGACATGTCAAATCAAATCTCAAATCGGCGGCAATTGTCGGCAATGGCACTGTCCTAATCAGTGCGACGCCGCATCTGAGATTACAAAAAGTAGTTCCTGTACTACTTTTTGTGATTTCGGGCCGCGATTTACATTAAATTGCGGCCGAAATCGCGGCAAACTCGCGGCAAAATCGCAGCCGCGAAATCGCTGTAAAATCGTGCATTTTACCGCGATTTTGAATTCGCAGCAGTGTGAACCTAGGCTTAAGGACAATAAACCGGCCCTTTGTTTAGAATGTTTGGAGACCCCTGACCTAGACTGTGGAACGCTTTACCAACCAGCATCAGAACGGAAGTGAATCACCAGGCCTTCAGGAGAAAACTCAAAACCCATCTATTCTGAAGGCTAAATACAGTAGGGCCCAGAGGCGATTCAGTTCGCATGTGTTGCGCTATATAAGTTTTTCACTCACTCACTCATCCTTTGGTCAGTTTTCTAGGCCTGATAAAGCTAGAACTTCACTTTTATTGTTCACAGCCCCTTACTTACATACAGCTCCAGTGCTATGAACAGAAATTAGAGTGGCAGGAAATCAATGTAAATGTCTGCCAATGCCTTTGCAAACTTCACAAAGCTAACACACCAGAACAATGATCCTTTTTTCTAAATACTTTATTTCCCAATGAGATTTCAAAACGACATTTACATAACTAATATAAAGATCTAAATTCTTGTGTTACAGCTTTGTGAATTGAGCCTCTTACAATGTATGATCTATTTTGGTATGAAGTAACTTTAGGCTATGTATTTTTACTCCTTTTTTTCAATGCAGCCACAAAAAAAAAAAAAACTTTCATCGGAGGGAAATTCTGAGTCAGGTTTCCATACATGACTAATTAAATACAGAACTGCATTTAAACTCACATTCTTTGTACTATTTACAGAAAACAGATGGGGGGGTCGATGTTGCAACCCATACAAGCCCCTGCTTGATAGCTACAATAAGATATATCAATCCACTATTGAACACTATCATCTATTGCTCTAAACCAGTCACCAGTCAGCAGAAACTGTGGCCCAGATTCACGTAGGAGATACGACGGCGTATCTCTAGATACGCCGTCGTATCTCTGAGGCCGTGTACACACCAGCAAACATGTACGATGAAACAGGTCCGCCGGACCGTTTTCACCGTACATGTCTGCCCGGGGGTTTTCTGTACGATGGCTGTACCAACCATCGTACAGAAAGCCGCGCGTAAACAATACGCGGGGCGTGTCCGCGGTGTCGCCGCGTCGATGACGCGGTGTCGCCGCGACAATGACGCGGCGACGTGGGCGGGCCTGCCAGTTAAATGCTTCCATGCATGCGTCGAAGTCATTCGACGCATGCGAGGGATGGCGGGTGCTCGGACATGTACGGTAGGTCTGTACAGACGACCGAACATGTCCGAGCGGGCAGGATTCCAGCGGACTGTTTTAAAACAAGTCCAGGAATATTTGTCCGCTGGGAAAAGGCCCGGCGGGCAAATGTTTGTAAGTCGTAAGTCGTTCGCGAATAGGTCTGTGCGGCATTTACTTTCACGTCGAAAGCATTGGCTTTTTGCGGGTTAATTTGGAGCATGCGCACTGGGATACTTCCACGGACGGCGCATGCGCCGTTCGTAAAAAGCGTCATTTACGTGGGGTCACAGTAGATTAACATAAAACACGCCCACATGTTGCATATTTGAATTAGGCGGGCTTACGCCGGCCTATTTACGCTACGCCGCCGCAACTTTGCTTTGTGAATACTGCACTTGCCTGTCAAAGTTGCGGAGGCGAAGCGTAAATAGGATACGTTACGCCCGCTCACAAATACGCGCTCCCTATGTGAATCTGGGCTTGTATGTTTAGGTGGGAGTTTTGGGTAAAATATTTTGCTTTAAGCCCTCTTCCACATAGACGGACTCCGTCGCTACGCTACGATCCCTCCGCTGATCTCTGCCGAGCTGGCGGATGACAAGTCCCTCTCTGCTCACTGACCGGGGAGGGGCTTGTGCAGCGCCGCTGTCTCCTATGGGGAGATCTGATGAAAACGGACAGCATTGGGTCGGATGTCAGCGGACATGTCTCCGCTGACATCCGACACTCCATAGGACTGCATGGAGGGGCCGTTCAGGTCCGCCGTCAAAACTGCCAGGCGGACCTGAACGGCCTGATCGCGTGAAAGAGGCCTAATAGTTCAATCGCTGCTTAGCATATGTGGCATATTTTGTACGCTAATGAAGCCTTCATCTGAGTGCACTATGGTCCAGTCGTTGAATACCAGAAGCATATTGCTATGAAAATGATGAGCATCTTAAAGTGGAGGTTCACCCGGAAATACAATTTTTAACCTTAGATTGATGCTCATTTTGTCTAGGGGAATCGGCTAGTTGTTTTAAAATCGAAGCAGTACTCACCGTTTTAGAGAGCGATCTTCTCCGCCGCTTCCGGGTATGGGCTGCGGGACTGGGCATTCCTATTTTGATTGACAGTCTTCCGACAGGCTTTCGACGGTCGCATCCATCGCGTCACGATTTTCCGAAAGAAGCCGAACGTCGGTGCGCAGGCGCCGTATAGAGCCACACCGACGTTCGGCTTCTTTCGGCTACTCGTGACGCGATGGATGCGACCGTCAGAAGCCTGTCTGAAGACTGTCAATCAAGAAGGAACGCCCACTCCCGAAGACCCATACCCGGAAGCGGCGGAGAAGATCGCTCTCTACAACGGTAAGTAATGCTCGGATTTTAAAACAACTAGCCGATTCCCCTAGACAAAATGAGCATCAATCTACGGGTAAAAAAAAATTTATGGGTGAACTCCAGCTTTAAAGTATATCTATAGCCAAAACTTTTTAAATTTTTTTGATTGGGTAGGGAATGAAAAAAAAAACTCTGGTCTTTATTTTTATGCTGTCTATATATCTTTGGGGAGACATTCCTTCCACATTTATCATAAATCCCAAATCCCAAAATTCTAAAAGTTATGGTTGCCACTTAAATAAGAAGTAAGGAAAAAATCCTCCAATCAGGATTTTCTGGAGAAAATGGTGTAAGCCTGGAGGCAGTCTAGATCGAGAGGTACCCTTTGCTCTCCTGAAAGCCCGGAAAGAAATCCCCTTTTTCATGCAGTGGACTCCCATTACACTCCCCCACCTATGTCTGAGACCACTGAGTCCTATTCTTCCCCATACTCTAAAGATTTGGGATTCTGTGAAATATTCACGCAGATTCATTTCTCCCCACCTTCCCCACTGTTGCCCGCTTTTTCCTTAGGGGCAGAAAAGACCTAGTGAGGTCATAGAAGCCCTCAACTCAATTTAACAAAGCTTTATTTATTTTAAAGGGTGACGCCAATGCCCCAACTCCCACTCCCGCCGGGGATCTTTGATTTCCTACATGTTGCCGAAGTAGATCTCAAACTCTGAAAGGTTGCCTACCCTGGTACATTAAAGCGGTGTTCCAGCTGAATTATTTTTTTATAAAAGTCAGCAGCTACAAACACTGTAGCTGCTGACTTTTAATAAGCACACTTACCTGTCCAGGGTGCCCGCAATGTCGGACGCCCGAGGCCGATCCGTCCATCCGATTGGGTCCCGGCACCGCCATAGGGAAACAGGCAGTGGAGCCATTCAGCTTCACTGCCCGTTTCCTACTACATATGCGCGAGCCGCGTGGCGCTTTGTGAATGGCCGGCTGTCTTTTGGGACACACACAGGTCCCAGAAGACAGCACACCCAAATGTCCCAGAAGACAACGCAAGGAGGAGAAGACTGAAGACTACCGTGGAATAGGAAGTGGCAGATTAGGATGATCTGTCTAGCAACAGCCATTTCTGGTAAGTATAAAGAAAAAATATTATTATTTTTTCTCATTTTTTGCAGCCTTTTTGTAAATTATTTTTTTTTTTTTTAGGGTGGACCTAAAAAGCTTTATTTATTTATTTTAAAGGGTGACACCAGTGTCCCAAACCCCCCTCCAGCCGGGGATCTTTGATTTCCTACATGTTACCGAAGTAGATCTCAAACTCTGAGGTTGCCTATCCCTGTATATTAATAACATGTTACACCCTTCATATGGGTGTAACATGTAACATGTTATAAAAGGTGAACTTATCCTTTAGCCCCCTTTTACACTGGGACGTTTTTCAGGTGCTTTTGGGCTAAAAACAGCGCCTGTAAAGTGCCTGAAAAACAACCCCCCTCGGGCTTTCACACTGAGGCGATGCGCTGGCAGCATGTTAATGGGCTCCTGCCCATTGAAATGAATGGGCAGCGCGCAGCGGCGCTTTGTGGCTGGGTTTAACCCTTTTTTGGCCGCTAGTGGGGGTTAAAAGCGCACCTCAGTATTTCCTCTGGAACTCCCTACCCTAGTATGTCCGGTCAACCTCTCCACCTTTAGGAGATCCCTGAAAACTCATTTATTCAGGGAAGCCTATCCCACACCCACCTAACAACTGTCCCTGAGCCACCCCCATGAAATCATTCTCTGCAGCCATTATCTTTTGTACCACCACCCCCTCCCTTTAGAATGTAAGCTCTATGAGCAGGGCCCTCCTGTCTCTTCTGTATTGTACTGTACTGTAATTGTGCTGTCCCCCCTCTACATTGTAAAGTGCTGCGTAAACTGTTGGCGCTATATAAATTGTGTATTATAATAATAATAATATTTGCCTGGGGGTTCAGCTTTAGGTTTGCTCCCTGTAGCGCTTGTATGTTATACCAATTGGAAAATCATTATCACACCTAATATGACCGGGGTGTCCAGACTTTTATTTAGGACTGTTCAGCTAGGTTGGTGTTACAGAAGGAAGACTAAGAGCTGTACACACATGGGAAATTCATTACTGCATAGAGTAAAAATAACCCCATCCACTTCCAAACTAGTGCTACACTGTCTGAAATTAGAACAAATATATATAGATGACTCGTTAGTATACTTTTTAATAAACCAAGTAAAAATATGTTTTTAAAAATACCACATGGGAGGGACAGATAAGTATGTCAACCAACATCTCTTGTGATGCAGAGTACTAAACCTACAACACATGTAGGGACAAGCAATGAACCAGAATGGGCCCTATACACATACAGAAATGGTTGGATTTGTGCGTTTTAAACCTTCATTTTTCAAGTGTTCAAAAGATGCATTTGTGTTAGCAGACTATGCATTTATTTGGGTTTGCTTAAAGCGAAGTTCCACCCTAAAAATGAACTTTCTATTAACAGCTTGCCTTTAATGTAAAAAAAAAAAAAACATTTTTACTCACTTCTATCTGGCTGTTACTAGGCAAATTTCATAATCTACATAGTTCCGAGTCCTAGGTGGTTCAACTTCCTGTCCTAAGACCCCATTGCCTCCTGGGAAATGATGACACTCATTTCCCAGGAGTCTCTGGGCATTACTGTACCTAAAAATCCCCCAGCATGCACCTCTCCCTGAAAAACAGGAAGAAAAAGGAACTGGGCTTCTCACGCCCACACATATGATGGATACGGCCACAACATGCGGAGGATATAAGGCAAGTGTTTGCAATGATTTCTGGAACAATTGGGGAGCTATTAATACGTTTTAGGGACTATTTAATGTGATTAATTTTAGCTTGCAAAAAAAAATTATGCCCGGAACCCCGCTTTAAAGTCAAAGTAAGAGCAAACCTAACTACGTCAAAACCTTCTCCCATCGACATTCTAAGTCTAACCTATCTAACCCTGTAAGGAAAAGATCACTGGGCCAGATTCACGTAGAATCGTGGCGGCGTAACGTATCATAGATACGTTACACCCCTGCAAGTTTTCATCGCAAGTGCCTGATCCACAAAGCACTTGCATGAAATCTTCCGCCGGCGGCCTCCGGCGTAAGCCCGCGTAATTCAAAGGGGCGTGTGCCATTTAAATTAGGCGCGCTCCCGCGCCGGACCTACTGCGCATGCTCCGTTTTGAAATTCCCGCCGTGCTTTGCGCGAAGTGACGTCATTTTTTCGAACGGCGACGTGCGTAGCGTACTTTCGTATTCCCGGACGTCTTACGCAAGAACAAAAAAATTTTACATTTCGACGCGGGAACGACGGCCATACTTTATACAGCACACACGTGTGCTGTGTAAAGTTAGGGCAGCTAAAATGACGACTAACTTTGCGAAGGGGAAACTAGACTAGCAGCGACGTAGCGAACGTGAAAAACCGTCGTGGATCACCGTAACTATTAATTTGCATACCCGACGCTGGTTTACGACGCAAACTCCCCCCAGCGGCGGCCAAGGTATTGCATCCTAAGATCCGACAGTGTAATTCAATTACACCTGTCGGATCTTAGGGATATCTATGCGTAACTGATTCTATGAATCAGTCGCATAGTTAGGAAGACCCTAAAACAGAGATACGACGGCGTATCAGGAGATACGCCGTCGTATCTCTTTTGTGAATCTGGGCCACTATACTTACCTATTCTGAAGCCGCTCTGGTCCAGTCTCCAGCGGCGCCCTCTGCAGGAGAAAGCTGACAACGGCTGGGAAATGCCTGAGAAGTGACGTCACCCATAGACTTACTATGGGGCTTCTGCTGTTGACGGCCTCTCCCACAAACTGAAGTCGCCAATGACAGCTCAGCCTTCTTAAAGGAGAAGTCCAGCCAAAGCTTGTTTGGCTGGACTTCTCCTATGGATCACAGGAGTGCAATTTGTCTTGCACTCCTGTGACCCGTTTTCAGCAGAGAGGCTGAAGTCCGCTCTCTGCTGACATCACGGATATCAGTCCAGGTGCTGCATCATCCTGACAATAAAGTCTGGATCTGCCAGCTGCCTGGACTGACACCTGTCTCAGCCTTTCTGCGAGCCGCTGAGAGCCTGAGCCGTCTGCCCCGCCCCTCCACAGCCCAGCACTCCAATGAGTGAGGAGAGAGCAGAACAGAGAGCTGTGACTGACAGTCAGCAGGTCTCTGCTCACAGAGCTCCTAAAACTGAGCGATTAGCGATGTTCAATCGCTTGGTTCTCAGAGCAGAGGTGTTGGGGGACAAATGCAGCATCGGACTGATGCTGCATCCACCTAGGTAAGTATGAATCTAAAAAAAAAAAATGTTACTTCCCTTTTAAGGGTCAGTTCACGTTTGTGAGATGTGTTTTTGGTGTAATGCATGTTAGCCACGTATGTGCGATGTGTTTTAGGCATGTTACCATTGAACGCTATTGAACGTTTGTTTTGATGAAAGCGCATTAAAGATGCAGCAAGCAGGATTTTATTTTAATAAAATGCACAGATGTGAACACGCCCTAACAATATGCACTGCACAGTAAACCTATGTTTTAACCCCTTCAGGAGAGGTAAAATAAATCTTAATGCCTGAACACATGACCTGTGTTAGTAAAACTGTACATGTCATCAGAACTACTTAGTGTATCCAGGGAGATTATTCATTGTTTGTATTTTCAGGACAAATTGGGCTTTCATTTGGTGGTAATGGATAGCTTCTGATTGATCTATTTATTATCAAAAGAAAACTGTCACAAAATGGTAAAAAAATAAAAAAAATATATATATTTTTAAATGCAGCTCTATATCTCTTGCTATTACCATAACTTACTACAAAGAAACACCCACAGTCTGGGCCGCTGATAGGGTGGGACCTCCAGGCCTCCTGTAGGGGGCCTGGGCACACAGGGGGGGGGCAAACACCAGAGGGAAGGAAGGGCAATTACAGGATGCCCTGTGCGGCCCTCTGCAGCAGCTGAAAACTGGTTTCTCTCCCTCCCGCTAACTTTCAGCTGCTGCAGGGAGAGACACAGACACAACTGTCGGCTTCCCTGTCCCATAAAAAAATAACAAATTGTAACCCTGCATTGTTTGATTCCCTTGTAAAAAAAATATATATATATAAAAAAAATTTTTATTGTAAAATAAAATAATTTTAAAACATTTAAACTTTAAAAAAAAATATAAAATGTTTTTGTTAAAAAATGTAAAAAAGGGCTAATTCACACAACTTCTCTGTTATCTTGATTTTAGTATATTTATTGTAAAAATGTTGTTTTGATATATTAAAGGGGGGGGGGTCCTGCCAGGTAGGCTGTACGGGCCCCTTGATTCCTAACAGCAGCCCTGCCCACAGTGATACCACATATGTGTATGTTATTTATTGTTTGTACCTGTAAAAGGGCCCGGGGCACTTTGCTTTGTTATCCTACCTAAAACACACTGATATTCAATAAAAATAATTTTTGTTTTCAAAATTTCACCAAAAATACACTGACTCTGACCACGACCATTGACCCTAACTCTAGCCCTGACCTAGATCAAACCCCGGTCTTCCTATTTTGTTTCGTTATTATTATTTTTTAACACAAACTTTTTTTGCTTACAATTTTCTCCTCTAGCAAGGAAAAAAACATACACTGTATCTTTTTCTATTTGCTAGAGGAGAAAATAATGCAGGAGCGGGCTGCACAGTGACTGATCACTGTGATAGCCAATCAGATGCTATCAGAGCGATCGGATGACCCAATCCTTATTAGGAGGCTCAGAGATCAAACACAGAGGCGCATATATGTGACACACCAAATAAATACCCACTTCCGTGAGAAATAAATGTATACGCTTGCCGGGAAGAGATTAAAGCGGACCTTCAGTCATTTTTTCATCTTTCCATCTATTAAATCTTCTGCCCTTGTTTTAAAGAGGAAGTAAACCCTCTGAAACATATCTTTAAAAAAAAAAAAAACAGCAAGAAAAAAAGGCATAATGAGCTAGTATGCATAGAATACTGGCTCATTATAAATTACTTACCTTAGATCGAAGCCCCCAAAGTGACTCTCGTTCCTCACCTCCGCCGCCACCATTGATGCCCGAGTTACTTCCGGGTATCACGGCTCCGGGGCTGTGATTGGCCGGAGCCGCGATGAGGTCACTCCCACGCATGCACACGAAAACCGTCAGTGACGGCATGATCGCCCTCACTAACGGCACGCTCAGTGCGTCTGCGCCGTTGTCTACGGCGCACATGCGCCGTAGCCATTGGTGCAGACTTTTCTGTAAATATCTCCTAAACCGTGTAGGTGTAGGAGATATTTGTTGCACCTACAGGTAAGCCTTAATTTAGGCTTACCTGTAGGTAAAAGTGGTCTGTAAGGGTAGTAAAACATTTTTTTTTCTGCCAGTAAATACCTTATACAGCCCACTTGTTTCTTGTCTGGTAAAAAGCCTAGGCTTATGACATCATGCACAGCTCTTTCTCACTCGCGTGAGAGTTTGCCATGAAGGGAGGCGGAATGAGTCATAAGAGGGCCAATGAGAGCTGCAGAACTGCAGAGCTGGATGTGTGCCTGTGTGTGTGAGTGTGTTGTATGTGTGTTTAAATCAAGAAAGTGAACAGGCAGCAGCTTCAGCTGCCCACTTAATATGGATGCAGCCAGACTTAGAGGAGGGACATTTCTACATGAATGTCAATGACATTTAGCAAAAAAAATGAAACCCCAGCAGCGATTAAATACCACCAAAAGTTCTATTTGTGTAAACAAAATGATAAAAATTTTGTTTGAGTACAGTGTTTCATGGCCGCGCAATTGTCATTTAAATTATGACAGCGCTGAAAGCTAAAAATTGGCAGGGGCAGGAAAGGGGTAAAAGTGCCCAGTATTGAAATGGTTAAATAAAAAAAATAAAAAACTTTTTTGAAATTAGTATCAGTATCAGTAAGTGTCAATGTGTTTTGGTAGGATTAATAAAAAGCAAAAAGCACTACTGCGGCTCAAACAACAAATAACACACATATGTGACTTCACTGCAATTGTCAGGAGCAGGAGAATTTCTTTTGAGTTGTTCTTCGGTGGTAAATTATGGTAACAGCAAGAGTCCCACAGCTAAATTCAAAAATTATATTTACAATTTTTGGGGCAGTTTTCCTCAGATAAAAAAAAAAAAAAAAGGAGATGGCCATTACCGTTCACCACCAAATGAAATGTGTCCTTAAAAAAAAAAAAAAAAGATATAGGCCCAGATTCTCAAAGGACTTACGACGGCGTAGCGCCATGTACGCCGTCGTAAGTCCGAATGAGAGCCGTTGTATCTATGCGGCTGATTCTTAGAATCAGTTACGCATAAATTTGGCTAAGATACGAGCGGCGTAAGTCTCTTACACCGTCGTATCTTAGGGTGCATATTTACGCTGGCCACTAGGTGGCGCTTCCGTAGATTTCCGCGTCGAATATGCTAATGAGCTAGATACGCCGATTCACGAACGTACGTGTGCCCAGCGTAGCAAGATACGTCGTTTACGTAAGACATACGCCGGCGTAAAGTTACCCCTCATAAAGCAGGGGCAAGTCATGTTAGGTATGGACGTCGGAAACGTCGGAACAGCGTTGTGTTTTACGTCGTTTGCATAAGTCGTCCGTGAATGGGGCTGGACGTAAGTTACGTTCACGACGACTAGGCATTAAGCGGGCGTAATTTCATTTGAAAATTTGACGTGATACTGAGCATGCGCGCGCATGCGCCGTTCGAAAAAAGCATAATTTACGTGGGGTCATGATTAGTAAAACACATAAAACACATAAAACACGCCCCCCTGTTCCTCATTTGATTTAGGCGCGCTTACGCCGGCACATTTACGCTACGCCGCCGTAACTTTAGACGCAAGTGCTTTGTGAATACAGCACTTGCCTCTCTAAGTTGCGGCGGCGTAGCGTAACTACGATACGCTACGCCCGCCTACATTTACGCCGCTGACTGTGAATCTGGCCCATAATCTACTTGGATGCACTACGTAGTTGCGGAGATATGCGGTTTTACTAACACATGTCATAGTTTCAATTATGTTCAGGCTTCAGGCTCGTCATGTAGGGCCCCGTACACACGAGGGGATCTCCGCTGGAAATGGTCCGCCGGACCGTTTCCAGCGGAGATTCCTCCTCCGGATTTGGATCCGATGGCTTGTACTCACCATCGGATCAAAATCCGCGCGGAATTCATCCGCGGTGACGTGTCGCGCCGTCGCCGCGATGATGACGTGGCGACGTGCGCGACGCTGGAATGTAAGTACTTCCATGCATGCGTCGAATCATGACGATGCATTCGAGGGAGGGGAGCGGATGGATTGATCCGGTGAGTCTGTACAGACCACCGGATCAATCCGCTGGACCCGATTCAAGCGGATAAATTTCTTAGCATCGATCCGGCCGAGAAATCTCCGCGGATAAATATCCGCTAGGCCGTACAGACGACCGGATTTGTCCGCTGGAACTGATCCGCGGATCAATTCCAGCAGATAGATCCGGTCGTGTGTACGAGGCCTAGGGGTTAAATTTCAAGCATTGTAACAGACCCGTATTGTTACACATTTCTCACATGGAAATCATGTGACGTCTAGTCATCTTTGGGGTGCCGTTTACCACGAATGACACATATACAGCACGTGGTTTTAGCACGCTTTATGTGTGATTTTGTGCACATTCACAGAACACACAGTGTGAATGCAGCCAGAGAGCCGGGGACAATGCCAAAGATGGAAATACATTTTTATTAGACATTTTTACATTTAAGATTGTTTTATTTTCTAATTGTTGCAGTCAAATCTATGTTTGTTTTCAACTGCAGTGACAAGAAAATTCAAAGGAGCTGAACGTTTCACAAGCAGAATGTTGTCTCTTCCAGTGGCATTGGTTGGGTTTCAGAACCAGCCATACACTATACAATCTGATTGTACAATTTACAATCTCCTCAACGTTAGGTTCACCAAAACGATGTAAAATGGGGCCCTACCTACTCCCGATATCGAAACCGAATATTTTGCAGTGCAATTTGCGTCAATACCAAATGAATGCCTGCAAATCGCACTGCAAAGAGTCGCATGTCACTTGGAATGCGGTCTGATTTCTGTCCAAATCTCATGCAATTTACACCACCACTCCTGTGTGTGTGTGTGTGTGTGTGTGTGTGTGTGTGTGTGTGTGTGTGTGTGTGTATAAAAGGGGAAGCGCCATGCAGTGAGCAGTTTTTTTTTAAATGCTTTGATCACATTAAAGTGCAGTTCAACGCAAAAGTGGAACTCCCTCTCATCTGATTCCTCCCTTTTCCTCCCTCCCTGATTCCTTCTTCGACAGGTATCTTTTCCCACTTCCGGGTGTCCGGGCCGTGGCCCGTGGCGTCACCGCGGGGCTCCCTCCTCCTTCCTCTGTCACTGGGCCAATAGGCGAGAGGGGCGGGGCCTCGCGCATGCGCAGTGGTTTTCCCAGTGTGAAGCTGAAAGGCCAGACACTGCCGGGTTCCCTTATCCGCAATGGTGGCGGGAGAACCCAACAGCTGATGGAAACATCAGCTTGGCCAGAACACCACTTTAAAGCGGAGGTCCACACAAAAAGCGACCCTCCGCTTTCAGAACCCTTCCGGTGTCACATTTGGCACCTTTCAGGGGGGAGGGGGTGCATAATACAGGTATTTGCACCCACTTCCGGGAATAGACTCCCGCGGGAGTCACGCCCCTTCCCCCCCGCTGTCTTCTGGGAAACACACTGGTCCCAAGAGACAACGAGGACCGGTGAGGACGGGTCACGCCGCTCACGCATGCACAGTAGGGAACCTAGCAGTGAAGTCGAATCGCTTCACTTCCTGATTCCCTCACCGAGGATGGCGGTGGGGGCAGCCGAGACATGAGCGTTTGCTCGGCTTTGGCTACCGACATCGCGTGAGCGCTGGACAGGTAAGTGTCCATTTATTAAAAGTCAGCAGCTGCAGTATGTGTAGCTGCTGGCTTTTAATATTTTTTTTTTTTGCGGGACCTCCACTTTAACTACATACTGTATTTGGCCAAATGCAAAATCTGCATAGTGTTCCGGTCCTGCCAATGATAGCAAATCACTTACAGGGCTAGAGGAGATGTATATTTTGTCCACCCCCCAAGCTGACATCACTTCCGCCCTATACCCACGGGGCCCCAAAATGTCTCCAGCCCTTTGAGCACCTCCAGTGGCCATGATTTTCTATCATCGGCAGGACCGGGACACAATGCAGATTTTGCATTTGACCATATATGTACTTAAAGAGAAGCTCCAGGCTCCTTCAGAAAAAAAGGAAAGTCAGCAGCTACAAATACTGTAGCTGTTGACTTTTAATATCAGGACACTTACCTGTGCACAAATCTTCACCCGAGCCAATTTTCCCCACTGTGCATGCGCAAAGCGCGCTGCTACTTGTGAATGGCCCAGTGTCGGAGGAAGAAGCAGGGGGCCAAACTTCCGGCTGAATTCGCTACGGCAAACTACAGAGTGGGTACTTGTCAAAACCAGGTACCCGCTCCCCCCCGAAAGGTGCCAAATGTGTCAGTGAAGGGGGGGGGGGGGAATAAGCGGAGCTTTACCTTTTGGGTGGAGCTCTGCTTTAAATCTAAAAATTTCTAATAAAAATCTACTAGTATATACCAATACTGTGGCTACTGACTTTTAATATTAGGACACTTACCTGTCCACAAATTCAGCAGTGTCGATTTTTCAATTGGCTCTTGGGTGCTGCCGCCACCATCTCGGGTAAGGAAAACTGGCAGTGAAGCCTTGTGGCTTCACAGACTGGTCCCTACTGCATATCCATGAAGTGCTTTGTGATTGGCCCGGGGATGGGGGAAGGAGGAGGGGGGCCGAACATCCACATGACTTTCTAGCAGCAAAGTCATTGCACCGCATTCCTGTTCAAATTGCATGCGATTCTTTGCAGTGCAATTTGCACCCATTTATTTTGTAGTAGGAAAGTATCAGTATTCAGTATCGGCGAGTGCTTGAGGTACTTGTAGATTAAAACAACAGTATTGGTGCAACCCTAGATAGCAGCATTGCCAGTTTGGGGGGAGGGGAATGTTAGATTGACTAGAAGATTTAAATACACTAACAAATTGGAGCCAAACTCCAGCTAATACTTTTTAATCAGTTACAGCAAGCTGTTTTTTGTTCCTTCCAAGGAGTAGGTTTTACATAAATAAAGAAGAGCTGATAACTGTAAGCACTCATGCCAGTGTTAAATGGTTTGTCTCATCTCTGCAACTGATACATTCTGCTGGAGTGATTGCTCTTTTGAAGAACAATAGATTTACGAGACGGATTACCAGAAAAATAGAAGAAAGAAAGCCTAAAAAATAAAACAAATGCAGCCATCATATCTAATGCCCTGTACACACGACATGAATCCCGTCAGGAAAAAAACGTTGGTTTTCCTGACGGGATTCCTTTTTAAGCTTGCCGTGCATACAGACGGCCCTTCAAAAGAACCATCGTTCTTTTGAATGGCAAGAACACTGTGACATCATCGACTATGATGAGCCGGCGCTCGTCACCTTTCGATGCTGTCGCCGCCATCTTGCTACACCCTACACTACCCTTGTATGCTACTGCGCATTCGTTGAAGTGTCATCGAGCATGCACGGGTTTACCTGGGGACAGGTAAGCATATTGATGTACGGTTTTCTCGGCAGGAAACACTCTGCCGAAAATCCCTACGAGTAAATAGAGAGCAGGTTCTCTATTTTTCTCGTTGGGATTCCCGGCAGTTTTCTCGACGAGAAAGCATACACACACATGGTTTTCACGGCAAAAAGCTCCCCCAGCAGATTTTCTTGCCGAGAAAACTGGTCGTGTGTACGATGCTTAAGAATTGGTAATCTGCAATATAATAAATGTTTGCTTTTTGATTTATTACCGCTTTAATCCAATCAGGCACTGCAAACAGTAGTTGATGGTAAATCTAATGCTGGGTATATACGGGCCGAAAGCCAGTAACTGCCGGCATTTGGTCAGTGTGCACAGCTGTCAGTCTAACACAGTGGTTCTCAACCTGGGGGTCGGCACCCCCTCGGGGGTCAAATTATGATTTTTTCAGGGGTCACCAAATCCTGGGCTGTTCATGAAGCCTGCACCTTTCTCCCGGCCTTTTTGCAGGAACCCAGCAGGGCTGTCCCTGGAGCCCGCGGCTGCCCACTCAGCTTCTTTGCAGCTGCCCATTCAGTTCACAACATGGCTGGGGGCAGAGACTAGAGGTCAGCTGACTGGTGAGGAATATGAAGTGGGAGGGGCTGGAGGAGACCCTATCTCCTGATTTCAGCATAGGTGTCACTGCTACGAGACCCGTCGGAGACACAGCGAGTAACACTACCTGTGATTATAGTTCCCATTAAAAGTCCCCACTACAGTTCTCAGATCAGCAGATGACCTTGATCAAGAGCACCTATGTTGACTGATCAGAACTCTCCCCAGCATTGCCACTCATCCCATTCCCCCCCACCAAGGAGCAAGGGAAGGAATAAAAATAGAGAATACGTGGAAAGGAAAGGAAAAGAGGGGGAGTAACAAAGAAACAGGGAGAGAAAGAACAAGAAAGACGGCTAGAGTGAGGGATGGGGGGAAAAAACTAGAAATTAGGATAGAGAGATAAAAGGGAAAGAAAGGATAACAAAGAGAGTGATACATCCTAAGATGTACCATAAGGGGTTTTAATACTTTATGAAAGGAGGGGACTCAGGGAGCGCTAAACGTCTGTGGGCCAGGGGCGCAAATTACTTGTCTTGCCTTGGGTGCTGACAACCCACACTACGAAAATAATTTTACTGTTAGGGGTCCCCACAACTTGGGAAATTTTATCAAGGAGTCACGGCACTAGGAAAGTTGAGAACCACTGGTCTAACAGAAGCCAATCTGATGGCCAGCTTTTGTCGAAGGGACATGCTGGAAAATCAGCATCTGACCAGCACATGCAGCATATAACTGCGAGCGCGACCCCCCAGAATACAAAGGCACAAATGGGGAGTTTGCCGTAACAACATTGCTTGTGTTTTCGTATGGCAATCCGTCGGTTATTTTTCGTTCAACTTGCTGGGTTGAACAAACAAAAACTAACAATGTTTTCCCGGGCTTATGGAGATCATACAATCACTATGTGTTTAGCGAGCGTGACTCAGGTTTATCATATCAGCAAAGATAAGATGGAAAGTAGAGAATAATTGTACCTGGAGAGATGCTATCGGCTTTGTTTTATGATAATTACAGGACAAACTTCATGTCCAAGGACACCTACTGTAGGTGTAAATGAAATATCTATAAGCATGGCAATGCTTTTACTGTTCGGTAGGATCTTAACATTTATTATCTGATTAGACTACGCCCAGCACCATGTTTACTGTACCTACAGTATCTCACAAAAGTAAATACATTACTCACATTTGTGTAAATATTTTATTATCTTTTCATGTGACAACACTGAGGAAATGTTACAGTGTAAAGTAGTGAGTGTACAGCTTGTATAACAGTGTAAATTTGCTGTCCCCTCAAAATAACTCAACACACAGCCATTATTGTCTAAACTGCTGGCAACAAAAGTGAGTACACCCCTAAGTGAAAATGTCCAAATTGGGCCCAAAGTGTCAATATTTTGTATGTCCACTATTGTTTCCCAGCACTGCCTTCACCCTCTTGGGCATTGAGTTCACCAGAGCTTTACAGGTTGCCACTGGAGTCCTCTTCCACTCCTCCATGACAACATCACAGAGCTGGTGGATGTTGGAGACTTTGCGCTCCCCCACCTTCCATTTGTGGATGCCCCACAGATGCTTAAAGTGGTAGTATACTCTGTACTACCACTTTCACTTACAGGTAAGCCTATAATAAGGCTTACCTGTAAGTATAAAGAATATCTCCTAAACCTGTACAGTTTAGGAGATATTCCCCTCGCAATGCGCCACTGACTGCAGCGGCGCATGCTCAGCGGGGATCTACGGCTAAAGGACAGAAGTCTCGCCGCTCCAACCAATCCGTCGCTGGAGCGGCGATACCCAGAAGACACGCCGAGGTAAGATGACATCTCCCCCGGCTTGGACCAGGTAAGTTCCCCTAACCTCGTTACCCTCAGCTTCTTTAGCAAGGCAGTGGTCATCTTGGTGGTGTGTTTGGGGTCATTATTATGTTGGAATACTGCCCTGTGGCCCAGTCTCTGAAGGGGATCATGCTCTTCTTCAGTACAGTTGCCATTCATGGTTCCCTCAATGAACTGTAGCTCCCTAGTACTGGCAACACTCATGCAGCCCCAGACCATGACACTCCCACCACCATGCTTGACTGTAGGCAAGACACACTTGTCTTTGTACTCCTCACCTGGTTGCTGCCACAGGCTTGTCACCATCTGAACTGAATACGTTTATTTTGGTCTCAGTAGACCACAGGACGTTCCAGTAATCCATGTCCTTAGTCTGCTTGTCTTCAGCAAACTGTTTGCAGGCTTTCTTGTGCATCATCTTTAGAAGAGGCTTCCTTCTGGGACGACAGCCATGCAGACCAATTTGATACAGTGTGTGGCGTATGGTCTGAGCACTGACAGGCTGACCCCCCACCCCTTTGCCTCTGCGGCAATGCTGGTAGCACTCATACGTCTATTTCCCAAAGACAACCTCTGGATATGACGTTGAGCACGGGCACGCAACTTCTTTGGTCGGCCATGTCGAGGTCTGTTCTAAGTGGAACCTGTACTGTTAAACTGCTGTATGGTCACTTACAGGGTCTTGGCAATCTTCTAATAGCCTAGACCAGGGGTGTCAAACTGGCGGCCCTCCAGCTGTTGCAAAACTACAAGTCCCATGAGGCATTGCAAGGCTAACAGTTACAAGCATGCCTCTCACAGGCAGAGGCATGATGGGACTTGTAGTTTTGGAACAGCTGGAGGGCCGCCAGTTTGACACCCCTGGCCTAGACCATCTTTATGTAGAGCATGGGTGCTCAACCTGTGGCTCTCCGTCTGTTCTGGAACTACCAATTCACATCATGCTTCTGCCTTTGGGAGTCATGCAGCTCGAGGGCCACATGTTGAGCACCCATAATGTAGAGCAACAATTATTTTTTCAGATCCTCAGAGAGTTCTTTGCCATGACATTCCATGTTAAACTTCCAGTGACCAGTATGAGAGAGTGAGAACGATAACACCAAATTTAACACACCTGCTCCCCATTTACACCTGAGACCTTGTAACACTAACAAGTGACATGACGCCGGGTAGGAAAAATGGCTAATTGGGGCAAATTTGGACATTTTAACTTAGGGGTGTACTCACTTTTGTTGCCAGCGGTTTAGACATTAATGGCTGTGTTGAGTTATTTAGAGGGAACAGCAAATTTACACTGTTATACAAGCTGTACACTCACTACTTTACATGTTAACAAAGTGTAATTTCTTCAGTGTTGGCACATGAAAAGATATAATAAAATATTTACAAAAATGTGAGGGGTGTACTCACTTTTATGAGATACTGTATATAAAGTTCTATCTATAGCATACATCATCCCATTTACACAGTGATTAATAATTGCCAGGTTTAAGAAAAGCTGTTCAGTGAGCCAAGAAAAAAATGAACAATAGTGACATTATGGAGGCGAAGCCATGGCTGTCCCTGAGCACCACTGATTGCCGTAATTGCACACAGGGTTATTCTTCTCACCAGGGACCTGCCAATACAATGGGAGTGTGGCTGCTATGGTTTTCACAGGCATTTTTAATTCGCTGGGGCTAGGATTCTGACAGCAAATGTCCAAATGTCGGAATTTCGGAATTCTGACCTGCAGCATCCATCGTATATTTTTAAGACACTGTACATATGTCTGAAAGAACTTGTACTTATTTTCCGCTCACCCTTCTCACAGATTGTGGTTTCCTCTTTAAAGCGCAAAAGCTAAAAATACATATGAAATACACTGTGTGCTGCACAAGACAAATCAAACAAATTCCCCAATCTACGCTAAACCGCACAGACAGATCAATCTCCCCTGCAGTCTTTTGGATTCTGACCGCTGGAACCTGCGGCTCTCAGAATACCTGAACAGGTTTTTGATCAAAGTGTCGAGCTGGGTAGAGTCGAAATGGCCACCCACCGCTCCACTTTCTGCTGATTTAGCAGGAATCAGACAAATATCGAGCCGTGTATGGCAGGCATAACTAGTTGTTGGTAGAGATAATGTGGAACCGACACACTGGTTTTGGTTGCAAACTTTTTTTATTGTTGTTTTCCTTTCCTTTTGGTTTTTCTCTTTTCATTAAAGTGTTTGTTAACCCCAAAAAAATATACAGATCCTGGTCCCTTAACCCTTTCGCTGCCAGAGCAATTTTTGCGTTTTTGCACACATGTTTAAAAAATTATTTTAGGCCTGAAGATTACACAAAACCCCAAACATTATATATTTTCCAAAAGCAGACACCATGGAGAATAAAATAGCGGTAGTTCCAATTTTTTATGTTGCGTGATATTACCCCAAAAATATAAACGATGAGGTAAATTGATACCCAACATGCCACACCTGGATTTTTTTTTGCGCCCGTGAAATGGCGTCAAACTTCTGTACCCTATATTTTCTATAGGCGTCACTTCAAATCCCCCCTATAGGTTTCAGTTTAGTGTTACGGAGGAGGTCTGGTGCTAGAATTATTGCTCTTAATCTGGTGTAAGCGGCGATATGTAACATGTGTATTGCAATCAATGTTTTCACCTGTAGACGTCCCGACGCATGCGTTTACATTTGTGCGTGTGTATATTTGGGGGTGGGCCTCAAAATTCTTTTGATTTTATGTGCTTGGGTGTAACTTTATTTTTTTTGCAAAAAAAATAAAACATTTTTTTTTTTTTTACGTAACACTTTTTTTTCATCACATAGGGCACAAACAGTCCCCTATGTGGTGATTTTTTGGTGACAGGTTCTCTTTATTGAGATATGCAGGGTCTAAGGCTGCATTCACACCTGAGCGTAGTGTTTTGCAGCGTTTTTTACCGTGATTTGCGGCGACAAAGCGCTGCGTTTTTTACCGGGATTTGCCGTGACAAAATGTAGCATTTTTTACAGCGATTTTGTACAGGTCTAGGGTCACCAATGTAAAACGCCCAAATACGCTCAATTCGAGCGACAAAAAAGGGTCCAGAACTTGTTTGGGCTTCAGGCGTTCGGCGTCAGGCGTTTTGTAGTGGAGATGTGAACCATCTCCATAGAGAATAATGTATTTTTTCCCCTCTAGCGTTTTGGGGCGTCGCGCTTCAGGCGACAAAACGCTCAGGTGTGAATGCAGCCTAAAAGATCCTGCATGTCTCCCCTGTATTTCACTGAATGTTTTGCAAAACATCTTACACCGGCAAAGCGAGCCGGGGACACTGAGAACGTGACCCGAATGTGACGTTAGAGACGTTGTCTTTCGGGTCACTGCAAGAAGGGGAGGAGAGCGAACGTGTGTCCGCTCTTCTCCTTC
Organism: Rana temporaria; assembly: GCF_905171775.1. Classification (NCBI taxonomy): domain Eukaryota; kingdom Metazoa; phylum Chordata; class Amphibia; order Anura; family Ranidae; genus Rana; species Rana temporaria. Next base: position 121,708,684 of record NC_053490.1, on the reverse strand, counting down.
CCCTCTACCCACTCGCACCCTCCATGACTGTCCCAGGCCAGCCAGCAAGCGGAGCCCAGTAAGCATGGCAGGAGTACACATGCGGGGGGGTGCCGGTACTGGGCAGGGCTGTCTTAATGAGAGGGCACACCTGGGCACTGCCCAGGGGCCCCAGCTGCATGTGGGGCCCCTGCACTTTCCCCAAAGCAGCTTGTCCTTGAGCCCATGCTGCCCCGAAAATAGCATACTAGCTCATTATGAATTACTTACCTCGGATCGAAGCCCCTGCAGCTGTCCTCGTACACCACTCCGATGACCAACATCTCTCCCGGGGGTTACTTCCAGGTATCGCAGCTCCGGCGCTGTTATTGACCGTACGTGCCATTGCTTCAGTTTGCCCCAGTGCGCATGTACCAATGACATCGGCACATGCAGGGGACAGGGGATATCTCCTAAACCGTGTTTAGGAGATGTCCTGGGTAGCTACAGGTAAGCCGTATTATAGACTTACCTGTAGCATAAAGTGGTCTGTAAGGGTTTAATGCGGAGCTCCCCCCAAAAGGGGAAGCTCCCCTTGTCTGCCTCCTACCTACTTGATGTCTGTTTACCTGCACTGTCTCCATTGTAGGGGACCCAGAGCATTACTTTGCCCAGGGGCCCATGATGCTATTAAGATGGCCCTGGTACCGGGGGTGTGTGAGAGCGATCAGGCGGCAGCGCTGCCGCCCAAACGCTCTCACCTGACATGCAGGAGTCTGCCTGGCAGATTCACACACAATCCCAGTGGCTGCAGCCAACGGATTGTGTGCAATACCCCCTGCTGTATGGACCTGGCGGTGAAAGGGTTAAAGCAAAATAGACAGCACAGTACTTGTGCTGTGTAATCTGGCCCCCTCTAAACTGTAAAAAAAAATTAAAAAAATAACCTGAACCTGGCAGTTCCTGTATGCCCTCTCTAAACAGACCATGAAAATCAGGGCTGCTCCGCCCTGATCACCGTGGTCAAAGTATGTCCCTCCGTCATATGTATTTGTCCCCTCTGCTCTCCTCTCACCCCCCTAACCCCCTCCTTCCTTCCTGTCTGTTTCTGTCTCCGGCCCGCCCCCCGCCACCCCACCCGCCACTATTCTTGTAAAATAAAAACTTTAAATCTCTATTAGAGGCTGGCATAGCACACTATGTCAGTAGTTTTAAAAAACTAGTGTTCTAAATACCAAATTTGAGCTGTCTTCAGGCTGGTCACGTGACTCGTGGCCGCTTTACAGCTCTGATACAGAGCTTCTGCGAAGGAGACGCGTGGCCACTTGATCTTCCCAGCTGACGTCAGAGGGAGATTACGGCCCCTCCCGCAGAAAACATCCATCGGAGCTGTAAATTTGGTATTTAGAACACTCGTTTTTTAACCACTTAAGCCCCGGACCTTTAGGCAGCTAAATGCCCAGGCCAGGTTTTGCGATTCGGCACTGCGTCGCTTTAACAGACAATTGCGCGGTCGTGCGACGTGGCTCCCAAACAAAATTGGCGTCCTTTTTTCCCCACAAATAGAGCTTTCTTTTTGTGGTATTTGATCACCTCTGCGGTTTTTATTTTTTGCGCTATAAACAAAAATATAGCGACAATTTTGAAAAAAATGCAATATTTTTTACTTTTTGCTATAATAAATATCCCCCAAAAACATATATAATTTTTTTTTCCTCAGTTTAGGCCGATACGTATTCTTCTACCTATTTTTGGTAAAAAAAATCGCAATAAGCGTTTATCGATTGGTTTGCGCAAAATTTATAGCGTTTACAAAATAGGGGATAGTTTTATTGCATTTTTATAAAAAAAAATTTTTTTACTACTAATGGCGGCGATCAGCGATTTTTTTCGTGACTGCGACATTATGGCGGACACTTCGGACAATTTTGACACATTTTTGGGACCATTGTCATTTTCACAGCAAAAAATGCATTTAAATTGCATTGTTTATTGTGAAAATGACAGTTGCAGTTTGGGAGTTAACCACAGGTGGCGCTGTAGGAGTTAGTGTTCACCTAGTGTGTGTTTACAACTGTAGGGGGGTGTGGCTGTAGGACTGACGTCATCGATCGCGTCTCCCTATAAAAGGGATGACTCGATCGATGCAGCCGCCACAGTGAAGCACGGAGAAGCCGTGTTTACATACGGCTCTCCCCGTTCTTCAGCTCTGGGGAGCGATCGCGACGGAGCGGCTATAAACGAATAGCCGCGCCGTCGTCTCGGATCGCTCCCCGCGGGAATCCCGATCGGACCCCCGACCCGCGGAAAGGCGGGGACGTACATGTACGCCCATCTGCCTGTACGTGCCATTCTGTGGACGTACATATACATGCGGCGGTCGGGAAGTGGTTAAATCTACTGACATAGTGTGCTATGCCAGCCTCTAATAGAGGGGCTGGCATAGTCTTATATAAATGGGTTAACAAACCCTTCAATGGCTTCAAATGAATTGAGCATAAACAGCAATACAAATGAAAGGCGGAACTCAGAGATAAGCAAATATTGTCTAAATACAAGAGTCCTCTGTATTTGTACTTGAAAACCGGTGTGCTTGGTGTATTATTTCCAGATCTGTGTAGCAATCCAGTGTGAAACACAGATTGGAGTCAAGCCATCCGACAGTTGCCAATCAGTGGTCAGACAAGTTTTTTTGGTTGGATATACAACACAGAAATACTAGATCTAACATAATGAAATATATAAAATAATGATTACACAGAGTTGTCACACATACACTTCCTCTCTCTAACATTTACAATACGGTATGATTTTACTGTGCAAATTTAATGGGGTTGTAAAGTTTCATTTTTTATTTTCTAAATAGGTTCCTTAAGCTAGTGCATTGTTGGTTCACTTACCTTTTCCTTCGACTTCCCTTCTAAATGTTTTTTTCTTTGTCTGAATTTCTCACTTCCTGTTCCTCCTCAGTAAGCTTACCCCCATCATCCAAGCCATTCTGGCTGGGGTCGGTCAGCCAGAACAGCTTACCGAGGAGGAACAGGAAGTGAGAAAATCAGACAAAGAAAACAAAGAAAAACATTATTTAGAAGGGAAATGGAAGGAAAAGGTAAGTGAACCAACAATGCACTAGCTTAAAGGAACCTATTTAGAAAATAAAAACAAACCTTTACAACCCCTTTAAAGATCGAGAGCCCCAAATATCAACCCATTGGTTACAAACTGAGATTTTTGCACTACTAAATGGGTTAAAAACAAAATCTTCCATTGGACCAATACATTTACAATGCAGATGTGTCATACACACCCCCCTCTATGATATCTACTGATACGCCGGCGTACTTTCAAATTACCCACGTCGTATCTTTAGTTTGAATCCATCTGGGTTCGATCCGACAGGCGTATGGCTTTGTACGCCTTTGGATCGTAGATGCAATACTTCGGTGTCCGCTGGGTGGAGTTCGCGTCGTTTTCCGCGTCGGGTATGCAAATGAGCTTTTTCCGACGATCCACGAACGTACGCGCGGCCGTCGCATTCTCTTACGTCGTCTCTAGTCGGCTTTTTCCGGCGTATAGTTAAAGCTGCTATTTTGCGGCTTATAGATAGACTTGCCATGTTAAAGTATGGCCGTCGTTCCCGCGTCGAAATTTGAATATTTTATTTTTTGCGTAAGTCGTCCGTGAATAGGGATGGACGTAAGTCACGTCTAAGTTGCAACGTCATTTCGCGCAAAGCACGGTGGGAAATTTTGAAACGGAGCATGCGCAGTTCAATCGGCGTGGGGACGCGCTTCATTTAAATGAATCACGCCCCCTACCCGCCGATTTGAATTCCGCCGCCAGAAATACACTACGCTGCCGTAACTTACGGCGCAAAATCTTCCTGGATTCGACTTAAAGCCAGGTAAGATACGGCGGCGTAGCGTATCTCTGATACGCTGCGCCTATCCAATTTTATGTGGATCTGGCCCAAAGAGTGACAAATATCAACCCATTGGTTACACAGGGACATTTTTGTAACACTTTAAAATGGGTTAAAAACAAAAACTCCAATCGGACCAATACGTTTACAACCCCCTCTATGATATCTTACAATATGATTTTACTGTGGAAATTTAAAGATACAGACACACAAATACCAACACATTGTTCAAAAAATCAACACTTTTCACATGTTCTAAATACTTAGAAATAAAATCTCCAATAGGAGCAACATATTTACATTTAAACCCCTTAATGCATAAGAGCTCATGAACACAGGGCATATTTACAGCTGCCTTTAGAAGCTTCAGACCGCCTGAGACCGGGCGGCAGCCTATAATGAACTCAGTGTGGCCGGTCATTGTGGAACCGCAGGCCAGCCCACGATGGGTGGCAGAGGGGGTCGCGGAGTGTGTGCCCTGTGCACACACACACCTGTTACGGGCAGCCCTGCAGTTACGAAATAAATGACCGGCCACACTGAATTCACATCAGAGCGGTTGTTAATTAAAGGTTGCCACCCGGTCCCAGCTGAGTCGGGTGTCCGGGTTTCTGGTGGTCCGAAACCCGGCCACCCGACTCCAAACCTGGGCTGTCAGTCGATCAGCACTTACAGCGCTGATCAACTGAAAATCTTCAAACAGTTCCTTTAAGAGAAATCGATCATTGGATGGACTTCCATGGAGCAGGAATGGCCATAGATGGATCCAAATTCATCTGGTACAGTAGGTACATTCGAAAATATGTAAACCCAACATTTTGCATTCCTGATAAGTGCCTGCTGTAGCATGTACATGAATGAAAAAGTATCCTGTTCTCTTTGTATTGCTTCCTTTGTGTGAAATCCTTGGTGAAACCCACGAGTCCCTCTACTTTCCTCTCTAAAACTGACCACACTAAGCAGAAGAGCACAGTGTGGTCAGTTTTCTGGATGTGCCGGTAGATGAGCCTGCCTGTCCTCCAATGATTAGAATTGCGCTGACAAGAATGCACAGCCATTCACTGGGAAGATTAGTGTCCTGTTATTTCTCCTCCTCCAGCTCTCTAAGCTCCTTATGCAGCTGAGAACAGAGGGAATGTGATCACTTCTAAAAAATGGAAAAGGGGATTTATATTTTTTTTAATTTTTAATTATAATTATAATTTTTTATATCTATACACAAATGTTTTGCCTTTCATTTCTATTTTCAATTGAATAGGTTATTTTATAAGGTAAGGTTCCACATATACTTTCAATCCATCTATGACCAGCTTTAGTCCCGATTCACACTTGTGCGATGCGCACCCCGCCGTGGGTGTCAATGTAAAGTTAATGACCCCCCAAATGGGTTCGCAGAGCGAACTGTGAAATCGGACAGGAATCGGATCGCAGAGGTCTGAACACCCATGCGATCTGATTCTGAAGCGGACCAAAAAAAGGTCCTGCGTCATTTTGGTGCGAATGCAATGCGATTTCAGCCTTACAAACTGTATGGCTGCATTTGCATCGCACAGACATCGCATGTGATGTACACAGCAATTCGGTGCGAATCACATGCGATGTCTAGCATTGCACTAGTGTGAACCCAGCCTTAAGCCCCATACACACGGTAGGACTTTTTGACAACAAACTTCAAAATGAGCAAGTTTTCAAAAAAATCCTACCGTGTGTACGCTCCATCGGACAACCTTTTCCGTTTTCATCGGACAAAAGTTCGCTCTGCAAACGGATAAACTTTTCGGCAACAAAAGTCCTACGATGCAAAGTCCTATCGTGTGTACAGAAATCCATCTGACTTTTGTCCGAAGTACAAACACGCATGCCCAGAGACAATGTTAACCACTTAAGACCCGGACCTTTAGGCAGCTAAAGGACCCGGACAGTTTTTGCGATTCGGCACTGCATCGCTTTAACTGACAATTGCGCGGTCGTGCGACGTGGCTCCCAAACAAAATTGGCGTCCTTTTTTTCCCACAAATAGAGATTTCTTTTGGTGGTATTTGATCACCTCTGCGGTTTTTATTTTTTGCGCTATAAACAAAAATAGAGTGATAATTTTGAAAAAAATTCTATATTTTTTACTTTTTGCTATAACAAATATCCCCCAAAAATATATCAAAACATTTTTTTTGCTCAGTTTAGGCCGATACGTATTCTTCTACCTATTTTTGGCAAAAAAAATTGCAATAAGCGTTTATCGATTGGTTTGCGCAAAATTATTAGCGTTTACAAAATAGGGGTTAGTTTTATTGCATTTTTATTAATATTTTTTTTTTTACTACTAATGGCGGCGATCAGCGATTTTTTTCGTGACTGCGACATAATGGCGGACACTTCTGACAATTTTGACATATTTTTGGGACCATTGTCATTTTCACAGCAAAAAAATGCATTAAAAATGCATTGTTTACTGTGAAAATGACAATTGCAGTTTGGGAGTTAACCACAAGGGGGCGCTGAAGGGGTTAAGTGTGACCTCATTTGTGTTTCTAACTGTAGGGGGTGTGGCTGTAGGTGTGACATCATTGATTGTGTTTCCCAAAAAAGGGAACACACGATCAATGACGGTGCCACAGTGAAAAACGGGGAAGCTGTGTTTACACACAGCTCTCCCCGTTCTTCAGCTCCGAGGACCGATCGTGGGACTCCAGCGGCAATCGCGTCCGCTGGTCCCACGGTCCAGATGACGTGGCAATCACGAAACGTACGTCGAGGCGCACTGGTTACGCACAATCTACGTACTTCCGATCACGCTGACCCTCTCTTCCTGAGAGGTGGAACGCACACTGGCTGCAGGCTTCCTGAAGCGTGGGACCGTCTCTCCATACGCCATCCAACGCCGACCAGCCTCAGTGCCGGGTTAAGGCACTTTTCAAGTAAGGGGCTATTTGGCGCTGCCTGTTTTATATATATTTTTTAAATAACGTTATTATTCTATGGCGATTTCTCTTTTTTGATTTACTTCATGTGGTGTGGAGTATGGCGATATTGAGACATCAAGAGCTACGTCTGGAATCTATGGTTATAACACATGCCTATTTGACCTCTTTTTAACTAAATGGGTCAACATCTTGTGGTAAGGTGCCATCCATGAGCACTTTTTTTGCGGTGATTACATTTTTCTCTTCTTGTGGTGGAGGTGGAAACCTGTACTGATTAAGTGGAATCATCCTTCAAGCATTTGTTTATTATTCACTGTTTGGACTTTTCTTCTGCACATTATTGGTTGAAGATACCTCCCTTATGAGAGTCTGCATTATGATGGACATTATTGTTTTGCAGTCATATTATCAATAATATTATTCACTTTATATTTTCTCACCATTTATGATGAATCATTGTTGCTGATTATTCACTATTGATTATCCATTATTTATTTATTTAAATTTAGATGATTAATTATCCCTAGCGCCCCCCTTTTTTCACTTATTCGCATTGTTACATATCACTGTAATTTTGGGGTAGCAGCTCAGGTTGTTTATTGAGGGCCAAATCTTCGAAGGAGATACGCAGGCGGAACTGCTGTTCAGCCTGCGTATCCCTGTGCCTATCTTTGGAAACGATCCTCAGAAGGATTTTTCCAAAGATAGGCAGAAGATCCGACATCTGTAATAGACTTACACTGTCGGATCTTAGGATGCAGTACCGCATCCGCCGCTGGGGGCATTTCGAGTCGAAATGCCGCTTTGCGTATGCAAATGAGTACTTAGGCAGATCCACAAAGCTTTTTAGCTTTGTGTTTTCTGCGTAAGTTACGTTTTGCATGCGTAAAATTAGGGATGCTTTTACAAGGCCTAAACTGTTTAGACCTTGTAAAAACAAACCTTTTTTTCGATCGCCGCGATTTTTTTTAAATTTCGAATTTTTTTTCCCGGCGCGTAACTTTTTTTTACCCGACGCAACTTTATTGTCCCGTCGCGATCCACAAAGCCCGGCGTAAAGTACGTTCGCGCGATGCACGTCGGGAAAAATGACGTCACACGCATGCGCCGAACGTCCGGCGCGGGAGCGCGCCTCATTTAAATAGAAATCGCCCACTCGATCAGACGACCGCCTTGCGACGGAGGCACTTAAGTTACACGGCGTGTAATTTCTAGGTAAGTGCTTTGTGGATCGGGCACTTAGGTAGAAATTTTACGCCTGTGTAACTTAACTGCTGAAAGTTAAGTTAGGCAGGTTTTTTGAGGATTTGGCCCTATATTTTTATTCTTCTATTTAATTTTGGCACGAGATTCTACCTCCAATAGCAGAAGTTGACCAAAGGGTGGCGGTAAAGAGCAGAAAAACCACGTGATGTTGGGAAAGTTGGCAGAAAAGTCCTGCCCTGTGTATGCTATGGGTGTGCCCGACCAACTCCCTTCAAACAAAAATCCACGGAAAAGTTTTGTTTGAAGTCCGATTGTGTGTATGAGGCTTAAGACCAGCTCCACAGACTATAAAACTGCAAGAAATGCCAGCTAGAATTTTTTTTTACCTATTTATTTTATTGCAATATTGAAGAACAAACTTAGTTAGCTTTCCATGGCTGTTTTGTATATATTGGATATAAATTGAGAGGCCCACTTCTCTATCCATAAGTTGGGACATGTGGTCATAGAAGGTTCATGTGAAAAATAAACAACCGAATCATATGCTTGTCTCAAGTCATTTCCGCAGGTGTTCTCTAGAGATCAATTTGCCCACTCTGTTAAAATTAACTTTTCTAATACAAAGTAAACATTCATTAGATAAGATATAAAGGAACAATTATCTGAAGGCTGACTGCACCTAAAACCAGATCTCAGGTGTATAGATTCTGCCTGTCTGCACACGGCCTGTGGTCACAGCTACAATAGTGCTTGAGGAACTCCCAACTGTCTCCAACTGTCCCTGATTCGGAACAATGTCCCTCTGTCCCTCTTTCCTCCTCATTTTGGTCTGATCCATATAGTTGTATATAAAATGCACTTTTTATCTTCCAAAAAGTGTTTCCCGGTGCTAAGCCTTTCATCCAATTTCTAAATTGCTGTTTTGTACATTTCAAAAGCCAGTATAAAGGAATAGTAGTGGTATAAAAAAAAGGCACTTGTGGATTTAAAGCGTAATTCCCCTTTTGTGGAGAAACCCCCCCAGGGTTTTTTTATGTAGGGAAGGGAGTAACCACTCCAGGTGGGTGTGTTGAGAAGATCAGGAAATCAAGGGTGCTGACAATGCACAAAGCAATTGATATGAGGAAAATTGGGATGGACAGCCGCACTTTATTGTAAAAAAGGATAAAAATGCACTACAAAACAAGCAGAACTCAAGGAAAACAGCCTACGTGTTTCACACTCCAATTAGTGCTTAGTCATGGCTTTTTTTTTTATGTACATTGCAAGGATTTTCAACCACTTTGCGCCTGCGCTATAGAAAAAAGACGTCTACAGCACGTCGCTCAATTGCCGGGAGGGCATCCCTGGACGTCCTCATGTTTACTAGTTCCCTGCGAGAGAAAAATATGTGCCGCCATATCACGCGGGTGCCGATGCGCGTGCCTGGTGGCCACGATGTCTGCCAGGTAACCCGCGATCGGCTTTTACAGAGCCAAGGACGTGGATCTCTGTGTAAAAACACAGAGATCTACGTCCTGTCAGGGAGAGGAGACCGATGGTGTGTCCCTTGTACATAGGGACACCGATCGGTCCCCTCCCCCAGTCAGTCCCCTCCCCCCCACAGTAAGAATCACTCCCAAGGAACACATTTAACCCCTTGATCACCCCCTAGTGTTAACCCCTTCCCTGCCAGTCACTTTTATACAGTAATGAGTGTGTATTTATAGCACTGTTTGCTGTATAAATGTGAATAGTCCCAAAATAGTGTCAAAGGTGTCCGATCTGTCTGCCGCAATATTGCAGTCCTGACAAAAACCGCAGATAACTGCCATTACTAGTAAAAAAAAAAAAAAATTATAAATCTATCCCCAATTTTGTAGGCGCTATAACTTTTGCGCAAACCAATCACTATACACTTATTGCAATTTTTTTTACCAAAAATATGTAGAATACATATCGGCCTAAACTTTAAAAAAAATAGTATTTTTTAAAAAAAATTGGGATATTTTTTTATAGCAAAAAGTAAAAAATATTGGGCTAGATTCAGATAGCCCGGCGTAATTTTCTGCGGGCGTAACGTATCTCAGATAGGTTACGCCGCCGTAATTTAGGGCGCAAGTTCCGTATTCATAAAGAACTTGCGCCCTAAGTTACGGCGGCGTAGCGTATGTGGTCCGGCGTAAGCCCGCCTAATTCAAATGTGGATGATGTGGGCGTGTTTTATTCAAATTTAGTGTGACCCCACGTATTTGAAGTTTTTTACGAACGGCGCATGCGCCGTTCGTGAAAGAATCCCAATGCGCATGCTCGAAATTACGCCGCAAATCGCCAATGCTTCAGACGTGAACGTAACTTACGTACAGCCCTATTCGCGAACGACTTACGCAAACGACGTAAATCTTTCAAAATTCGACGCGGGAACGACGTCCGTACTTAACATAGGATACGCCTCATATAGCAGGGGTAACTTTACGCCGGAAAAAGCCTAACGTAAACGACGTAAAAAAATGCGCCGACGTAAATTCTTTCTGAATCTAGCCCATTGTGTTTTTTTCAAAATTTTCAGTCTTTTTTGTTTATAGCGCAAAAAATAAAAAAACTGCAGAGATGAGCAAATACCACCAAAAGAAAGCTCTATTTGTGGTAAAAAAAAGGACGTCAATTTTGTTTGGGAGCCACGTCGCACGACCTTGCAATTGTCATTCAAAGCGTGACAGTGCTGAAAGCTGAAAATTTGCCTGGGCGGGAAGGGGGTGAAAATGCACGGTATTGAAGTGGTTAACAACCTTTGTTGCAGATGCCTACCTTTTGTTAGTCTGAAATAATCTCTGTGTGTTTGTCTGTGTCTCTGGGCCGGGTGGGTCTAATGGGAGTGGTTTCATAATTATCAGTCAGCTGGGCAGCTGCAGAGCACTAATGAGGAAATCTGCTGGGCCTGCATCCCTTTAGATGTGATTTCCTATTGGAAATATCTCACCAAAAATTAATTTTTTGTTGCAGGGGATGCCTAAATCTGACCAGTTTTTCTGACGGTAAAACTGTGAGGAAAGCTTTTAGCCAGGAATCCCGGCCGTGTGTATGCTCTTCGCAGTTTTTCCGATGGGAAAACTGCCCATAAACCGCCGGACAAAAAAAGAGAACCAGTTCTTCGTCCGGCGGTTTTTGACAGTTTCCCTATGGGAAAAACTGCGATGGAGCATACACACGAACAGGGTTCCCGGCCATCGCAGTTTTCCTGTCGGGAAAACCGGCCGTGTGTAGGGGAAAGACTGAACTGAGCAGGTTGTCATGATTAGGCGTCGGGCTTGAAGACCAGTAGCTATAGCAGTTGCGGGAATTTTACAGGTATACAGGCAGTCACTTCTGGCAGATGACACAGGCTCAACTGTGCAGAGTCTAAGGCTGCATTCACACCTTGACGTACCTAATCGCGGCGTTTTGTCCCGCGAATTGCGGCGTTTTGTACCGCGATTTGCGGCGACAAAACGCCGCGATTGTGAATGCAGCTTACCCCCAGGTCCACATCTCCTATGCCGAAAGCCGCCTGAAAAAAAGGTCCGGGACTTGTTTTCAGGCGGCAGGCGTACGGTGTTCGGCGTGGAGATGTGAACCATCTCCATAGAGGGCAATGTAAAATCATCCCTCCAGCGTCTTAGGGGCTGCTGCGGCGTCGCACTTCAGGCGTATATACGCCTAGGTGTGAACGGAGCCTAAGTACCAGCTGGTGTTCACCAGAGCTCCTGATGGTGGAGATGGATTTAGCTGCAAGCTAGTACCAGGTCGCAGTCCTCAGGTTTGCCCCACCAGGGTGTGAGCAAGCCGGGGTCCAGTAGCGGATAAGCAGATAAGGGTTAAACAGCAGTGTGGTCAATAAACAAGCCAAGAGGTCAATCACAAGTGGTTGCAGGTTGGGATCAGGCAGTAGAGAAGTCCAGGAACAGGCCGAGGGTCAAACATGAGTGGTTGCAGGTACAGATGGCAGCTGGGCAGACAAATAGCAAGGCACTGGCTGGGAAGGCACAATAACCTGGCAAAGAGGAAGTGCTGAGACAAGGCTTTTATAGGAAGTTCATGGGAGGAGCAAGGGAACAAGGGAACTGTCCAGCATCCCAGATAGCTCAGTGGGAAGAGCCAATGCCAGACACAGAAGAGGTCCCAGGTACAAGCCCAGGTCCTGACACAGGTTCTGGGCTTTTCCCGTCAGAAATCCTGTACATGTGTACGAGGCATCAGGCAGACTTCTGGAAAAATTGGTGAGCCAATCACACAAGCAGGAAATGATGTTTCTAGGGAGTGGTCAGTACACACTTTGTGTACAGAACAACTCCAGGTAGCCATATTGCATTGCACATATAGAAATTTACAGAGGCTGCAGATTGAAAAGGAAAGGTCATTTTTTCTATAACATTCAATTACAATATGACTTGTATCGCAATTGTGCACGCTATATTATTTCTTCTTTATTTGCTATTTTTTCCCTCACGGAAGTGGAGTTACCTTCATTTTTTTGTATAATTCTGCTTTAACCACTTGCCGACCAGTCGCCGTCATTATACGGCGGCAGGTCGGCTCTCCTACGCGAATCGCCATACCTGTACAGCGGTTCGCACAGTTGCGGGCCGGCGTGCTCTAACTGCACGCTGTGGGAGCGTGCCCTCGGTGTCCTCGGATGGACTTGATGTCCGCCGGCGACCTGCGGTCACCTAGTACAGAGGCAGAACGGGGATCAGCCAGTGTAAACACTCGGATCCCCATTCTGCCAGATGACATGTCAGAGATCTACTGTTCCCAGTGATCGGCAACAGCAATCTCTGTCATGTCTCAGTGAGCCCATCCCCCCTACAGTTAGAACACAACCAGGGAACACACTTAACCCCTTGAACGCCCCTAGTGTTAACCCCTGCCCTGCCAGTGTCATTTTACGTTGATTACTACATTTTAATAGCACTGATCAATGTAATAATGTCCCCAAAAAGTGTCATTTGGTGTAAGAAAATCTCCACCGCAATGTTGCAGTCCCGCTAAAAATCGCAGATCGCCGCCATTACTAGTAAAAACATTAAAAAAAGTTCCTAAATCTATCCCATAGATTTGCGCAAACCAATCAATATACACCTATTGCGATTTTTCTTTTACCAAAAATATATAGAAATTTTTTTTTTTGGTCTAAACTGATGAATAAATGTGTTTTTTATATATTTTTTTGAGACATGTATAATAGCAAAAAGTACAAAAAAAATATTTGTTTGCTTATAGCGCAAAAAATAAAAACAGCAGAGGTGATCAAATACCACCAAAAGAAAGCTCTATTTGTGGGGGGAAAAAGGACATCAATTTTGTTTGGGTACAACATCGCACAACCGCGCAATTGTCAGTTAAAAAATGGCCTGGTCATTAAAGAGGAAGTAAACCCTTTGAAACTTTTCCCCCCAAAAAAACCTGCTAGAGAAAGGCATAATGAGCTAGTATGCATAGCATACTAGCTCATTATGAATTACTTACCTGAGATCGAAGCCCCCGTAGCGACCCTCGTTCCCCTCCTCCGCCGCCACCATGATACCCGGAGTGACTTCCGGGTATCGTCGCGACTGGCCGGAGCAGCGATGATGTCACTCCCACGCATTCGCATGGGAGCCATCAGGGACGGCATGGTCCTATTCATTAACAGCACACTCATTGCGCCTGCGCCGTTGTCTATGCCACGCATGCGCCGTAGACATCGGTACAGTATTTTCTTCAAATATCTCCTTAACCACGTAGGTGTAGGAGATATTTGTTGCACCTACAGGTAAGCCTTAATCTAGGCTTACCTGTAGGGCCAAGTGGTTTGTAAGGCCCCATACACACGACCGAGTTTCTCGGCAGAATTCAGCCAGAAACTCGATGGCAGACGTATTCTGCCGAGAAAACCGGTCGTGTGTACACTTTTCGCCGAGGAAACCGATGAGGATCTCGTCGGGCCAAAAAGAGAACATGTTCTCTATTTCCTCGTTAGTCAATGGGAAAAGTTGGCTCGGCGAGATCCTCAGCGGCTTCACAAGGAACTCGACGAGCAAAACGATGTGTTTTGCCTGTCGAGTTTCTCGGACATGTGTACGGGGCCTTAGGGTTTACAACCACTTTAAGAGGGCAAATCCTTCCGGCCCTTAAGTGGTTAAGGGGGCGTGGCAGGGGTGTGTGTCCTATACCTACATACTTTTCCTAATAGGTGTCCCTCGTTCCCATCTCAAAAAAGTTGGGAGGTATGGGAATGTGTATCAAATGAGTGTTTAACTATTGCATATTGGGAACTTTAGATTTACATATAACCTCCATTCTGACATAGTGGTGGAGATTTACTAAAACTGGACCACACAGAATCTGGTGTAGCTGTGCATGGGAGCCAATCAGCTTCTAACTTCAGCTTGTTCAATAAAGCTTTGACAAAAAAAAAAAAAAACCTGGAGGCTGCACCAAATTCTGTGTGCACCAGTTTTATTAAATCTCCCGCATGATCTTTACTGGATGTACCCTCTGCTTACACCCTTTACTCATCACATGCCCAATTTAAATGGTCCGGGTTTTTAAAACGCTCACACATGACTGCACGCCAAAATGATTCATTTTAGAGTGCGCTGGTGTCCGTTCTGTGCCTGCGGGGGAGGCAGTGCTTTGCATAATAAAAAACGCAAGGCATTGTTTACTCAGAGCTGACATCAGGGAGCTCCGTGCAGAAAAATACAGCATTTCTCCACACTACAAATGACACCAGCATTGTGCTGTAAATAGGGCGCATAGAAAACAATTGCCTGTGGTGACCGGTGTGGATCTGGTCACTGACAGTCACTGCGCATGGTGTGAAAGAGCCCTTAAAGAGGAACTACAGTCTGCTCACATAATTTGTAATAAAAACATCTTTGTCCTTCTGAAGCTTCCCTTCAACCACTTTGCATATTATTTTATATATACTGCGATTCTGTACTTGCCAAATATGCTGCAGAAATCTCCCTCCACTGCATCCATTTTGACTGTGGGCAGCTGAAGCTGCTGCCTGTTCACTTCCTGGATTTATACACACACACACACAGAGACACACCTACAGCTCTGCAGCCCTGCAGCTTTCATTGGCCCTCTTTTGACTCATCACCCCTCTCTTCCTGGCAAACTCTCATGAGAGTGAGAGAGCTGTGCATGATGTCATAAGCCTAGGCTTTTTACCAGACAAGAAACAGGAAGTGGGCTGTATAAGGTATTTACTGACAGAAAAAACAAGTTTTAATATCCAAAGTTAAAACAACAGAAAATGTAATCAATGGAAATTTGAAAAAATGACTGAAGGTTCGCTTTAAAGTGATTGTAAATGATCGTCTTGTAAAACCACCCACTCAGTTTAAAATAGAAATGAGAGGCAAAACATGTTTGTATTGATATAAAAAAAAACATTATAAATACCGCCTATCAATGCCACCGCTTCATGCCACCTATCAGTGTCCATCAATGCCCATCAGTGCAGTCCATCAGTGGCACATATCAGTGCCCATCAGTGCAGCCTATCAGTGCAGCCTCATCAGCGCACATCCGTGAAAGAGAAAAATGTCCCGTTTGCAAAATTTTATAACAAAATCTAAAAAACATTTTGTTTGATCATTTTTGTTTGTTTAGCAAAAAAATACAGTGGTGATTAAAGCGGAGGTTCACACAAAAAGTGAACCTCCGCTTTTTGGATCCCTCCCCCCCCTCCGGTGACACATTTGGCACCTTTCAGGGGGAGGGGGGTGCAGATACCTGTCTGAGACAGGTATTTGCACCACTTCCGGGTCTGATCCCCGCGGGGAATCCAGCCTGTGACGTCACTCCCCCGCTGTCTTCTGGGAAACACTGTTCCCAGGAGAGAGCGGGGACCAGTGACGGTGCACCGCGATCCTCGCGCATGCGCAGTAGGAATCGGGCAGTGAAGCCATCAGGCCTCACTTCCTGATTCCCTCACCGAGGATGGCGGCGGAAGCAGCCGGGGACCGAGCGATTGCTCAGCCTCGGCTGCTGACATCGCGGGCGCGCTGGACAGGTAAGTGTCCATTTTTTAAAAGTCAGCAGCTGCCATATTTGTAGATGCTGACTTTAAAAAAAAAAAAAAAAAAAAACGGCGGAACGCTTTAAATACCAAAAAAGGCTCTATTTGTGTGAAAAAAATATAAAAATGTCATATGGGTACAGTGTTGCATGACCACGCATCTTTCATGCAAAATGTGAGAGCGCTGAAAGCTGAAATTGGCCTGGGCAGGGAGGGGTTTTAAGTGCCCAGTAAGCAAGTGGTTAAATCAGCCCCCGGGACAGTACGCCCAACGAATGAACAGTTCTCTTGTGCTGGTGGCTTCTAAGCTCATTGAAATGTTCAGTCCTCTGCCCCCACCCCAAATACCCCTACAGCTGTGATCTTCTGGTGCTGCAGGGGTAAATACAAGTGGCTGGACCCAGTCAAATGCACTTGTCAAAGGTGCCAGCTATGCCCTCCCTTTCAACCCACCTCCTCCCTTCATAAAAGCTGTACTATTACTTCCGCTCTATGAATAGAGTGGGCAGACCTTTCATTCACCCACTCATCCTCCATTCATGGAGTTCCCTTTGTTGGGCAAAGCAACAATACCGCTTCTATGAATGGAGGAGGGGGCACTTTTGATGAGTACCTTTGACTGGGTCCAGCCCCTTGTATTAACCCTCACATCACCAGAAGATCACGGCTGTGGAGGTCGGAGGAATGACAGGCTTCAGGTAACTTGAGAGTTCAATGTAGCATGACAAGTCGCACCCTATTAACTGCAATGGAACCGCTCTAATTGGTGCGACTCGGAAAAAGGTTCCTGCACTAGTTTGGTGCGACTTCATCGTGACTTGCATTGACTTCTGTTAATGAAGTCGCAAGCAAGCCGCAATGAAGTTGCGCGGGATGTCGGCTATCAAAGTCGTGCGTAGGTGTAAACTGGCGCTTATTATCTCATGTTTTGAGTGTAAACACAGTGTACTTGTATTATGTGGTCATCAGTATTCATGTCTGAACCTGCCAACTACTGACTAGAGACACGGTTTCAAAAATAGAATTCATGTTCATACATCATTCATAAAACCCTAAGGCTGGATTTGCGCTGTACCGTACGGTAGCGCACATGCTTAGCTGTCAATTAGCCCATATAGTACTTTTCATTTCCCCTTCACATAGATGTGAAGCAGCCCCATTGGAAAGAATGGGATTTCTACTTGGAATTCATTAACATGTAGCAAAATGCATGAAAACAGACCGGAAAACCTGGGTGTAAACATACCTGGACTTACCTCATCTAATCTACCTTTTTATACTGAATGTAATAAACCTAAACCAGCGTAACCAGCCTGTAACCTTTTCCTTATCATCAGTCTTGTCATATCCTGGCTGCATGGGGAGCTTATGTTGTAAATGTTATGTCAGTAATATAGGCCTAATGTCAACCATTACAACGATCGATGACATCAGCCTAACTGGCTTAAAGGAGAAGTCCAGCCTGAGCTCGTTTGGCTGGGCTTCTCCCCTGGGTCAGAGGAGTGAAGTCCGCTCTCCGCTGATGTCACTGCCATCAGTCGAGGCTCCGCGTCATCCCGACTTAGAAAGTCTGGATCTGCCAGCTGCCTTGATTGATGGCAGTCTCAGCAACCTGCTGAGACGGCCGCTCTCCACCCCTCCACAGCTCATCGCTCCAATGAGTGTGGAGGAGCAGAGAGGAGAGACACTGACTGACAGGCAGCAGCTCTCCTCTCAGGGAGGAGTGAGAACCGAGCCATCGGCGATGTTCGGTGGCTCGGTTCTCAGTACAGAGACAGCGGGGGGACAGATGCTGCATCCACATAGGTAAGTATGAATCTAAAATAAAAAAAATATACTTCTCTTTTAATTAATATTTGCTTTGCTAACACAGAACCGCCTCTGAGCCAATCAGAAAGCGCGGATGTAATATCGGTCACCTGATAGGCTGAAGGCAGAAGCGACCACTTTGGCCGCCGTGCAGAACAGGAAAAAGACGCGCATGGAGGACACAGGAGCCATTGCCGCCCGCCACCACGATGGGGTAAGTGCCGGGCAGACAGCAGGAGGGCGAGTGGGCACAGAGGCTGCATATTATTGGCACAGAGGCTGCAATTGATGTGGCACAGTTGGCTGCATTTGCTGGGCACAGTGGCTGCATATTATGGGCACAGAGGCTGCAATTGATGGGGCACAGTTGGCTGCATTTGCTGGGCACAGTGGCTGCATATTATGGACACAGAGGCTGCAATTGATGGGGCACAGTTGGCTGCATTAGCTGGGCACAGTGGCTGCATACTATGGGCACAGAGGCTGCAATTGATGGGGCACAGTTGGCTGCATTTGCTGGGCATAGAGGTTGCATATGATGGGCACAGTTGGCTGCATATGATAGGCACAGTTGGCTGCATTTGCTGGGCACAGTGGCTGCATATGATGGGCACAATGTCTGCATTTGATGGCACTGTGGCTGCAAATGATTGCACAGTGGCTGCAATTGATGTTTTTGTTTCAGTATTTTTCAGAATTTTTCAGTTCGTTTGCACCCCCCAAAAAAATTGGAGCACCAGCCACCACTGTATGTGAACCCAGGGTTAATTGGTGCATGTCCTGCCCTTGGTGCACCTCTCTTTTGCTGAAGGGCCCAAGACCCTGGCATCATCTGCCTCCTGGCCCTGCACACAGCACTTGTCCTGTATTATTATATCAGGGTAAGTTATCGGTACTGGAACCCCATAGACACCCCTGTCTATGGGGTGTCCTGCTCCCTGTCAGATTTAGGGGCGCCCCCTGCGGTGGTCGGTGCGCGGTGGTATCAGGGTAAGTTCTCGGTACGGGAACCCCATAGACACCCCTGTATATGGGGCGTCCTCCTCCCTGTCAGATTTAGGGGAGCCCCCTGTGGTGGTCGGTATGCAATGGTATCAGGGTAAGTTATCGGTACGAGAACCCCATAGACACCCCTGTATATGGGGCGTCCTCCTCCCTGTCAGATTAAGGGGTGCCCTTTGTGGTGGTCGTGTGCAGTGGTATCAGGCTAAGTTATCGGTACGAGAACCCCATAGACACCCCTGTATATGGGGCGTCCTCCTCCCTGTCAGATTTAGGGGAGCCCCCTGTGGTCGTCAGTGTGCAGTGGTATCAGGCTAAGTTATCGGTACGAGAACCCCATAGACACCCCTGTATATGGGACGTCCTCCTCCCTGTCAGATTTAGGGGTGCCCCCTGTGGTGGTCGGTGTGCAATGGTATCAGGGTAAGTTATCGGTACAGGAACCCCATAGCTACCCCTGTATATGGGGCGTCCTCCTCCCTGTCAGATTTAGGGGTGCTCCCTGTGGTAGTCGGTGTGCAGTGGTATCAGGGTAAGTTATCGGTACGGGAACTAATGTGTTACAATTGGCAATACACACAACACAGATTTGGCCTATAATAAAGAAAGAAAGCGACGGGGCTGATCAGCACCATAAATCTGGCCCATTTCCTAGGAAATCTTCCCAATGACAGATGTGTGCCGCCTGCCCATGGAGATCAGAGGAGGCCCTCCTCCTCCATATACATCTATACATATCTATATATATACTGTATATATGTAATGTCCAGGCAATGAATGGCTCACACCCAGGATGGAGCTCTGATCACCAGCCTGACTATTCATCATCATCAGATCACATGACAGTCCTACATAGGACAATACATCGCTACGGCCAGTGGCAGCGATGGTGGGTGTGATGGCGCAGTGTATGTATATCTATGTACATCTATGCGGTATGGTGAGTCCTGCAATCAGTGACATCCATCTACAGCGGCACACAATGGATCTGATAGAGATCTCAGACACACAATGGACTCTTCTCCACCCGATCAGAGGACAGCACCCACCCACCCGCTCCATGTATCCCGAGATCAGAGGGTGCTGAGGACTTACCTTATACAGGAAAGTCCCGCTACTGTATGTCCCAAAAGCAGCGTCCTCCGTCTTCTCCTTGTATCTCCGTCAGCATCTGTCTATGGGGTGTCCTACTCCTCCCTCCCTCCTTCCCCAGCTGTCAGATTTAGGGGCGCCCCCTGTGGTGGTCGATGTCCAGTGCAGGCGGCAATGACAGGGGTTTTCTTGATGGAAATGGGAGATGTAAATATACAGAGGCTTCTATTCCTGTATGTGTGCTGAGTACATCCCTGAAGGGAGCACATCCCACTCACCTTCGATTATAGACATCAGGGACACTCCCTACACAAGATGGAGGAGCTAGAGGGGGGCATGCTAAAAGGAATGACAGAAACAAATGCCCATAGACTTTAACAGGGAGATGGAATGCCCATAGGGAATAATGGAACAAAATGGAATGCCCAGGGACCGTTCTACCCACACCTCACCATGTACCCACTACACTGGGAGGTGTCCAGGGGGGGATAGAGCACAACCTGACCTAAAATGTACACAAAATACAAGCAGCCAGCTCTATATGGCGCCATTCACACACCAAACACAGGCTGTGCACTCTGCAAGGACAATACCATTCTCCTCACAGCTTAGTGAATGTGGTGAAGCTTCACTTTGTAAAGTATAGCCAATCAGGTGCAAAAGGAAAAAGAAAAACAGCATGTTAGCTCTCACATGATTGGATGATGGAAATCACCACATTTACTAAAACCCCTTTCACACTGGGGCGGTTTGCAGGCGCTATTGCGCTAAAATAGGCTCCTGCAAGCAAACCGACCTGAAACAGCGGCTGCTGTTTCTCCAGTGTGAAAGCCCCACATCTTTGGAGCAGTGTGTATACCGCTCCTCCACCGCTCCTGCCCATTGAAATCAATGGAACACCGCAGCTATGCCGCCGAAAATGCTCCTCTGCAGAGGCGCTTTGCAGTGGTTTTTAAGCCCTTTTCGTCCGCTAGCGGGGGGGGGGGGGTAAAACTAGCGGCCGAATAGCACCACAAAGTTAGCGGTAAAGCGTTGCTAAAAATAGCGGCGCTTTACCGCTCCCGCCCCAGTGTGAAAAGCGCATTAGCTCTGAGGAAAATAAGTCCAACTGGACTTGTAGAGTACTTGCCTTTAGTAAATCAACCCCGATATTGGCACGTTTCACCCGGGGGTTCAAGCGGGGGTGCTCTGGCTGAAGACAACTGCTTTGTCTGACCTTACCTGCACTGCAAACAGCTGTAGAAGCACAACGCGTGACCTCGTCATTCCTGTAGAACTGGAAACACTGGTGTACAAGCAGAAGTATCTGCTAACTCTTTAACCACTTAAGGACCGCCTCCTGCACATATACGTCGGCAGAATGGCACAGCTGGGCACATCCACGTACAGGTACTAGTACCCAGCCGTGGGTCGCGGGCGCGCGCCCCCCGCGACCTTGTCCGAAGCTCCGGGACTGCGGGACTCACGGACCCAATCGCCGCTGGAGTCCCGCGATCGGTCCCCGGAGCTGAAGAAAGGGGAGAACCATATGTAAACACGGCTTTCCCGTTCTTCACTGTGGCGGCAGCATCGATCGTGTCATCCCTTTTATAGGGGGACACAATCGATGACGTCACACCTACAGCCACACCCCCCTACAGTTGTAAACACACTTCAGGTCACACATAACCCCATCAGCGCCCCCTGTGGTTAACTCCCAAACTGCAATTGTCATTTTCGCAATAAACAATGCATTTTTAATGCATTTTTTGCTGTGAAAATGACAATGGTCCCAAAAATGTGTCAAAATTGTCCGAAGTGTACGCCATAATGTCGCAGTCACGAAAAAAATCGCTGATCACTGCCAATTAGTAGTAAAAAAATAATAATTAATAAAAATGCAATAAAACTATCCCCTATTTTGAAAACGCTATAAATTTTGCGCAAACCAACCGATAAACGCTTATTGCAATTTTTTTTACCAAAAATAGGTAGAAGAATACGTATCGGCCTAAACTGAAGGAAAAAAAATGTTATAAATATGTTTGGGGGATATTTATTATAGCAAAAAGTAAAGAATATTGCATTTTTTTCAAAATTGTCGCTCTATTTTTGTTTTTTAGCGCAAAAAATAAAAACCGCAGAGGTGATCAAATACCACCAAAAGAAAGCTCTATTTGTGGGGAAAAAAGGACGCCAATTTTGTTTGGGAGCCACGTCGCTCGACCGCGCAATTGTCATTTAAAGTGACGCAGTGCAGAATCGCAAAACGGGGCAAGGTCCTTTACCTGCATTTTGGTCCGGGTCTTAAAGCGGGAGTTCACCCATAAAAAAAATTTTACCCTTAGATTGAGGCTCATTTTGTCTAGGGGAATCGGCTAGTTGTTTTAAAATGGAAGCTGTACTTACTGTTGTAGAGAGCGATCTTCTCCGCCGCTTCCGGGTATGGTCTTTGGGCGTGGGCGTTCCTATTTTGATTGACAGTCTTCCGACACGCTTCCAACGGTCGCATCCATCGCGTCACGAGTAGCTGAAAGAAGCCGAACGTCGGTGCGGCTCTATACTGCGCCTGCGCACCGACGTTCGGCTACTTTCGGAAAATCGTGACGCGATGGATGCGACCGTCGGAAGCCTGTCGGAAGACTGTCAATCAAAGTAGGAACGCCCAGTCCCGAAGACCATACCCGGAAGCGGCGGAGAAGATCGCTCTCTACAACGGTAAGTACAGCTTCGATTTTAAAACAACTAGCCGATTCCCCTAGACAAAATGAGCAGGAATCTAAGGTTAAAAAACTTTATTTCCGGGTGAACCTCCACTTTAAGTGGTTAAGTACCAATTCAAACAGAAGGAAGCCCACAACTTGGTTACGTCTTCAATAGTCAGTCCTTTATTAGGAGCTCCAGTCAAAGAGGAGGCTTACACATTTCAGCTAGAAAGCCTTACTCATAGCAGTGCTATCAGCCGTCTAGGCGAAATGCGTAAACCTCCTCTTTGGGTTTCAGCATGTAGCTAATAAAGTACTGACTATTGAAGACGTAACCATGTTTCCGGTTTCCTTCTGTTTGGATTGGGACTGCAAACAGGCAGGGGTTGGATTAAACTCACGTTCCTGAAACTCGTCCCTACTTGGAACAAAAAGAATTTGGAGGTCATGGATTCCTGAAAACGCTTATGTTTTCTTGTGGAATACTGCTGCCTAGAAACAGAGAATAGCATGGATCTTTGATAAAAAAAAATTATCATTATTGTAGCACAGCCCTCACGTAGCAGCTGCAGATAAACAAGGATCCCCCACTTCTACACAGTCAGGCACACGGGATCTTCGCAGGCACACAATAGTCAGAAAACAGTCCATAGCATTGTTTTATTAGGGATTAACAACTTGGATAGGGATAGGGGGTTAATGGGATGCCCGCTTGTCTGTAACGAGAACTTCAGCGGCAAACTTCTCCCTCCTGCACACACTTGCTCTACTTTATACAGCTAAGGGGAATGTGACAGACTCCTCTGTCTTCAAGGGAGACTGGCTACATGTGGCAGTCTCCACCTTTTGTTAGTCCCCACCAGTGTTGCTTTGCTCACTCTGTCCTCTCTTTGCTCCTGTGCTCCAGAAAAAAATTCCTCCCTTGTTTATTTGGCAAGATCCTTTCAGCACCCGAGCCCCAGTCCAAGGCAGGACACCCCCCTCAGAGGCCACCGACAGCCTCCTCAACACTGTATTTTCATCTTCCACCCAACTGCCCCTGCTGGCATTACTCATCAATATTTAAAGGCTCCCAGACTCCTTGCCAGCTCCCCTCTGGGAATTGGCTGATGCCCTACAAAAATTCATGGCAGCCCCTCCTAGTCCCCACTCTCTAGTTCTAGAAAGTTCTCCAACCTTCCAGACACCAGGGGGAGGCACCAGAGAGCTGCCAAGATGAGTCATCCAGCCCCGGCCTCTAATAACCCTGACCCAATATAGTGACTTATATAGCACTAACATTCTGTGCAGCAATTTACAATAAAAAGGAGATTGTACAGCAGTGGTGGTTAACTTGAAAATTATGGAGGGTCTCAAGTGCAGCCCCTAACACTTCCATAGGGCCACCTAGAAGCAACACTGCAAAATGTATGGGCTATAGTGCACCATTTTTGCAGTGTATCGCAATCCACACTGAAGAAGTTGGCATATAATAACCCCCATCATTGATGTCAGGAGACACAATAATAAATCCCAACATTGGTGTTAGTGGCAATAGTAATAACCCTAGTCTCAGTAGATAAAACTGATAATAACGCCCAACATTGGAGTCAGTGAGTGCAACGATTAAGGCCAACTTTGAGTCAGTGGGGTAGATTCAGAAAGCAATTACGCCTGCGTATCCATAGATACGCAGCGTAATTGCTAAGTAGCGCCAGCGTATCTACTTTCTGTATTCAGAAAGCTAGATACGCCGACTGTAGCCTAAGATACAACTGGCATAAGTCTCTTATGCCGTCGTATCTTAGGGTGCATTCTGACGCTGGCCGCTAGGTGGCGCACCCGTAGTTGTCAGCGTAGAGTATGCAAATTGCATACTTACGCCAATTCACAAACGTACGCGCGGCCGGCGCTCGTTTTTACGTCGTTTGCGTACGTCGTTTTCGCCGTAAGGCTGCTCCTGCTATTAGGAGGCGCAGCCAATGGTAAGTATGGACGTCGTTCCCGCGTCGCGATTTTCAAATTTTGCGTCGTTTGCGTAACTCGTTCGTGAATGCCGCTGGACGCCATTTACGTTCACGTCAAAGCCAATGACGTCCTTGCGACGTCATTTACCGCAATGCACGTCGGGAAATTTTCCCGACGGAGCATGCGTAGTACGTTCGGCGCGGGAACGCGCCTAATTTAAATGATCCACGCACCTACGGGATCATTTAAATTACGCGCGCTTACGCCGGCCCCTTTTACGAAACGGCGCCGCAAATTACGGAGCAAATGCTTCGTGAATGCAGCGTAGCTCCAGTAATTTACGGAGGCGTAGCGTAAAAAACGATATGCTGCGCCGCCGTATCAGTGCGCACCCCTACCTGAATCTGGGCCAGTGGATGTAATAATAACCCCCAATGTTGGTGTCTGTGGACACAATAATAGCCCCCAACATTGGTGTCAGTGAGTGCAATGATGACATCCAGCATTGTGTTAGCGGACACAATAATAACCCCCAACATTGATGCCAGTGACTGCAATAATAACCTTAGAACTGGTGCCAGTGTACACAATAATAACCTCCAACATCATTGTCAATATGTGCAATAACAACCCCCAGCAATGATGTCAGTGGACTCAGTAATAACCCTCAACATTGGTGTCATTGAATGAAATAATAACCCCCAGCTTTGGAGTCAGTGGACGCAATAATAATCCCCAACATTAATGTCAGTCTGTGCAATAACAACCCAAAGCATTGGGGTGGATTCAGGTAGGGGCGCGCAAAACTGCGGTGGCGTAACGTATGACATTTACGTTACGCGGCCGCAAGTTTTACGGGCAAGTGCTTGATTCACAAAGCACTTGCCTGTAAAGTTGCGGCGGCGTAGCGTAAAAGGGGCCGGCGTAAGCGCGCGTTATTAAAATAATCCCGTAGGGGGCGTGGATCATTTAAATTAGGCACGTTCCCACGCCGAACGTACTGCGCATGCGCCGTGCCTAAAATTTCCCGACGTGCATTGCGGTAAATGACATCGCAAGGACGTCATTGGTTTCGACGTGAACGTAAATGGCGTCCAGCGCCATTCACGGACGACTTACGCAAACAGCGTAAAATTTTAAAATCGCGACGCGGGAACGACGTCCATACTAACCATTGGCTGGGCCTCCTAATAGCAGGAGCAGCCTTACGGCAAAAACGACGTACGCAAACGACGTAAAAAACGACCGCCGGCAGCACGTACGTTTGTGAATCGGCGTAAGTATGCAATTTGCATACTCTACGCTGAAAACTACGGGTGCGCCACCTAGCGGCCAGCGTCAGAATGCACCCTAAGATACGACGGCGTAAGAGACTTATGCCAGTCGTATCTTAGGCTACAGACGGCGTATCTAGCTTTCTGAATACAGAAAGTAGATACGCCGGCGCTACTTAGCAATTACGCGGCGTATCTATGGATACGCCGGCGTAATTGCTCTCTGAATCCACCCCACTGATGTCAGTGGACTCAATAATAACCCTCAACATTGGTGTCAGTGTATGCAATAATAATCCTCAACATTAGTGTCAGTGTGTGCAATAATATCCCTCAACATTCATGTCAGTGGATGTAATAATAACCCTCAACATTGGCATCAGTGGACACACTATTAACCTGCCTAGCGGTATTCCCGAGTGTGGCTCGGGGTGAGATTTTTGTGCTACAATGGGATTGCCTCGCTGGATGCTGGAAAAGGTTACTTACCTTTTCCCTGGGATCCAGCGATGTATTTCCGCAGTGCACGGCGGTCGGATGTTCCGCCTGATGCACTGTGTTGCCCTGATTCCGTTCTCTGCGACGTTACGACGCACGGGGGCGGAGATCAGCGCCAAATTCAAAAAAGTAAATAAACACAATACATACAGTATACTGTAACCTACTGTATGTAAAAAATACACACCCCCTTTGTCCCTAGTGGTCTGCCAGTGTCCTGCATGTACTTTTGTATAATAAAAACTGTTCTTTCTGCCTGCAAACTTTAGATTGTCCATAGCAACCAAAAGTGTCCCTTCAAAAATGGTTTTAGAGCAGCTAGAAAACAGTGATAATAAATTATAATCACTTGCAGAATTGAGCAATAGCGATTTGTGGGGAAATTTGTCATAAAAAATAAAAGTAATGACAGCGACAATTCTGCAACTGAGCAAATTTCAGTGTTTTTGATTTGATTACATTATTGAATAATTTTTATTATAATTATATTATTATTTGTTATAATTATTTATAGTTATTTATTATATTATAATTTATGATTTTGTCATACCCGAGATGTCTACTAGACTCTTGTTTGGACAGATTTAAGTGAGTTATTGCAGGCCTACAATGTAAAACGCCAAATTTCCTTGCAAAATAATGGTACTGCTTTCAGCTCCTAAAATCTGAAATAATCATACCGCCAGGGAGGTTAACCCCCAGAATTGGTGTCAGTAAAAGTAATAATAACCACCAGCTTTGGTGTCAGTGAAAGCAATAATAACCCCCAACATTGGTATTTAACCCCCCTATGGCCACCAATGCGGGAGGGGGGGTTAACTTTTACTGCTGTGACCACAAATGCAAGAGGGGGAGATGGTGGGTTAAAATTTCACTGCCACGGACCATCCGTGGCAATGAAATTTAACCCCCTCCTGCATTGGTGGTCATGACAGTAAAAGTTAACCCCCCTCAACCCCATTCCCCATTGGTGGTCATGAAAGTGAAAATGAACGCCCCCGTCTCCCCTGCATTGGTGGTCATGACAGTAAAAATTAACACACTTCAAACACACTTCATGGCAGTGAAAGTTAACCCTTTTTTCAATCCCAGCTCTCTCCTCTATCCCATTGGTGATCACATACCTGATCACAGGCTCCTGCGCCTCTTTCTATCTCCAAGCAGGAGTTTATTTGTACTGTGGATGGAGATACGGGTCACATTTTGGGCATAGTTATAATACAACACAAAAGGGTTAGGAAGGTCCTGCTCATGTAAGCTTACGATCTAATAGGGTAGGGCAAGTTGTGAAAAAGGTAATAACTGTAAGGGATGAGCAAATGGAAGAATTAAAGGTTCAGCTGTTAGGTGGAGGCAGGATGAAGAGAATGAGTTGTCAAGGATCACCTAAAGGCAGATGCAGTAGGAGATAGCCAAACAGATTGGGGTAAGGAATTCCAGAGGATGAGAGAGGCTCTATAGAAGTCCTGGAGGCAAGCATGGGAGGAGGTGATAAGGGAACTAGAGAACAGGAGGTCTTAGGAGGAGCAGGTAGGGGGGTTTGGGTGATTTATTGAGACAAGAATGATGATACAGTATATGGTAGGGGGTAGTGGAGTGGTAGTCACATCCTCCACGGCCTTACATAAGTGGCCTATACCAGGGTGAGTTCTTCTGGGTTGTGCATGGCACTTTTTAATGGGGCCATTGCCTTGCACATGGGGTACCTTTACTTGAATAGACAATTAAACCCTAGTCAACTCCCTTGATGTTAACCACTTCAATACCAGGCACTTTACCCTCTTCCTGCCCAGGCCTATTTTCAGCTTTCATCGCTGTCACACTTTTAATGACACTGTACCTATATGAAATTTTAATCATTTTTTTCACACAAATACCACTTTCTTTTGGTGATATTTAATCACCACTGGGTTTTTGTTTTTGATAAATAATTAAATTAATGTTGAAGAAAAAAAATCTTTGTTTCTGTGATAACATTTTGCAAATAAATAATCTTTCTTAATAAATGTAAGCCAAAATGTGAAAAAAAATTGGAGATTTTCCTACCCTCGGGGACGGAAAATATAGATTTTATTAAAAACAGGAGGCGAGTATTATGCTATAATCTTTCTTTACTGTCATCCAGCAGCAAGAGAGTTAATGAAAAGAAAAAACGTTACACAGATAGGTATGCAAATGAACATAGGTAGACTGTCCAATCAGGTAACAGGAGTATGTTATAAAGGTGAGGTACAGGTGATATTCTTCCTCTTTCTTGATGATAAAACTAGACTGGAAATAACTTGAACTGGAAACTAATTGGAACAACTTGAACTGGAACTCATTCTTCAATATGTCATGAAGTCCACAGTAGAATAGGCGCATTAAGCTGAAAAAGAATGCATTATGTAAGAGCAAAATAAATCTTGAAGGGTAGGGTATTAGGGTGGGATAATACTCGCCTCCTGTTTTTAATAAAATCTATATTTTCCGTCCCCGAGGGTAGAAAAATCTCCAATTTTATGGCAAACAGGAGGCTCATATTATGCTTGTTCAAAGCTGTATACTCTAGAGCATTAAATAAACGTACAACCTATAGTTATAATACATTCATAGACACATGAGATTCAGGTCTAAAGTAGAAATTCTTAAAAGTGGATTCTAAAGACCAGTTTGCGGTTCGCATTAAATCTGATAGAGAACCACCTGATTGAAATACCTTAGTGGCCATTGCACCTCTGGTGGAGTGGGCGCCAAATATGGAAATGTCAATGCCTGCCAAATCCATGGTTTGTCTCACCCATCTAGCCAAGGTGGGTGAGGAAACTGGATGGAAGGGTTTGCAGTAGGAAATTAGTAATTGAGATGAGTCAGGGTCTCTAAAAGGTTGAGATTTGGTTTCATAGGTTTTTAGACATTGGACTACACAAAGGTTTGGATTGAAGGGAAAGGCCGGATAGAAGACCGAATGTAAGTTGGTCTATGTGCGTCTGAAAATGGAAAATTGAACACCCTGGGGAGAGAATTGTCTACGGGATATATCTAGGGCTTTTACATCCGCTACTCTTTTAAGGGAGATGAGACAAAGTAGTACTGTTAGTTTGAAAGATAGAAGTTTTAAAGACAGATTCTCATTATCACCCCAGGAGTTAAGAAAATTTAAGAGGATGAGGATTCTGAAATAGGTCTAGTAGAATAGAAGGGAATACTGGGAGTAATCGTGGGTAGTCTATGCTCATCTCCAGAGCCTGAGGGAACCATGTTTGGGATGGCCAGTAAGGGGTTATCAGAACTATGTTCGATTCTAGGTAACGTGTCAGAAGGAGAGCCCTTGATATTAGAGCAAAGGGGGGGAAAGCGTAAGATGTTCCTTTCGGTCAAATTTGTAGAAGGGCATCTGTCCCCAATGCTTCTGGGTCTGCACGCCAATTGAAATATGTTGGAATCTGTCTGTTCAGGCGTGATGCAAACAGATCTATCTGGAAAGGACCCCACAGGGAGTTTTAGATGTTGAAAAATTGTCTGGTTCAACATCCAATCGCTGGAATCTGTTAGATAACAGGGAATTCCAGTCTGCAATGGAATTGGATAGGCCTGGGATGTATTCCGCCTTCAATATAATGTTCTTGTCCAGGCAAAAATGCCAAAAATCCTTTGCAATGTTCGCCAAAGGTTTGGATTTTGTACCTCCTAAGCGATTGATGTATTGTACTGCGGATATGTTGTCCATGCGCAGTAGAATACAACAATCGGATCTGTCTCTCGCAAAACTCTTGAGAGCAAATGATCCCGCTAAGAGTTCGAGACAATTTATATGTAACAGAGCTTCGTCTGGAGACCATTTCCCTCCTGTTGTAAGAGGGCCGCAGCGAGCACCCCAACCTGAGTTGCTTGCGTCTGATTCTATTATTAAATCCGGATGTGGATGGAAAAAAGTCTTCCCATTCCACATCTGGATGTGAGTCAGCCACCAAAGTAATTCTTCTTTGGTGTCCGGAGTTAGTGTTATCTCGTCGGAATATGCCAAGCCGTCTCTTAGATGTTGGGCTTTTAGTCTCTGTAGTGCTCTGTAGTGTGGAGGTGCCCGAAATATCGCTTGAATGGAAGCTGATAATAGACCGACAATCCTCACAATTGTCCGAAGAGATATTTGACTTTTGTTCAGGACTGAGCGAATCTCTCTTCTGATCGTCTTCAATTTCCTGTTTGGAAGACTCAGAAGGGTTAGTTGGGTATTGACAAGAAAACACATAAATTCTACCTCCTTTGAAGGGGTTAGGATGGATTTCTTGTAATTGATTATGAATCCCAGCATGTTCAGAAGGGATATCGTCCATTGAATGTGTAAATGAATAGTCTGAAGTGATTGTGCCATGATCAAAATGTCGTCTAAATATATTATTAGACGAACACCCCTGCTCCTTAGAGCTGCTACTACTGGTTTCAGTAGTTTCGTAAAGCACCAGGAGGCAGATGACAGACCGAATGGTAGACTGGTGAATTGCCATTTCTTGTTTTGCCACAGGAATTGAAGAAATGGTTGGGAATTCTCGTGCATGTGCACTGAAAGATAGGCATCATTCAGATCTATTTTTGCCAACCAGTCTCCTTGTAATAAAAGGTATTTTAACAGGTGAATACCTTCCATTTTGAAATGGCGGTAATGGACGAAATTGTTTAGATATTTCAGATTTATTACTGGTCTGAAACCTCCATCCTTATTTTTTGACCAGGAACAGGTTGCTCACAAAACCTGGAGTTTGCAAGGGAACTTGAACTATGGCCCCTTTGGAGTAAAGCTCTTTTATCTCCAGTGAGATGAGCTTTTGTCCTCTTCTGAGAACCTTATTGGAATAGGATCCTGACTTTGAGTCGGTAAAGAGGTGAAATCTATCTGGTAACCTAACACGGTGTTCAGAGGGCCTCTGGGGAAATGACCTTCGGTAGAAGATCTGTTGGGAAATCGGCCCTTGCGTTTCCCAGCTTTGGGAAAAACTTTGGTTGGAAAACCTTTTTGAGTGATGATTGGGCCTTGTCTAAAGAAGTAAAGAGAGCTACGTATTTGTTGATCTCTTTAATAAAAGAGTCACCAAAAAGTAGACCCTTGGTGATGGAAGATGGTTGAGATGAAGCGAGATGCATTAGCTGTGGATCCAGCTTCGTCAGAATCGATCTTCTTCTTTCGCTAGAGATGGCCGCATTGGCGTTGCCAAATAGTACAATGGCTCGCTGAGCCCAACCTTTCAGGACATTTAAATCTATTGGGGTGTTAGATTAAACTGCTTCTTCTATTAAATCTAGAATCTTAGCTAAGGGGCCTAACATGTCTAATAATTTATCTTGACAGAAACGATATTATCTGTCCACCCCCTTTTTTGGGTGTTTTCCTGATTTTAGAAGGAATTTAACTAATGCGGGGTCTAATTAGGGTGTATTGGCTAATTTCTTTGGGAGGGACGGTCTCGGGCACTCTGCTCTTAACTTACTAGCCTCGTTCTTATCTAATGGTTTCTGGATCCAGAGGCTTAAACATTTCGTAACTAGGGAATGGGTAACCCATTCCCCTGAACGGGGATGTTTAATTTGACCTGGGTCGAAATACGGATCACCAGAGCCGTCTATAATAGCATCCTCGGATTCCTCCTTTTCAAGGGTATTCCTTCTTCTGCATCAGAGACATTCTCATATTCAGAGTCTCTTCCTTCTTCTGATAAAGATTCCTTATCAGAAGAATAATTGCTGGAAGAGGTACGGTAAGAGTCTGGTTTTTGCCTCTTTGAGGCCATTTTTACCCGTTGTAAGATCAACTCCTCCCGGGCAGAGGGTATAACGTGTGACCTCTTGTCACTGACAGTAGCCTTTCCTTTACTAGGAGGCTTAGAAGATTCACCCTGGTTCTCCATCAGGACCATTCTTTTAGAATGGGAGGGACCGGTATGAGATATATGATGTCGTTTTTGAGACACTTTACCCGCTTTTTTCAATCCCTGAATCATGTGGGATGTAGAGTCCTCCGCTGACCAATAAATGTCAGATGGGGTAATAGGTAAAGGTTCAGGGGTAACCTGAGGTTTACTTTGAGACAGGGCCATGACTACCGATTGTGCAATGGAATCATGCATGGCCGTCTGCATAGCAGATTGGATGGATTTATCTATTATGGATTGGATTTTCTGGTTTTCCTCAGGGATATCTGAGGGGGTAACAGTAGTGGAATCTTTATTAGACATAGTGAGGTGTGAGTAAATGTGATTGACTTAAGACAAATTATTCTGAAAGAGAAAAAAAAATAGAACTAATTAATATATATGCAGCAGAACTATATATATTTTTTGTATCAGCAGACAACATATATGTCAGCAAGAGGGCACATATATTATGAGCGTACACCCAAACATATACATATATATATTTATTACTAATATTCTGACTGCAGTTCAAAGTGTGTAAGTATATATGTATATATATATACATACATCCATATATATACATATATATATATAAAAGTATATATACATATATCTATATGCATATATCCATATGAACAAACATATGTTTATTTAAATTTGTTTGTGTAAATGTGTTACTATTTGTTTGTGTGTGCCAAACATACACCCCTGAACCTAAACCGGGTTCAGGGTTGGTATGTGGCAGGCACACACCCACACAGGAGAACGGACTTTCTGTCAGGGAACGGCGGTATAGCAGCGCTGCAGCGCAGTGAGGAGACACACTGCCTGTCGGGCCGCGAATCTGCGCGGGACCGCGCCACAGCTGAGCACCAGCTGTGAGGAAACGATATCCCGGACTGCCGGGATACCGCCGAACGGCCGCGGTGAGGGGATGCGGGCCGTCAGAGAACAAGTGAGTGTGCTGTAAGCGGGGGTATTGGAATGGTGAGGAGACCACCTGGGAAGATAATGAATAGAAGGGGGGTGGGCAATGCTGGGACTGCCATTAAGGATAAAAAGTATGGAAAACTCTACATATATATTTATATTCATTTTCTGCAATGAGTTATATATTGTGACAGGGTACATGATTCCATGTATGTCAGTGAGAGGTTGTAAAGATCAGTTTTCCCTGTCTTAGAAAGGGTTAAGCCTGGCCAACAGGAAAACCTCCTCTCTCTCCCTATTAATTACACAACACCTGATAGAGACTGGAGGAGGGAGAGCTCAGCCTGAGGCATGCTGAGCTGAACAGGACAGGTTGGAGACTGTCTTCTTTGGAGAAATAAGGTCTGTCACAGACAAACACTTATTTGGACTATTATTTGTTTATTTGTTTTATACTGGAGGCTGGAATAGCCCCTCCAGTACACAGTAGTCAGGGACCGTACTGTTAGTTAGCTTCCTAAGCTGAAGTAGGCCGTTTTGTTTTTGTATTATTTCTTTTGAGTGCAATAAAGCCATATTTATTGCTTAAGTTCAGCGACTTTGCTGCATTACATTACCGCTATTCCGTGCGACCTTGTCACAATATATATATATAATATATGTAGAAGCATCTGAGGAAAAAATTTCAATGTACTTATCTGGCTGGAGCAGCAAGAAAGAGGCAGAATATCACCTGTACCTCACCTTTATAACATACTCCTGTTACCTGATTGGACAGTCTACCTATGTTCATTTGCATACCTATCTGTGTAACGTTTTTTCTTTTCATTAACTCTCTTGCTGCTGGATGACAGTAAAGAAAGATTATAGCATAATATGAGCCTCCTGTTTGCCATAAAATTGTGTTTATTATTTAGCCTGTAGGAGTGTTGTAGAGTCCACAAACTATGTTACTTGTCAGGATAGTACAATTATTCCACTAATGACCCCATTTTGTAAATTAGTCAGTCCAAGGTATTTAGTAATATCTATATACACTCCGAGGAGTGTGTTTCCTCAATGGGACTTTAAATTGGGAAGACTAGGGGCCATATTCTTGGTAAATGTCGCCCCAACCTACAGGAGCAAGTGCTGTATTCCCCAAACACTTGCTCCGTAGTTTGGGGCGGCGGAGTGTATTTGGCCCGGCGTATCTCCGCGTATCTCCAAGGGGGCGGCTTCTATTTAAATTAAGCGCGCCCCCGATTCTAACGAACTGCGCATGCGCCGGGCTTAAAATAGCCCAGTGCGCATGCTCCAGTTCTCGGCGTAAAACGTCAATGACGCCGACGTGTGCGTCATTGACGTAAAGTCGTATTCAAGAACGACTTAGTAAAACGACGTAGCCGACGGGAAAACACGACGCGGACCCGACGCCATACTTAACATGGCCTACGTGGGACTTGCGTAAACTTACCCCTCATATAGCAGGGGTACGTTTAAGCTTACGCAAACTACGTAAGCGACGGTTACGCAACGCGAATTTGTTCGGGAATCGGCGTATCAGGCTCATTTGCATAAACAAATGAGACCTGAACGTAAACGCCACCTAGCGGCGGGCTTAGTAATTACATTTAAGATCCGACAGTGTAAGTGACTTACACATGTCGGATCTTCAGCATATCTATGCGAAAATTATTCTAAGAATCACTCGCATAGATACACTGGCCAAAAAAGAGAGATACGATGGAGTATCCTGAGATACTCCATCGTATCTTTACTCAGAATATGGCCCAAGGTTACTAAGTGACAAGGCGGGTCACAAGGTAATGAAAAATAGATACATTTATTAACAAGAAAATATAATATTTGTACATTGTTAGTAGTCGTGGCCAAGCTTATCATTTGGAACGCATCCAAGAGATTAAGGAGAGCAACATGAAAAAACAGCACAAGGTCGGAGGAAAAAATATTATAATGAGAATAATTGCAGAATTGGGTTTTGCATCATCTCTTTTTGTTGTTTATGTGTTGCAATTATTCTCATTATAATATTTTTGCCTCTGACCTTGTGCTGTTTTTTCATGTTGCTCTCCTTAATCTCTTGGATGCGTTCCAAATGATAAGCTTGGCCACGACTACTAACAATGTAAAAATATTATATTTTCTTGTTAATAAATGTATCTATTTTTTATTACCTTGTGACCCGCCTTGTCACCTAGTAACCTAGTCTTCCCAATTTAACCACTTAAGACCCGGACCTTTAGGCAGGTAAAGGACCCGGTCAGTTTTTGCGATTCGGCACTGCGTCGCTTTAAATAAATAGTGAATAAAGGGGACACTCTAAATATAATAAAAATAAATAAATAATTATATAATTATTAATAAACCAACAATAAAATAAACAATTAAATAATGTGAGCAATCTCCAGAGGTACCACCCAAAGTTGGTGGATTTATGAAAAAACAGGAGTGACAGAAAGTCCTTAAATAAGTTGTGGATAAAGTGCTTGTGCTCCTAAGCCTCGTACACACGACCGAGTTTATCGGCAGAATTCAGCCAGAAACTCGGTCGGAGCTGAATTCTGCCGAGAAACCCGGTGGTGTGTACACTTTCGGCCGAGGAAGCCGACGAGGATCTCGTCGAGGAAATAGAGAACATGTTCTCTATTTCCTCGTTGTTCAATGGGAAATTTCGGCCCGCCGAGATCCTCGGCGGCTTCACAAGGAACTCGACGAGCAAAACGATGTGTTTTGCCCGTCGAGTTCCTCGGACGTGTGTACGAGGCCTAAGATGATATCTTCAAACTTCACTGTGAAAAAGTTTCCACCTTCACCAGCTGTAAATCACCCAAAATGTGCTCAAAGGATGGCACCTTACCAGATGGTGTTGACCAATTTAATTAAAAAGAGGTCAATAATAACTTTGTGTCACAATGGACTATATATGCAGCTTTAGTGCCCATTCACACCTAGGCGTATATAAGCCTGTAGCGCGACGCCGCAGCAGCCCCTGATACGCTGGAGGGGTGAGTTTACATTGTCGGCTATGGAGATGGTTCACATCTCCACGCCGAAGCCGTACGCCTGCCGCCTGAAAACAAGTCCCGGACCTTTTTTTCAGGCGGCTTTCGGCGTTCGGCCATAGCTGACAATGTTGTCACCCCTCCTGTGTATG
Source organism: Rana temporaria (assembly GCF_905171775.1). Lineage (NCBI taxonomy): Eukaryota > Metazoa > Chordata > Amphibia > Anura > Ranidae > Rana > Rana temporaria. Next base: position 121,672,364 of record NC_053490.1, on the reverse strand, counting down.
TTACCGCGGCGTATTTTACCGCGTTTTGACGCGGAAAATCGCGGGACAAAACGCAATTTGTCGCGGCAAAATACACCGCGGTAACATACGTCTAGGTGTGAATGCAGCCTAAGTTCCTTTGATTCAGCCAGACTGCTAAAAAAAAACACAGTAGTGACATACTTTGCATTTCCACTGGCCAATAGGTTCCACCACATGATGTGGCTTCTGGCTGTGCAGCTAGAAGCCACATCATGTGGGGGAAACTCTTGGCCAAATTAAATTGGTCAACACCATCCGGTAAGGTGCCATCCTTTGAGCACGTTTTGGGTGATTTACAGCTGGTCAAGGTGGAAAATTTTCACAGTGAAGTTTGCTCACATTATTTATTTGTTTATTTATAGTTGGTTTATTAATAATTATATAGTTATTTATTTATTTTTATTATATTTAGAGCACCCCCTTTATTCACTATTTACCACATAATTCAGTTTACTGATTTTCAGGGGATGGCACCTTACCGGATGGTGTTGACCAATTTAATTTGGCCAAGAGTTTCCCCCACATGATGTGGCTTCTAGCTGCACAGCCAGAAGCCACATCATGTGGTGGAACCTATTGGCCAGTGGAAATGCAAAGAATGTCACTACTGTGTTTTTTTTTAGCAGTCTGGCTGAATCAAAGGAACTTAGGCTGCATTCACACCTAGACGTATGTTACCGCGGTGTATTTTGCAGCGACAAAATACATTTTATTATTTTAGTTGGCGCGAGATCCTTACCTTTTCACTGCGTCGCTTTAACTGACAATTGCGTGGTCGTGCGACGTGGCTCCCAAACAAAATTGGCGTCCTTTTTTTCCCACAAATAGAGCTTTCTTTTGGTGGTATTTGATCACCTCTGCGGTTTTTATTTTTTGCGCTATAAACAAAAATAGAGCGACAATTATGAAGAAAATGCAATATTTTTAACTTTTTGCTATAATAAATATCCCCAAAAAATGTATAAAAAAATGTTTTTTTCCTCAGATTAGGCTGATACGTATTCTTCTACCTATTTTTGGTAAAAAAAATCGCAATAAGCGTTTATCGATTGGTTTGCGCAAAATTTATAGCGTTTTCAAAATAGGGTATAGTTTTATTGCATTTTTATTAATTTTTTTTTACTACTAATGGCGACGATCAGCGATTTTTTTCGTGACCGCGACATTATGGCGGACACATCGGACAATTTTGACACATTTTTGGGACCATTGTCATTTTTACAGCAAAAAATGCATTAAAAATGCATTGTTTACTGTGAAAATGACTATTGTTTGGGAGTTAACCACAAGGGGGCGCTGAAGGGGTTAAGTGTGACCTCATCTGTGTTTCTAACTGTAGAGGGGCGGGACTGGACGTGTGACGTCATTGATCGTGTTTCCCTATATTAGGGAACACACGATCAATGACACACAGCTCTCCCCGTTCTTCAACTCCGGGGACCGATCGTGGGACTCCAGCGGCGATTGGGTCCGCGAGTTCCCCGGCCGCGGTCACGGAGCTTTGGACTGGGTCGCGGGCACGTCTGACCCACGGCTGGCCACTTAAAGAGGACGTACATGTACGTGCTTGTGCCCAGCCGTGCCATTCTGCTGACGTAAATGTGCAGGAGGCGGTCCTTAAGTGGTTAAAGTCCCATTGAGGAAACACACTCCTTGGAATGTATATAGATAGTCTATTTTTCAGGGATGTGGTAAGACTTAGGTGTTTTTCTCTTACAACATTGGACACCTTCACTGTATTTTAAGGTAGTTAGTAAGAGGCATAGTGATTTTTTGAAGTTTCCATTTTTTGGAAAATTAAGAAATAAAAAAAAAATGTTGTACATACTGTACCCAGTGCAGTACAGCATCATCATAAAACAGGTAAGGTGGTAATAAGGGACACTGACTGGTGACAGTATGTAAAAAAAAAAAAAAAAAAAATGTTTAACACACCAGAGCAATACAGTGTACTACTTTGGAGAAGTGATCAAGATTTTTTTTATGATAGCTTATACCAGTGAATTTCACTGGTATAAGCAACCACTTTTACTAAATTTGACTGATTCATTCAGTGTACAGTATTTTGTAGTGATTAGCTGTGATTGGCCACAGCTAATCAGATGGTACAGATGGGCTGTGATTACTGTGACCAATCATAGCTAGCAACACAATTGTACACAATGAATGACATGTTATGCCCTGTACACACGATCGGTTCATCCGATTAAAACAGTCTGATGGATTTTTTCATCAGATATCCGATGAAGTTGACTTTCATCAGTCTTGCCTACACACCATCAGTTAAAAAAATGATCATGTCAGAACGCGGTGACGTAAAACACAACGACGTGCTGAGAAAAATGAAGTTCAACGCTTCCGAGCATGAGTCGACTTGATTCTGAGCATGCGTTAATTTTTAACCGATGGATTTCCCCACAGGCGATCGTTTTTTCTATCAGTTTTTTAACCATCAGATAATTTTAAAACGAATTCTACGTTTTTTCACTGATGGATAAAAAACCGGTGGGGCCCACACATTATTAGGTCCATCTGATGAAAACGGTCCATCAGACCGTTTTCATCAGACGAACCGATCGTGTGTACGCGGCATTAGGAATCCATCCATTGTTTATAATTGTCATGTGATCTGCTGTGATTGGTTACAGTACATGGTACCGGCAGTGGGCTGGTACAGTGATCAGTTATCGGCTGTCTGGCAGACACAGCCAGTGGCAATCACGCTGCAGCGTGGCATGTCCTGGGAGGACGTCATATGACGTTCACCCAGAAGGACGGACCACTCATGGAGAGAGTGTCGACAACAACTCATCCTGCAAGATGCTATCCCACTTGTCACATGTACACACTTACAACAGGCTGCTACAGAAACCTTAGATACCCTTGGTAACCACTTGTATATTCACATTGTATGAACTCTTATGCCGTGTACACACGATCGATTCGTCTGATGAAAACGGTCCGATGGACCGTTTTCATCGGACGAACCGATCATGTGTGGGCCCCATCGTTTTTTTTCCCCATCGGTGAAAAAACTTAGAACCTGTTTTAAAATTATCTGATGGTTAAAAATCCGATAGAAAAAAACGATCGTCTATGGGGAAATCTATCGGTTAAAAATCCATGCATGCTCAGAATCAAGTTGACGCATGCTCGGAAGCATTCAACTTCATTTTTCTCAACACTTCGTTGTGTTTTAGGCAGTGGCGTAGCGTGGGGGGGCAGGGGGGGCATGGCCACGGGCACGATATTTAGGGGGGCGCAATTTCAAGCCAGTGTGTGTCACACTGGCTGCGTACTCCTAAATTTCATTTTTTGTGTCCCTGGCCGCCTGAAGCTCCGGCTGCCATCTTTCAATGTCTGGCGCTGTGATTGGGCCATTGGGGTCATGTGGGGCTTGCCTGTCCATGATCCTGAACTCCCGCCTCTGCACATGATAGCCATACGCCCAATCACAGTGTGGCGTGCGCCATGAGCTTACATGGTGGCCGCCTCCTCCTATCCTCCGGACCCCGATGTCATGATGCAGCCTGCAGGACAAGCAGCAGGTGAGGAGGAACACGGACTGGGGACTGGGGAGAGAGGCAGAGTGGCAGAGAGACACACAGCGGCACAGAGAGAGAGACAGAGTGGCACAGAGAGAGAGAGACAGAGCGGCACAGAGAGAAAGACAGAGCGGCACAGAGAGAGAGATAGAGCGGCACAGAGAGACACAGAGTGGCAGAGAGAGAGACACAGAGACAGAGTGGCAGAGAGAGAGACACAGAGACAGAGTGGCAGAGAGAGAGAGACAGAGCGGCACAGAGAGAGACAGAGCGGCACAGAGAGAGAGATAGAGGGGATTTACACTGACCAGTAATGTAATAGGAGCATTCACAATAACCACCAATGTAAGGAGGGATTTTCACTGACCACTAATGTAAAGGGGACCTTTAAACTGGCCACTAGTGTTAATGAAAGGATTCTACACCAAGCCCAATGTAATGAGAAGATTTACACTGACCACCAATGTGTCAGGGCTGGGCTCAGCCCTTCCTTCTCTGAGCTCAGCTGTCGGCTAATTGCCAGCTCCTTTCTCTCCACAGTGACTCACCTGTTTATGATCTGCTCGTCAGTCCTGCCTATTTAACCACTTCCTTACTGGGCACTTAAACCCCCTTCCTGCCCAGAGCATTTTTTGCGATTCGGCACTGCGTCGCTTTAACTGACAATTGCGCGGTCGTGCGAAGTGGCTCCCAAACAAAATTGACGTCCTTTTTTTTCCACAAATAGAGCTTTCTTTTGATGGTATTTGATCACCTCTGCGGTTTTTATTTTTTGCGCTATAAACAATGAGTGACAATTTTGAAAAAAAATAAAAAATTTTTTTACTTGTTGCTATAATAAATCGCTCAATTTTTTTTCTTTTTTTTTTATCCTCAGTCTAGGCCGATACGTATTCTACATATTTTTAGTAAAAAAAAAAAGTTATAGCGCCTACAAAATAAGGGACAGAATTATTATTTTTTTTTACTAGTAATGGCGGCGATCTGCGATTTTTATTGCGACTGCGACATTATGGCGGACACATCGGACACTTTTGACACATTTTTGGCACCATTCACATTTATACTGCAATCAGTGCTATAAATATGCACTAATTACTGTATAAATGTGACTGGCAGGGAAGGGGTTAACACTAGGGGGGGGAAGGGGTTAAATGTATTCCCTATATAGTGTTCTAACTGTGGGGGAAGGGGGGTGACTGGGGGAGGTGACCGATCTGTGTCTCTATGTACAAGAGACACAGATCGGTCTCCTCTCTCCCTGACAGCACCGCTGTCTGTGAGAGCCGGCAATGAGAAATGATCTCATATGTAAACATATGAGATCATCTCTCATTGGCCGCACAGATCGCCTAGCAAACGGCCACTCCGATTGGCCGTTCGCGACGATCTGTGATTGGCTGTGTCCAAGAGACACGGGCAGCACAGAAGTTCCCCGCTGCGCGCTCGGGAGCGCGCGCGGGGAACGCGGAAAGGGGCGGACGTCAAATGACGGCGCCCCAGAGAACTAGAACCACCCTGCGGCCGTATATAGTCGGACGGCCGTCGGGAAGTGGTTAAAGCCTTCCAGCTCACTTAATCTTTGCCTTTGCCTTTGTCAACATCACAGAGACTTTCTCCTGCGTTCCTGTTGTGGACTTGCTCGGCTGGTGTTCCTTCTGGCTCCTGATCCTGCTTGTTGTACTACTACTACTACGTTTATCTCTGGCTCTCTGACATTGGCTTGGCCGACTACCCGATCTGGTTACTGAACTCTGGCTATGTTTTGACTACGCTTACTTTGTTTACCTTTTTATTATTATTATTGTAGCGCCGGGCTCACAATGACTGGGGCGCTACTATAAATTTAGGGGGTGTCTGAGCCAATAGTTGGGCTCAGACCTTACTAATTCTGTGTAAATTAGCCTCTGTTCTGGCTATGGTTGTGCTTGATAGAAATTTCCCTTGTTGCCTGTAGGTGGCGTTACCACCTCAGGTCCATGTTGGAACTCGGGCAGACGCAGTTTTTCGTGGTCCTTCGCCTCGTGGCCCTCCTGGCGCAAGGTGCTAACAGTTGAATGTTTTACATTTTGTGTGGACATTGCAATTACTACAGACTTTCTTCCCTGGACAAACGAACTTAGAGGTAACGTGCAAAACCCAAAAATTAAACCAGCAGCTCCTGCGGGGGTAGTGCTACATTATTAAACAAGTGTGATTTAACCACTTCCCGACCGCCGCATGTACATATACGTCGGCAGAATGGCACGTACAGGCACATTGGCGTACCTGTACGTCCCTGCCTAGACATGAGTCAGGGGTCCGATCGGGACCCCCCCCCCCGCTACACGCGGCGGTCGGGTTCCCTCGGGGAGCGATCCGGGACGACGGCGCGGCTATTTGTTTATAGCCGCTCCGTCGCGATCGCTCCCCAGAGCTGAAGAACGGGGAGAGCCATATGTAAACACGGCTTCCCCGTGCTTCACTATGGCGCTGCATCGATTGAGTGATCCCTTATATAGGGATACTCGATCGATGACGTCATTCCTACAGCCACACCCCCCTACAGTTGTAAACACACACTAAGTGAACACTAAATCCTACAGCTCCCCCTGTGGTTAACTCCCAAACTGCAACTGTCATTTTCACAATAGAGAATGCAATTTAAATGCATTTTTTGCTGTGAAAATGACAATGGTCCCAAAAATGTGTCAAAATTGTCTGAAGTGTCCGCCATAATGTCGCAGTCACGAAAAAAATCGCTGATCGCCGCCATTAGTAGTAAAAAAAAAAAATTAATAAAAATGCAATAAAACTATCCCCTATTTTGTAAACGCTATAAATTTTGCGCAAACCAACCGATAAACGCTTATTGCGATTTTTTTTACCAAAAATAGGTAGAAGAATACGTATCGGCCTAAACTGAGGAAAATTTTTTTTTTATATATATGTTTTTGGGGGATATTTATTCTAGCAAAAAGTGAAAAATATTGAATTTTTTTCAAAATTGTCGCTCTATTTTTGTTTATAGCGCAAAAAATAAAAACCGCAAAGGTGATCAAATACCACCAAAAGAAAGCTCTATTTGTGGGGAAAAAAGGACGCCAATTTTGTTTGGGAGCCACGTCGCACGACCGCGCAATTGTCTGTTAAAGCGACGCAGTGCCGAATTGTAAAAACCCCTTGTGTCAGGTAGCAGCATATTGGTCCGGTCCTTAAGTGGTTAACTGTACTTTCTGTCTCGGTCGGATTCATGGTTTCTGACACAATGTAACTAATACATTTGTGTGTGTCGGGAATGCATGCAAAATTGCTTTCCTGACACCACAGAAACGTGCTGCCCTTTAGCAGATACACACCAGTGCCATTTATTGTTAATGACACCCTCACACATCTGCTGACATGCTGTGCAACCGTGTGATTTTGAAAAAGCGTTAGGGACTTCCTTCCCCATTTCTAGTGCATAGAGCAGCTTATTGAAGTAATTGGGCTGCCCTACACTCGACCTACATCTTTAGCCACCCTGTCAGTACACCTTTGCATCCTAAAACCCCTGCTAACCTCTGCACCCCAAACCTCCCCCATCATCTCCACTCCAACCCTCCACCCCTTTAACTCTACCTGCCTCCTCTGCTCATCTTTGCACCCACCTTTCTTACCTCTATACATCCCCTCCTTGCTCACCTGTGCACCCCCCCCCCCCCCCACACCACAGTTGCAGGCTCTATCCCTCTAGCCCTCTATCTCCCCATTCAGTATAGGTGATATGAATGCCACCAGTCCACAGCTATTTACATATGAATTCAGCCACTATTTACATATCAATGCCAGTTATTTACATGTAAACACAGAGTCTGCAGGTGAGTCATCTGTACACAACAATAGGGCATTGCTGGGCCGCATTAGTAGCAGCACTTTACACTGATACATTGGGAGACAGCACGGTACTAAAATTTCAAGGGACAATGGAATTTAAACCGGGATAGTTGGCAAGTGTGAGGTAGCTGCTTTGGGCCCCACAACAATGACAGGCCCCAGGGCAGCTCCCCTTGTGCCCTGCTTTAAAGACAGCCCTGACTCTAGAATGCGTGGATTCGGGCTCTTGTCCCTTTAAAAATATACAAAACCAGAGGGTCGGACCTAAAAGAGCCCACCATGAAAGAACCTGGGAAACATAATTAACACTAACCCTCCCAACTGGGGCAGCATAAACCTCTTCCTGCCTTTATGAAGAATGGGGCAGATTTGTGAATGGCTTTGTATGTTGTTGTTAGTATTTGGAATCTTAATCATTGAACAATTGGATGCCAGTGGAGGAATTGACAGAGATAAATGGCAGACATTGACAGCTGTTAAGGTATATGAGTCTGGCAGGAGCATTCATGATAGAAATATTACGACAAATAGTAAGACTATGGCCCAGATTCACGTAGATCGGCGCATCTTTGTGTCGACGTAGCGCATCTCATATGCGATACGCCAACGTAACTCTGAGAGGCAAGAGCAGTATTCACAAAGCACTCGCTCCCTACGTTGCGCCAGCGTAACGTAAATTGCCCGCCTTATTTTAAAATTGGAAGGTAGTGGGCGTGACACATTTAAATTAACCGTGACCCCATGCAAATGAAGGGCCGAACGAACGGCGCATGCGCGCGCATGCTCAGAATCACATTGAATTTACTCCCTAAGATACGACGCTCAATGACTACGATGTGAACGTAACCTACGCCCAGCCCCATTCACGTACGACTTACGTAAACAACGTTAAATCCGACGGCTGTTCGGTCGTCCATACCATTGCATGGGATGCGCCTCCTATAGGTGGAATAACTTTACGCCGGACGTACGCCTTACGTAAACGGCGTATACTACTGCGACGGGCGCAAGTATATTTGTGAATTGGAGTATCTCGGTTATTTGCATATTCCACGCGTAAATCAATGGAAGCGCCCCTTGCGGCCAGTGTAAATATGCGCCCAAGATACGACGGTGTAGGAAACTTACGTTGGTCGTATGAAGCCAAAATTCAGGCGTATCTTAATAGCAGAATCAGGCGCATAGATACGACGGCACATCCCTGCACTTACGCGACGTATCAGTAGATATGTCGGCGTAAGTGCTTTAAGAATCCGGGCCATAGTGTATATAAAGAGATGTACGCACATAAGTGACAGCACAGAGTGGTCCAAATGCCATGCTGTAGTAGCAGCCTGTCCATATGGGGAGCAGGGGCGCCGCCCCCTAATCCATGCACCCAGTCCCTAATCTATATGCCGGACACATGGATTGCAATGGGGTTTTTCTTTTTTTTTTAAAGCACATGATAAGAGCCCGAGGCTTTAATTGGCTACAAAAAATGGTGAGCCAACTCAGTTGTGTGACAATAGCGAATTAATATTTGCTATTTTCTTCCTGATTCTCCTCTCGACCAATTTTCCAAACAAATTGTAACAAAAAAAATTACAACTTAGAAAAACTCATCATGCCTCTTATGCTGCGTACAGAAGATCGGACATTCCAACAACAAAACCGCGGATTTTGTTCCGACGAATGTTGGCTCAAACTTGTCTTGCATACACACGGTCACACAAATGTTGTCGGAAATTGCGAACGTCAAGAACACGGTGACATACAACACGTAAGAAAAGCAGAGAAAAATTAAGTTCAATAGCCTGTGCGGCTGTTCTGCTTGATTCCAAGCATGCATTGGATTTTGTGCGTCAGAATTGTGTACACACACTCAGAATTTCCGACAACAAGCTTTGTTGTCGGAAAAATTGAGAACCAGCTCTCCAATTTTTTCGACAGCAAATGTCCGATGGAGCCTACACATGGTCGGAATTTCCGACAACAAGCTCCCATTGAACATATGTTATCGGAAATTCCGACCATGTGTACGCGGCATTACTAAAAATCTTTGACTGTCTGATCAATTTTCAGATACAGTATATATCATAGTTTGTTGACTTGTTTATTTAGCAAAAAAATAAAAAACCCAGTAATTAAATACCACCTAAAGAAAGATTATGACAATTTCATATGGGTACAGTGTAGCATGACCGCGCATTCAAAGCTTGACAGCGCTGAAAGATGAATGTTGGCCTGGGCAGGAAAAGGGTAAAAGTACCCGGTATTGAAGTGGTTAATATGGTGTAGGCAAAGATGATTGACACTATCTTTCATTTTGTACAGACTTTTGTTCAGACAGCATCTTCATCCAAGGTTCTTTTTTGCTTTACAGGTTTTAGTAATTACATTAGATTTACCTTAACCACTTGACCCGTAAACCCACTTAATAACCAGACCAATTTTCAGCTTTCGGTGCTCTCACAGTTTGAATGACAATAACTCAGTCATACAACACTGTAACCATATGAAATTTGTGTCCTTTTTTTCCCACAAATAGATCTTTCTTTTGGTGGTATTTAATCACCTCTGCGATTTTTTATTTTTTTTGCTATAAATGAAAAAATAATGAAAATTTTGTAAAAAAATTTCTATCATAAAATTTTGCAAAAAAGTAATTTTTCTTCATAAATTTGGCCTAAAATGTATACTGCTACATATCTTTGGTAAAAAAAAAAAAATTGTTGTCCATTTATAGGATATTTCCAACACATAGCATGTACATAGCAAAAATTACACCCCAAAATATATTCTGCTGCTCCTCCTGAGTATGGCGATACCACATGTGTGAGACTTTTACACAGTCTGGCCACATACAGAGGCCCAACACCGAAGTAGCAACTTCAAGCGTTCTAGGAGCATAAATTACACGTCTAATCTCTCAACCACCTATTACACTTTTGAAGGCCCTGGAGCACCAGGACAATGGAAACGTCCACAAAGTGACCCCATTTTGGAAAGCTAACACCCCAACGTATAACCTATGAGGCATAATGAGTCTTTTGAACGGTTCATTTTTTTCCAGATGTTTTTGGAAAATGTGGAAAAAATATGAAAACGCATTTTTTTTACACAAAGTTGTCCATTTATAGGATATTTCCGACACATAGCATGTACATAGCAAAAATTACACCCCAAAATATATTCTCCTGCTCCTCCTGAGTATGGCAATAGCACATGTGTGAGACTTTTACACAGTCTGGCCACATACAGAGGCCCAACACCGAAGTAGCAACTTCAAGCGTTCTAGGAGCATAAATTACACGTCTAATCTCTCAACCACCTATTACACTTTTGAAGGCCCTGGAGCACCAGGACAATGGAAACGTCCACAAAGTGACCCCATTTTGGAAAGCTAACACCCCAACGTATAACCTATGAGGCATAATGAGTCTTTTGAACGGTTCATTTTTTTCCAGATGTTTTTGGAAAATGTGGAAAAAATATGAAAACGCATTTTTTTTTACACAAAGTTGTCCATTTATAGGATATTTCCGACACATAGCATGTACATAGCAAAAATTACACCCCAAAATATATTCTGCTGCTCCTTCTGAGTATGGTGATACCACATGTGTGAGCTTTTTTAACAGCCTTGCTGCATAGAGACCCAACATCCAAGAAGCACCATCAGGTGTTCTAGGGACACAAATTACACATCCAATTTCCTTACAATCTATCACATTTTTGAAGGCCCTTCATATTTCTAACACAGCATGTACATACCAAGAATTACACCCTAAAATACATTCGCTGAGTAATGGGTAAAAAAATAAATAAAAGATTACCTGTGTTTTTAGTAGTGCAATTGTCCACAAGAGGAGAGCCCTGATCCAGGCAGCAGGCAGAGACGTGGTCACTGGTCAGCAACAGTGAATGGAATTGTCCAGGCAGCAGGCAGGAATATTGTCCATAGTCAGTACAGGGATACTGTCCATATACAGTCCAGGGCCAGTGCAAGTAGAAATATTGCCAGCAGTGCCAAAATATATTCTCCTGCTCCTCCTGAGTATGGCAATAGCACATGTGTGAGACTTTTACACAGTCTGGCCACATACAGAGGCCCAACACCGAAGTAGCAACTTCAAGCGTTCTAGGAGCATAAATTACACGTCTAATCTCTCAACCACCTATTACACTTTTGAAGGCCCTGGAGCACCAGGACAATGGAAACGTCCACAAAGTGACCCCATTTTGGAAAGCTAACACCCCAACGTATAACCTATGAGGCATAATGAGTCTTTTGAACGGTTCATTTTTTTCCAGATGTTTTTGGAAAATGTGGAAAAAATATGAAAACGCATTTTTTTTACACAAAGTTGTCCATTTATAGGATATTTCCGACACATAGCATGTACATAGCAAAAATTACACCCCAAAATATATTCTGCTGCTCCTTCTGAGTATGGTGATACCACATGTGTGAGCTTTTTTAACAGCCTTGCTGCATAGAGACCCAACATCCAAGAAGCACCATCAGGTGTTCTAGGGACACAAATTACACATCCAATTTCCTTACAATCTATCACATTTTTGAAGGCCCTTCATATTTCTAACACAGCATGTACATACCAAGAATTACACCCTAAAATACATTCGCTGAGTAATGGGTAAAAAAATAAATAAAAGATTACCTGTGTTTTTAGTAGTGCAATTGTCCACAAGAGGAGAGCCCTGATCCAGGCAGCAGGCAGAGACGTGGTCACTGGTCAGCAACAGTGAATGGAATTGTCCAGGCAGCAGGCAGGAATATTGTCCATAGTCAGTACAGGGATACTGTCCATATACAGTCCAGGGCCAGTGCAAGTAGAAATATTGCCAGCAGTGCCAAAATATTGGTCCTGGTAGTAAGCAGGAACATGGTCCAGGTAGCAGGCCAGGAAAGAATGGGGACAGGGGTAGAGGCTTCTCCCACCCAAATCTCTTTGAAGCCTCCGGGCAACCAGACCCTAATCCGGGAATGAGAAAACTAAAACATTTTTTTTTTCACCCAGAAAAACAATTCTGGAGCCCCTCACATGTGTGAGACCCCTGTGTTCCCACTAGCATAGCAGTGTAAAAGATCAATCCAAGAGGCAGGCAAAAAACGTGGTCAAACAGTCCAGGGTCAGTTCCAGAGCAGGCAGAGGTAGGTACAGTTAAGCGTTAGGCAGAAGCGTGGTCGTATAACAGGCCAGGGTCAATTCCAGAGCAGGCAGAGGTAGGTACAGTTAAGCGTTAGGCAGAAGCGTGGTCGTAAAACAAGCCAGGGTCAGTTCCGGAGAAGGCAGAGTTATTTTTAGCGTTAGGCAAAAGCGTGGTCGTGTAACAGTCCAGGGTCGGTAACGGAGAAGCAGAGGTATGTACAGTGCAGTGGCATCAGGGGTGTGGAGGCAGGAAATTTGAATTTTGTTTACCTAATAATTTTCAGTAGTATGGTAACGGCGGAAACATACACCTGAACAGAGGCCTGGTTGGGAAGCACAATCGGGACAATAAACTGTGGTGTCTCTTCTGACTCCTCCTCTGGAGCACACCCGGCATCTCTTCTGGCGTTTGCGCCCATTTTCATGGGGGGGGGGGTTTGTCAGGAAAGTGGCGTTCGTGGAGTCTGCTCACGCAATCAGTGCGAAAGATTTCTGGTGGGATTTCAGGGAACAAAAGGGCGGTGATGACTTCTTCTTGAAAGTAAAGATAGGGTGCGGGATTCGGGGTTGATTTTTTGTATATAACATAAGCGTTATAGAAGGCCAAACAAAAAATAAATGGACACTTTTTTGTACCTGTGACGGGATTTTCTGGAGGGAAGGTAGGGTTCAATCATCTGGTCATTGAAGTCTACACCTCACATAAACAAATTGTAGCCGTAGACACAAGATGGTTTCTGGACTGGGCCTCTTCTTTTGGGGACTTCTGCGTAGGTGTCGTCGTGGATGGTGGTGAGCATGTGGACGTCTTGTCTGTCCCTCCACTTGACAGCCAATAGCTCCTGGTTCCGCAAAGATGTTGTCTCTCTTTTTCTTAGCTTCTGATTTACCAATTTTTGTGAGTAGCCCTTTCTGTTGGTTTTTACTGTGCCACATGCTGGGGTGTCTCTCCGGTAAAGATTGCGAAACAGGGGCAAGCTGGTATAGAAATTGTCCACATAAAGGTGGTATCCCTTTCCAAGGAGCGGATAGATAAGCTCCCAGACCACTTTTCCACTGGTTCCGATGTATTCGGGGTATTCGGGGGGATGCAGTTGGGAGTCCTTCCCTTCGTATACAATAAAGGAGTAGATGTACCCCGTGTCTCGGTCGCACAGTTTGTACATTTTCACCCCATATCGGGCCCTTTTGCTGGGGATGAACTGTTTGATGCCCAGCCTGCCGGAGAATTTCACAAGGGACTCATCTATGGATATATGCTGTTCAGGGGTATATAACGGGGGAATTTTTCTGAGAAAAAATTTAGGAGTGGCCGAATTTTAAATAATTTGTCAAAAGAAGGGTCATTTCTGGGAGGGCACTGGGTGTTGTCATTATAGTGGAGGAACCGTAGAATAAAAAAGTATTGAGATCTGGGCATACGGGATGAGAAGATTGGCATGTGGTGGATGGCTTTGGTAGACCAATAGGAGTAGGATTGTTTTTTTTTGGAGAGACCCATATTGAAGGTCAGGCCTAAAAATATTTTGAACTCCTCTACGGTCAGTTTTCTCCACTCAAAGGGGCGGGCATAGCTGGAATCAGGGTTGCTTTCTATGAACTGCTGAGCGTAGAGGTTGCACTGGGCCACAATGGAGGATAATAATTTTTCTGTAAAAAGCAAATAAAAAAAATCAATCATGGCAAAATGTTCGGTGTTCACCTGGACACCTGGCTGGGCGGTGAAAGGGTCCAGGTGGTCCCCCTGTTGCTCCAGAATTAGAAGGCAGCCACAGGGGGTTTTGAAGGCCATAGGAAAGGCTGGCATGGCCCCTATCCCTTTGGGGCGGAGAGGACATCCTACTGGTGCCTGGCCTTTGTTGCACTGTTCGCGGGGTGGACGGCACTGCTCGCGGGGTGGACGGCACTGCTCGCGGGGTGGACGGCACTGCTCGCGGGGTGGACGGCACTGTGCTGCTAGTAGTAGGCTGCTGCTGCTCCACGCCAGAACACCTTCTTTTAGTGGGCACATATTCCTCCTCTGATTCTGTATCAGACCCGCTACTTGTTACGGGCTCATAGGCCGAATCCGAATCGGACAGAGACTCAGAGAGCTCCCCGCAGCTCTCATCAGTCGCGCATAGTTGCTGGAAGGCCTGCTCGGCGGTAAAATATTTTTTTGCCATACTGGTGGCTAGTGAGGCTGCACTACAGAACACTGGTGGACACTGGTTGCGCTGATGTGGCACTGCAGTGGCGCAGGTGGAATTGATGAGCAAAGGTGGCACTGGTGTGAACTGCTGTGGCTCCAGGGTCGCTGATTAGCAGGCGGCACTGGTGGGCACAGGCGGCACTGGTGGGCACAGGCGGCACTAGTGGGCACAGGCGGCACTAGTGGGCACAGGCTGCACTAGTGGGCACAGGCGGCTCTGGTGAGCACTGGTGGGCACAGGCGGCACTGCAGTGGTGCAGGTGGCTCTGGTGGGCACAGATGGCACTGGTGGGCACAGATGGCACTGGTGGGCACAGATGGCACTGGTAGGCACAGATGGCACTGGTGGGCACTGTTGTGGCACTGGTGTGCACTGGTGGGGCACAGATGGCACTGGTGGGGCACAGACGGCACTGGTGGGCACAGGCGGCACTGGTGGGCACAGGCAGCACTTCAGTGGTGCAGGCGGCACTTCAGTGGTGCAGGTGGCTCTGGTGGGCACAGATGGCACTGGTGGGCACAGATGGCACTGGTGGCACTGTTGTGGCACTGGCGTGCACTGGTGGGGCACAGATGGCACTGGTGGGGCACAAATGGCACAGGTGGGTCACAGATGGCACTGGTGGGGCACATATGGCACTGGTGAGGCACAGATGGGGCAGAGATGGGACAAAATGGGCACTATTGGGCACTGCTGGGCACTGCTTTGACACTCACTTTTTAACTTGTATCTCTCTCCTCTTCTCTCACACTGCAACGGTGTGAGGAGAGAGATGACCTGTTTGCCAGGTTTGTTTACATTTGATGACCTGTTTGCCAGGTTTGTTTACATTTGTGATCGCGCCGTCTTTGGACGGCGCGATCGCGTGGTAAAGAGCCGTTTTCATTGGCCCTTTACCGTGATCGTTGTTGCTGCCGTTCCCGTGGACCCGGCGAGCAACATTGATCGCGTGTGCGCGCCCGCTCGGGCGCGCAGGAACGATTCTCTGGGAGGACGTCCATGGACGTCCTCCCAGAGTTAAGCAACCACTTTGCCGCCGTATTATGACGGTAGGCGGTGAGCAAGTGGTTAATGCTGATTTATAATAAAACAAAATGTTTTTATGAGTTTCTTAGTAAATGTAATCAATTAGAATACTACATGCTGCCCCCATAGCAATAGGAGGACATGGAGGAGAAGGGGGTGTCATTTACCACTATGTATATGCCCATCTGTGTAAATCTATAGTAATGTTGGCTGCACAGATAAGAAAAAGGAGGAAATTAAGAGCTTAGAAGGGAACTGAAATTGAGCATACTCCATGGAGGACACCAGCTGGTCTACACAATCTGCAGTGGGGACACAGAGAATATGGGAGGGTTAGATGAAGGTAGGATCAACCAGGTATATTTTACTCTGCATAAAATTAATTCTTTAGTGGCTTTGTATGAAGACTTTGTTATATAGAAGGTAATAAGAGTGTTTCATAGTCTTGGTTTAATGATACTTTAATAGTATTTGCTTCTGATCTGGAAATACAGCAGCATCAGCAGCCCCTGTGTGTAAAAGGCCATGTGGTTCAGTCATCTGTCTCTCTCTCCACTTCTTCCTTCTGAGATTTCTCATCCAGTCCCTCAGAGACATGAAGTGCTAATTAATACACTGTTATACATAACATGGTAAAACTAGCAGCTAACAGTAGAGGGCAGCAGATCCCCACATGTTCTTATTTAAAGGGGAGACCATTGTACTTCAAAAATTGCCTTTGGAACCAAAAGACACAGGTGCATCTCCAAAAATTTGAATATCATGAAAAAGTTAATTTATTTCAGTAATTCATGTGACGGATTTTCAGTAATGTTCATGTCTGTCTGCTTACCTCTGCGTTCAGCCTAACCGGTTCAGCCCCGGAAGGTTTTACCCCCTTGCTGACCAGAGCACTTTTTACAATTTGGCACTGCACTGCTTTAACTGGAAATTGCGCGGTTATGCAATGCTGTACCCAAACTAAATTGATGTCCTTTTTTCCACAAATAGAGCTTTCTTTTGGTGGTATTTGATCACCTCTGAATTTTTTTATAAAAAAAAATACAATAAACTCAATTTTAGTCATACATTTAGGCCAAAAAGCATTCAGCCACATGGCTCGAGTAAAAAAAAAAAAAATCAATAATCGTATATTTATTGGTTTGCGCAAAAGTTATAGTCTACAAACTAGGGTACATTTTCTGGAATTTATGCAGCTTTTAGTTTATGACTGCCTATCTCATTTCTTGAGGTTCTAAAATGGCAGGGCCGCACAAAACCCCCAAAATGACCCAATTTTGGAAAGTAGACACCCCAAGGAAATTGCTGAGAGGCTTGTTGAGCACATTGAATAAGTTATTTTTTGTCAAAGGTGAAAAAAAAAAAAAAAAAAAAAATTACACAAAGTTGTCACTAAAATTATATATTGCTCAAACATGCCATGGGCATATGCGAAATAACACCCCAAAACACATTTTGCTGCTTCTCCTGAGTACGGGTATACCACATGTGTGAGACTTTTTGGCAGTCTAACCGCGTACAGAGCCTAAGGGCCAGATTTACGTAGATGAGCGGCAGCGTAACGTATCGTAGATACGTTACACCGCCGCAATTTTTCATCGCAAGTGCCTGATTCACCAAGCACTTGCAATGAAAACCTATGCCGGCGGCCTCCGGCGCAAGGCGGGCCAATTTAAATGGGCGTGTGCCATTTAAATTAGGCGCGCTCCCGCGCCGGACCTACCGCGCATGCTCCGTTTCCGAACTCCCGCCGTGCTTTGCGCACCATGACGTCATTTTTTCGAATGGCGACGCGCTTAGCGTAATTCCGTATTCCCGGACGGCTTACGCAAACAACGTTCTTTTTTAAATTTCGACGCGGGAACGACGGCCATACTTTATACAGCAATACGATTGCTGTGTAAAGTTAAGGCACCAAAAAAAACGGCTAACTTTGCGACGGGAAACTAGACTAGCGGCGACGTAGCGAAAGCGAAAAACCGTCGGGAATTGCCGTAACTCCTAATTTGCATACCCGACGCTGGTTTACGACGCAAACTCCCCCCAGCGGGGGCCGCGGTATTGCATCTTAAGATCCGACAGTGTAAAACAATTACACCTGTCGGATCTTATGGCTATCTATGCGTAACCGATTCTATAAATCAGTCGCATAGATAGAACAACAGATACGATGGCGTAGATTGCATCCTTAAGATTCAATTACACATGTCGGGTCTTCTGCCTATCTATGGTAAACTGATTCTGTGGATCAGTTCCATAGATAGAAACAGGTATACGACGGCGTATCAGTAGATACGACGGCGTATCAGTAGATACACCGGCATATCCCTTTTGTGGATTACCCCCTTTGTTCTGCGTTGCAGATTTCCTAAATTCACATCTCAATTTTTACTCCCATTTTATTTTATTTTACTTACCCATTCACATATTTAATGATATATATATATATATATATATATATATATATATATATGTATATATATATATATATATATATGTATATATATATTGGGGTAGATTCAAGTAGCAATTACGCCTGCGTATCCATAGATCCAGAAAGCTCGATACGCCGACTGTAGCCTAAGATATGACTGGCATAAGGCTCTTATGCCGTCGTATCTCAGGCTGCATTCTGACGTTGGCCGCTAGGTGGCGTTCCCGTAGTGGTCAGCGTAGAGTATGCAAATTGCATACTCACGCCGATTCACAAACGTACGCTGCCCGGCGTTCCAATTTTTTCCGTCGTTTGCGTACAGGGCTTCCGTGGTAAGGCTGCTCCTGCTATTAGGAGGCACAGCCAAATTTGCGTTGTTTGCGTAAGTGGATCGTGAATGGCGCTGGACGCCATTTACGTTCCCGTCGAAGCAAATGACGTCCTAATGACGCCTAATTTAAATGATCCATGCCCCCTATGGGATCATTTAAATTACGCGCGCTTACGCCGGCCACTTTTACGCAACGCCCCCGCAAATTACGGAGCAAATGCTTCGTGAATGAAGCGTAGCTCAAGTAATTTACAGAGGCGTAGCGTAAAAACGGTACGCTGCGCCTCCGTAGTAGTGCGCGCCCCTACCTGAATCCACCCCATTGTTCATAGTCACATGGTTCCATGAGAGTACTATAAATTTTGTGATGTTTTATTGTGCTAGTTAGCTATGACTAAACACTAGATACAGTGGGAAACGCGTCAGCTATCCAGGTTTTGTTTGCTGTGGCTTGTAGTGCTGTCCAAATTTTAGTAAAGGCTACTATTGTTCAGAGTGCGGCTGTCCAGAAATACATCCTTGTTATTCCTGCCTTGCTCCATAGAGATACATGGAGCGCTCATTCAGATCTGCCTGAAAAAACTGGCAGGCGGATCTGAACGGTCTGCAGGTGTGAAAGGGGCCTAATAGAATAAAAAGCATGACAGGACCTCTAAAATGTGAGATCTGGGGTCAAAAAGACCTCAGATCTCATATTTACACTAAAATGCAATAAAAAAATAATAATAATTTAATGTCATTTAAAAATATATATATACAAAAATTTCTCTTTAAGAGCCTTGGGCGGAAGTGACGTTTTGACGTAGCTTCCGCCCTGCAGTGGTATATAGGGCCATCTTCCCCTCACTCGTCTCCATGCCACTGACGTGAAAGAATCAGACGGCAACGGTAAGTGGCGGAGGGCACCGGAGAGCAGCAGGAGGGAGCCCTCTCCCTCTGCCGATAAAAGTGATCACTCGGCGAATCCGCTGCAGAGACTACTTTTATCGGAAAGCGGACCGCCTGCTCTTGAAGAGGATTACAGGGTTATGACAGCTAGCTGCTGCCAGAACAACAGTATTCATCTTCAATGTAGCGACGTAAAACAACGGGGGGTGGTCCGGAAGTGGTAAAACTGGCAGCAGAACCCCTTACGCTTTGTGGCCAATGGTAAAGAGGCTTGGGCACTCCTGGCCCCACCAGGAAAGGGGGGCAGCGCAACCCTGGCTTGTGTCATAAGCTTCCTCCACAAGCCTTCCGCTGCTGGAACTGCTCATCATAGCGCACCTACGCCACGCCCCCATAAACCCGTTGGGCTTCGCTGATGGAATCTAAGTAACAAAACAAAGCCGAACAGTTCTCCAGCGCTTTCTCCCCTATGACGCTTGGTAATATGTTAAATGCCTGAAGCCAGTTGGCGAACATCCGGGGGATAAGTCTATAGCGCTGCTTCTCTTCCTCTTCCTTTTTGCTCTGATCCGGCTTTACCTTGTCCAGCTTAAACTTCTCCAGTGGTAGTAGCGAAAATATCTCCACGTAGTCCCCCTTTCAAATCTTATCCCTAACCTCCGCTTTCAGGTGAGAACCCAGACGGCCCTCGTAGCAAACATAGACTTTGCACCGCTCTGCATCCGCCAGCCGTATTCCGTCCGATGACAACACCCTCGGAGTAGCACCTGCAACCGTACTTACCTGGGATGACCCCACAACCCCAGGGATAACAGTAGCCAACCCGCTCGCCTCGGCAGGCAGCTGTGGAGCCGCCTGCACCATAGGCGGGGATGCGGCAGGTGACCGCCCATCCCCCCACCGTCTAGGCCATGACTGGTGATACCGTGGGAGCAAGGGGTCCCGCCACGGAACCCCTGCTCAAAATATCCCTACAGCCTAAAACCAGAGCCAATAAGAAGTGCTGCAGCAACACATCCCCAGAGCTTGCCGCACGCTGGCCACCAAATCCACCCCCTGCTCCCAGAGGGGCCATACCCCTAACCAGTGCTCCCAACCCCAGGCACCAAGATAGGTGCCGGGACAGGCCCACCCATTGCTTGAACCCCAGGTAAAGTAACCACAGGGGGGAGCGTGTTCGCAAAAGCTTTCTACCATGCTCGCTCGCTCGCATGAAGGTGGAAAGCTTTTGCGAGAAGGAGACGAGACAGCCGCCGAGGGACCCCAGAAGACAGGATTCGGGGCCACTCTGTGCAAAACGAGCTGCACAGTGGAGGTAAGTATAACATGTTTGTTATTTAAAAAAAAAAAAATTGTGCCTTTAGTGACCCTTTAAAGTGTTACTAAACCTAAAAAGTTTTTTTTTACCCTAAAGTGTTTTTTAACCCCAAAAAATGTAATACATAGATTTTCTGGTCCCTTAAAGCAGAGTAAACAGCACAGTGCTTGTGCAATCTGCCCCCCTCTAAACTTAAAAAAAAACTCCCTTAATCTCCCACTTCCTGTATGCCCTTGTTATTCTGACTACGAAAATCACCACCATATGCAGCTGTCCCCTCTGCTCTCCTCTCTCCCCCTCACCCCTCCTTCCTGCCCGTTAGCTTGTGTCTGTGTGTCTCCATCACGGCTTCCCGCCGCCATTATTAAAATAAAATTCTGTAAATGCTCACCGACTAGGGTGCCCACGTGTCCCGGATTGCCCGGGACTGTCCCTTAATTGGCATCTGTGTCCCTGTTCCCGGATGCCTTCATTCCGGGACAATACAATGTCCCGGAATGAAGCACTGGGTAAAGTCATTATGAATTCAGCAGAGTCTGAGCCGCGGTAGCGCTGTCTGCGGCATGCAGAACCACCTCCCCATGACTTTCATTGTGCTCACTGGTTGCTACAGCCGCTTGGCTTGTAGCAACCAGTGACATCACGGCTGCAGTGCACCCCCTCTGTTCAGAACTGAAAGCGCGGGAGGATTTCACTTCCTCCTCCGCGCTTCTGCTCTGTCTGCCTCCTGGGACCCAAAGCAGCTGAGCTCCGAGGCTGCCCCCTGACATACCAGAGAGGGACACAGCTTCTGATCTGAGAGGGAGAGCAGCAGCATCACCTGAGGACAACAGAGAGTGGGGGCCCCGGGGAGCAGCAGGAGGCTGACTGGAAGGAACAGCACGAGAGGGAGTGAGAGAAGACCTGAGCAGCAGTGACATCCTCCCAGAGCCTGCACACCTTCCCCCAACGTCTGCTCCAGCAGTGACATCCTCCCAGAGCCTGCACACCTTCTCCCAACGTCTGCTCCAGCTGTGCCTGTCATCAAGGCTGACAGAGAGGACAAGGATGGTCTGGAGGTAGGTGCATACATCACACACACCTACCCACAGACAGGGGCTGGGACAGGGGGTACAGGAAGGACTGCAGGCCAGCTTAGGGGTTCAATTTCACTCACCACCCCCCCCCCCTCTCTCTCTCCCCCCCCCCCCCTCTCTCTCTCTCTCTCTCTCTCTCTCTCTCTCCCTCACCCCTTCTCTCTATCTCTCTCTCTCTCTCTCTCTCTCCCACCCCTTCTCTCTCTCTCTCTTTCCCTCACCCCTTCTCTCTCTCTCTCTCTCTCCCCTTCTCTCTCTCTCTCTCTCTCTCTCTCTCTCTCTCCCTCACCCCTTCTCTCTCTCTCTCTCTCTCTCTCCCACCCCTTCTCTCTCTCTCTTTCCCTCACCCCTTCTCTCTCTCTCTCTCTCTCTCTCTCTCTCCCCTTCTCTCTCTCTCTCTCCCACCCCTTCTCTCTCTCTCTCTCTCTCCCACCCCTTCTCTCTCTCTCTCTCTCTCTCCCCTTCTCTCTCTCTCTCTCTCTCTCTCTCTCTCTCTCTCCCCTTCTCTCTCTCTCTCCCACCCCTTCTCTCTCTCTCTCTCTCTCTCCCACCCCTTCTCTCTCTCTCTCTCTCTCCCCTTCTCTCTCTCTCTCCCACCCCTTCTCTCTCTCTCTCTCTCTCTCTCCCCTTCTCTCTCTCTCCCACCCCTTCTCTCTCTCTCCCCTTCTCTCTCTCTCTCCCCTTCTCTCTCTCTCTCCCCTTCTCTCTCTCTCTCCCACCCCTTCTCTCTCTCTCCCCTTCTCTCTCTCTCTCCCCTTCTCTCTCTCTCCCACCCCTTCTCTCTCTCTCCCCTTCTCTCTCTCTCTCCCCTTCTCTCTCTCTCTCTCTCTCTCTCTCCCCTTCTCTCTCTCTCTCCCTCACCCCTTCTCTCTCTCTCTCTCTCTCTCCCTCACCCCTTCTCTCTCTCCCCTTCTCTCTCTCCCACCCCTTCTCTCTCTCTCTCTCTCTCTCTCTCTCTCTCTCTCTCTCTCTCTCTCTCTCTCTCTCCCTCACCCCTTCTCTCTCTCTCTCCCACCCCTTCTCTCTCTCTCTCTCCCACCCCTTCTCTCTCTCTCTCTCTCTCTCTCTCTCTCCCACCCCTTCTCTCTCTCTCTCTCTCCCTCACCCCTACTCTCTCTCTCCCTCACCCCTACTCTCTCTCTCTCTCTCTCTCTCTCTCCCTCACCCCTTCTCTCTCTCTCTCTCCCACCCCTTCTCTCTCTCCCTCTCTCTCTCTCTCTCTCTCTCTCTCTCCCACCCCTTCTCTCTCTCTCTCCCCTTCTCTCTCTCTCTCTCTCTCTCTCTCTCCCACCCCTTCTCTCTCTCTCTCAATTCAATTCAATTCAATTCAAATAAGCTTTATTGGCAGGACCAAATACATGTTAGCATTGCCAAAGCAAGGAAAAGGGGAAGGGGATAATATAAAGGGGAAGGGGGGGTAATATAAAGGGGAGGGGGGGGGGGGAATATAAAGGGGAATGGACATAAGTCTGTGAAAGTCCTTAGTCTCTCATGTACCTCTCAGTCTGTGACACGCTGTCACATATTGGGCAGCTATCTTCACCATTGGCTCCTCTTCTCCCAGTAGAATTTGGAGTTTCCTCTTCTCTTCTGCAGAATTGAAGTCTGGGATGAGAGCGGAGAGTCTCTGGAAGTGAGTGTCCCTCACTGATGAGTACTTGGTGCAATGTAACAGGAAGTGTTCCTCATCCTCAGGGACCCCCTGGTTACATTGCTGGCACAGTCTACTCTCCCTGGGCTTGTAGGTCTGTCTGTGCCGCCCTAATTCCATTTCCAGGCTGTGGGCGCTCAGTCTGTACAGGCTCATTGTCTGTCTCTCTTTGGGGTCTTGTAGCACCTCCAGGTACGGGGCCAGTTTGTAGTCTCTCTGCAGTGACTGGTAAATTGTTAGTTTTTTGGAGTTTTTTATTTCGTGTCTCCATTCTCCAACATGTTTTTCTTTGGAGTTATAAGTTATGATTTTTATTTGAGATTTTGTCAGGCCGAATTGTTGAGAGTTTTGGGGAAACAATGTATTGATGAGTTGTTGCAGGCCACACGGCTTGGACTGGTTCTTACTGTCCAGTAAGGCTTGATGGTGGTAGGAGTTGGGACTGCTGTTTTGTAGGTGGTCCCAGTATGATAGCGCCCTCTTCTGTACTGCGAGGAGTAAGGGAAATCTGCCCAGCTCGGACCGGCAAGCACTGTTGGAGGTGCTCCGATGGACTTGGAGGAGGTGCTTGCAGAATTCCAGATGGAATATTTCTGTTGGGCTGGGATCCCATTTGGATTGGTCTGGGTAGGTGACAGGACCCCAAACTTCACTGCCATAAAGAAGAATTGGGGCGATGACGCTATCAAATATTTTAAGCCAGACTCTCACGGGTGGTTTTAGGTGGTACAGCCGTCTCCTGATGGCATAGTAGGCTCTGCATGCCTTGTCTTTTAGTGCCTCTATGGCTGGCTTGAAGCTTCCTGATTGGGAAATGTCTAGGCCGAGGTATGTGTAGCTGTTAGTTTCATCCACAGTGCGGTTGTTTATTGTGAAGGAAGGGCTCTTTGTTTGTTTTGTATTTTTCTTTTGGAACACCATGGTTTTTGTTTTGCCCGAGTTGATTGGTAGTGCCCATGTGGCGCTGTATTTCTCCAGAACTTCCAGGCTGTCTTGTAGGCCTTTCTCTGTTGGTGACAGAAGTAGGAGGTCATCTGCATAGAGCAGGAACTTCACCTCGGTGTCATGTAGAGTCAGTCCTGGTGCTGGGGAGGATTCTAGAGCGGCCGCCAGTTCATTGATGTAGATGTTAAAGAGGGTTGGACTTAGGCTGCAGCCCTGTCTGACTCCTCGGGCCTGTCGGAAGTGTTCAGTTCTTTTCCCATTCACCTTTACGCTGCAGCTGTTCTCAGTGTATGAACTCTTGATGACGTCGTATGTTTTCCCTCCTATTCCGCTCTCCAATAGTTTGAGGAACAGGCCTGGGTGCCACACTGAATCAAATGCCTTCTTAAAGTCCACAAAGCAGGCGAATATCTTCCCATGTTTTGTATGGTGGACATGGTTCTTGATGAGGCTGTGCAGGGTGTAGATGTGGTCTGTAGTGCGATGGTTTGGCATGAACCCCGCCTGACTTCTGCTGAGGACATTGTGTTGTGTCAGGAAGTTGAGGATCCGTTTGTTGAGGATACTGTTGAATAGTTTCCCTAGTGTGCTGCTGACACATATCCCCCTGTAGTTGGATGGATCATACTGGTCTCCACT
Organism: Rana temporaria; assembly: GCF_905171775.1. Taxonomy (NCBI): domain Eukaryota; kingdom Metazoa; phylum Chordata; class Amphibia; order Anura; family Ranidae; genus Rana; species Rana temporaria. The sequence goes on along the minus strand of NC_053490.1, from coordinate 121,647,287 downwards.
TTTATGGATGGGTGTTATGAGGCCTTGGTTCCATACTGTAGGGTAGTAACCAGCACTCAGGACCAGATTGAACAGTTTACACATTGCAGCGTGTACCTCTGGGGAGCCGTGTTTAATCATCTCTGGCAGGATTCCATCCATCCCACTGGATTTTTTGGTTTGCAGGTTTTGGATTTTCTCCCCAATTTCTTGTGGTGTAATCGGTACATCTAGGGGGTTCTGGAAGTCCTTAATTTTTTCCTCCATATCATTTAGTCTTTTGATGATGTCTTTTTGTTCTACAGTTAGAGCCTCCTCTGGAATATTTTTGTAGAGGTCCTTAAAGTAGTTGAGCCAGATGTCGCCATTTTGGATGTGGAGGTTGTTTTTCCTGGGTGCTGAGCCAATATTCTTCCATGTTTCCCAGAAAGAATTTTCCTGAAGTGCCTCTTCCAGCTTTTGCAGGTTTTTGGAGATGAGGTCTTGCTTTTTCTTTTTAAGGGTTTGTTTGTACTTTTTCTGTAGGGTGCTATGGGCTATCCTTAGGTCAGCGTTGTCAGGGTCTCTGTGTTTGTTATTGGAGACGGTCCGTAAGGTGTTCCTTAATGCTTTGCATTCTTTGTCAAACCATTTATTGGGTTGTTTGTTGGATGGTTTCCTGTAGTTGGTTTTCCTCAACTTGGCTGTTTCTGCAATGGTGTGTAGTATTTTATGGAAGTCCTTTGCTGCCTGGTTCACACCTGGTGGGCTTATCTCATAGGTGGTGTTTTGGAAGTTTTCAAGCTGTTTTTTAATGACGGGTCTGTCGGTTACCTCTCTGTATTTTGTGGTAGACTGTTTGGACCATTTAAATGATGGTGGAAGTTTGAGAAGAGACGCCCGATGGAGGTTTGGTGATGGTTTGCTAGAAGATTTGATGTATAGCAGTAGTTGGTTGTGGTCTGATAGGTGTGTTTGTGGGGTGACTGTAAAACCATTGATGAGTGTGGGGTTCATATCTGTGATGGCATAGTCTACCACACTGCTGCCTACATGGGAGCTAAATGTGTACCTTCCTAGAGAGTCTCCCTTGGTACGGCCGTTGAGGATGTAAAGGCCCAGACTGCGACACACATTCAGCAATTTTCTTCCGTTTTTGTTGGTTGTACTGTCATAGCTGTTTCTTTGATTCTGTATGGACTCCTGGTCGTAATTTGCATGGCCCAGTATGTATGTGTTGCCATCAGAACTTGTATAGTCCTTTTCCCTTCCTGTCCTGGCATTGAGGTCTCCGCAGATTAGCACTTGTCCCAGGGATTGGAAGTGGATGACCTCATTTTGTAGGATCTCATAGGTGTCTGGTCTGAAATATGGAGACTCTGCTGGGGCAATGTATGCTGCACACAGGTAGATGTCGGACTGGGAGGTGAGGATGGAGCTGCTTATTCTTAGCCAGATGTGGCTCTCTCCTTTTTTGATTGCATTGATGTTCCCATGTAGCTCCTCCTTGTACCAGACTAGTATTCCTCCTGAACATCGGCCCTGTTTGATGTTTTTATCTTTCTGTGCGGGGACAGAGAATTCCCTATAGCCAGTAGGTACTGATGGTTCATCCTGTGCCCTGGTCCATGTTTCCAGGAGGATTTGTATGTCCGTCTCATATAGTCTTTGCTTGAAATCTGGATCATTTACTTTGGATCCGAAGGCTGAAGCATTCAGACCCTGAATGTTCCAGCTACTGATTACTAATGATGTCATTTTTTGTTTGTATATGTATATACCTTGTAATGGGTGAATTTCTTGGGACCAACCGGTTTATAGGTGGTTGTCATTGTCTTGTCTTTTTTGCTTTTTTAGCTCAGTCACATCATTGCATAATGTGCTGAGGAGGGTTAGTATCTCCTCCTCCTTTTCTCTGCTCTGTTGTGGTCTTGATATCCATCTTGAGGTGGGTGGTTTCCATTCTTGCCATCTTCGTGGTCCAGTTCTTTGGCTGGGTGTATTGTTGTTGTATTGTATTAGTGGTGAGGTTTGGGGTCTTGCAGTTGTAATTCTGTCTGTCTGAGAATGGTTTGTGCCATGTTCAGGGTTGTGAGTTCTCTCAAGAACAATGTCTTTGAATTCTCTTGCCAGGTGACTGACCCCTTGTTTGTTCAGATGTTTGTTGTCATAGAGGTGTTGGGGCGTTATAGAATGGTGCTCTGCCAGGTGAATGGAAGGCTTTGACCTGCTTTTGTCTGCCAGCTCTGCATTGATTTGTTCAATTATGTTGTTTGGCATGTCCCTCCTTGGAAGAAGGGAGGACAGAATTACTTTGGACTGTGGAAATTTTTGTTGGGCAGTCTCTGTTAGTTGCAATAATTTGTCCACAACGACTTGCGGTTGTTCCTGGATGTTGTTTGTGCCCGTGTGTATGATGATATGTTTGGGGTTAGTGAAATATGGATTGTTGATGACTCCTGTTGCCTGTTCAATTGTGAAACAGTGAATTTTGGAGACTCTTGTTCCTGGGAAGAGCCGTTTAGTGTTGAGGTATTTCCCGTTTGAGTCTATTATTAAGACAATTTCAGGATTTTGTTGCCTGTTCTTGTGGTTTGATGGTTTGTTTGGGGTTTCTGGATTTTTGCAGTTGTCTTGGCTGTTGCTGGGCTTAGTAATATTAATTTTAGGAGGTTGATGGGTCTCACCCGTCTGTTGTTTGTTGATGGGCACTTTGTCTGGACAGACCATCCTTTTTAGTTCTGTTTCCTGATTGTTGAGTATCATCTGTGATTTTAGTATATTTATCTCTTCTCTCAACTGGGTGTTATCTTGCTGTAGTTGTTGCATTGTAGATCGTATTTCTAGTAGGGCAGACTTGTGTTCAGACTTGAGTGTATTCAGCTCTTCCCTCAGACGGTCATTTGCATTTCCATTGTCACCTAACTGTCTTTGGAGCTGCTCCTTGGACTGTACAAAATCTCTTTCTAGGTGAGATAAGCAATCTCTGAGCATGTTGGGTGAGGGGACATCAGGCATGTCCATGGACAATGTCTTTGCTGTCATCTGCTTCTCATCATTTTTGTCTGTAGTTGTTAAATCCTTGGCTTGATCTTTCATTAGGGGGAAGGCATGCTCAAACTCCTCTAGTTGTTCCTCAATGCCTTGTGCCATGATGGTGCCATTGTGATAAATGTTTAGGGTGAGTACAACACAACTGTCTTCCTCATCCCTGACCTTGATCTGTCTGCCCATGCAGATACCTCCCTTTGTAATATTCTTGTAATATTTACAGAAAGCTGTATGCCTCTCTCTCTCTCTCTCCCCCTCACCCCTTCTCTCTCTCTCTCTCCCTCACCCCTTCTCTCTCTCTCTCCCACCCCTTCTCTCTCTCTCTCTCTCTCTCTCCCACCCCTTCTCTCTCTCTCTCTCTCTCTCTCTCCCACCCCTTCTCTCTCTCTCTCTCTCTCTCTCTCTCCCTCACCCCTTCTCTCTCTCTCTCCCCTTCTCTCTCTCCCACCCCCTCTCTCTCTCTCTCTCTCACCCCTTCTCTCTCTCTCTCTCTCTCTCTCTCTCTCACCCCTTCTCTCTCTCTCTCTCTCTCTCTCTCTCCCTCCCTCACCCCTTCTCTCTCTCTCTCTCTCTCTCTCTCTCTCACCCCTTCTCTCTCTCTCTCTCTCTCTCTCTCTCTCTCTCTCTCTCCCTCCCTCACCCCTTCTCTCTCTCTCTCTCTCTCTCTCTCTCTCTCTCCTCTTCTCTCTCTCTCTCTCTCTCTCTCTCTCTCTCTTTCTCCTCTTCTCTCTCTCCCACCCCTTCTCTCTCTCTCTCTCTCTCTCCTCTTCTCTCTCCCACCCCTTCTCTCTCTCTCCCACCCCTTCTCTCTCTCTCTCTCTCTCCTCTTCTCTCTCTCTCCCACCCCTTCTCTCTCTCTCTCCCACCCCTTCTCTCTCTCTCTCTCTCTCTCTCTCTCCTCTTCTCTCTCTCTCCCACCCCTTCTCTCTCTCTCTCCCACCCCCCCCCCCTCTCTCTCTCTCTCTCTCTCTCTCTCTCTCTCTCTCCCTCTCCCTCTCCCCTTCTCTCTCTCTCTCCCACCCCTTCTCTCTCGCTCTCTCCCACCCCTTCTCTCTCGCTCTCTCTCACCCCTTCTCTCTCTCTCTCTCCCACCCCTTCTCTCTCTCTCTCTCTCTCCCACCCCTTCTCTCTCTCTCTCCCACCCCTTCTCTCTCTCTCTCTCTCCCACCCCTTCTCTCTCTCTCTCTCTCCCACCCCTTCTCTCTCTCCCACCCCTTCTCTCTCTCCCACCCCTTCTCTCTCTCTCTCTCTTTCACCCCCTCTCTCTCTCTCTCTCTCCCACCCCTTCTCTCTCTCTCTCTCTCCCACCCCTTCTCTCTCTCCCACCCCTTCTCTCTCTCCCACCCCTTCTCTCTCTCCCACCCCTTCTCTCTCTCCCACCCCTTCTCTCTCTCCCACCCCTTCTCTCTCTCTCTCTCTCTTTCACCCCCTCTCTCTCTCTCTCTCTCCCACCCCTTCTCCCACCCTCACCAAGCCCCTCTCCCCTCCCAAATGGACACTAACAGGTGACAGCAAGTGAGAGTTAGTGATCCCATCCCTTCCAAAGCACTGCCACTTAACCCATGCCCCCAGCACTGCCAGTCTGCCACTGGCCTCATCCTCCTAATGGACTACAGGTCCCAGCATTAGTCCCTTAGAGCTAAGGATCTGACATGCTCCCCCAATGGACGGGGTAGGAATCGGGTAGGTCAGTGTAATGATCAGGTAGGTCAGTGTTGGAATCGGGTTAGTGTAGTGGTCAGGTATTTCAATGCAGCAATCAATTAGGTCAGTGTAGGGATCAGGTAGGTCAGTGTAGTGGTCAGGTAGGTCAGTGTAGTGGTCCGGTAGGTCAGTGTAGGAATCAGGTACAGTAGGTCAGTGTAGTAGTCGGGTAGGTCAGTGTATGTGCAGTTTTTACCCCAGATCCCTTGTGTCATTTGTATTTCTTTTGTGGTATAAAGTACAGGGTTTTATATACAACTTTAGTGCCTTAGATATAAACAGCATTTGTTTCATGTATGTTAGCCCAACATCGCAAGAACAATTACACTCTGTGAAGCTAAGCAGCTGCAATGTTGGGCTTCCATACATGAAACAAATGCTTAAATAGGTAAGGGGCGGGGCCTCTCGGCCACGTCATATGGCGGCACTGCCTCCTTGTGATGTCACCGACCGCTGCTTGCTGGGGGGGGGGGGGCCTTGTCCCTGAATGGCTGTATGGAAATGTGGTCACCCTATCACCGACAGCCCCTCTATTATATCCTGGCATAGCACACATTTGTTTTTTTTATAAAAACAAACGTTTTAAATAATGATCTAGGGCTGTCTTCAGGCCGGTCACGTGACTCTTGTCCGGTTTCCAGGGCTACTACAGGAGAGAAGCTGAGCTGTCATGTGATCTCCCCGGCTGATTTCAGAGGGAGATCACGGCCCCTCCTGCAGTAGCCATATATCGGAGCTGTACAGCTGCCACAAGTCATGTGACCAGCATGAAGACAGCTCTAAATAGGTATTTACAGCGCTCATTTTTACAAAATACTAATGCAGTGTGCTCTTCCAGGCTCTAATAGAGGGTCTGGCAGTGTTTGTGTTATATGGGTTAACAAACCCTTTAATGCATTGCTTGCATTAAAGTAAAAAAAAAAAAATAATCTGTTTCCCTGTCCCCCCTTCCAATGTGTGAAGGGGAAGAGAGGGGGGAAGAGATCAGTGCTGTGCAGGGCTGCATCTTTTCTCCCCTTACTTCCTCTTTACACAGCATTTGAGGAGCAGCAGGAGCCATTGGCTCTTGCTACTGTCAATAAGAGGAAGTGGGGGCAGGCCTGTAAAGCATCTTAGTGTGAAAGAGGTGTAATAATTACTGTGGTATACTGTTGTATAATTGTGGTGTACAGTGTGTAAATACATTGAATTTTCATCTCATAGTCTTCTATATTTTCATGCAGAACTGCCCCTTCAAATAAAACGGTATGTTCTTTATTTCAGAGGAATTATACATTCCATGCACTAATTGAAATCATGTCAGACCAATTATACAGCCAACATATACCGCTAGGAAGTTCTAATTTAGAAACAAAAGGCTGATAGAACTGGGAGATGGACAGTAATTAACATGAATGTGTATGAATGTATGATATGAATTTCCTGCTTTACTGCCTAAATTCACATTACACAGGGACCTCTCTATTCCTGGCATGAAAAACTATTTTGTATCCAGGGCCGATCCTAGGGTCACATGCGCCTGGGTGCAGAAATATTTCTGGCGCCCCCACATGGGCGTCGTCATTTTACTAACTCCTCTACTTTACAAATATTTCTATGGCAATGACTCAACCACAGAGATGCTCCCCCACAAAGTCTTTATTAACTTGGGATCCTTACATGATCTCTTAACAATAAACAAAATACAGGAAGAGAAGCAGAGTACTTTATTGGAACCTGGAGGGGAGCCTCTGTGATGGACACAGAGAGGGCTTCTGTTAGAGAGTCTGTTGGATGTTCGGCGCCCCCACCTCTGCAGGTGCCTGGGTGCAATGCACCCTGTGCACCCTGTCTAGGATCGGCTCTGTTTGTATCACTTTTGTTTCAGAATCAAATGTTTGTCTATCATTAATATAATCTGATAGTACGATTTTTAATTTGGGTTACTGTCTTATGTCTTCCTCTCAAATTAATCTGAAGGTGTAGAATTAGGTGTGTCACAACCTAGTAGTACATGCGGGCAATCTACTATCGGTACACGATGGCAGATTGTACCAGACAAATTTCCCTGCCCCAGCTGCTGCAGCGCCGAAAGAAGTACTCTCCCAGCCATCCACATGCCCAGCGGTTGAATGATACCTTAGCGAAATTGCTAGCACTTCAACTGCTGCCTTTTCAGTTGGTAGATTCTGCCCCCTTCCGTGAGTTTGTGGAATGTGTGGTACCTCAGTGGCAAGTTCCCAAACGCTACTTTTTCTCACGGAAAGCGATTCCGGCTCTCTATCGCCATGTGGAAGGCAATGTCCATGCCTCGCTGGACATGGCGGTCAGTGGTAAGGTGCATATTACCACTGACTCATGGTCCAGCAGGCATGGACAGGGACGTTACCTCTTTTTCACGGCGCATTGGGTGACGATGACGACAAAGAACCTCCACCACCATCAAACACTGACCCTTACCAGAGCCTGAGATCTCAAGGAGATCAAACACAGCAGTGCTATGAGATAGCAAACATCCTTCACAGCGGGAACACCATAGGAACATCCATCAGGATAAAAGAAGCAGCCAAATCTCCACCAAAGTCTCAATCATCGAGGGGTGTCAGCACTAACAGATATGTAAAAGAACCAGGGGAGACTTGCATAGTGTAAAATCCTTTGGATGTTTTAATGAATAAAAAGAAATGCGCACTTACATCATGTCAGTAGCATTCGTTCATAAAACGAATAAGCCGGCCGGCATATCAGAAGCGTGTACCTGTCTCTTCCGGGTCTTAACGCGCAACGCGGTGACGTCAGAACGCCACCTCCCAACGTTTCATCTCTATTGGGACTTGGTCACGGGAACTCTACATTGACCATGCTGCAGCGGCTGCACACGCAGCAGAGGGCCATCAATGCGTATCTGTGCCAATATGGCAGCAGAACTGGGTCAGGGGAGCTTGTTTTTTTCCTCCCACATCAGTGGGCCTTGATCAGTGATGCATGCACTGTCCTGTCACCATTTGAGGAGGCCACGAGGATGGTGAGCAGTGACAGTGCATTCATCAGTGAGACTGTCCCTCTTATTCACATGTTGGAGAACACACTACGTGGAATAATGGACAGGGCCCTTGAGGAAGAGCAGGACTTCCTTACCTCTCAAGGCCCCCTTTATCCAGACAGTGGTCCTGCTTGCCTGCCTATCACATAGGAAGAGGACGAGGAGGAGGAGGATTGTGTCAGCATGGAGGTGGAGCATAGAACTCAGCATCAGCAGCAGTAGTCTTCAAGGGATCAATTGTTGTCCCAAGGAACCCATGGACTTGTACGTGGCTGGGATGAGGTGGCTGCGGATCATGTCGTCCTCAGTGACCCAGAGGACTCCACACTGAATGCCTCAGAAAACCTATGCTGCATCGCCTCCCTGATCCTGCAAAGCCTGCGGAAGGATCCTCGTATTCGTGGTATCAAGGAGAGGGATCATTACTGGCTGCCAACTCTCCTTGATCCACGTTACAAGAATAAGGTTGCGGACCTTATCTTGCCGGCGCAGAGGGAGCAGAAGATGAAACATCTTCGGGAGGCCTTGCAGAAAGGTCTGTGCAATGCGTTCCCAGAGACTGGGGGTTACAAAATCCAGGTCCTGGACAATGTGTTGCTGAGGCTTCGGTGAGTAACAGAAGGAGCGGTGGAGAAGGTGGCCGTCTGACCGATGTGTTCAGACAATTTTTTAGTCCGCAGCCCAAAGGTATGACCGGTTCCAGCAACCATCGCCAGCGTCTGTTTTACATGGTGCCGGAATACCTAGGGGCAAGATCAGACTTGGACACCTTTCCCACCGAAAATCCTCTGGCTTACTAGGTCTTGAGGATTGATCACTGGCCAGAGCTTGCACAGTACGCAATTGAGCTACTGGCTTTCCCTGCATCCAGTGTTCTTTCAAAACGCACATTCAGTGCTGCTGGAGGCTTTGTGACCGATCACAGGGTGCGCCTCTCCACCGACTCCGTCGATCGACTGACCTTCATAAAAATGAATCAGGCTTGGATCTCCACCAGCTACCAAGCACCTGATGCTGATGTAATTGAATAATTTTTTTGAAATGTCAGATCCCTTGGAGACTGCCTATGCTGATGCTGAGTGACTGTCCTGTTATGCTGACTGAATATCCTTTTCCTCCTCAATGATCTTGGTGTATAATAACAATTTTTGATGCAATACTTTGCATGTGGCTCTTTGCTGCGCTCCAATTACAGTATCTGTGAGGGGTTGCAGTGTTGTGGCACCACCACCAGTACCTAAGGCCCAATTTTTCTGCCCCTGTTTAACAGTGGTGTATAATAACAATTTTTGATGCAATACTTTGCATGAGGCTCTTTGCTGCGCTCCAATTACAGTATCTGTGAGGGGTTGCAGTGTTGTGGCACCGCCACCAGTGAATAAGAGCCAATTTTTCTGCCCCTGTTTAACAGGGGCGTGTAATTACAGTTCTTGATCTAATATTTCACAGCAGGGCGTTCCAGCGCCCACCAAGACACCAACACCTAGGGCCCAAATTTCTGCAGAGTATATATGGCAGGCCCCTACTTTCAAACATCCAACTTACAAACGACTCCTACTTGCAAACCGAAGGAGACAGCAGGAAGTGAGAGGAAATCTACCCCTAGGAAGGGAAATTCTCTTCTGTAAAAGGTGGCTCCTGTCCACTGATGCTTTATCACCAATCCTTGTTTCACCAAAAAATAAAAAAATAAATAAAAATCTTTTGTCATTGGGACAGAAAGTGAGGTGCATTCAGAAAAGCTTAAAAAAAAGATTTTATGGCTGAAGTTACACTTTAAAGAAGTACCAGTTGAAAATTACAAACACATTCTACTTAACAACAAACCTACAGTCCCTGTCTTGTTTGCACCGCCTGTATAATGCTGTTCAAAGTATATAGGACCAAAGGGGCTTGTAATGACCTGGGGGGAGGGGGGTGGTGAAACCCATGCTATTTTTCTCAGTGATTTTCATCCATATTGCAGGGACCAAAGCGGCAAAGCGGCAAGCAGTCTTAAATGACTTTTTTCTTATAGTAATCTCATTTTGTGCAGGGACAGTTCTAAACACGTGCCACTACTATAGACACCCAGGAGGTACAATATTTAAAGGAATTTTTAAAAATTTTTAACTTTAAGAGCCCTTTCACACTGGTGCGTTTTTGCGGCATTTTTGCGGTAAAAATAACGCTATTAAAACGCACATAAAACGCTCCCCATGCATCTCAATGGAACTTTCACACTGAGGCTTTGCGCTGGAGGAGCAGTGAGAAAAGTCCTGCAAGCAGCATCTTTGGAGCAGCTTTTGAGCGCTAAAAAAACGCTCCAAAAACGCCCCTCTCCATTGAAATTAACTGAAAATGCGGTAAAAACGCCATGAGCTGTAGAAAAGTCACATGATCTCACAAAATATTTAACATGCAAGCAGAAAAGAGAACATCTATGGGATCTCAAAAACGATCATTTTTCAAATAGAATCAAGAAAAGAAAAAGCTGTAACATGGTGGCACAGAGGCACATACCCGACTGGGAAAAGCTAAACAACAAACAAAAAAACAACAAACGTGAGTACCAGAACTGGAGAACATCCCACTTCCACTAGTCCCAAATCCCTAACCCTAATCCCGCTCCCAATAGTCCCAAATCCCTAACCCTAATCCCGCTTCCACTAGTCCCAAATCCCTAACCCTAACCCTAATCCCACTTCCACTAGTCCCAAATCCCTAACCCTAATCCCACTTCCACTAGTCCCAAATCCCTAACCCCACTTCCACTAGTCCCAAATCCCTAACCCTAATTCCACTTCCACTAGTCCCAAATCCCTAACCCTAATCTCACTCCCAATAGTCCAAAATCCCTAACCCTAATCCTGCTCCCAATAGTCCCAAATCCCTAACCCTAATCCCACTTCCACTAGTCCCAAATCCCTAACCCTAATCTCACTCCCAATAGTTCAAAATCCCTGACCCTAACCCTAATCCTGCTCCCAATAGCCCCAAATCCCTAACCCTAATCCCACTCCCAATAGTCTCAAATCCCTAACCCTAACTCTGCTCCCAATAGTCCCAATTCACTAACCCTAACCCTAATCCTGCTCTCAATAGTCCCAAATCCCTAACCCTAATCCTGCTTCCACTAGTCCCAAATCCCTAACCCTAACCCTAATTCCATTTCCACTAGTCCCAAATCCCTAACCCTTATCCCTAACCCTAATCTCACTCCCAATAGTCCAAAATCCCTAACCCTAACCCTGCTCCCAATAGTGCCAAATCCCTAACCCTAACCCTAATCTCACTCCCAATAGTCCAAAATCCCTAACCCTAACCCTGCTCCCAATAGTCCCAAATCCCTAACCCTAATCCCACTCCCAATAGTCCCAATTCCCTAACCCTAACCCTGATCCCAATAGTCCCAATTCACTAACCCTAACCCTGATCCCAATAGTCCCAAATCCCTAACCCTAATCCCACTTCCACTAGTCCCAAATTCCTAACCCTAATCTCACTCCCAATAGTCCAAAATCCCTAACCCTAATCCTGCTCCCAATAGTCCCAAATCCCTAACCCTAACCCTGCTCCCAATAGTCCCAACTTACTAACCCTAACCCCAATCCTGCTCCCAATAGTCCCAAATCCCGAACCCTAATCCCACTTCCACTAGTCCCAAATCCCTAACCTTAACCCTAATCTCACTCCCAATAGTCCAAAATACCTAACCCTAACCCTAATCCTGCTCCCAATAGTCCCAAATCCCTAACCCTAATCCCACTCCCAATAGTCCCAAATACCTAACCCCGCTCCCAATTGGCCCAATTCACTAACCTTAACCCTGCTCCCAATAGTCCCAAATCCCTAACCCTAATCCCACTTTCACTAGTCCCAAATCCCTAACCCTAATCCTGCTCCCAATAGTCCCAAATCCTTAACCCTAATCCCACTCCCAATAGTCCCAAACCCCTAACCCTAACCCAGCTCCCAATAGTCCCAATTCACTAACCCTAATCCTGCTCCCAATAGTCCCAAATCCCTAACCCTAACCCTAATCCCCCTTTCACTAGTCCCAAATCCCTAACCCTAACCCCAATCTCACTCCCACTAGTCCCAAATCCCTAACCCTAATCTCACTCCCACTAGTCCCAAATCCCTAACCCTAACCCTAATCTCACTCCCAATAGTCCAAAATCCCTAACCCTAACCCTAATCCTGCTCCCAATAGTCCCAAATCCCTAACCCCGCTCCCAATAGTCCCAAATCTAGAACCGTAATCACATTCAGTATTGATGTTTGAAATGTATTAATTATATAAACAAAAGAGAACAAATTTACATTTATTATGTTTATTACATGACCAAAAATAATCACACAATATACAGTATGTAGTACACTCAAAATACTATATACTCCAAAAGTATGTTAAAATAGATCTAATAATGAATATGTTTATACTACTGTAGGTTTATAATTTGACACTATTGGGAGCAGGATTAGGATTAGGGATTTGGAACTATTGGGAGCGAGGTTGTAGTTAGGGATTTTTGACTAGTGGGAGCAGGATTAGGGTTAGGGTTAAGGATTTCGGACAATTGGGAGCGAGATTAGGGTTAAGGTTAGGGAATTGGGACTATTGGCAGCAGGGTTAGGGATTTGGGACTATTGGGAGCGGGATTAGGGCTAGGGTTGGGGATTTTGGACTATTGGGAGCGGGATTAGGGTTAGGTTTAGTGAATTGGGACAATTGAGAGCAAGATTAGGGTTAGGGATTTGGGACTATTGGAAGCGGGATTAGGGTTGTGTTTAGTAAATTGGGACAATTGGGAGTGAGATCAGGGTTAGGGATTTGGGACTATTGGGAGTGGGATTAGGGTTAGGTATTTGGGACTATTGGGAGCAGGATTAGGGTTAGGTTTAGTGAATTGGGACAATTGGGAGCAAGGTTAGGGATTTGGGACTATTGGGAGTGGGATTAGGGTTAGGTTTAGTGAATTGGGACAATTGGGAGCGAGATTAGGGTTAGGGATTTGGGACTATTGGGAGTGGGATTAGGGTTAGGGATTTGGGACTATTGGGAGCGGGATTAGGTTAGGTTTAGTGAATTGGGACAATTGGGAGCGAGAATAGGGTTAGGGATTTGGGACTACTGGGAGCAGGATTAGGGTTAGAGTTAGGGTTAGGGACTATTGGGAGCGAGATTAGGGTTAGGTTTAGTGAATTGGGACAATTGGGAGTGAGATTAGGGTTAGAGATTTGGGACTATTGGGAGCGGGATTAGGGTTAGGGATTTGAGACTATTAGGAGCGAGGTTAGGGTTAGGGATTTGGGACTATTGGGAGCGGGATTAGGGTTAGGGATTTGGGACTCTTGGGAGTGGGATTAGGGTTAGGTTTAGTGAATTGGGACAATTGGGAGCGAGATTAGGGTTAGGGTTAGGGATTTGGGACTATTGGGAGTGGGATTAGGGTTAGGGTCAGGGATTTGGGACTATTGGGAGCGGGATTAGGGTTAGGTTTAGTGAACTGGGACAATTGGGAGCAAGATTAGGGTTAGGGATTTGGGACTATTGGGAGCGGGATTAGGGTTTGGATTTAAGACTATTAGGAGCAAGGTTATGGTTAGGGTTAGGGATTTGGGACTATTGGGAGCGGGATTAGGGTTAGGGTTAGGCATTTGGGACTATTGGGAGTGGGATTAGGGTTAGGTTTAGTGAATTAAGACAATTGGGAGCGAGATTAGGATTAGGGTTAGAGTTAGGGATTTGGGACTATTGGGAGTGGGATTAGGGTTAGGGATTTGGGACTATTGGGAGCGGGATTAGGGTTAGGTTTAGTGAATTGGGACAATTGGGAGCGAGATTAGGGTTAGGTTTAGTGAATTGGGACAATTGGGAGTGAGATTAGGGTTAGAGATTTGGGACTATTGGGAGCGGGATTAGGGTTAGGGATTTGAGACTATTAGGAGCGAGGTTAGGGTTAGGGATTTGGGACTATTGGGAGCGGGATTAGGGTTAGGGATTTGGGACTCTTGGGAGTGGGATTAGGGTTAGGTTTAGTGAATTAGGACAATTGGGAGCGAGATTAGGGTTAGGGTTAGGGATTTGGGACTATTGGGAGTGGGATTAGGGTTAGGGTCAGGGATTTGGGACTATTGGGAGCGGGATTAGGGTTAGGTTTAGTGAACTGGGACAATTGGGAGCAAGATTAGGGTTAGGGATTTGGGACTATTGGGAGCGGGATTAGGGTTTGGGATTTAAGACTATTAGGAGCAAGGTTATGGTTAGGGTTAGGGATTTGGGACTATTGGGAGCGGGATTAGGGTTAGGGTTAGGCATTTGGGACTATTGGGAGTGGGATTAGGGTTAGGTTTAGTGAATTAAGACAATTGGGAGCGAGATTAGGATTAGGGTTAGAGTTAGGGATTTGGGACTATTGGGAGTGGGATTAGGGTTAGGGATTTGGGACTATTGGGAGCGGGATTAGGGTTAGGTTTAGTGAATTGGGACAATTGGGAGCGAGATTAGGGTTAGGGTTAGGGATTTGGGACTATTGGGAGCGGAATTAGGGTTAGGGTTAGGGACTATTGGGAGCGAGATTAGGGTTAGGTTTAGTGAATTGGGACAATTGGGAGCGAGGTTAGGGTTAGGGATTTGGGACTATTGGGAGTGGGATTAGGGTTAGGGATTTGAGACTATTAGGAGCGAGGTTAGGGTTAGGGATTTGGGACTATTGGGAGCAGGATTAGGGTTAGGGATTTGAGACTATTATGAGCGAGGTTGGGGTTAGGGATTTGGGACTATTGGGAGCGGGATTAGGGTTAGGGATTTGGGACTCTTGGGAGTGGGATTAGGTTTAGGTTTAGTGAATTGGGACAATTGGGAGCGAGGTTAGGGTTAGGGATTTGGGACTATTGGGAGTGGGATTAGGGTTAGGGTCAGGGATTTGGGACTATTGGGAGCGGGATTAGGGTTAGGTTTAGTGAACTGGGACAATTGGGAGCAAGATTAGGGTTAGGGATTTGGGACTATTGGGAGCGGGATTAGGGTTTGGGATTTGAGACTATTAGGAGCAAGGTTAGGCTTAGGGTTAGGGATTTGGGACTATTGGGAGCAGGATTAGGGTTAGGGTTAGGCATTTGGGACTATTGGGAGTGGGATTAGGGTTAGGTTTAGTGAATTGGGACAATTGGGAGCGAGATTAGGGTTAGGGTTAGGAATTTGGGACTATTGGGAATGGGATTAGGGTTGGGGATTTGGGACTATTGGGAGCGGGATTAGGGTTAGGTTTAGTGAATTGGGACAATTGGGAGCGAGATTAGGGTTAGGGATTTGGGACTATTGTGAGTGGGATTAGGGTTAGGGATTTTGGACTATTGGTGGCAGGATTAGGGTTAGGGACTATTGGGAGCGAGATTAGGGTTAGGTTTAGTGAATTGGGACAATTGGGAGCGAGATTAGGGTTAGGGATTTGGGACTATTGGGAGCAGGATTAGGGTTAGGGATTTGAGACTATTAGGAGCGAGGTTTGGGTTAGGGATTTGGGACTATTGGGAGGGGGATTAGGGTTAGGGATTTGAGATTATTAGGAGCGAGGTTAGGGTTAGGGATTTGGGACTATTGGGAGCAGGATTAGGATTAGGATTAGGGTTAGGGATTTGGGGCTCTTGGGAGCGGGATTAGGGTTAGGTTTAGTGAATTGGGACAATTGAGAGCGAGATTAGGGTTAGGGATTTGGGACTATTGTGAGCGGGATTAGGGTTAGGGTTAGGGATTTTGGACTATTGGGAGCGGGATTAGGATATAGGTACTTACGTTGCAATGCTCATCCGAGTGTAATTTCTAAACTTGTCTGGGTGCACTCTCAAGTCCTCATATAGCAACGCAAATTGTCCACTTGAGGTGTGTGCTTGGAGGATGGGATGAACCCAATAGCGATGTTTCTGCCTCTGTTGGTGGATATTCTCCCAATAGAGTAGCAAAAACAACAAAAAAGCTCCATAAACTCCAGCTTCTTTCTGTACCTTCTTCTCATCTCCACGAGATACCAGGAAGTAAACGGGAAGTGATGTAGAGAGGTGGAGCTGTCCTTTGACGCCCATGCTTCAATAACGCTTGTAAAATGCTGTCAAAACACCCGCAGTAAAAACGCGGTAAAATGGCAGAGTTTTACCGCTATTTTAACGCTCCGCTATAGGCGTTTTCAGTGTGAAAGGGCTCTAAAGCCTCATGCACACTGGATGTTTTTGGACGTTTTTAAAGCAGCTGTTTTTGTCAGTAGATGTTTTTTTCTACAGTCATTAAACTCTCCATCATGTTATCCTTTGTGTCCCTGCACACATAGACTGTTATCAGCAGTTTTGGGCAGTGGCGTTTTTGAGCAGTAAAAAATAAAAAATAAATTTGTGGGTACTGAGAGACATTTTTCAGCTGTAAAAATGCTCTAACGCTGATAGACGCTCAAAAACGTCGCTCACCAGCAATTTTTAATGTTTTTGATCCATAAAAAAAAGAAAAGCTAACGCAAAAAAAACACGAATAAACGTTAAAATAAACGCTTTTGCAAAAATGTTGAAAAAAGTTGAAAAACTCACTGCAAAGCTACTGGAGTTTTTATGACGTTATTTTAACGTCCAATGTGCATGAGGCCTAATGCCGCGTGTACACGACCGTTATTTATGTCATGAAAAAAAACAAATTTTTTCTCTACGTGATTTGTCGTGATTCCTCTCAAGCCTGCCTTGCATACAGACGTTCGTGAAAAAAAAATGCTCGAGCAAAGCGCGGTGACGTACAACACATACAACGGCACTATAAAGGGGAAGTTCCATTCGAATGGTGCCACCCTTTGGGCTGATTATGCAAATTTCCCTTCTCATAACTTGCTTCTGAGCATGCGTGTTTTTTCTCCATCGTTAAATTTTTCACAACAAGAAAAACGACGATGTGAAAAACGACGAGAAAAAATTGAGCAGGTTCTAAATTTTTAATGCCAATTTTTCTCGTCAAGAAAAATGCTCTGGAGCCTACACACGATCATTTTTATTGACTAATTAAAAAAATTGCATTTTTCTCATCATGAAAAATGGTCGTGTGTATGCGGCATTAGAGTTGCAATTGGTATGCAATCAGGCAGGCCCTGTGGCACAGGGCTGATCATACTTGCCAATTATAAATGTCAATGGGAATGAGTTCTGAGACTGACTGTAGCTTATTTCTTCAGCAGCAGTGCCCTCTGCAGGTCATAGAGATGCATAGTTGTATGAGATAAAAACAGCCCATTGTAGGCTTTCTTGCACGTGATACTCCTATTTGAGCATGTACTTTTTCAGCTAAATTATTTTGGTATGTATTTTCGCGTATATGCATTTGTGCAATTTCCTGCGCATTTTTCGCACAAATGCGCCCAAACGTATTCTCGCATTCTTTCTGCACAATATGTAAATGAGCATTTGCAGACATTTGTGTGCATTCACGCGTATTTTCACGCATGAGGCGTGAATTACTGACCAAATATTTTTTTTTCGGATTTATTTTTTATTTTTACTAAAGAATGCACAGCACTTGTTTACGCGCCTGTGTGCATAGGCACCTTACAATAAGGTTGTAGCTCAGTAGTAATTTTTTTTTTTACCCCAGTAATAAAAAAAAAAAGCTGTACTGAGCTTTTTCAAGCTGCAGTGTGCAAGAGGCCTTACAAGGATTCTAGTTGCCTGCTTGCCTCTGGCTTCAGTACTGTACACAATACACATGGATGTAATTAACCTCTTGCCAACCAGCCGCCGCCATTATACTGCGGTGGGCCGATTCGTTCACGCAAATCGCTGTAGCTGTACTTTGGCACCTTTAAGGGCGATAGCAGGTATGTGCGGCAGGGGACCCGATGCGCGTGGCCGGTGGCCGCAATGTCTGCCGGCCACCCGTGATTGCAGGCACGAGAGCCAGAACAGGGATGTATGTATGTAAATACCCATTCTGACAGGAGAGGAGAGACAGATCTGTTGTTCCTACTACTACACACACACACACACACACGAGGGAACATATTTAACCCCTTCCCTACCAGTGACATTTACACAGTAATCAGTGCATTTTTATAGCACTGTTTGCTATATTAAAAAAGTCAATGGCCCCAAAAAAGTGTCAAAAGTGTTCCGATCTGTCTGCCGCAATGTCGCAGTAGCGCTAAAAATCACAGATTGCTGCCATTACTAGTAACAAAAATAATAATAAAAATGCCATAAATCTATTCCCTATTTTGTAGACACTACAATTTTTGTGAAAACCAATCAATGTACGCTTATTGCGTTTTTTTTTTTTACCAAAAATATGTAGAATGTGTATTATAGCAAAAAGTAAAAAAATATTGTTTTTTTTTCAAAATAGTTTTTTTTTATAGCGCAAAAAATAAAAAATACAGAGGTGATCAAATACCAAAAGAAAGCTCTATTAGTGTGAAAAAAATGATATAAATTTAGTTTGGGTACAGTGGCCCACAACTGCGCAATTGTCAGTTAACCACTTAAGCCCCGGACCATTTTGTTGCTAAATGCCCAGGCCAGGTTTTGCGATTCGGCACTGCGTCGCTTTAACAGACAATTGCGCAGTCGTGCGACGTGGCTCCCAAACAAAATTGGCGTCCTTTTTTTCCCCACAAATAGAGCTTTCTTTTGGTGGTATTTGAGCTATAAACAAAAATAGAGCGACAATTTTGAAAAAAATGCAATATTTTTTACTTTTTGCTATAATAAATATCCCCCAAAAACATATATAAAACATTTTTTTCCCTCAGTTTAGGCCGATACGTATTCTTCTAATTATTTTTGGTAAAAAAAATCGCAATAAGCGTTTATCGATTGGTTTGCGCAAAATTTATAGCGTTTACAAAATAGGGGATAGTTTTATTGTATTTTTATAATTTTTTTTTTTTTTTACTACTAATGGCGGCAATCAGCGTTTTTTTTCGTGACTGCGACAATTTTGACACATTTTTGGGACCATTGTCATTTTCACAGCAAAAAATGCATTTAAATTGCATCGTTTATTGTGAAAATTACAGTTGCAGTTTGGGAGTTAACCACAGGGGGCGCTGTAGGAGTTAGGGTTCACCTAGTGTGTGTTTACAACTGATGGGGGGTGTGGCTGTAGGACTGATGTCATCGATCGAGTCTCCCTATAAAAGGGATCACTCGATCGATGCAGCCGCCACAGTGAAGCACAGGGAAGCCGTGTTTACATACGGCTCTCCCCGTTCTTCAGCTCCAGGGAGCGATCGCGATGGGGCGGCTATAAACGAATAGCGGCGCCGTCGTCCCGGAGCGCTCCCCGCGGGTTGCCGACCGCCGCATGTACCGGGGGAGGGGTCCCGATCAGACCCCCGACCCGCGGAAAGGCGGGGACATACATGTACGCCCATATGCCTGTACGTGCCATTCTGTGGACGTACATGTACATTCGGCGGGCGTTACCCAGTTAAAGTGACGCAGTCCCATATCGCAAAAAAATGGCCTGATCATTAAGGGGGCTAAAGTGGTTAAAGCATTATTGAATCGCAGGACGAAGTCAAGATGAAGAAACACATCAGAGCTTGACTGTGTGACAACTAGTAAGAACATTTCATTACAACAAGAGATGTCTAGGCTGATTTGGCAGGTGCGGCAACAGTGCGGTGAGATATTGCCAGTTTGACAAGTAACCCACAATCCCAGTAGAGTTCTGGTTGACATTTTTAAGCTCATACACACGATCTGATTTTCCGACGGGAATTGTGTGATGACAGGGTGTTGTCGGATAATCCAACCGTTTGTACGCCCCATCGGACAATTGTTGTCGGATTTTCCGAAACAAGTGTGGGATTGCATACTTTTAAATTTTCCGACAACAAATGTGTGATGTTGGATTTTCCGATCGTGTGTACAGAAGTGCGTCAGAAAAAATACATACACACTCTTGCTCGGAAGCAATGCTCACCATAACACAACAGTAGCAAAGGTTGCCCAAAGGGTGGCGCTAAAGAGCTGAAAACCACGTAGTTTCGTATTTGTTGGCCAACAATTATTTGCCGTTTGTATGCAGTACAAGTTCACGGCCAACGCCCTTCGGACAAAATTCAGAGGCTTTGTCTGCGGAAAATATAATCGTGTGTATGAGGCTTTATACTGACGGGGAGTGTGAAGACTCTGTCACCCTTTTTATGGACATTCCCTAGCACTTGCATTGTATGCATTCCAATGGGATGGGGCGGTTTGGGAGCGCTGTATACATTGCTCCCAAACATGCTGCTTGCAGGACTTTTTTTCCTGTCCCACAAGCACTTCACCCCAGTGTGAAAGTACTCGGGCTTTCACACTGGGGAGGGAAGAGAGGGAATTTTTACAGGCGCTATTTCTAGCACTGAAAAGCCTGAAAACTGCCTTCAGTGTGAAAGGGGGTGATTTACCAAAACCAAATAATATGAGGTCAAACCTAATAACTTTCAGTTTGTTTGCAATCAGGCAGGCCCTTGCACTACATAGTTGTAGGTAACAATAAAGGAGGTTGAATTGTATAATGTATGGCCATCCTAAAGCCCCATAAACACTATTAGATTCCCTGCAGATTTTTGTCTTCAGATTTACCAAAACCATATAATATGAGGTCAAACCTTAAGGCCTCATGCACACTGGCATTAGAGTTGCAATTGTTATGCAATCAGGCAGGCCCTTGCACTACATTGTTTTGGTAAATCTGAAGACAAAGATATGCAGAAGATCTAATAGTGTGTATGGAGCTTAAGTGTTCTGTGATCAGCAACTGTGGCACAGGGCTGATCATACTTGCCAATTATAAATGTCAATGGGAATGAGTTCTGAGACTGACTGTTGCTTATTTCTTTAGCAGCAGTGCCCTCTGCAGGTCATAGAGATGCATAGTTGTATGAGATAAAAACAGGTCTGCTATTGCTGCCCATTGTAGGCTTCTTGCACGTGATACTCCTTTTTAAGCATCTACTTTTTCAGCTAAATTATTTTGGTATGTATTTTCGCGTATATGCATTTGTGCAATTTCCCGCGCATTTTTCGCACAAATGCGCCCAAACGTATTCTCGCATTCTTTCTGTACAATTTGTAAATGAGCATTTGCAGACATTTACTATTGAAAGTAAAAAAAAAATAGAGAGCAACTGAGCATGTGCAGAGCAGGGTCAGACAGTGGGGTTGATTTACTAAAACTGGAGAGTACAAAATCTGGTGCAGCTCTGCATAGAAACCTATCAGCTTCCATTTTTTTTTTGTCAAAGCTTAATTGGACAAGCTGAAGTTAGAAACTGATTGGCTACCATGCACAGCTGCACCAGCAGATTTTGCGCTCTCCGGTAATAGTAAATCAACCCCATTGTTTTACTGAATTGTAAACAGTATAGGCACTTATTTTGAATGTTTTACATAGCTATACCTGCAAAAGGGGCCACCCTGAAGTGATCTAGCAGGGCTTAATTTGTGGACTAAAGTTCCACTTTAACCACATCCATACCAGCCCATTGTAAAATTACGTCCACAAAGGACCTCTAACGATCCGGGTGGAAGTCATATGACGTCCTGGGCTTTGTGGGGGGATATCTGAATGATGCCTGCAGCTAGAGGCATCATTCAGATATCCTTCTCTTGTGCCGGCGATTCTGCACAACGTAAGAATGATCATAGCGGCGATTCCACCTCTAGATCGTTCTTACAGGCGGCGGGAGGGGACATCCCCCCCTCCCGCCGCCATCCGGTGCTTCTCCGGGCTCTCCCGTGCCATCGGGGGCCCGGAGAATGAATCGTCCGGCGCTGGCAGGAAGCATAAAGATGACTGGTGACCAGATGACCGTCGGAGGACTCGGGCGCGATGTGATGACGTCACGGCCGGGTCCCCGTAAGTAAACAAAGCCGCAATTGCGGCTGCTAAGCAACAGTAATCATGAGATCGGTGAATTTTTTTTCACCGATTTCATGCTTTCCAGCCTGGAGGAGAGATGTGCGGTCTTATTGACCCCGCATCTCTCCATAAAGAGTACCTGTCACACATTCCTATTACAAGGGATGTTTACATTCCTTGTAATAGGAATAAAAGTGATAATAAAAAAAAAGTGTAAAAAAATAAATAAATATGTAAAAAAAAAAAAGAAATAAAAAATATATTTTTTAATGCCCCTGTCCCCAGTAGCTCTCGCGCAGAAGCGAACGCACACGCAAGTCCCGCCGACATATGTAAACGCCGTTTAAACCACATATGTGAGGTATCGCCGCGTGCGTTAGAGTGCCAGCAACAATTCTAGCACTAGATCTCCTCTGTAAATCTAAACTGGTAACCTGTAAAAAATTTCAAAGCGTTGCCTATGGAGATTTTTAAGTACCGAAGTTTGGCGCCATTCCATGAGTGTGCGCAATTTTAAAGCGTGACATGTTAGGTATCTATTTACTCGGTGTAACATCATCTTTCATATTTTACAAAAAAATTGGGCTAACTTTACTGTTTTGTTATTTTTTTAATTCATGAAACATTTTTTTTCCAAAAAAAAGGCGTTTGAAAAATTATTGCGCAAATACCGTGCAAGATAAAACGTTTCAATGACCGTCGTTTTATTCCCTAGGGTGTCTGCTAAAAAAACATATATAATGTATATATATATATATATGTATAATGTATTCTTTTGCATCAGAGCCAATCAGAGTTCTCCTACCACAGTTGTCAGAGGCTAGCAACCTCCATAGCAACCAATAGGAACCTGCCTGCACGACCAGTATATAAGATCACTCCCAGCAGTATTTCAGTGCAGATTCACAAGGTGGCTAGAGAGAGTGGAGTGTTTCTGTGCGTTTTTCCAGTGTATTGCGATCTTAGAGCTTAGAGCATTGTGCTCAGAACTCAGCACTATAGCTTTCAGTTCTGAGTTTCCTGCTTCTATAACCAACTGCTTTTTTCAAAGCAAAAGACCCAACAGCTTTTCTAAAAGCTCAGATTTGTGTTGTTTTGTCCAGGTTAGTGTAGCTTAGTGTTAGATAGATTTCTGTGTAGTTAGTGTAAGTGTACATTTCTTTAAGGTAGCTTAGTTTAGTGTGTGTTTAGTCTCTGGCAAAGATCCAGGAAATGATCTCCGTTCTCGCGTGTTCTTAGCGCGCATGCGCGGACGAGAATTTCGCAATCAATTTCACATTCGCATTAGCGAAATTTCGCAAAAATTATTTTTTTTATAAAATATCACGAATATTCGATTTTAACGAATATTTCACGAATATTCGTCTATATATTCGTGGTATATAGCGAAATCGAATATGGCGTATTCCGCTCAACACTAGGTACTACAGCAGGATGAGTTTTCTGGACAACCAGACTGTAGTGAGGCCATAACTTTCTACTCTTCTGGCCCCCCTTCCCTCCACCCTTGTTCCACCCCAGCTGAGGCTTCCCAGGACCAACATGGGCCTTCCATCCTGGAAGAAGTGGAGGAGCCCAGCTGGAGCCAGGTATAGTATTTAAAAAAAAAATATTGTCTTAATATTAATGATGTAAAGTAGATTTAATTATTGATAACAAATTAATGATTTACCAAAAAGTTATTTACATATCAATAGACAGTAGTGGCTAAAAATTATTGGGACAAGTGTAGCGCCCATGTACTTTATAGTACTGGTGCTAGTCAAATTTAAGTGTAGATTAGAGTATAGTTAGACTCTGATCCTGATTGTTAGGTGTGAGAATAGGGCCTCTGTCTCAGCTTAGCTGTGCTGTGGGTCATTCTGCTGTATTGGGGTGTTCTTCCGACCCCGGAGCTGCAGGTGGCAGCAGTGGAGTCAAGGTTTGGGTGCTCTTCCCAGCAGCCAATCACAAGGGTTTGTCCTTGCTGTGCATGCTGGGAGGGGTATTTATGGGGCAGATGCCATTGTTTCTGGGTCTTCTTCGTCCAGTGTGGCACCCAGACGTAACTCAACAAGGGAGGCATTCCAATTCCACCCAGAGGAGAACTGTGGCAGAGGTATCTTCTGAGGCTCTTCGAGAGGGGTCTGTGGCAGAGACTTTCTCCCAAGTTCAAGTTCACCAAGAGGGGTCTGTGGCAGAGACTTTCTCCTATAATTGTCCGAGTGATACTCCGGCTGCCAGGTCAGTGAGAGAGGCCTGTCTGGGTACACTGAACCCACTCCGGAAGGAGTGGCGCAGAGAAGTGTTACATTTGGGAGCAGGACTGTTTCCTATCATTACGCCTGAATCTGCTATTCTTCCTCCTTTCAACTTTACTTTCCTCACCACAAGTTTTATTGTTTTTACCCGGCTGGGTAATAAAGAGCACAGCAAAAGAGCACCTGTCGTGGACATTCCTTTACTTCTGTTTATGCACATATGCATCACTCGCCCCTAGAGAATTCGGAGGAGCCACGAGGTAACACGCCGCCCAAAAATCCAGCAGCTCCAATAGGGGTAATGCTACACAAGAATGAAAACATCTGGGATCAGAATGATAGTCTTTTTTATTTATAAACATTCAATTTGCAACAGTCATGAGCTGAAAATTGTGTGTGATTGATGAACAAAAAACTAAAACTATGTCCCTTTTTTATATACAGGAAGACATCACCCTGGATGAAGATCCAGAATGTGGCAGCCAGGAGGTGGCGGGGGCAAGTGCCAGCCAGGGGGTGGCCAGGCCCAGTCACCTCACCCAATCACAGGTGCCTTTTCTCCACCTTGCAAAAAAAAAATGCCCAGGAGGAGGAGGAACATGGAGGTGGCAGCACTCTGCCTCATTAGGGAGGCTAGTGAGACCCTGAGAGCCACCCCCAGCATTATGCCTGCATGGTGGAAGTCAAAATGAAGCCAATGGAGGCGTGTCAACGCCTCCTCTGTGAGGATATAATTTTCCTGGCCCTAAATAAGGGGTTGAGAGGTGAACTGACTTCAGATACCCACCTTTGTGAGCTCCACCATCCTCCTCCTCCACCTCCTGCCACAACACAGCCTGCAAGGAAGCGTGGAAGCACTCATAGAGGGAAGGCTACAAAGAAGACAAGAAAGTGATGGCCTGGGTTCAGTCTGGTCTGACAGAAGATGCAGGCTGTTGTAGTACCACAGACTGGGGACATATATGTCATCTGCTGCTGTTCCTGATCTCTGGGAGTCCATGACAAGATTCTGCTCCCTATTATATGGGCTTCTCAAGCTACTAATTTGCTTTTCAAAAAATGTGATGTCTGCCCTGGGTCCAAAGGCTTCACAAATTTCACTAGTTTATCCATCGTTGCCTTCCTCTTTATTTTCTTTATGAGCCAGAATAAATGGTTATTTTTATTTCAGTAAATACTTGCCTATGTGTTTTTCTTCAAAATTATTCAATATTATTCATGAGATCACAAGAAATAATAAAGAAATAAGTTTGTCAGAACTCTGTGTGAATATCAGCAGCAAAACAACTTCTTTATTCTAGCATTATAAAGATCAAAAGAATGCGCTGCATTAAAAGATCCAATAATTTGCAGTGTGATGAATGTGCTATCTCCATTACGAACACTAGTTTTACCAGACCGAGTGCTTCCGTCTTGTACTTGATTCTAAGAACACGCTTTTTTTGCGCGTCGTAATTGCATACAGAAGAATGCGATTCGCGACAGGAGATCCTGCTCTCAATTATTTCTTGGCCGGAATTCTGAGAGAAAAAGTGTGACGGAGCATACACACGGTCAGAATTTGCGACAAAAAGATCACATTGCACTTTTCTCTCCTCGGAAATCGTGATCGTGTGTACGAGGCAAAATAAATGCACGATATACAAATAAATGCACAATATACAAAGAAATGTACGATATACAAATAAATGTACACTATACAAAGCAATGTACGATATACAAAGCAATGTACGATATACAAAGAAATGTACACGATACAAAGCAATGTACAGTATACAAAGAAATGTAGGATATACAAAGAAATGTAGGATATACAAAGAAATGTATGGTATACAAAGAAATGTACAATATTATTATTTATTATTATTATACAGGATTGTTAGGCTGGCTTCACACTGAAGCGTCAGCCGCGGTGACGGTATAGGCGCGCTATTTGTAGCGCGGCTATACCATCGTGTTTACCGCGATATTCGGGCGCTAGCGGTGAGGTTTTAACCCCCGCTAGCGGCCGAAAAAGGGTTAATACCGCCCGCGTTGCGGCGGTATTACCGCGGTATTAAAGCGGTATTACCGCGCTTTCCCATTGATTTCAATGGGAAGGCCCGGTATAGGAGCGGTGAACACACCGCTCCTATACCGCGGTAAAGATGCGGCTAGCAGGACTTTTGGAGCGTTCCTGCTAGCGCATCGTTTCAATGTGAAAGCCTTCGGGCTTTCACATTGAAGAGTACAGGGCATGATTTTTCATGCGGTATAGCAGCGCTATTTTTAGCGCTGTACCGCATGAAAAACGTCCCAATGTGAAAGGGGCCTTATAGCGCCAACAGTTTACGCAGTGCTTTTACAATATAAAAGAGAGACAAAACAGTTATAATACAATAAAATACAAGAGGATTAAGAGGGCCCTGTTCAGAAGAGCTTACAATTTAATAGGGTGGGGCAGGTGGTACAAAAGGTTATAACTGTGGTGAATGAGCTGATGGAAGTGGTAAAAGATTAGTTGGAGACGTGATAGTCTTCCCTGAAAAGATGAGTTTTCAGGGATCGCCTGAAGAGGTAGCAAGAGTGGGAGAGGCTCTGGAAAAGTCCTGGAGTCGAGCATGGGAGGAGGAGATGAGAGAGCTTGAGAGTAGGAGGTCTTGAGAAGAGCGGAGAGTACAGTTTGTGGTATGCTTGGAGACAAGATTGGTGATGTAGCTCGGGGCAGGGTTGTGGATGGCTTTGTAAGCTGTGGTTAGTATTTTGAATTTAATTTGCTGGGTGATCGGGAGCCAGTGTAGGCATTGGAGGAGAGGATTGTCAGACACTGAGCAGTTGGTAAGGTGGATAAGTCTGGCAGCAGCATTCATGATAGACTGAAGAGGGGATAGCCTATGGAGGCAGGCCAATGAGAAGGGAGTTGCAATAGTCAAGGCGAGAGATAACAAGGAAGTGAATGAGGAGCTTGGTGGTTTCATTTGTTAAAAAGGGGTGAATTTTAGAGATGTTACGGTAGTGAATTCTACAAACCTTTGACAAGTCAAAGTCTAGGATTACACCTAGTACCCTGGCGTGAGGGGAGGAACTGATGGTTGCATTGTTGATTTTAAAGGAAAAATCATGGGGGAATATTAATAACTTAGTTTTAGAGAGATTTAGTTTAAGGAAGTGGTGCGACATCCATGATGAGATGTCAGTTAGTAAGTTAGTAATGCGAGAGGAGACTGAAGGAGTGAGGTGAGGAGTAGACAGATAGATTTGGGTGTCATAAGCATATAAGTGGTATTGGAAGCCGTGAGCGGTTATTAAGTGACCAAGGGAGAAGGTGCAGATAGAGAAGGGAAGGAATCCAAGAACAGAGCCTTGGAGGACCCCTACATAAAGGGGCAATGGAGAGGATGAAACAGAGTTGTAGGTAACACCGAAGGAGAGCTGTGATAGATAGGCAGAGAACCAGGATAGAGCAGAATCTTGGAGGGAATGGAGTTTTTTAAAAAGGAGCAGGTGGTCAACGATATCAAAGGCCACAGAGGGGTCAAGTAGGAGTATGGAGTAGTAGCCATTGGTTTTAGCAGTTAGTAAATTGTTAGTGAGTTTTAGTAAGGCAGTTTCCGTGGAGTGCTGCAAGCCAAAGCCAGACTGTAAGGCCGCGTATACACGGTCGGTCCATCCGATGAAAACAGTCCGAAGGACTGTTTTCATCGGTTAACCGATGAAGCAGACTGATGGTCTGATGTGCCTACACACCTAGGGGCAGATCCACGTACATCGGCGCATATATAGACCGGCGTAGCGCATCTCATTTACATTACGCCGGCTCAACTTAGAGAGGCAAGTACCGTATCCTCATAGTATTTGCGCCCAACTTTGCGCCGACGCAACGTAAATTCCGAGGCGTAAGCCAGCGTAATTCAAAGTGGGAAGGAAGTGGGCATGTTCCATTGAAATGAGCTGTGACCCCATGCAAATGAAGGGTCGAACGGACGGCGCATGCGCAATGAGGCTGACTATGTTCAGCGCCTCTCTGCGCATGCTCACAACTCAGCCCGGCGTAATCAGTGAGATAGGAACTAGGCCCAGCGTAATTAGTGAGATACGCCCAGGGCATAAATGCGCCCAGACATGCGCCCGTCCAGTGCAAAAGTACATCCTCTTGTTTCCCCCCTGAAGCAAGGTACTTTTGTTCTGTTGTCTGTTGGTGTTTGTCGGTGTGTTTTTTGGAGAGATGTCTGCAGCTCCCAAGAAGAGGAAGACTATTATTGTCAGGGCCATGACCCAATATGATAGGTACCTCCATGGGCCTGAGAGTATCAACACCACCAAGGCCAGGAGGAGGGAGATCCTGCAACTGATAGCAGACGATGTTAATGCATTGGGGAGTGAGGCCAGGACCCCCAATGAGATCTTGAAAAAGATCAATGATCTCAGGCGTGTCGTCCGAGGTAAGCTGGCTAGGATTACCACTCATGCCAGGGGCACTGGAGGGGGACCATCAACCACTCTCAGGCTCAATGCTGAGGAGTGGGTGGTTGCACAGTGCCTCCACAGGCATCAAGTGGAGGGAGTGCCTGGATTTGACTCCATTGAGGAGGTCTTGAGGACAGGAAAGTGTTTTTTTTTTCTATCTGGTGTGTAGCATGTGTGGGGGGGGGGGAGGGAATATGTGACAAGTGTGTGGATCCTCCAACCTGTGAATGTTTTGTGTCATCCACAGATGTGCAGGAGGGTGCTGGGCCATCTGGCCAGTCCACAGCCTCCTCCGGACATGAGTCTGAGGCAGACCCCCAGGCAAGTCAGGAGTCATCTGTGGAGGGGAGTGGCCACAGCTCTCCTCAGGAGGAGGTTGAGGAGGAGGAGGTGCTGAGTGGCAATGAGGTCCTTCTCCATTTGGAGGAGTCTCCCCCTAGGGCTGGCAGCAGTCAGGCCTCCATCAGGGGTAGCCCCTCCCACTCCTCCCCCAACAGGGCTTCCCCCCAAGGGTCTCCCCTACTCCTAGGCCCCAAGCCACATCAGGAGCCAGGAAAGCCACCAGGAAGACAAGGGGGGTGGCAGACGTTCTGCCTGAAAATCTGCGGAGGGACCAGGCCTGCCAGACCCGCCATCTGGGTCAGGTTGCCCAGACTATGGAGCGCATGGCAGACAGCATGGCCTCCATAAAGGAGTCTGTGGAGGATCTGGCCTGCAACTCCTTGGCTGTGATAACATGCATGAATGACCTGCAGACCACCACAGCAGGCGTGGGTCAGGAGGTGCACGCCCTGACCGAGGCTGTCCGGGCCAACACGGCCATCCAGGTGGGGGTGAGGCTGCAGGAGGACACCAATGTGGTCCTCACACGCATCGCCCTGGCATTGGAGGGCAGGCCGCCAGGTGGGCAGAGACCAGGGGATGCTCCTCCTTCTACTGATTTCCCCCCCCCATGAGTCTCCCCTGGGGAGCCGGGGCTGGGGGCCGTGGCCACCACAGGCGTGGGGCACGGCAGCGCCGGTAGTTTTTTTTTTTTTTTACTCAGGTTATGATTGTTTTATGTTTCTTTTTTATTTTACTCAGGTTATGAGTTTTTATATTATTTTGTAGACCCAGCACACGGTTAGTAGTGCTGGCTACAGTGTGAATGATGTTTGAATGTGGGGGTGACATTCCTGCCGGAAAAGGGGTGTCACCCTTGGTTGTGGTGGAGAAGGGATCCCCAGGACCAGGGATAAGTGATCCCCAGGTCCGTGTGAATGGTGTATGAATGTTCAGCAACATAATTGGAGCCTTGTTATGGCGTTGCTGCTCACAAGTCCAGAATGGGCTTGGGCTAATCCAATTTGATGAGGATGTGGGGTGTGTGAGCTAGGGACCACTGTGGTGTGCATGCGTGCATTCTCCTTGTGCCATGATTAATGTGTGGGTTTAATGTGCAAAGATGCCTACTGCGAGGCATCTCCTGACTGCTGCTCCCTCAGAAGACGGGGTAGCCTCGATTAGGGGGGGATTGTCTGGTTCGGGGGTCAGGTCATCACGTATGTCAATCTCCAGGCCCTTTCTCACGGCAAAGTTGTGCAGCATGCAACATGCAGCGATGATCTGGCACACAAAGTTTGGGGAATACAACAGGGTACCCCCAGACTTATCCAGGCATCGGAAACGGAACTTCAGGAGGCCAAAGGTGCGTTCCACCACTCCACGGGTACATGCGTGTGCATCATTGTATCTTTGCTCTCCTG
Source organism: Rana temporaria (assembly GCF_905171775.1). Classification (NCBI taxonomy): domain Eukaryota; kingdom Metazoa; phylum Chordata; class Amphibia; order Anura; family Ranidae; genus Rana; species Rana temporaria. Next base: position 121,617,260 of record NC_053490.1, on the reverse strand, counting down.
GGGTTTGGGGATTCCGGAATGGAGTCATGAGATGGGGTCCAAGTGCATATGCCGAGTCACCTGGAAGGGAAAAGACATGAGGATGTTAGTCATACATGTGCCCCTCGTGATGTCTGCATCATGGGGTTGGACAGTCATGCCTGACACCCATGTCACTCACCAACCAGCCAGCTGTCCCCATACACGTTCTGTTCAAATTCTGTTGGGATGGGGCTTTGACGGTATATGTAGCTGTCGTGGCTGGATCCGGGGTGTTTGGCGCGGACGTGCCATATAAGGCATTGGGCATCGACTATCACCTGTACATTGATGGAATGCCAGTGCTTCCGATTGCGGTATAGGTGCTCTGTGTCATGGGAGGGCTGTAGTGCTACATGTGTGCGATCAATGGCCCCCACTGTGCGTGGGAATCCTGCAATTCTGTAGAAATCACGCATTGCCTTCACCCGCAGGTCCTCCTGGGTGGGTCTGATGATTTGGTTGACCATGCGTCTGAGGATTGCGGTGATAACCTGGTGCACACATCTGCTAATGGAGGATTGGGACATCCCAGCCACCACTCCACTTGTGCTCTGAAAAGAGCCAGTGGCAAGGAAATGCAGTGTTGCCAGTACCTTGACCAGTGGCTCCACTGCATGTGAGCGGTGTGTCTGACTGGTGATGTCATCTTTCAGGGTTGTGGTTAATTCCATGATGGCAGTAGGGCTGAATCTGAAGATGCGATACACCTCAGAATCACCCATGCCAAAGGCGTTTATGCGTGGTCGGTATATCCTCTACCGTGCCCTCCTCCGTGCCCTCCTCCTTCTACGCGCATCTAAAGCCAGTAGTATAGCTATGACCATGGATGCCCCTGGCATGTTGGCATACAGATTGTTATCCTGCAAGTGTGTCTGCTCAGCTTGTCCCTAACGGTGCTGCTGAAGCTGACCTGCACACGTCTGGTGCAAAGTTAAAGCTGCTTTTATGAGGGGTAACTTTAGACCGGACATACAGCTTACGCGCAGAGCGCGTAGCCTGCGCCGGACAAACGTGCTTTCGTGGATCGCCGTATCTCCCTCATTTGCATATTTGCATAACAAAACAATGGTGCATCCAGCGTATTTTTGCGCCCACGATGCGCCGGTGTCCAAGCATGCGTCGACTTGATTCTGAGCATGCGTGGGTTTTGAACCGATGCTTTTGCGTACTAACCATCGGTTTTGACCTATCGGTTAGGCGTCCATCGGTTGAATTTTAAAGCAAGTTCTACATTTTTGGACCGAAGGATAACTGACCGATGGGGCCCACACACGGTCGGTTTGGACCGATGAAACTGAACTTCAGTCCGTTTTCATCGGTTTTGTCTGATCGTGTGTACAGGGCCTAAGGGGTCAAGAAGGTTATTTTCACTGAGGTAGGAGCCAAGACGGTTGTAGACTAAGCGTTCTAGCAATTTAGAGGTGAATGGGAGCAATGAGATGGGCCTGAAGTTGTTCAGGTTTGTGGGGTCCAGTGAGGGCTTTTTAAGTATGGGAGTGATCTGCGCATGTTTTAGAGGGGAGGGGAAGGTGCCAGTAGAGAGGGAGAGATTGAAGATGTGAGTGAGGGAGAGCATTGGATAGAAGAAGAGACTGACCATAGTAGTTGTGAGGGAATAGGGTCCAAGGGACAATTGGTTAGGTGGTCATCTGAGAAGTTTTGTAACCTCTTCAATAGCAGCCAATTCAAGAGAGGACAATGTTGAAGGTGCTGTTAGGCAAGGTATGTTGGGTGGGGAAGATGTACGCACAGTGGAGGTGTCCTCACAAAATGCATCAATCTTGTCTTTGAAGTGATTGACAATCTCTTGGGCAGTGAGTGAGTTAGGCCTCGTACAGACGAGAGGATATCCGCTGGAAACGGTCCGCCGGACCGTTTCCAGCAGATAAATCCTCTGGCGGATTTGGATCTAATGGCTGTACACACCATCAGATCGAAACCCCTGCGGAATACATCCGCGGTGACGTGGCCGCGCCGTCGCCGCGACGATGACGCGGCGACGTGAGCGACCCTGGAAGGTAAATACTTCCACGCATGCGTCGAATCATTACGACGCATGCGAGGGATGGGAGCGGACGGACAGATCCGGTGAGTCTGTACAGACGACCGGATCAGTCCGCTGGACTGGATTCCAGCGGATAGATTTGTTAGCATGCTAAGAAATTTTTATCCGCTGGGAATCTGTCAGCTGGATTTTAATCCGCTGGGAAATGTCCGCTAGGCCGTACACACGACCGGATCTATCTGCTGGAACTGATCCGTGGATCAATCCCAGCGGATAGATCCGGTCGTATGTAGGGGGCCTTATAGGGTAGAGGGGGTGGGGGACGAAGCAGAGAGTTAAAGGTTGAGAAGAGCCGACGGGGACTGGATGACAAGGTATTAATAAGAGAGACAAAATAGGCTTTTTGGCAGCATGGAGGCAGGAATTGTATTTTAGAAGGGCAGATATATATAGGGTGAAGTCTTGCAGGCATTTGGTTTTATGCCAGTCGTTTTAAGAGCATGGCAATGTCTCTTGAGATTTCTGGTTTTGTCAGTTTACCAGGGTGTTAACAGTCGGGGCCTGATTCTGCGTGTGGTTAGAGGAGCGAGTGCATTCAGTGATGATGAGACTGAACTGTTGTAGACAGAGGTGGCAAGGTCAGTACAGGACAGGAGAGAGATTATGTCATATAGGTGGTCAGTAGCAGAATTGAGAAGAGAAGGGTTAAAGTTGCGAAGGTTCCTACAAGTAATTGTTTGCTGCTTGGAGGGATGGTTGGTTGGAGGCAAGGATACAGTGAAACTGATGAGGTTGTGATCAGAAAGAGGAAAGGGGGGGTTGGTGAGGTTGCCAGGATTGCAGAGATGGGAGAATACAAGGTCGAGGGTATTACCATTGGAGTGTGTGTCCATTGGCTTAGGCCAAAAGAAGAGGTTAAGTTGAGAAGTTGAGCTGTAGTTGGGCTGTTAACATTGACAGGAATGTTGAAGTCACCAAGAATGATAGTGGGTATTTCAGAGGAGAGAAAGTAGGGTAACCAGGCAGCAAAGTCATCAAGAAAGCGTGATACTGGCCTGGGAGGCCGATAAATTGCTGCAATCTTCAGAAAAATGGGAGAAAACAGACAACTGCAGTGCATCTCGAAAGAAGAGAGTGATAGAGAGCGAGGGATAGGAAGGACTCGGAAGGTGCTTTGTGGGGATAGAAAGAATCCAACTCCACCTCCTTTCTGTCCGGTGGGTTTGGGGGAGTGAGTCCAGTGAAGGACACCATGGGAGAGAGCAGCAGGAGAAGCTGAGTCAAAATTTTGAAGCCAGGTTTCGGTTATGACAAGTATGTTAAAGCCATTAGAGATGAAGAGGTCATGTATAGATGTTAGCTTGTTACAGATGGAACGGGCGTTCCAGAGGGCGCATTAGATTGGTGAGCTGCTTTGGGGAAGCAGGAGGATAGAAATTGAACTGAGTGGATTGCAGTGGTTGCCAGAGAAGGAGGGGTATTGGATATGTTGCTTGCAGTTGAAAAATGGCAGACCAAGATTAGGAGAAATGTCACCTGAGACTAGGAGAAGCAGGAGGGTAAGGAAGGCAAGATGGTAGTGGGATGTGCATGAGTGCATGGGTCTAATGGCTCTGGTGTTTATGTCAGCATGTGGGTGCAGCAAATGCAGGCGATCATGGGTGCAGTAGTAGGGAGAGGGTTGGAGTGAGGGTGATATGTGCATGCTGCAGGGTAGAGAGGAGGGGTAGAGTAAGGATAATTTGAGAATAGAAGACACTGATGTGAGAAGGAAAAGAAGGAGCATGTTAGTGGATAGAGTGTGGAAATCTGACTTCATATAAAATGTCAAATGCTGGCTTGCTTGTAGTCTCAGAGTGGAGCAGAGTTCTTGTTGTATCTTCATCCAGCTTTAGTTATCGTGATTTCGTTAAACTGCGGCGGTGAAACTGCTCATCACTCGTGATAGAGCCACTCAGGAAAGAGTGTCTGCGCCTTGCCCCTGTCTGCGATATACAAAGAAATGTACATGTAGCGGGGTCATCCTGTCAGAGTCTAATGACAGGCCATCCCCACCGGAACTTTGCTCACGCTTGTAAATATGTATGATACCTTTAAGAAAGTTATGCATTGTGGGATTGCAAGTAGCGGGAGATATGGACTCCATTGACTCTTAGGAGAAACAGACTACACATCCCACAATGCCCTGTGTTATTGGAACATGTGACACCTCCGCACAGACTTATGGGGGAGGTTACTTAAGGAAAGGGCGCGGCTGATCTCGCTCTCTCGGGACCTGCATCCTCTCCTCTGCGGAGTTGCTGACACAGCCCAGCCGTGCGACTAGGCCAGAGGCCTGGGCCTAAATCCACCGAGAGGCCAGCCATCCGGAAGGAAGCAAGACTCCAGTATTCAGCCCGTGTTCCTGAAGATCGGAGAGAAAACCCAGCTGACAACTGAAACAGTGGAGAACCCTCGTTCGGGATCCTTGTGCCGTGGAGCAGTGACTTATCAACACGCCTTCTGAGAGGAACTCAGGCAGATCGGCCTGTCGGGTGAGAGAGCACATGCTCAACTTCTAACTCTCCCTTTAGACAGACACCGTAGAGCCACCTCACAGGCCGGAGACACGTGTTTTGCCTCCGGCTGAAACTTAGTGGCCCTGTTAATTGTTTAGCGCCTTATAGAAGTGATTGACGCTGACGAGCGATCAATTCACCAACGTTTGCTGTTCCAGATACTTTGTTGTGTAATCTCCTTCACCGATTGCCACTTGTGGATTACAAATTCTAATGTGCACCAACCGGCCGCCAAGTGGATATTCACTGTCCGTAGCATTGCCCGCTAGAGGGTGCTCGCGAGCATAGACTGCCTACCTTAGTTTCAGTGAATGGTACCATTCTTTTGTTTATGTCTTTATATACCTATATTAATTGCTGATTCCTGCAAGAGCCCTTGCTGAATCATAGTGAGTTATCACTTAACAGTTGTTTGTTTATGATTCAAACTTATTCTTATTTCATATAAAGTAAATTCATTCTTTTGGTTTAAATATACTACTGTGTGAAGTGTATTTTCTCGTCTGGAGGGACCATCCGTAAAGCAGGTAATATCACTGTTACATTGTTATGGAATATTGCATGCCTGCTATTGTGACCTCGGCCCAGACCCTCCTTAGCATGAACTTGAACTTGAGGAAAGTCTCTGCCACAGACCCTCCTTAGAATGAACTTGAACTTGAGGAAAAGTCTCTGCCACAGACCCTCCTTAGAATGAACTTCAGGGAGACACCTCTGCCACAGGCCCTCTCTGGTTGTAGATACAGAGGCAACCCTCATTAAAGCGGGAGTTCACCCATTTGTAAAAAAAAAAAAATTCTCCCCTTAGCTTCCTGCTCGTTTTTACTAGGGGAATCGGCTATTTATTTTAAAATATGAGCAGTACTTACCCGTTTTCGAGCTGCATCTTCTTCCGTCGCTTCCGGGTATGGGTCTTCGGGAGCGGGCGTTCCTTCTTGATTGACAGCCTTCCAAGAGGCTTCCGACGGTCGCATCCATCGCGTCACTCGTAGCCGAAAGAAGCCGAACGTCGGTGCGGCTCTATACTGCGCCTGCGCACCGACGTTCGGCTTCTTTCGGAAAATCGTGACGCGATGGATGCGACCGTCGGAAGCCTCTCGGAAGCCTGTCAATCAAGAAGGAACGCCCATTCCCGAAGCCCATACCTGGAAGCGACGGAGAGGATGCATCTCGTAAACGGGTAAGTACTGCACATATTTTAAAATAAATAGCCGATTCCCCTAGTAAAAACGAGCAGGAATCTAAGGGGGAAAAGTGCCCTCTAAGGGTGAACCCCCGCTTTAAGGAATTACGTCTGGATCTCCTTCTTAAAGTCGCCCAGGTACCGACTGACAGGTATTCAATCCTTCAGTGTCCGGCCACCTTGATCCCCGGTGGTTTGTCGAAATCCTTTTGGACCGCCAGCCTCTTAATGGAGCTCCTCAGACGGACTCCCCACCGAACAGCTAAACCGCTTGGGATCTTCAAAAGTTGGAACCCAGTCGATCACTGGGTCCCCGCCGTTGCTCCAACATTCCGGACCAACATGGTCCCGGAACCAGGAACACCACGTGGCAGGCACGCCCCGGCCAGGTAGGCCATAACGCCGGGGCGCCGTGATGTGGTCACCCTAAAGGTGGGTGCCACACTGGAAGAAGACCCAGACTCAATGGCGTCTGTCCCATAAGTACCCTCATGCCCAGCGAACACACTCCCTCCTGATTAGCTGCTGGAAAAGAACACCCAAGTCTCGACTCTGCTGCTGCCACCTGTCGCCCTGGGGTGGGATAGCACCCAAGGAACAACAGAATGAGCCAGGCTGAAACAGAGACCCTATTTGAACATTGTAATTTGGAGCAGAGTCATTAGCACTCTGATCACCCTCTAAATTTCAATAGCACGGGTACTTGGTAGTGTTGAGCAGAATATGCCATATTCGATTTCGCGATATATCTCGAATATATATTCGAATATTCGAGATATATTCGCTAAATTCGAATATTCGTGATATTTTATCGAAATTAATTGATTGCGATTTTTCGCTATTGCGAATGCGAAAATAATTGCGATTTTTTTAATAACTGCGGTAGGAGCGCTCTGATTGGCTTAGAATATTCGTGATATTTTATCGAAATATCGCAACATGCGAATGCGATATTTATTGCGCAATTTCGAGATATGCTGGAGGAGCGCTCTGATTGGCTCAGAATATTCGTGATATTTTATCGAAATATCGCAACATGCGAATGCGATATTTATTGCGGAATTTCGAGATATGCTGGAGGAGCGCTCTGATTGGCTCAGAATATTCGTGATATTTTATCGAAATATCGCAACATGCGAATGCGATATTTATTGCGGAATTTCGAGATATGCTGGAGGAGCGCTCTGATTGGCTCAGAATATTCGTGATATTTTATCGAAATATCGCAACATGCGAATGCGATATTTATTGCGCAATTTCGAGATATGCTGGAGGAGCGCTCTGATTGGCTCAGAATATTCCTGATATTTTATCGAAATATCGCAACATGCGAATGCGAAATTGATTGCAGATATTTCGAAAACTGCTGTAGCAGCACTCTGAAATCGAATATGTATGATATTTTAACCAAAAAACATATTGCGATTGCGATTTTTCGATCGCGCATGCGCAATTGCGCGAACAACACGCGACCATTTCCTGGAGCCTTGCCAGTTTCCAACTTATGATCGCAGCGCAATCACACAGCAACATGGTTGGAAGCAATTTCACTAAGTCTGAGGAAAAGTTGCTGATTTGTGTAAGTATTTTGACCACTGTTATTTCATCATCTTCAACTGCATTTTAGTCTAGTTTAAAAGTTAGTATATATGATCAGATATTAGTATTTCACAAAAAATGTGTCTCCTGCTTTTACAAAACTACAAGTCCCAGCATGCCTGGACAGCTGCAGACACCCTGGTTGGCAAATGTGTATTTAGGCACTTTTCCTTGTTATTTAGCATAATGAATTTAACATTTTATTGGACATAGGACGTATGCGAACGTCCTGACTTCAGTGTCCTCAAGGCCCAAGGACGTTCGAATACATATTGCCCTTTAGATGTTGCAGAACTACAACTTCCAGCATGCCTGGGAATGCTGGCACTTCTAGTATTGTAAGTTCTGCAGGCCCCCGTTTTTCAGGCCTTTATGCACGGGTCTCTAAACTGTGGCACCCTAGATGCAGCAAAAGTAAAATTCTTAGCATGCACTGACAGACCGTGGCTGATGGGAGTAGTAGTTTTGCAACAGCTGGAGGTGGACTGGTCTTGAAACCCAGAGTTAGGTAACAAACCCGTAGTGTTTTGCAACCATCCTGCCTCCAGCTGTTTTTTTCCTGTTGAAAAGCCTGTGGCGTGCAAAACACAACCCAAAAACTCCACCCGGTGCAAGAAAAAATTTGCACACACCTAAAGACTGACATCACAAAAAACTGCGGCGGTTGCATACGTCAGTGGTCCTCCGAAAAGGTCCCGTCTCTGACCCCCCGGGGCGTTAGGCTCCTGACAGGGAAAAGAGTTACTGTGGTCCATACAGCCGAAGCCATATGGACCCATCTCGGTCCAAGCAGCGCAATCAACACGCGAACAACACGCGACCATTTCCTGGACCCTTGCCAGTTTCCAACTTTATGATCGCAACGCAATCGCAGAGCAAGATGGTTGGAAGTAATTTCACTGTATCTGAGGAAAAGTTGCTGATTTGTGTAAGTATTTTGACCACTGTTATTTCATTATCTTCAACTGCATTTTAGTCTAGTTTAAAAGTTAGTATATATTCATAATTATGCAAATGATAATGGCTGCTATATTTATGTAAAAAAGGTGGCTACCGAAATGGCAGTATATAAAATCTGTCATGTTACCCCTGTCATTGATTAATAAGGCGAGAATGATTCCAATTGTTGAATAGCATACATTTATGTCATATATCCATAAGGCTGTCAACAAAAGTATTACAATATACTTTGTTCTTCATCTTGCAGAAGTTCCTGGAAACAGGATACGATGAGCTGCGGAGGCAGCAAGAAAAACAGGGAGTTATAAGCTCCCTGATTGAGGAACTAGGCGAAGAACACACTCGCATGGCGATCCTCAAAAAGTGGTCCGACCTGAAGAGGCGCCAGATGAACCGGGTCAGGCGTATCCGGAATAAATATCATCCTGGTAAGTTATTGGTCACAGTTATGTTTTTTTTCCCTAAAGTGTATTTTGTGCGTGTACTCGAGAGAGGAGCCGGACTGCAGGAGTTGGGAGTAGGCAGGCCTCCCCCAGAGGTAATCTGCCACCTTTCTCCATGCCCCGGGTGGCAATGGCGGGTGTGAGGGGGTCCTCCCACACAGACCGTCCTACCTGCTCCGCTTCGAAGCCCCACGGGGCAGAGGGACTCCCTATAAGGGAGTGAGAGGATTTGCCCGCTCAACCAGCCCCGTTAGTCCTTCGCCTCTCTTTTTAGAGACCGCATGGTCAGAGTGCGTGCATGTTAACCCAATTGCGAGTGCGTGTGTAAGTGTGGTGGTTTTTGTGGGAGGGAGGTGGGCATACTAAGCGCAGGCTTACCTCGCATAGCACACCCACCGGGGGCCGAGCTGAGACCACCAAACTCAATTCACATGTAGCCGAGAGCGGGATCCGAACCCCTAGCTGCAGAGGTGAATGGCTTGTCAGCGCAGTGGCAATCGCGTTGAGCCAGCCCGGGTCCCTTGGGGACAGTTATGTAAGGTCATATGTAATTAATGTAAGGTCAGATGTTGTTAACCAAGACGCCATGTTGTTGTAACATATATCACCACCAGCCAAGGTATTCATAGTACTGTTGGAAAAAAACATGGGACAGCAGACAGGAACACAGAAGTTATGTGGGAACATACTTTTCCCATTGCTTTGCATGGGACTTTAAACAAAAAGCCCGACCCTCACCAATGGGGTTAGTTAAGGGATAAATTAACGATCCTATACTTTAAGTGGACGTATAGATAACATGTGACCAAGTGTTATCGAAATATCTACAGCTGTTATGAAATAACATGTATTTCCCATAGAGTTGAATGGGACTTTAAAGAAAAACCCTGACCAAGGCAAATGGGGGTGGGTATGGGTTAAACCACCAATCCTATATTTGTGGCTGACATATAAGTAACCTGTGTGCCAAGTTTCATGTAAATATCTTTAGCCGTTTGGACGTGATGGTGGAACATACATACATACATGCACACACACGTTGAGTTTTATATATATAGATTCCCACTAAATTCCTGTGTTAGGCGTGGGGTTGTTATAGTAATCCTGTGTACTCCATCAAGTACTTTTTTTTAACATGAGATCGTCTGAACAAAACAAAGGAGACAAAAACAGCTCATTTTACCATGGTGGCAGCCCAGCTCACGCTCAGTCCCCTGTAGTGCCCACAAGACCCTTTAATATAACATTGTCCCATTGGTTAACTGTCTATATAAATTAATTTGTATTCATATACAATACAGTAGAGTACACAGAATTTGCATACGTCATTAGAAAACATTTTTATAATATATGAACATTGTGTTATTATAGGAGCTCCGCTACCAACTGTGCGCCCCAAGCGCACAAGGCGACAGGCCGCAGAGGAGGAGCAGGAGGAGGATGTGGAAGAGGAGGAGAGGGATGAGGAGGAGCAGCCAGGGCCATCCACATCACCACCCCCAGTTCCTGTGGAGGAGCAAGAGGAGGAGCTGCACCCCCCCCCCGAAACTTCTGGTGGAGTAGTGGGTGACGAGGAAGAGGAGCAGGATGAGACGGTTAATTATACCGTCAATCAGGAGGGTAAATATGTGCACATATATTAATAAAATTTCAACAATAAAATGTAGCTCTAAAAATGGACAGCATTTAAAGCAGGGCTGTGGAGTCGGTAGATAAATTTTTCGACTCCGACTCCGACTCCTCAGTTTTATGTACTTCAGACTCCGACTCCCCGACTCCCCGACTCCGACTCCTCTGTATTAATATGCAAATGTATTTTATAGATTCCTTGAGGGAAAGAAACGCAACCTACCACAGGACTACTGGCTGGGAAGCCAACAGTCTACTGTATTGCACAGTTTAAGCAAAAGACAAACACAATGAAAACAATCAAGTGACTGGATAGTAGCAGCAGGCATAAACATCAGGAACAGGATCTTTACCAGTTCAAAAATACAGACCACATTATTTGGCTGTTTTAGAACAAAAACAAAGCTTATCTATAATGAACCAAAAAAAAATCTGAAAAACCTAGAAATGGTTTATATTAATCTTGAAATGTAGTTCTAGGCTTAGCAAATGCAAATAAATGCAATGTAGAGTTCTAAGGAAGAGAATTGCCTCTGCCAGATCCTCTTTCATAGAGTCTCTTAAGTCCGACTTTATTATTTTTAGGGCTGAAAATAATCTTTCGTAACGGTCTTTGAAATCCAAATGTTTTTTTCTTATATCCTAACAGTTATAAAAAAGCTCAAGGGGAAACAAGCTGCCCTGAAAAATATGACGCAGAGAATACTGGCAAATGAGCAGCAGATTCTTTTTTTTACGCGCCAAAATCAGCAGCTGGTGCAACAAATGGCGAAAACCATAGATGAGGTGGCAGAGCTTCAGAAGTTCATGTCTTAATTTTTTATTTTTTTTTGTTTTAATAAAAAATGTTATATTTTGCAAAGGTTTCATTTCTTATTGAAATTGTTAGTTTTTTAAACACATCTAACTTCACATCTAACACATCAACATCAACATCAACATCAACACATCTAGCTTAATAATAACCGAAAACATTTTATACTATTACTAGCTGAATACCCGGCGTTGCCCGGTCTTCCTATCTTAACCTTTTGGGGAGGAAAATCATAGTAATATAAATATACCCATCTTTTATATAAGGGTGTTGGTAAGGGTTAATTTAACTGTTATATATTTTTATTTGGCATATAAGGAATATGTATAGCGGGTATTATTGAAATATCTCCAGGCGTACAGAACTTATGTGGGAACATACATTTTCCATTGATTTGCATGGGACTTTAAAGGAAAACCCCGACCCTCACAAATGGGGGTAGTTAAGGGATAAATTAACTATCAGTGGTATCAGTGAACAGCAGTGGTAATAGGAGTATATATAGAGTGGGAATTAACTTTTTACATAGGTGTCTTGACTGAGCAGCAGCAGCAGTAGTAGTAGTAGTAGTAGATACAGAGTCATATCACTTGGGCAGGAGTTGCCATGATGAACAGCAGTAGGAATAAGAGTATATAGAGTGTGAAACAACTGCTGACATAGGTGTATTGACTGGGCGGCAGCAGCAACAGCAGAAGCAGCAGTAGTAGTATTAACAGTAGTAGTTGATACAGAGTCATATCACATGGGCAGGAGTTGCCATGATGTACAGCAGTCTTAATAAGAGTATATAGAGTGTGAAATAACTGCTGACATAGGTGTATTGACTGGGCGGCAGCAGCAGCAGAAGCAGCAGTAGTAGTATTAACAGTAGTAGTTGATACAGAGTCATATCACATGGGCAGGAGTTGCCATGATGTACAGCAGTCTTAATAAGAGTATATAGAGTGTGAAATAACTGCTGACATAGGTGTATTGACTGGGCGGCAGCAGCAGCAGAAGCAGCAGTAGTAGTATTAACAGTAGTAGTTGATACAGAGTCATATCACATGGGCAGGAGTTGCCATGATGAACAGCAGTAGGAATAAGAGTATATAGAGTGTTAAACAACTGCTGACATAGGTGTATTGACTGGGCGGCAGCAGCAGCTGAAGCAGCAGTAGTAGTATTAACAGTAGTAGTTGATACAGAGTCATATCACATGGGCAGGAGTTGCCATGATGTACAGCAGTCTTAATAAGAGTATATAGAGTGTGAAATAACTGCTGACATAGGTGTATTGACTGGGCGGCAGCAGCAGCAGAAGCAGCAGTAGTAGTATTAACAGTAGTAGTTGATACAGAGTCATATCACATGGGCAGGAGTTGCCATGATGTACAGCAGTCTTAATAAGAGTATATAGAGTGTGAAATAACTGCTGACATAGGTGTATTGACTGGGCGGCAGCAGCAGCAGAAGCAGCAGTAGTAGTATTAACAGTAGTAGTTGATACAGAGTCATATCACATGGGCAGGAGTTGCCATGATGTACAGCAGTCTTAATAAGAGTATATAGGGTGTGAAATAACTGCTGACATAATTGTCTTGACTGATCCAAAGGAGTCATGGGAGAAAATCATGTGGTCAGATGAGACTATAATATAATTTTTTGATCATAATTTCACTAACCGTGTTCGGAGGAAGAATAATGATGAGTACCATGCCAAGAACGCCATCCCTAATGTGAAGCATGGGGGTGGTAGCATCATGCTTTGGTGGTGTTTTTCTGCACATGGGACAGGGTGACTGCACTGTATTAAGGAGAGGATGACCGGGGCCATGTATTGCAAGATTTTGGGCAACAACCTCCTTCCCTGAGTTAGAGCTTTGAAGATGGGTCGAGGCTGGGTCTTCCAACATGAGAATGACCCAAAGCACACAGCCAGGATAACCAAGGATTGGCTCTGTAAGGAGCATATCAAGGTTCTGGCGTGGCCTAGCCAGTCTCCAGACCTAAACCCAATAGAGAATCTTTGGAGGGAGCTCAAACTCTGTGTTTCTCAGCGATAGCCCAGAAACATGACTGATGTAGAGAAGATCTGTGTGGAGGAGTGGGCCAAAATCCCTCCTCCAGTGTGTGCAAAGCTGGTGTAAAACTACAAGAAATGTTTGACCGCTGTAATTGCAAAGAAAGCCTACTGTACCAAATATTAACATTGATTTTCTCTGATGTTGAAATAGTTATATTCAGCACTGTAAATACATCAGGTCCGGGGCTTCATCAGGGAATGCATGGCAAGGGACCCTTCAGCGCCCTGAACCGACGACGGGTGCCAGAAAGTCACCGCCGATCCAGGACTCATTCATCTTTATGAATGTGAGTCTGTCCACGGAGTCTGTGGACAGACGGGTCCTCTTGTCCGTGACCACCCCACCTGCCGCGCTGAATGTCCGCTCAGATAGTACGCTGGAGGGGGGGCAAGACAATAACTCCAGCGCATACTGAGCGAGCTCGCGGCAGGTGTCCAATCTGGCAACCCAGTACTCCATGGGGTCGTCGGTGCTCATACTGTCAGAAGCACCGACGGACGCCATGTAGTCTGCCACCATGTGGGCCAGCCGCTGGTGGTGACTGCTGCTGCTGCTGCTGCTGCTGGTGGTGGTACTGGGTCGCTCGGTTTGGAAGAACATCCTCATCTCTTCCATTAGGTCCCCTGCTCGGCTGCAGCTGGGTGCAGCCACCTGCTGGGTGAGATGAGGGGGGACAACTGGAGGCCGGGGAGTTGCCTGCTCCAACCGTCTGACAATGCCTGCCTGCAGTTCCTCCATCCGGTGCTGCCTCCGGCTGGCTGGGATGAACTGCTCCAGTTTCCCCTTGCACCTGGGATCCAAAAGGGTGGCCATCCAGAAATCATCCCTCGTCTTGATGGTCTTAACCCGGGGGTCCCTCCTGAGGCATCTCAGCATGTGGGCAGCCATGGGGAAGAGCACAGCCCGCTGTGACTCCTCAATGCTGGCCAGGTGAATGAGGTGCGACTCTTCATCCCTGAGGCGCTGCTGGTCAAACTCAGACATGCCCAACCCCCGGACTATCGGTGCCCCCAACACCGGCTCTCCCTCCTGACCAGGCCCTGACTCCGGGACGACACCAGCAACCACCTTCTCCTCCTCTTCATCATCATCCTCCTCCTCCTCCTCCTCGTCCTGGCCCTGGTCTCGGTGGAGCATTGCTGACTCCTCCTGCTCCACCAAGGCACTCTCCCCAGCCTCGAGCAGGCGATCTAGTGTCCTCTCCAGCATGAACAGTATTGGCAGCACGCTATTGAGGCCAATTTGCTCACTGCTGACCATCTTGGTCGCCTGCTCGAAGGAGGACAACACTTGGCAGACCTGGTTTATCTGCCCCCACTCCGCACAGGCGATGAAAGGGAGTTGTGGTGAAGCCCTCTCAGTGCCTAGTTCCATCAGGTACTCCCTCACCGCCCTTTGCTGCTCCCACAACCTCTTCAGCATGTGGAGGGTGGAGTTCCACCGCGTCACACTGTCCACAATCAGCCTGTGAAGGGGCAGATTGTACTTCCGCTGCAATTTGGACAGGGACGCGGTAGCGGTTGGGGAGCGCCTGAAGTGGCTGGCAATCCTACGCGCCTTTGCCACAATGTCACTCAACCCTGGATAAGTGCGCAGGAACTTCTGCACCACCAGGTTGAGGACATGTGCCAGACAGGGCACGTGCGTCAGACTGCCAGCATGGAGGGCGGCGAGTAGGTTGCTGCCGTTATCGCAGACAACCATACCTGGCTGGAGCCTTCGGGGTGTCAGCCACTTCTGGACCTGAGCTTGAAGTGCTTTCAGCACTTCTTCTCCAGTGTGTCTCCGGTCCCCTAAACTAACAAGCTGGAGCACGGCCTGACAGCGCACGTGCCCCACACTTGAGTAGCTACGGGGGCGCTTGCTGGGAGGCTCAGCAGCTGCGGAGACAGTGGCTTGAGGGAGACCAGCAGTTCTCCCCTGGACACCCCGGGGCGGCACCACAAGATCGGTTGCCGACGATCCCTCACCGACGCCTCGGAGGGAAACCCAATGGGCCGTGAAGCTGATGTAGCGTCCCTGCCCATGCCTGCTGGTCCAGCCATCCATTGTCAGATGAACCCTGTCGCTGACAGCGTGATCCAGCGACAGGGTTACATTCTGCACAATGTGCTGGTGTAGGGCAGGGACACCAGTCCTGGCAAAGAAATGGCGGCTGGGGACACGCCATTGGGGTTGGGCCTGCTCCAACATCTGCCTGAAGGGGTTGCTGTCAACTATGTTGAAGGGCAGCAGATGTTGGGCAATAACCCTTGCCAGGAGCCCATTGAGGGAACGCACACGTCGGTCTCCAGGGGGGAAGGGAGTGGTGCGGTCAAAGGCGTCTGAAATCGACGCCTGGCGCCGGACGGCAGTGCGGGACACAGACGTGGAGGGTGCTGTGGAAGTAGAGGTCTGGCTGCCGGTACCAGTACCTCTACTAGAGGGAGCGGGGGGGCATGACCTGCTGGAAAGAGATGAAGATGTGGCAGGGGCTGCTGTACCCTGCTCACTTGTGGTGGTGGCGCTGCTACCACCACCACGCTTCATCTCGTCATACAACGCCCAGTGGTTTATCCTCAGGTGCTGGTTCAGGGCTGTGGTACCCACCCGAGCCAAACACTTCCCTCTCTTCACCCTCACTTTACAAATCCGGCAGATGGCCACGGTAGGGTTGTCTGCCACCAGGGTAAAGAAATTCCAGACAGGTGACTTCAGCACCGCCCTCCTGTCAGATGGGGTGACGCTTACTTGCACCTGCTGGGACTCGGTGCGCACAGGTGGAGCTGCCTGCTGCTGCTGCTGCTGCTGCTGCTCCTCCTCCTGACACCTCCTGCTGCCATCACCAGTGGAGACCCTGACGATGGTCTCCCTGGTGGTGACCTGGCGCACCGTTTCACCAGGGTGCCTACCTTCCCCGTCGTCACTGACGTAGTGAGCCGACGCGTCAGATGGCAACCATGATGGGTCACCCTCTTCGCCCCCAGAGATGTCAGACCAAGGGCTGAGATGTGTTGGTCTGAGGGAACCACGTGACATGGAGCCTCTAGCCTGGCTCCGCTGTCCCCTCACCCACGCCTGGGTCTGACTAGGTGCTGCTGTTTCCTGCACCAAAACAGCAGCACCAGTTTGAAGGGATGTCTCTGGGATACTGCCAGCAGGTATCCCATCCTCCTCATCCATCCCTTCAAAAAGGTCCTGACCATCAGGACAGAGCTGGAGGTCTGCCTGATGCATGGCCTCCCCCAAGAGATCCCTCTCACTGTCGCTGTCGAACAGTAAGATGCTGGACTCTTGGGGGCTGGGGGGGGGTAGTACAGGCACCGGTGTAATGGTGGTACTACTGTGAGTCGGGACCGACGACTCAGTGGCACTGCTGTGCCCCATGTAGTCCACCACTACTTGAGCCTGAGATGGCAATATCGGGCGGCTGCCCGATGGGAAGAACTCCCGGATCAGGCGTACTCCCCTTGCACCCGATCCTCTACCACTAGTAGGGGCACGAGAGGTACCCCGTGCTGGCAGCGATCCAGCACTGGGAGTAACTCCCCTACCCCTGCTGCCACGGCCACGGATGCCGCTCATTATTGCTGATATGTGTGTGGGGGGGGGTAAACTTTATTGGGGGGGGTAAATGTGAACAAAATGTGTTTTTGTGTATTTTTTACAAGACAGGCACGCAGACAAAGACGTACACAGACAGCTACTAAACTATAAGAAAAGTAGTACACCAGACAAGGACTACAAAATTAAAGAAAAAAAAAAGCACTAAACAAACACTAACTTTTTTTTTTTTTTTTTTTTTTTTTTAAACACAAAACACAGACACTAAACACACACTAAGCTAAGCTAGATGAAATAAATGTACACTAACAGTGTGTACACTTACTACACAAAATTTAACTAAACTGAACACAAAACTTAGCTTTTATAAAAGCTCTTTAGGGAAAACTAAACAAAATGTGAACTGAGATGCCTATCAAATATCACTGAACAGCGAACCTGCAAGATCTAACAGTAACACAAGATGAACAAAACTTAGCTTTTAGAAAAGCTCTTTTATAAAGCTCAGCAAAATGTGTTCTGAAATCTCTTGCAAATATCACTGAACAGGGAGGATTGCAGGATCAAACAGTAACACAAATGAAAAAAACAGCACAAAACAGCACAAAACGTAGCTTTGAAAAAAGCTCTTGGGTCTATTGCTTTGAAAAAAGCAGTTGATATACTGGAAAAGATCCACTGGAATCACTAAATAGCAATGCTGGTGATGATCTAAATCAATCAAGAACAAAGACACAGGAAACCAGGAACACAGAAACAGCCTCCACACTCTATAGCCAGCTTCTGAATCTGCAATGAAATGGTGCTGGGAGTGAGCTTATATAATGTCCATGCAGGCAGGTTCCTATTGGTTGCTAACCTGTGACGAGTGTGGAAGGAGAACTCTGATTGGCTCTGATGCAAAAGGGCGGAGCAAATAATCGCGCAATATTCCTATTGCCGAATATTCGCATTGCGAATATTCGGCAATATAAAATGATCGCTTCAGCTACTCGGCCCAATGGCTCTAATCATACCAGCAATGCTTTCAGACGTCTATGGAGATCACTAGGATGTGATCTGTTTTACAAATGAAACTGTAAAAATCGCTCTGATGCGGAAGATCGGGGCGAGGAAAGTAATCGCGCGATATTGCGTTTGCCGAATAATCGCATTGCGATCTTTCTGGAAAATTCAATGAACGCTTCAGCTACTCGGCCCAGGGTCTCTAATGATACCAGCAATGCTTTTAGACGTCGATGGAGATATCTAGGATGTGATCTGGTTCAAAAAAAAAATTGTAAAAAATCGAATATTCGGAATTGCGAATATTCACCGCGAATTTCGAAATATAGCGCGATTTCTCGAATATGCTATATTCGAGTCGAATATTCGCAATGCGAATATTCGTGAGCAACACTAGTACTTGGAAGTAACCAGGCGCTACATGTGTATATATGTACATACTGTGTGTATGTGTATATACTGTGGCCCAGATTCTCGTATTTCGTTTACGTTACGCCGCCGCAAGTTTTACGGGCAAGTGCTTGATTCACAAAGCACTTGCCTGTAAAGTTGCGGCGGCGTATCGTAAATTCCCCGGCGCAAGCCCGCCTAATTCAAATGATCCGGGTAGGGGGCGTGGATCATTTAAATTAGGCGCGTTCCCGCGCCGAACGTACTGCGCATGTGCTGTCCCTAAAATTTCCCAACGAGCATTGCGCGAAATGACGTCGCAAGGACGTCATTGGTTTCGACGTGAACGTAAATGGCGTCCAGCCCCATTCACGGACGACTTACGCAAACAACGTACATTTTTAAATTTCGACGCGGGAACAACGGCCATACTTAACATTGGTTGCCCCTCATATAGCAGGGGCAACTTTACGCGTCGCAAATCTAACGTAAACGTTGTATCTTCACTGCGTCGACCGCGCGTACGTTCAGGAATTCGCGTATTTTGATAATTTGCATACTCGATCGGAAAAAAGGACGGAGGCGAGACCTAGCGGCGGAAAAAAAATTGTATTTACGATCCGACAGTGTAAGAGCCTTACGCCTGTCGGATCTAATGGTTATCTATGCGTAACTGATTCTAAGAATCAGACGCATAGATACGACGGCCCAGATTAGGACTTACGATGGCGCACGTGGCGTTGCGCCGTCGTAAGCCCTTTCAGAATCTGGGCCTGTGTGTGTGTATATATGTATATACTGTGTGTATGTGTATATACTGTGTGTGGATATGTATATACCGTGGGCCAGATTCACGTAGCTCAGCGGATCTATAGATCCGCTCGATCTACGTGAATTAAGATCCGCTCCCGCAAGTTTAGGAGGCAAGTGGCTAATTCACAAACCACTTACCTCCAAACTTGCGATGGCGGATCCTAAATCCCCCAGCGGAATTCAAATTCCGCAGCTAGGGGAGTGTCATATTTAAATCAGGCGCGTTCCCGCGCCGATTTAAATGCGCAGGCGCCGTCCGCGAAATTTCCCGGCGTGCATTGCTCCCACTGACGTCGCTAGGACGTCAGTGGTTGCGACGCTTACGTAAACGACGTCCGTCCGTATTCGAGAACGACTTACGCAAACAACGTTAAAAAATTCAAATTCGACGCGGGAACGCCGGCTATACTTAACATTGGCTGCGCCTGATAAAAGAAAGGGTAAGTATACGACGGGTACGCCGCTACGGAAACGTCGTAAGAAGACTGCGTCGGGTCCGCGTACGTTCGTGAATTTGCGTATCTCGCTGATTTACATATTATTTCTTGTAAATCAGCGAGAACGCCCCCGGCGCCATTTTTAAATTTAAAAATAGATCCGACAGTGTAACACAGTGTAACACTGTCGGATCTAGCCCTATCTATGCGTATCTGATTCTATGAATCAGGCGCATAGATAGGACCAGTTTACGTCAGAGATACGATGGTGTATCTGTAGATACACCGTCGTATCTCTTTGTGAATCTGGCCCTGTGTGTGTGTGTGTGTATATATATATATACCTCCCAACTGTCCCTGATTTTGAGGGACTGTCCCTGATTTGGAACAATGTCCCTCTATCCCTTATTCCTCCTAATTTGTCCCTCATTTTGGTCTGATCTATATAGTTGTATATAAAATTCAATTTGTATCTATCAAAAAGTGTTTTTCAGCGCTACAACTTTCATCTGGTTTCTAAATTGCTGCATTTGTAAATCCCAAAAGCCAATATAAAGGAATAGTAGTGGTAAAAAAAAAAGCACTTGTGGGTTTAACCAATCTTGTTTTTTTGTACAATTCTCCTTAAAGGGGGCGTGGAAAGGGGTGTGTCCTATGCCTGCATACTTTTGTTGATAGGTGTCCCTCATTCCCATCTCAAAAAGTTGGGAGGTATGTATATACTGTGTGTGTATATGTATATACTGTATGTATATACTGTGTGTGTATGTGTGTATATGTATATAATGTGTGTGTGTATATATGTATATATCATTGGCGGCTGGTGCTCAAAATTTTTTGGGGGGGTGCAAACGAAAAAAAAAAAAAATGCAGCCTCACTGTGCCCATCAAATGCAGCCACTGTGCCATCAATTGTCACCACTGTGCCATGCCATCAAACACAGCCACTGTGCCATCAATTGTCACCACTGTGCCTTTGCATGTCACTGTGCCCTTTAATTGCCACTGTGCCCATTGTCACCACTGTGCCCATTGTTGCCACTGTGCATGTCACTGTGCCCTTTAATTGTCGCCACTTTGCCCATTGTTGCCACTGTGCATGTCACTGTGGATGTCACTGTGCCCTTTAATTGTTGCCATTGTCACCACTGTGCCCATTGATGCCACTGTGCATGTCACTGTGCCCTTTAATTTTTTCCACTGTGCCCATTGTTGCCACTGTGCATGTCACTGTGCCCTCTAATTGTTGCCACTGTGCCCATTGTCACCACTGTGCCCTTTGTCATCACTGTGCCCTTTGTCACCACTGTAGGGTCCCTGATACAAGTGACACCAGCATATATGTAGCCTGTAGAACTACAAGATCCAACATGCACTTGGGTACTTGGTACGAACTGGGGTGAAGAACTACAAGAACCATCATGGCTTGTTTGCTATATAATGACATTGGATCATCCAGCATGGTCTAGGGCCCATGATACTAGTGACACCAGGAGATAAGTGGTCTGTAGAACTACAAGAGCCAGCACGCACTAGGGTACTTAAAGTGGAGGTTCACCCTAAAAACAATTTTTTAACATTAGAGCCAGCATACATGTACAAGTACATTTACTTTCGGCAGGTCATTTTTTTTCTCTGTACATACCTTTATATCCTGATTTTGTCCAGGGCTTCCGCCTTCTGATGAATCCGGGACTGGGCGTTCCTATCCCAGCCTCAGTGTTCCGATGACTGCGGGACTGGGAGTTCCTATCCTTCGGTTCGATGATTGACGGCTTGTGAAACAGGTCCCCTGTCGCACAACGCGCGTCACCAGATTCTCGGAGATAGCCGAGCTGCGAGTCGGCACTATACGGCGTCTGCGCCCGCCGTGTAGAGCTGACTGCGCAGGCGCCGTATAGTGCCGACTCACAGCTCGGCTATTTCCGGAAATCTGTCGACGCGCGTTGTGCGACAGGGGACCTGTTTCACAAGCCGTCAATCATCGAACTGAAGGATAGGAACGCCCAGTCCCCCAGTTATCGGAACCCGGAAGCCCTGGACAAAATCAGGATATAAAGGAACAAAAAAAAAAATGACCTCCCGAAAATAAATGTCCTTAGTATCATTAGTATGCTAGATCTATTTAAAAAAAACATTTTTTTGGGTGAACCCCCGTTTTAATATGATTATAGCATTTACAGATAACTAGGCTGAGGAACTACAAGAGCCAGCATTCCCTGTTTTCTATGTAATGACATTGCATTATCCCACTTGGTCTAGGGTCCCTGCTACTAGTAACACCAGGAGATAAGTGGTTTGTAGAACTACAAGAGCCAGCATGATTTGTTTGTTATATAATAAAATGGCATCTCGTCCAGCATAGACAGCATTAGATACATTAAGTGATCTGTAGAAATACGTTGCCAGCATGACTTGTTTGCTATATAATGACATTGAATCATCTGGCATGGTCTGGGGTCTCTGGTACTAGTGACACCAGGAGATAAGTGGTCAGTAGAACTACAAGAGCCAGCATGTAGTAGGATACTTGGTATGATTGCAGCATTTACAGATAACAAGGCTGAAGAACTACAAGATCCAGGATGGCTTGTTTGCTATATCACACGGGTATAGGGTCCCTGATACTAGTGACACCAGGAGATAAGTGGTCTGTGGAACTGCAAGAGCCAGCATGCCTGGCTTGTTTTTTTACTAACGTGAAATCTCATCCAGCATAGACACCATTAGATACAGTAAATTGGTTTGTAGAACTACAAGGATCAGCATGCCTTGTTTTCTCTATAATGACATTGCATCATCCAGCAAGGTCTGGTCTCTAGAACTACAAGAGCCAGCATGCACCAGGGTACTTGGTATGATTACAGCATTTACTGGAGTACTTTGTAAGCATTGCCACATTTATAGATATCTAGTCTGTAGAACTACAAGAACCATCATGATCTAGGGTTCTTGGTATAAGAGACAGCATCCAGAGAAAAGTAGTCTATAGAACTATAAGAGCAATGACATTGCATCACTCAGCATGGTCTAGTGTGCCCTTTGTCACCACTGTGCCCTTTGTCACCACTGTGCCCTTTGTCGCCTCTGTGTAGGGTTGCCACCTCATCCCTTTAAAACAGAACACATATTAATTACACAGGTTCTCTGGCTGATTAAGGTGCTGCTAATTAAACTCACTTGGTGCCTTATCGTCATTAAATTAGCCCCAGAACCTGTGTAATTACTATGTGTTCTGTTTTAAATGGATGAGGTGGCAACCCTACCTCTGTGCCCATTGTCGCCGCTGTGCCCTGTAAAATGCACTTGCCTTTCTGCTTCCATGTCCCTCAACGTCCTCTCCCGCCCTCGATGACGCTTCAGCCAATCAGGTTACCGATAACCAGAATCGGTGAACCTGATTGGCTGAGACGGCCGTCAGTCTTATCCAAGGGACGCAGCCCCCCTACGTTCCGGGGATAAGACATCCGGGAGACGAGGGGCTCTGATAGGCACTTCAGCCAACCAGCTGCCGTTATTCAGGTAACCGGCGCCCTATGTCTGGCTATCTGAATAGACCAGCAGAAGCTGGCAACAATAACATACATTCATGCAATGCAATACATGAATGTATGTTATTTGCGAGAGGGGGTGGCGCTGCAGCGCCCTCTATTGACGGCCGCCATTACTGCAGTTAGTAAAAAGTAAAAACGACATTTTAAGCAAAATAAAAATTCTTAAAGGGCCCGTTTTTATTTTATTTTATATTTTTGTGACTACAGGAGGGGGGGGGGCGGCGCCCCCTATGGACGGGCCGCCACTGGTATATATGTATATTATATACTGTGTGTGTATATGTATATACTGTGTGTGTGTATATGTGTAGCATTACCCCCGGAGGAGCTGCTGGATTTTTGGGCGGTGTGTTACCTCATGGCCAGGGGCGGACTGACCATTAGGACTCTCGGGAACTGCCCGAGGGCCCCATGCCACTAGGAGGCCCCATCAGGGTTGCCAGGCTCAATAAAACCAGGGACAGTATGTAAAAATCTATGTTTTTTTTACATCTGTCCCTGATATGTCCAAAACCGACATGCTTTTGATGTGAAAATCCTGAGATTTTAGCTGCCTTGCCTCCTGGCATGGTGGCCATCTTTAAGCCCGGAGGCCCCATAATCTTCTATTGCCCGGGGCCCCATGAGTTGTCACCCCTGCTCATAGCTCCTCTGAAATTCCTAGGGGTGAATGATGCGTATTGCATGTAGTAGAAGTAAAGGAATGTCCACGACAGGTGCTCTTTGCTGTGCTATTTATTACCCAGCCGGGTAAAAACAGTAAACTGGTGAGAAAAGTAAAGTTGAAGAAGATAGGAGAACAGCAGATTCAAGCGTAATGATAGGAAACAGTCCTGCTCCCAAACGTAACACTTCTTTGCACCATTTCAGCCGGAATGGGTTTAGCGTACCCGGACAGGCCTCTCTCACTGACCTGGCAGCCAGAGTATCACTCGGAGAATTGTAAGATAAAGTCTCTGCCACAGACCCTCCTCTGTGAACTTGAACTTGGGTGAAAGTCTCTGCCATGGACCCCTTTCAATGAGCCCCAGAAAGACACCTCTGCCACAGGTCCCCTCTGGATTGAATTCTTGGAGATATACCTCCTTAATTGAGTTACGTCTGGATCTCCTTCAACTTGTCGCCCAGGTACCGACTGACAGGTGATCAATCCCTCAGTGTCCGGTTACCTCAATCCCCGGTGGTTTGTCCAGGCCCTTTTGGACCACCAGCCTCTCAATGGCGCTCCTCAGACTGACTCCCCACCGAACAGCAGTACAGCTTGGGATCCTCAAAGGTGGGAACCCAGTCACTCTGGTCCCCGTCGCTGTTCAGATGCTCAGGGTCAGCATGGCCCCGGAACCAGGAACACCGCGTGCCACACACGCCCCGGCCAGGTAGGCCGTAGCGCCGGGCGCCGTGATGTGGCCACCCTAAAGGTGGTTGCCACACTGGACGAAGAAGACCAGAACCAATGGTGTCTGCCCCATAAATACCCCTCCCCAGCATGCACAGCGAGGACAAACCCTCGTGATTGGCTGCTGGGAAAGAGCACCCAAACCTTGACTCCACTGCTGCCACCTACAGCACCGGGGCTGGAAGAACACCCCAGTACAGCAGAATGGGCTCACAGCACAGCCAAGCTGAGACAGAGACCATGTTTTGCAACTAACAATCTGGATCAGAGTTTAACTACACTCTGATCTACCCTTAAATTTAACTAGCACCAGTTCTATAGTACATAGGCGCTACATATGTATATACTGTGCGTGTATATGTATATACTGTGGGGCAGATCCACAAAGCACTTACGCCGGCTTATCTCGAGATGCGCGTCGTAAGTGTAATATGCGCCGGCGTATCTATGCGCCGTATCCCCAAAATGAGATACGCCTGAGAACTAGGTTTTTCCGACCGACGTAATTTTTCTACACCGGCGCATCGTGGGCGCAAAAATACGCTGGACGCACCATTGTTTTGCTATGCAAATATGCAAATGAGGGAGATACGGCGATCCACGAAAGTACATTTGTCCCAGGCTACGGGCTGTGCGCGTAAGCTGTACGTCCGGTCTAAAGTTACCACTCATAAAAGCTGCTTTAACTTTGCACCAGACGTGTGCAGGTCAGCTAAAGCAACACCGTTAGGGACGACCTGAGCAGCCACACTTGCAGGACAACAATCTGTATGCCAACATGCCAGGGGCATCCATGGTCATAGCTATACTACTGGCTTTAGATGCGCGTAGAAGGTGGAGGGCATGGAGGAGGAGGGGTGCACGGGAGAGGATATACCGACCGCGCATAAACGTCTTTGGCATGGGTGATTCGAAGGTGTATCGCATTTTCAGATTCACCCCTACTGCCATCATGGAATTAACCACAACCCTGAAAGATGACATCACCAACCAGACAAAACGCTCACATGCACTGGTCAAGGTACTGGCAACACTCCATTTCCTTGCCAGTGGCTCTTTTCAGCGTACAGGTGGAGTGGTGGCTGGGATGGCACAATCCTCTATTAGCAGATGTGTGCACCAGGTTGTTCCCGCATGGCCAACCAAATCATCAGACCCACCCAGGTGGACCTGCGGGTGAAGGCAATGGCAGATTTCTACAGAATTGCAGGATTCCCACGCACCGTGGGGGCCATTGATTGCACACATGTGGCACTACGGCCCCCCCGTGACACAGAGCACATATACCGCAATCGGAAGCACTGGCATTCCATCCACGTACAGGTGATAGCCGATGCCCAATGCCTCATATGGCACGTCCGTGCCAAACACCCAGGGTCCAGCCATGACAGCTACATATTCCGTCAAAGCCCCATCCCAATGGAATTCGAACAGAACGTGTATGGGGACAGCTGGTTGGTGAGTGACATGGGAGTCAGGCATGACTGTCCGCCCCCATGATGCAGACATCACGAGGGGCACATGCACGGCTAACATCCTCCTGTCTTTTCCCTTCCAGGTGACTCTGCATATGCACTTGGACCCCATCTCATGACTCCATTCCGGAATCCCCAAACCCCAGGAGAGGAAAGATACAATGAAGCACATGCACATACCCGTGGAGTGGTGGAACGCACCTTTGGCCTCCTGAAGTCCCGTTTCCGATGCCTGGATAAGTCTGGGGGTACCCTGTTGTATTCCCCAAACTTTGTGTGCCAGATCATCGCTGCATGTTGCATGCTGCACAACTTCGCCGTGAGAAAGGGCCTGGAGATTGACATACGTGATGACCTGACCCCCCAACCGGACATTCCCCGTCTTCTGAGGGAGCAGCAGTCAGGAGATGCCTCGCAGTAGGCATTTTTGCATGTTAAACACACACATTAATCATGGCACAAGGAGAATGCACGCATGCACACCACTGTGGTCCCTAGCTCATACACCCCACATCCTTATCAAATTGTATTAGCCCAAGTCCACCATGCAGGACTTGGGAGCAGCAACACCACGCCAAGGCTCCAATTATGTCACTGTACATTCATACACCACTCACACGGACCTGGGGATCACTTCTCCCTGGTCCTGGGGATCACTTCTCCACCACAACCGAGGGTGACACCCCTTTTCCGGCAGGAATGTCCCCCCCACATTCAAACATCATTCACACTGTAGCCTGCTAAAACAAATCATAATCTGAGTAAAATCTTTGTTTCTCCCCTCTTTTTCTCATCTATCCTTCTCCTCCCTGCTTCCTTTTTCTTCCCTCCCCCTCTTTCTTCTTTTCCCCTCCTTCTCCTTTTTTGAATCAATAATCTGAGTAAAATAACAAAGAAACATAAAACACTCATGACCTGAGTAAAAAAAAAAAAAAAAACCTAACGGCGCTGGCTCCTTTATGGAGGCCATGCTGTCTTCCATGCGCTCCAAAGTCTGGGTAACCTGACCCAGATGGCGGGTCTGACGGGCCTGGTCCCTCTGGAGATTTTCGGGCAGAACCTCTGCCACCCCCCTTGTCTCCTGGGTCGCCTTCCTGGCTCCTGATGAGGCTTGGGGCCTACGAGAAGGGGAGACCCTTGGGGGGGAAGCTCTGTTGGGGGAGGAGTGGGAGGGGCTAGCCCTAATGGAGGCCTGACTGGTGCCAGCACCAGGGCTAGACTCCTTCAAATAGAGCCTCACTTCATTGGCACTCAGCACCTCCTCCTCCTCAACCTCCTCCTGAGGAGAGCTGTGGCCACTCCCCTCCTCAGAGGACTCCTGGCTTGCCTGGGGGTCTGCCTCAGACTCATGTCCGGGGGATGGTGCGGACTGGCCAGATGGCCCAGCACCCTCCTGCACATCTGTGGATGACACAAAACATTCACAGGTTGGAGGATCCACACACTTGTCACATATTCCCTCCCCCCCACACATGCTACACACCAGATAGAAAAAAAGACCTCCTTAATGGAGTCAAATCCAGGCACTCCCTCCACTTGATGCCTGTGGAGGCACTGGGCAACCACCCGCTCCTCAGCAGTGAGCCTGATAGTGGTTGATGGTCCCCCTCCAGTGCCCCTGGCATGAGCGGTAATCTTAGCCAGCTTACCTCGGACGACGCGCCTGAGATCATTAATCTTTTTCAAGATCTCATTGGGGGTCCTGGCCTCATTTCCCAATGCATCGTCTGCTATCAGTTGCAGGATCTCCCTCCTCCTGGCCTGGGTGGTGTTCACACTCTCAGGCCCATGGAGAAACCGATCATACAGGGTCATGGCCCTGACAACAGGGCCGGCCTTTGGGGTGTGCGAGCTGTGCAGCCGCACAGGGCGCCATGGGCAACAGGGGCACCGTGCGGTCATCACAGCTCGCAGAATGTGAGCTGTGTAGGCAGTGCAGTATTCTGGCCCAGGCCTGCCGCCACCCCCAAAGAACATGTTGCCCTGCTCCCGACTCCCGCACACAGGGCCACTATCAGGGCAGTACTGCTTAGGAGAGCAGTGGCTCGCGCCGGGTGTGGAGGGGGCCAGAAAGCAGTTTATGCTGTGGCCAATCATGGGAGGGAAAAGCGGGCAGGAAGCTGGGCGGCGGCGTGGCAAATCCAATTGGAGCCGCTCTCTCACTTCTCCCTTCAGGTTACAGGAAGGGAAGAGGGGCGGTGGGGGAGATACAGACAGCCCGCAGCTCTCCTCTCCCTGTCACAGCGCCGTTGCCGAGTTCTCTGGTAAATAGTGCAGCGGCGCTGTGACAGGGAGAGGAGAGCTGCGGGTTGTCTGTATCTCCCCCGCCGCCCCCCTTCCCCTCCCGTAAGCCAAAGAGAGAGAGAGCGGCCCGCTGCGCCACCACCCAGCTTTCTGTCTGCTGTTTTTCTCCCCATGATTGGCCACAGCAGAGGGCCAATCAGAAGACTCTGGGCGCAAAATGGTAAATGTAGTAAACTGCAGAGTTTCAGCAGCATAGACACCAAGCTACAGCCCCCAGCATGCAATCACTCTGCTGGAGGGGAGGGAGGGGGGTGTTAGAAAAGGAGCAAAAGATAATACTGTGCTTGGGAAGCCAGAGAGGGAGCCACACTGTACCCCTGTTACCCGCACCACCAGAGAGCCACACTGTACCCCACACCACCAGAGAGCCACTCTCTGTCCTTTTCCCACGGCGTCCCTCTGTCCTCTTCCCACGGCATCCCTCTGTTCTCTTTTCACGGCGTCTCTCTGTCCTCTTCCCACGGCGTCCTTCTCCCACGGCGTCCCTCTGTCCTCTTCCTACGGCGTCCCTCTGTCCTTCACCCACGGCGTCCCTCTGTCCTTCACCCACGGCGTCCCTCTGTCCTCTTCCCATGGCGTCCCTCTGTCCTCTTCCCACGGCGTCCCTCTTTCCTCTTCCCACGGCGTCCCTCCGTCCTCTTCCCACGACGTCCCTCTGTCCTCTTCCCACGGCGTCCCTCTGTCCTCTTCCCAGGTCGTCCCTCTGTCCTTCTCCCTGACCCATGTATTATGACGCTTAGGCTTGCCACCTGTTCAGGGTCCACCTGAATAGCTCAGGTTTTGAATCATGTGTCTGGATTTCAGTCTGCCTAAAACCCAGACACATTATTCAGACCGGACTGTGGCTTCCCAAGTAACCGAGACAGTCATATACACAGGGCTCAAAATTTCAAGTCCTGAGCCACTAGCCAGGCCTCAAGAGTTACTCGCCACCAGTTGCCCCACCTAATTCATACACTGCCCTGCGCCTAATTGCACCCGTAAACACGCCCTCGTAGATTATCTCATGGAATGACAATGTTTTATGCAGAATCAAGTTACAAAATTAAATATTACCAACAACAACTTTAACAAAATGGGACAGGGCACTGGGGGCAGACCAGAGGGACAGGGCACTGGGGGCAGACCAGAGGGACAGGGCACTGGGGGCAGACCAGAGGGACAGGGCACTGGGGGCAGACCAGAGGGACAGAGCACTAGACCTGGGTCTCTTCCCCATTCTTTTGCTGTCTCCTCTGCAACTCCCATCCATCCTCTCTCTCTCCCATTCATCTCATCATCAGGAGCCTGTGTGTGCGGCTCCACGCTTGCATGTCCTCACTTCCCCCTTTTATTCAGGCTGGAGGAGAGGAGAGGAGCTGCAGCACAGCGGGAGGGAGTACAATCCAGCGCTGAGATCCACACAACTGCACAGCCCAGTGGCGGAATTATAGGGGTCGCTGAGATCGCAATGGCGACCGGGCCCCTTGCTGCAGGGGGCCCTTGAGGGCCCCCTGTACTCTTCGATAGAAGGATCGGCAGTTGAGCGTCAGGGGCGGCTGAGATGAGCTCCTCGATCGTCAGCCGAACTGTGCAGGGAAGGAGCTCGTCACATGAAAGTAGTGTGTGCTCTTTGTCTCCCCCTAGAGTGCAGTACCCAGCAGGAAGAGCCAAGGTAAATGTCTGCCGTTTTTTTTTATGACTATCTATCTACTGTATGTGTGTGTGTGTGTGTGTGTGTGTATGTGTGTGTGTGTGTGTGTGTGTGTGTATGTGCATGTATATGTATGTATGTGTGTGTGTGTGTGTGTATGTGCATGTATATGTATGTGTGTGTGTATGTGTATGTGTGTGTGCATGCATGTGTGTGTATATATGTGTGTGTGTGTGTGTGTGTACATGTATGTATGCATGTGTGTGTGCATATGTATGTATGTTAAAGCAGTTGTATACCCACTGTCATTTTTTTTTTTTTAAACCTGAAAAGCAAAAGCCATAATCAGCTAGTATGCACCGCATACTAACTGATTATGAAATACTTACCTTGGAACGAACCTGGCCCACGCCGAGGGAGATGTCATCTTTCCTCGGCGTGTCTTCCGGGTATCGCCGCTCCAACGCTGTGATTGGCTGGAGCTGCGATATCGTCACTCCCGCCAGTGGCGGTTCGTCCATAGAGGGCGCTGGGGCGCCGCCCCCTCTGGCTCTCACCGCCACTGAGTGAAATAACATAGATTTAACAATGTTATTTTCGCCGCTGCCGCTGTTATTCAGATGATCGGCGCTCATGTCCGGCCATCTGAATAACGCCAGCTGGTTGGCTGTACGGAAATGTCTATCAAAGCCAACAGCTCTGATAGGCTTTCCCAATACAGCCCTCGGGTCCCGGAAGCTTATTCTCGGAGCGCACAGACTGTACGCCCCTTGAATAAGATGACAGGCATCTCAGCCAATCAGGTTGGCCGGTTCTGGCTACCGGTAACCTGATTGGCTGAGACGCCTGTCAGTCATCGAGGGTGGGAGAAGACATCGTGGGACGTGGATGCCTAAAACCAGTAAAGGTAAGTGCCGGGCGGGGGGGGGGAAGCAATTTACAGGGCACAGTGGGGACAATTGGCACAGCGGCGACCATTAAAGGGCACAGTGGTGACAATTGATGGCACAGTGGCTGCATTTAATGGCATGGCACAGTGGTGACAATGGATGGCACAGTGGTGACAATGGATGGCACAGTGGCTGCGTTTAATGGCATGGCACAGTGGTGACAATGGATGGCACAGTGGTGACAATGGATGGCACAGTGGCTGCGTTTAATGGCATGGCACAGTGGTGACAATGTATGGCACAGTGTTGACAATGGATGGCACAGTGGCTGCGTTTAATGGCATGGCACAGTGGTGACAATGGATGGCACAGTGGCTGCGTTTAATGGCATGGCACAGTGGTGACAATGTATGGCACAGTGGCTGCGTTTAATGGCATGGCACAGTGTTGACAATGTATGGCACAGTGGCTGCGTTTAATGGCATGGCACAGTGGTGACAATGGATGGCACAGTGGCTGCGTTTAATGGCATGGCACAGTGGTGACAATGGATGGCACAGTGAATGCGTTTAATGGCATGGCACAGTGGTGCGAATTGATGGCACAGTGGTGACAATGGATGGCACAGTGGCTGCGTTTAATGGCATGGCACAGTGGTGACAATGGATGGCACAGTGAATGCGTTTAATGGCATGGCACAGTGGTGCGAATTGATGGCACAGTGGCTGCATTTGATGGCATGGCACAGTGACTGCGTTTAATGGCATGGCACAGTGTTGACAATGTATGGCACAGTGGCTGCGTTTAATGGCATGGCACAGTGGTGACAATGTATGGCACAGTGGCTGCGTTTAATGGCATGGCACAGTGGTGACAATGGATGGCACAGTGAATGCGTTTAATGGCATGGCACAGTGGTGCGAATTGATGGCACAGTGGCTGCATTTGATGGCATGGCACAGTGACTGCGTTTAATGGCATGGCACAGTGGTGCGAATTGATGGCACAGTGGCTGCATTTGATGGCATGGCACAGTGACTGCGTTTTAATGGCATGGCACAGTGGTGCGAATTGATGGCACAGTGGCTGCATTTGATGGCATGGCACAGTGGTGCAAATTGATGGCACAGTGGCTGCGTTTGATGGCATGGCACAGTGGTGCAAATTGATGGCACAGTGGCTGCGTTTGATGGCATGTAACAGTGGCTGCGTTTGGGCACAGTGAGACTGCAATTTTTTTTTTCCTTTGCGCCCCCCCAAAAATTTTGAGCACCAGCCGCCACTGACTCCCGCGCATGCACGCAGGAGACTTCTCTCCGGCAAGGTCCGGCGGCTGCCGGCCCTTTAGCCGAGGATCCCCGCTGCGCATGTGCCGCTGCAGTCAGCAGCGCAGTGCGGGGGGAATATCTCCTAAACCTTACAGGTTTAGGAGATATTCTTTATACCTACAGGTAAGTCTTATTATAGGCTTACCTGTAGGTTAAAGTGGTAGTACAGAGTTTACTACCACTTTAAGGTGACCAGATCTTTAAAAGGAAATCCGGGAACATATTTTTTTTTTACTAGTAATGATGGAAATCAGCCACTCTCTGCCCGTTGCCGCCACCGCCCGCCTAACAGCCTGTCAAGTCTCACTCTCCGGGCCCCGGCTACTACTGGGTGGGGAGCGGAGGAAGATCACTCCGCCAGGGAAGGCGAGGAGATAAGCAGGCAGGCAGCAGGCCGGGGCTTGAGCCAAGGCAGAAGAGGCAAAATCATCAGAAAGGAGCACAGATAATGGAAAAAAAGCTAGTAGGAGCGGCGGGTGTGTAATTCAGATTTTTTTTCTATTCTGCACTGACTGTCTTTGAAATTGCCCAAGCCCCTGTTTAAATCCAATCCGGGGACAAAACCGGGGACAGACTTGGTCAGGGGAAAGTGTTCTCAATACGGGGGCTGTCCCCAGAAACCGAGGATGTCTGGTCACCCTAATGTGTGTGTATGTATGTATGTATGCATGTGTGTGTGTGCATATGTATGTATGTGAGTGCATGTATGTGCATATGTTTATCAGTGGCGGTGCGTCCATAAGGGTGCATGGGTGCCGCCCCCTCTCTCCAGCCACCCCCTCTATGACTAATGGATAGATTCATGCATAGCATGAATCTATCCATGGTCACCGCTGCCACCCCCATATTTAGATGTCCGGCCCCTTTTCGGGCGCTGGGTGCCTGAATTACAGCGGGGGGGGGGGGGGTTTGAAGCACCTGATTAGAGCCATAGGCTCTAATAGGCTTCAAAATAGGTGAACTGCGAGCGCCATGCTGGGAGCTCACAGTCCACCCAGGTGTGTTAGAAGGGCAAATTAATATTCACTTTCCTAACACTGAACCACCTCTCCACCAATCAGGTGTGCGGGTCTATTACCCGTCACCTGATTGGCTGAAACGATAGGAGCAGCTATTGGACGATTATCAGGAGGAGAGGAAGGGAGATGAGGACGGCAGGAGACACATGAAGGACCCCGCTTGTGGCGGTCACCTGCTGCCCCACAAGACAGTGTAAGTTCTGGCCGAGCGGGCAGGGGGATTCACAGTGATGGCATTCGATGGCACAGTTGCAGCATGGCAGCATTTAATGGGCACACTGGCATTTGATGGGCACACTGGCGGCATTTAATGGACACAGTGGCAGCATTTGATGCACAGTGGCGGCATTTAAATAGGCACAGTGACAGCATTTGGGCACAGTGGCAGTGTTTGGCACAGTGGCAGAGTTTGATGGGAACAGTGGTGGCGTTTGATGGCACAGTGGCAGCGTTTGATGGGCACAGTGGCAGCATTTGATGGGCACAGTGGCAGCATTTGATGGGCACAGTGGCAGCATTTGATGGGAACAGTGGTGGCGTTTGATGGTACAGTGGCAGCTTTTGATGGGAAGGGTGGCTGTAAATGAAGGGCACAGTGGCTGCAAATTATGTTTTTTTAAGAATTTTTCAGTTTGCTTACGCCCCCTAAAAATTTTGAGCACCAGCCGCCACTAGTTTATATGTGCGTGCATATGTGCATTTATATATATGTGTGTGTTTTTATATGTGTTTGTGTTTACATGTATGTATGCACATTTTATGTATGCGCTTTTAATCCTGACCCCCTATATGTGTACAATCAGAACCTACTTGTTTGTTTATTTTTTGATTGTTCATAGTACCAGCAAAAAAAGGCTGTTCCTCCAAAAAGCGATCCATGCTCAGATCGCTTTTCAGAGGCATTTGACAGCCGGTAAAGAGGCAATATCTTGCCTACTGACCGCCTGTTTTAACCCCTTAAATGCATCATCGCTGTGCTGCAACTGCACGCAATGCACACAGTTGCAGGGGGGTTTGCAGTGTAGCCCCATTCACCTAGGGGTATACTTCAAGGGTGCCCTGACTGGAAAAAGATTGAGAAACACCGACATAGAGCAACCGATGCCTCCATTTTCCTCCTGCAGCCGCTGAATGCCTGCAGGAGGGAGATGAGGAGAAGCAGGGGGAACTGGAGAAATCGGTTCCTTTATATGCAGCCACCCACTTGCAACCGGGTCCTGTTCCGCCAACGGGCTCAGAGAAAAGAGCCCTGTCCGGGGGTCAGGGGGGCCCTTCATGGTTTCTTGCATCGGGGCCCTGAAGGTTCTAGTTACGCCACTGGCACAGCCATTGACACCATAGCACAGCGCACACTGACACCGCACAGCCAGCACACATTGAGACCAGTCTGTTCACAGTGCTCAGGCTAAACTTACATAGAGCACAAGGAGAAGAAAACTGCACAAACTAGAAGGCTGCCGCTCTCATGTCAGGGCAACTTTCAGTGAGCGCTGCACCGGAGTGGTAATTTTTGCAATCCTCCACCTTACTCATTACTTTCTGCTCTCCAGCTACATTGGTCGGGGCCCGGGGGAGGGGGGCAGGCTCAGAGAGGTCATACTGTTAGGTCCCATGGCTTAATGAGAATTGTAAGGAGAGCACCTGTGTACTGCTCTGCCTGTGCGCGGCTCACCAGACTACTTTTCCCGAGCATGCACCTTTCCTCTTCGGCCGCCAATCTCATCGGGACTCTAAGTGTAGGCACAGATTGGAGTAGTGTTGCTCACGAATATTCGCATTGCGAATATTCGACTCGAATATAGCATATTCGAGAAATCGCGCTATATTTCGAATTTCGCGGTGAATATTCGCAATTCCGAATATTCGATTTTTTACAATTTTTTTTTTAAAACAGATCACATCCTAGATATCTCCATCGACGTCTAAAAGCATTGCTGGTATCATTAGAGACCCTGGGCCGAGTAGCTGAAGCGTTCATTGAATTTTCCCGAAAAATCGCAATGCGATTATTCGGCAAACGCAATATCGCGCGATTATTTTCTTCGCCCCTATCTTCCGCATCAGAGCGATTTTTACAGTTTAATTTTTAAAACAGATCACATCCTAGTGATCTCCATAGACGTCTAAAAGCATTGCTGGTATGATTAGAGACCTTGGGCCGAGTAGCTGAAGCGATCATTTTATATTGCCGAATATTCGCAATGCGAATATTCGGCAATAGGAATATTGCGCGATTATTTTCTCCGCCCTTTTGCATCAGAGCCAATCAGAGTTCTCCTTCCACACTCGTCAGAGGTTAGCAACCAATAGGAACCTGCCTGCATGGACATTATATAAGCTCACTCCCAGCACCATTTCATTGCAGATTCAGAAGCTGGCTAGAGAGTGTGGAGGCTGTTTCTGTGTTCCTGTGTCTTTGTTCCTGATTGATTTATATCATCACCAGCATAGTGCTGCATTGCTATTTAGTGATTCCAGTGCATCTTTTCCAGTATATCAACTGCTTTTTTCAAAGCAATAGACCCAAGAGCTTTTTTCAAAGCTACGTTTTGTGCTGTTTTGTGCTGTTTTGTTCATTTGTGTTACTGTTTGATCCTGCATCTTCGCTGTTCAGTGATATTTGCTAGAGATTTCAGTGCACATTTTGCTGAGCTTTCTAAAAGAGCTTTTCTAAAAGCTAAGTTTTGTTCATCTTGTGTTACTGTTAGATCTTGCAGGTTCGCTGTTCAGTGATATTTGCTAGGCATTTCAGTGCACATTTTGTTTAGTTTTTCCTAAAGAGCTTTTCTAAAAGCTAAGTTTTGTGTTCAGTTTAGTTAAATTTTGTGTAGTAAGTGTACACACTGTTAGTGTACATTTATTTCATCTAGCTTAGCTTAGTGTGTGTTTAGTGTCTGTGTTTTGTGTTTAAAAAAAAAAAAAAAAAAAAAGTTAGTGTTTGTTTAGTGCTTTTTTTTTTTTCTTTAATTTTGTAGTCCTTGTCTTTGGTGTACTACTTTTCTTATAGTTTAGTAGCTGTCTGTGTACGTCTTTGTCTGCGTGCCTGTCTTGTAAAAAAAACACAAAAACACATTTTGTTCACATTTCCCCCCCCCAATAAAGTTTACCCCCCCCACACACATATCAGCAATAATGAGCGGCATCCGTGGCCGTGGCAGCAGGGGTAGGGGAGTTACTCCCAGTGCTGGATCGCTGCCAGCACGGGGTACCTCTCGTGCCCCTACTAGTGGTAGAGGATCGGGTGCAAGGGGAGTACGCCTGATCCGGAAGTTCTTCCCATCGGGCAGCCGCCCGATATTGCCATCTCAGGCTGAAGTAGTGGTGGACTACATGGGGCACAGCAGTGCCACTGAGTCGTCGGTCCCGACTCACAGTAGTACCACCATTACACCGGTGCCTGTAGTACCCCCCCCCCCAGCCCCCAAGAGTCCAGCATCTTACTGTTCGACAGCGACAGTGAGAGGGATATCTTGGGGGAGGCCATGCATCAGGCAGACCTTCAGCTCTGTCCTGATGGTCAGGACCTTTTTGAAGGGATGGATGAGGAGGATGGGATACCTGCTGGCAGTATCCCAGAGACATCCCTTCAAACTGGTGCTGCTGTTTTGGTGCAGGAAACAGCAGCACCTAGTCAGACCCAGGCGTGGGTGAGGGGACAGCGGAGCCAGGCTAGAGGCTCCATGTCAGTTGGTTCCCTCAGACCAACACATTTCAGCCCTTGGTCTGACATCTCTGGGGGCGAAGAGGGTGACCCATCATGGTTGCCATCTGACGCGTCGGCTCACTACGTCAGTGACGACGGGGAAGGTAGGCACCCTGGTGAAACGGTGCGCCAGGTCACCACCAGGGAGACCATCGTCAGGGTCTCCACTGGTGATGGCAGCAGGAGGTGTCAGGAGGAGGAGCAGCAGCAGCAGCAGCAGCAGCAGGCAGCTCCACCTGTGCGCACCGAGTCCCAGCAGGTGCAAGTAAGCGTCACCCCATCTGACAGGAGGGCGGTGCTGAAGTCACCTGTCTGGAATTACTTTACCCTGGTGGCAGACAACCCTACCGTGGCCATCTGCCGGATTTGTAAAGTGAGGGTGAAGAGAGGGAAGTGTTTGGCTCGGGTGGGTACCACAGCCCTGAACCAGCACCTGAGGATAAACCACTGGGCGGTGTTTGACGAGATGAAGCGTGGTGGTGGTAGCAGCGCCACCACCACAAGTGAGCAGGGTACAGCAGCCCCTGCCACATCTTCATCTCTTTCCAGCAGGTCATGCCCCCCCGCTCCCTCGAGTAGAGGTACTGGTACCGGCAGCCAGACCTCTACTTCCACAGCACCCTCCACGTCTGTGTCCCGCACTGCTGTCCGGCGCCAGGCGTCGATTTCAGACGCCTTTGACCGCACCACTCCCTTCCCCCCCTGGAGACCGACGTGTGCGTTCCCTCAATGGGCTCCTGGCAAGGGTTATTGCCCAACATCTGCTGCCCTTCAACATAGTTGACAGCAACCCCTTCAGGCAGATGTTGGAGCAGGCCCAACCCCAATGGCGTGTCCCCAGCCACCATTTCTTTGCCAGGACTGGTGTCCCTGCCCTACACCAGCACATTGTGCAGAATGTAACCCTGTCGCTGGATCACGCTGTCAGCGACAGGGTTCATCTGACAATGGATGGCTGGACCAGCAGGCATGGGCACGGGCGCTACATCAGCTTCACGGCCCATTGGGTTTCCCTCCGAGGCGTCGGTGAGGGATCGGCGGCAACCGATCTTGTGGTGCCGCCCCGGGTGTCCAGGGGAGAACTGCTGGTCTCCCTCAAGCCACTGTCTCCGCAGCTGCTGAGCCTCCCAGCAAGCGCCCCCGTAGCTACTCAAGTGTGGGGCACGTGCGCTGTCAGGCCGTGCTCCAGCTTGTTAGTTTAGGGGACCGGAGACACACTGGAGAAGAAGTGCTGAAAGCACTTCAGGCTCAGGTCCAGAAGTGGCTGACACCCCGAAGGCTCCAGGCAGGTATGGTTGTCTGCGATAACGGCAGCAACCTACTCGCCGCCCTCAGTGCTGGCAGTCTGACCCACGTGCCCTGTCTGGCACATGTCCTCAACCTGGTGGTGCAGAAGTTCCTGCGCACTTATCCAGGGTTGAGTGACATTGTGGCAAAGGCGCGTAGGATTGCCAGCCACTTCAGGCGCTCCCCAACCGCTACCGCGTCCCTGTCCAAGTTGCAGCGGAAGTACAGTCTGCCCCTTCACAGGCTGATTGTGGACAGTGTGACGCGGTGGAACTCCACCCTCCACATGCTGAAGAGGTTGTGGGAGCAGCAAAGGGCGGTGAGGGAGTACCTGATGGAACTAGGCACTGAGAGGGCTTCACCACAACTCCCTTTCATCGCCTGTGCGGAGTGGGTGCAGATAAAGCAGGTCTGCCAAGTGTTGTCCTCCTTCGAGCAGGCGACCAAGATGGTCAGCAGTGAGCACATCGGCCTCAATAGCGTGCTGCCAATAGTGTTCATGCTGGAGAGGACACTAGATCGCCTGCTCGAAGCTGGGGAGAGTGCCTTGGTGGAGCAGGAGGAGTCAGCAATGCTCCACCGAGACCAGGGCCAGGACGAGGAGGAGGATGATGATGATGATGAGGAGGAGGTGGTTGCTGGTGTCGTCCCGGAGTCAGGGCCTGATCAGGAGGGAGAGCCGGTGTTGGGGGCACCGATAGTCCGGGGGTTGGGCATCTCTGAGTTTGACCAGCAGCGCCTCAGGGATGAAGAGTCGCACCTCATTCACCTGGCCAGCAGTAAGGAGTCACAGCGGGCTGTGCTCTTCCCCATGGCTGCCCACATGCTGAGATGCCTCAGGAGGGACCCCCGGGTTAAGACCATCAAGGCGAGGGATGATTTCTGGATGGCCACCCTTTTGGATCCCAGGTGCAAGGGGAAACTGGAGCAGTTCATCCCAGCCAGCCGGAGGCAGCACCGGATGGAGGAACTGCAGGCAGGCATTGTCAGACGGTTGGAGCAGGCAACTCCCCGGCCTCCAGTTGTCCCCCCTCATCTCACCCAACAGGTGGCTGCACCCAGCAGCAGCCGAGCAGGGGACCTAATGGATGAGATGAGGATGTTCTTCCAAACCGAGCGACCTAGTACCAGCAGCAGCAGCAGTCACCACCAGCGGCTGGCCCACATGGTGGCAGACTACATGGCGTCCGTCGGTGCTTCTGACAGTATGAGCACCGACGACCCCATGGAGTACTGGGTTGCCAGATTGGACACCTGCCGCGAGCTCGCTCAGTATGCGCTGGAGTTATTGTCTTGCCCCCCCTCCAGCGTACTATCTGAGCGGACATTCAGCGCGGCAGGTGGAGTGGTCACGGACAAGAGGACCCGTCTGTCCACAGACTCCGTGGACAGACTCACATTCATAAAGATGAATGAGTCCTGGATCGGCGGTGACTTTCTGGCACCCGTCGTCGGTTCAGGGCGCTGAAGGGTCCCTTGTCATGCATTCCCTGATGGAGCCCCGGACCTGATGTATTTACAGTGCTGAATATAACTATTTTAACACCTGAGAAAATCAATGTTAATATTTGGTACAGTAGGCTTTCTTTGCAATTACAGCGGTCAAACCTTTCTTGTAGTTTTACACCAGCTTTGCACACACTGGAGGAGGGATTTTGGCCCACTCCTCCACACAGATCTTCTCTACATCAGTCAGGTTTCTGGGCTCTCGCTGAGAAACACGGAGTTTGAGCTCCCTCCAAAGATTCTCTATTGGGTTTAGGTCTGGAGACTGGCTAGGCCACGCCAGAACCTTGATATGCTCCTTACAGAGCCACCCCTTGGTTATCCTGGCTGTGTGCTTTGGGTCATTGTCATGTTGGAAGAACCAGCCTCGACCCATCTTCAAAGCTCTAAATCAGGGAAGGAGGTTGTTGCCCAAAATCTAGCAATAAATGGCCCCGGTCATCCTCTCCTTAATACAGTGCAGTCACCCTGTCCCATGTGCAGAAAAACACCACCAAAGCATGATGCTACCACCCCCATGCTTCACAGTAGGGATGGCGTTCTTGGCATGGTACTCATCACTATTCTTCCTCCGAACACGGTTAGTGAAATTATGACCAAAAAGTTATATTATGGTCTCATCTGACCACATGACTTTATCCCATGACTCCTCTGGATCAGTCAAGACACCTATGTCAGCAGTTATTTCCCACTCTATATACTCCTATTACCACTGCTGTTCATCATGGCACCTCCTGCCCAAGTGATATGACTCTGTATCAACTACTACTGCTAATACTACTACTGCTGCTGCTCATTCAAGACACCTATGTCAGCAGTTATTTCCCACTCTATATACTCCTATTACCACTGCTGTTCATCATGGCACCTCCTGCCCAAGTGATATGACTCTGTATCAACTACTACTGCTAATAGTACTACTGCTGCTGCTCAGTCAAGACACCTATGTCAGCAGTTATTTCCCACTCTATATACTCCTATTACCACTGCTGTTCATCATGGCACCTCCTGCCCAAGTGATATGACTCTGTATCAACTACTACTGCTAATAGTACTACTGCTGCTGCTCAGTCAAGACACCAATGTCAGCAGTTATTTCCCACTCTATATGCTCCTATTACCACTGCTGTTCATCATGGCACCTCCTGCCCAAGTGATATGACTCCGTATCAACTACTACTGCTAATAGTACTACTGCTGCTGCTCAGTCAAGACACCTATGTCAGCAGTTATTTACCACTCTATACTACTATTACAATGCTGTTCATCATGGCACCTCCTGGCCAAGGGATTTGACACTGTATTGTCAATGTCTACTACTACTACTACTACTACTACTACTACTGCTGCTCAGTCAAAACACCTATGTCAGAAGTTATTTACCACTCTATACTACTATTTTCACTGCTGTTCATCATGGCACCTCCTGCCCAAGTGATTTGACTCTCTATTGTCACTGTCTACTACTACTACTGCTGCTCAGTCAAGACACCTATGTCACAAGTTAATTGCCACTCTATACTACTATTACCACTGCTGCTGCTGCTGTTCATGGCACCTCTTTCCCGAGTGATTTGACACTATATTGTCTACTGTTACTAATACTGCTGCTGCTCACGACACCTATGTCACAAGTTATTTGACACTATTGACTACTATGGTCATTACTGATGTTGTAAAGTCCTGCCCACGTGTTTAGATGCTATCTAGTAATATTACCAATACTCCTTGTAAATGATGCCTGTGTGAGAGTAAAGTGGTCTTGCATAGCAAGAGCACTTATTGTTATCTCACATATATATTATTCTTATTATAGCCAACTTTTAAACGGTATCTCCTCCCACAGTTTTTACACTACATAGACAAGTAATATATCGAAACGTGTGGATTGTTCCAGAATGGTGTGCTATTACTTTGTGGAACGTTTCGCTTAATCATTCATGAAATATCGTCATTTTTGCGGCGAAATTTTCCCATAGGAGTGAATGAGGAGAGCTAGAGTGTGGAATGTGAACACCGGAAAAATCAGCACATGATTTGTAAACTGCGACCACTCCCTCATTTTCAAGCCGACCTACACAAATCTTATATCAAAAAGTTCAGCTCTCCCTGCTGCCATCACACGTGTTTACGGCTAAGCGAATGATCAAACGGTATTCACAATATGATAATTTGTTTGCAACCAACGACATCCATTATTTCAATGGAAGTCAATGGAGGTCAAAGTTTATAAAACTAAAATCTGCTGTTGAATTTGTAAACTTCGACTGTGCCTTAAATTCTATTATTTCAGAGACATACTATACATCAAAATGTAGGTCTGGGTCTTGTGATTCGTAAACTATAAAGATATTCACTGTGAGATTTATAGTTTTTAAGATCGAACAATGTAAAGGACAAGTATTCAAAAAACATTCCTCAATTTCTGATGTGTTTACAGAGAGCCTGCAAACCCAAAAATTGGTTTCCTAGGAAAAGCTGAGGAGTTTAATAACACCTCACAAACAGTTGTGAGGTGAGTTGGTTCCTCCCACACAAGGCTGAGGGAACTTTCCTCTGTTAAGCAAGGGTCTCAAACTGGTGGCCCTCCAGCTGTTGTAAAACTACAGTTACCATCATGCCTCTGCCTGTGGGAGTCATGCTGGTAACTGTCATTCTTGCAATGCCTCATTGGACTTGTAGTTTTGCAACATCTCCCCGATGGGCGGTGCCGAGCCGCACGAGGAGCTGAGAGACAGAGGCATACAGATCATGACTGCACGGAGCTGTTGTAACATCCGTGCGATGAGCCATAAATTTGGCTTCTGCAAACTACACGAGCTGAGAGGAGGGGGGGATGGAAGTGCTCCGGAGGTGAGAGATAAGCCTGTCATGCTTGATATATGGGTGAGTGTAGAGAGGTGGCAGCATCCCCCCCATTCCTGCTGCAGCGATCCTCTGTGTGTGTGTGTACTGTTTGTGCAGCCCCCAATGTGTAAGGCAAACTCTTTTACTGTCTAATTTCTTGCTGTGATTTCCCAAACATCTCTCCCCTCTGGAACCATCTACTGATCTGCAAGCAGTATATTTCTTGCTGATTGGAATGTCTCCCTTTTTTTTATTTGTGCAGTGATGTTGACCTGTTTACTATGCAAGTTGCTGCCAAAAGACTCAATGGCTTTGTTAAAGTGATACTAAAGGGTATTATTTTCTTCTTTAAAATTAAAATAAAAATAAAAATCATACTTACCTACTGATCTTCTGCATAATTTCCGCAGTCTCTGACCATTTCCTGTAGCATGTCCGCATTCTCTGATCATCTTGTGTAGCATGCACGCAGTCTCTTATCTCGTGTAGCATGTCCCCAGTCTCTGACCATCTCCTGTAGCATGCACGCAGTC
Source organism: Rana temporaria (assembly GCF_905171775.1). Taxonomy (NCBI): domain Eukaryota; kingdom Metazoa; phylum Chordata; class Amphibia; order Anura; family Ranidae; genus Rana; species Rana temporaria. The sequence continues at coordinate 121,574,316 of NC_053490.1, read as the reverse complement.
TCTTATCTCGTGTAGCATGTCCCCAGTCTCTGACCATCTCCTGTACTATGTCCGCAGTCTCTGACCATCTCCTGTACTATGTCTGCAGTCTCTGACCATCTACTGTACTATGTCTGCAGTCTCTGACCATCTGCTGTACTATGTCTGCAGTCTCTGATAATCTCCTTTAGTATTTTGGGGGGAGAGACATGCGCACTTGCGCTGCAATCGTGATGCATCGTGATGCATTGCGGAATCGAATCGAATCGAATCGTGGACTTGATAATCGTAATCGCATCGAATTGTGAGACGGGTGAAGCTGCGCAGCACTAGTTTTGATGGTGCAGTTTTGATGGGCTAGTTTTGGATGGAGCAGTTTTTGATGGGGCAATGGACCGAACTGGATCCACACACGGTTGGATCACATTTACATCTCCAGGGGCACCGTCTCCAGTCAGTAGTATTGGTGGAGGCAAGACCACGCAGCACAATTTACCCTGAAATTGTATCTTTTCTAGTTACATTACATTTTAATACTACTGCTGCTGCCTCCATGCTGAGTAATGCTTCATGACCTCTCTGGCACAGCGGATCCACCAACAGCCTCGGCTACAAGCTACCAGACCGGATCGTAACAGCAAGTGTAACTAAAACAATGAACTTTATGTTAAAGCCTGGTTTGCGGCCTTTATACTGCAACCATTAGCCTGTCTGCAAGAGCAAAACTGCATTTTCTCTCTCTTTCTTGCTCTCTCTCTGTATATATATATATATATATATTGTTGCTTTTGTTATGTTCATTTTTCAACAGTTTAGTTTGTGTTCGTCGTGTCTGTGTCCGCGAACTTTAGTTTGTCCTAGGTTTGTGTTACATAAAATAATAGTATAACATTTTTTTTGCTTATTAGGAAGTTAGATGTGTTGATGTTGATGTGTTAGATGTGAAGTTAGATGTGTTGAAAAACCTAAAAATTTATCTCAAAAAGAAAGGAAACATTTAAAAAAAATAACATTTTTTATTAACATAAAAAAAATTAAACGTAATTAAGCATGCGCTGCTGAAGCTCTGCCATCTTTGAATAATTTATTAATTGCTGCTGCTCCAGCTGCCGATTCTGCTGGTCCAGGTAATGAATTTTTTCCTGATTCGAGAGGATCTTGTCATTCGTTTTTTTGATCAAAGCCTGCCTCCGCAGCATTTTTTTTGCAACTGTTAGGATATAAGAAAAAAACATTGTGATTTCAAAGACCGTTACCAAATAAATAAAATATTTATGTTGCTTATTAAACAATCATTATCATGTCTATACACTTGTTATGTGTCTAGCACATACAGGGACAAATTAGTATTTTGACCACATCATCCTCTTTATGCATGTTGTCTTACAAGCTGTATAGGCTCGAAAGCCTACTACCAATTAGGCATATTAGGTAATGTACATCTCTGTAATGAGAAGGTGTGTGGTCTAATGACATCAACACTCTATATCAGGTGTGCATAATTATTAGTCAACTTCCTTTCCTTTTGCAAAATGGGCCAAGAGAAGGACTTGACAGGCTCTGAAAAGTCAAAAATAGTGAGATATCTTGCAGAGGGATGCAGCACTCTTAAAATTGCAAAGCTTCTGAAGCGTGATCATCGAACAATCAAGCGTTTCATTCAAAATAGTCAACAGGGTCGCAAGAAGCGTGTGGAAAAACCAAGGCGCAAAATAACTGCCCATGAACTGAGAAAAGTCAAGCGTGCAGCTGCCAAGATGCCACTTGCCACCAGTTTGGCTATATTTCAGAGCTGCAACATCACTGGAGTGCCCAAAAGCACAAGGTGTTCCATACTCAGAGACATGGCCAAGGTAAGAAAGGCTGAAAAACGACGACCACTGAACAAGACACACAAGCTGAAACGTCAAGACTGGGCCTAGAAATATCTCAAGAATGATTTTTCAAAAGTTTTATGGACTGCTGAAATGAGAGTGAGTCTTGATCGGCCAGATGGATGGGCCCGTGGCTGGAATGGTAAAGGGCAGAGAGCTCCAGTCCGACTCAGACGCCAGCAAGGTGGAGGTGGAGTACTGGTTTGGGCTGGTATCATCAAAGATGAGCTTGTGGGGCCTTTTCGGGTTGAGGATGGAGTCAAGCTCAACTCCCAGTCCTACTGCCAGTTTCTGGAAGACACCTTCTTCAAGCAGTGGTACAGGAAGAAGTCTGCATCCTTCAAGAAAAACATGATTTTCATGCAGGACAATGCTCCATCACACGCGTCCAAGTACTCCACAGCGTGGCTGGCAAGAAAGGGTATAAAAGAAGAAAAACTAATGACATGGCCTCCTTGTTCACCTGATCTGAACCCCATTGAGAACCTGTGGTCCATCATCAAATGTGAGATTTACAAGGAGGGAAAACAGTACACCTCTCTGAACAGTGTCTGGGAGGCTGCGGTTGCTACTGCACGAAATGTTGATGGTGAACAGATCAAAACACTGACAGAATCCATGGATGGCAGGCTTTTGAGTGTCCATGCAAAGAAAGGTGGCTATATTGGTCACTTATTTGTTTTGGTTTTGTTTTTGAATGTCAGAAATGTATATTTTAGAATGTTCAGATGTTATATTGGTTTCACTGGTAAAAATAATTAATTGAAATGGGTATATATTTTTTTTTTTGTTAAGTTGCCTAATAATTATGCACAGTAATAGTAGTCACCTGCACACACAGATATCACCCTAAAATTGGTAAAACTAAAAAAAACTACTTCAAAAAATATTCAGCTTTGATATTAATGAGTTTTTTGGGTTCATTGAGAACATGGTTGTTGTTCAATAATAAAATGAATCCTCAAAAATACAACTTGCCCAATAATTCTGCACTACCTGTATACTTCTATCATAAATACCATATTATGGTTCTGAAATCTGACGGGTGCGCTTTAAATGTTGTCAATTTTTATATCTACATGTTATTGTTAAAATGTTATTAAGCTTTGTGCACATAATTACCCTCCTGACCGAGGCTCACAGCAACGGTCTCTTCCACCTCCTCGACCTCCCCTGCAGCCGCGATTTGACCAGAAATTTGGGGGGAGGGGGTAAGCTCCGCATCAGGCACCTCAACTTGAGCAGGAGCTGGGGTTGGCGAGTGGGAGGGCCCTGGCTGCTCCTCCTCATCCCTCTCCTCCTCTGCCGCATCCTCCTCTGCCGCATCCTCCCCTGCCGCATCCTCCTCCTCTGCGGCCTGTCGCCTTGTGCGCTTGGGGCGCACAGTTGGTAGCGGAGCTCCTATAATAACACAATGTTCATATATTATAAAAATGTTTTCTAATGACGTATGCAAATTCTGTGTACTCTGCTGTATTGTATATGAATACAAAATTAATTTATATAGACAGTTAACCAATGGGACAATGTTATATTAAAGGGTCTTGTGGGCACTACAGGGGACTGAGCGTGAGCAGGGCTGCCACCATGGTAAAATGAGCTGTTTTTGTCTCCTTTGTTTTGTTCAGACGATCTCATGTTAAAAAAAGGGCTTGATGGAGTACACGGGATTACTATAACAACCCCACGCCTAACACAGGAATTTAGTGGGAATCTATATATATAAAACTCAACGTGTGTGTGCATGCATGTATGTATGTATGTTCCACCATCACGTCAAAACGGCTAAAGATATTTACATGAAACTTGGCACACAGGTTACTTATATGTCAGCCACAAACATAGGATAGGTGGTTTAACCCTTACCCACCCCCATTTGCCTTGGTCAGGGTTTTTCTTTAAAGTCCCATTTAACTCTATGGGAAATACATGTTACTTCATAACAGCTGTAGATATTTCGATAACACTTGGTCACATGTTATCTATACGTCCACTTAAAGTATAGGATCGTTAATTTATCCCTTAACTAACCCCATTGGTGAGGGTCAGGCTTTTTGTTTAAAGTCCCATGCAAAGCAATGGGAAAAGTATGTTCCCACATAACTTCTGTGTTCCTGTCTGCTGTCCCATGTTTTTTTCCAACAGTACTATGAATACCTTGGCTGGTGGTGATATATGTTACAACAACATGGCGTCTTGGTTAACAACATCTGACCTTACATTAATTACATATGACCTTACATAACTGTCCCCAAGGGACCCGGGCTGGCTCAACGCGATTGCCACTGCGCTGACAAGCCATTCACCTCTGCAGCTAGGGGTTCGGATCCCGCTCTCGGCTACATGTGAATTGAGTTTGGTGGTCTCAGCTCGGCCCCCGGTGGGTGTGCTATGCGAGGTAAGCCTGCGCTTAGTATGCCCACCTCCCTCCCACAAAAACCACCACACTTACACACGCACTCGCAATTGGGTTAACATGCACGCACTCTGACCATGCGGTCTCTAAAAAGAGAGGCGAAGGACTAACGGGGCTGGTTGAGCTCCCTTATAGGGAGTCCCTCTGCGAAGCGGAGCAGGTAGGACGGTCTGTGTGGGAGGACCCCCTCACACCCGCCATTGCCACCCGGGGCATGGAGAAAGGTGGCAGATTACCTCTGGGGGAGGCCTGCCTACTCCCAACTCCTGCAGTCCGGCTCCTCTCTCGAGTACACGCACAAAATACACTTTAGGGGAAAAAAAACATAACTGTGACCAATAACTTACCAGGATGATATTTATTCCGGATACGCCTGACCCGGTTCATCTGGCGCCTCTTCAGGTCGGACCACTTTTTGAGGATCGCCATGCGAGTGGGTGCTTCGCCGTTTTGGGCGCGTAGTTCCTCAATCAGGGAGCTTACAACTGCCTGTTTTTCTTGCTGCCTCCGCAGCTCATCGTATCCTGTTTCCAGGAACTTCTGCAAGATGAAGAACAAAGTATATTGTAATACTTTTGTTGACAGCCTTATGGATATATGACGTAAATGTATGCTATTCAACAATTGGAAGCATTCTCGCCTTATTAATCAATGACAGGGGTAACATGACAGATTTTATATCCTGCCATTTCGGTCGCCACCTTTTTTACATAAATATAGCAGCCATTATCATTTGCATAATTATGAATATATTATTAACAACACAGGATACACGTATAGGGGAGATATGCGTTGCTAACTCTTTTCCCTGTCAGGAGCCTAACGCCCCGGGGGGTCAGAGACGGGACCTTTTCGGAGGACCACTGACGTATGCAACCGTCGCAGTTTTTTGTGATGTCACTCTTTAGGTGTGTGCAAATTTTTCCTTGCACCGGGTGGAGTTTTTGGGTTGTGTTTTGCACGCCACAGGCTTTTCAACAGAAAAAAACCAGCTGGAGGCAGAATGGTTGCAAAACACTACGGGTTTGTTACCTAACTCTGGGTTTCAAGACCAGTCCACCTCCAGCTGTTGCAAAACTACTACTCCCATCAGCCACGGTCTGTCAGTGCATGCTAAGAATTTTACTTTTGCTGCATCTAGGGTGCCACAGTTTAGAGACCCGTGCATAAAGGCCTGAAAAATGGGGGCCTGCAGAACTTACAATACTAGAAGTGCCAGCATTCCCAGGCATGCTGGAAGTTGTAGTTCTGCAACATCTAAAGGGCAATATGTATTCGAACGTCCTTGGGCCTTGAGGACACTGAAGTCAGGACGTTCGCATACGTCCTATGTCCAAAAAAATGTTAAATTCATTATGCTAAATAACAAGGAAAAGTGCCTAAATACACATTTGCCAACCAGGGTGTCTGCAGCTGTCCAGGCATGCTGGGACTTGTAGTTTTGTAAAAGCAGGAGACACATTTTTTGTGAAATACTAATATCTGATCATATATACTAACTTTTAAACTAGACTAAAATGCAGTTGAAGATAATGAAATAACAGTGGTCAAAATACTTACACAAATCAGCAACTTTTCGTCAGATACAGTGAAATTACTTCCAACCATCTTGCTCTGCGATTGCGTTGCGATCATAAAGTTGGAAACTGGCAAGGGTCCAGGAAATGGTCGCGTGTTGTTCGCGTGTTGATTGCGCTGCTTGGACCGAGATGGGTCCATATGGCTTCGGCTGTATGGACCACAGTAACTCTTTTCCCTGTCAGGAGCCTAACGCCCCGGGGGGTCAGAGACGGGACCTTTTCGGAGGACCACTGACGTATGCAACCGTCGCAGTTTTTTGTGATGTCACTCTTTAGGTGTGTGCAAATTTTTCGTTCCACCGGGTGGAGTTTTTGGGTTGTGTTTTGCACGCCACAGGCTTTTCAACAGAAAAAAAACAGCTGGAGGCAGAATGGTTGCAAAACACTACGGGTTTGTTACCTAACTCTGGGTTTCAAGACCAGTCCACCTCCAGCTGTTGCAAAACTACTACTCCCATCAGCCACGGTCTGTCAGTGCATGCTAAGAATTTTACTTTTGCTGCATCTAGGGTGCCACAGTTTAGAGACCCGTGCATAAAGGCCTGAAAAATGGGGGCCTGCAGAACTTACAATACTAGAAGTGCCAGCATTCCCAGGCATGCTGGAAGTTGTAGTTCTGCAACATCTAAAGGGCAATATGTATTCGAACGTCCTTGGGCCTTGAGGACACTGAAGTCAGGACGTTCGCATACGTCCTATGTCCAAAAAAATGTTAAATTCATTATGCTAAATAACAAGGAAAAGTGCCTAAATACACATTTGCCAACCAGGGTGTCTGCAGCTGTCCAGGCATGCTGGGACTTGTAGTTTTGTAAAAGCAGGAGACACATTTTTTGTGAAATACTAATATCTGATCATATATACTAACTTTTAAACTAGACTAAAATGCAGTTGAAGATGATGAAATAACAGTGGTCAAAATACTTACACAAATCAGCATCTTTTCCTCAGACTCAGTGAAATTGCTTCCAACCATGTTGCTGTGTGATTGCGCTGCGATCATAAGTTGGAAACTGGCAAGGCTCCAGGAAATGGTCGCGTGTTGTTCGCACGATTGCGCATGCGCGATCGAAAAATCGCAATCGCAATATGTTTTTTGGTTAAAATATCATAAATATTCGATTTCAGAGTGCTGCTACAGCAGTTTTCGAAATATCTGCAATCAATTTCGCATTCGCATTTTGTGAAATTGCGTTAAAATATCTTGAATATTCGATTTCAGAGTGAGCCAATCAGAGCGCTCCTCCAGCATATCTCGAAATTGCGCAATAAATATCGCATTCGCATGTTGCGATATTTCGATAAAATATCACGAATATTCTGAGCCAATCAGAGCGCTCCTCCAGCATATCTCGAAATTGCGCAATAAATATCGCATTCGCATGTTGCGATATTTCGATAAAATATCACGAATATTCTGAGCCAATCAGAGCGCTCCTCCAGCATATCTCGAAATTGCGCAATAAATATCGCATTCGCATGTTGCGATATTTCGATAAAATATCACGAATATTCTGAGCCAATCAGAGCGCTCCTCCAGCATATCTCGAAATTCCGCAATCAATATCGCATTCGCATGTTGCGATATTTCGATAAAATATCACGAATATTCTGAGCCAATCAGAGCGCTCCTACCGCAGTTATCAAAAAAATCGCAATTATTTTCGCATTCGCAATAGCGAAAAATCGCAATCAATTAATTTCGATAAAATATCACGAATATTCGAATTTAGCGAATATATCTCGAATATTCGAATATATATTCGAGATATATCGCGAAATCGAATATGGCATATTCTGCTCAACACTAGATTGGAGGGAGATTGGTCATGCAGGCAGCCCTGTCATCACTCGCCCCCGGCTTAAATCCACTCGCCAAATGCTAGTAGGCGAGTGGAAATTTTGAGGGCTGATATACATATACATTATTTCTCTCCTCCAGGTCTTTAAAATCTTATAGAGTATAGCACAAAAAAATTGCCATGTGCAGCTAAAGTGTTCGGGTTTGAAGAAAAGGTGGCAACCCTAGCCTGTGGGCGCCACAGGATTAGCTCGCACAGGGCGCCTGAACACCTAAGGCCGGCCCTGCCTGACAATGATGGCCTTCTCCCGTAGGGAGTAGTTCAGCTTCCTCTTCCTCGCTGACATTACTCCAAAAAACACGCTCCAAAAAACACACCGACAAAAACCTACAAACACCAACAAACAACGGAACAAAAGCACCTTGCTTCAGGGGGGGAAACAAATGGATGTACTTTTGCAATGGACGGGCGCATGTTTGGGCTTATTTATGCCCTGGGCGTATCTCACTAATTACGCCGGGCCTAGATCATATCTCACTGATTACGCCGGGCCGAGTTCTGAGCATGCGCAGAGAGGCGCTGAACATAGTCAGCGTCATTGCGCATGCGCCGTCCGGCCGGCCCTTCATTTGCATAGGGTCACGGCTCATTTCAATGGAACACGGCCACTTCCTTCCCACTTTCAATTACGCCTCTAAATTTACGTTGCGCCGGCGCAACGTTGTGCGGAAATTCTATGAGGATACAGTAATTTCCTCTCTTAGGCCCCGTACACACGACCGGATCTATCCGCTGGGATTTATCCGCGGATCAGTTCCAGCAGACAAATCCGGTCGTGTGTACGGCCTAGCGGACATTTTTTGGCGGATATTTGTCCAGCCGACAGTTTTCCCGCGGATAAAAATTTCTTAGCATGCTAAGAAATCTATCAGCTGGAAACCTGTCCGTCGGACTTATCCGGTCGTCTGTACAGACTCACCGGATAAGTCCGACCGATCCCCATCCCTCGCATGCCTCGAAGTTTTTCAACGCATGCGTGGAAGTATTTATCTTCCAGGGTCGCGCACATCGCCGCGGCCACGTCACCGCGTATGTTTTCCGCGGGGATTTTGATCTGATGGTGTGTACAGCCATCAGATCAAAATCCGGAGCAGAAATGTCCGATGGAAACGGTCCGGCGGACTGTTTTCATCGGATATCCGCTCGTGTGTACAGGGCCTAAGTTGAGCCGGCGTAACGTAAATGAGATGCGATACGCCGATCTATATATGCGCCGATGTACGTGGATCTGCCCCTGTGTGTGTATATATATGTATAACCACTTGGCGCCCAGGGTACGTCATATGACGTCCTGGGCTTTGTGGTGGTATATCTGAATAATGCCTGCAGCTACAGGCATCATTCAGATATTGCCGGTTTCAGCCGGCGACTCCCTGCATCATAAGAATGATCATAGCGGCTGTTCATTATTACGGACAGCGGAAGAGGACGCCCCCCGCTCCCGTTGCCCTCCGGTACTTCTCCCCACTCACCTGAGTGATGATCACAGAGATTTTCGGCGGACCAGATGGTCGCTGGAGTCTCTATGATTGGCGGAGGCTGGGCGCGATGTTATGACGTCACACCTGGGCTCTGAATTAAAAAAAAACAGCTCCGCTTTGGCTGTGAAGCGGTGATCGTGGTGAGATGTGGGGTTTTATTGACCCCATATCTCACTGTAGAGAGGACCTGTCATGTCATATTCCTATTACAAGGGATGTTTACATTCCTTTTAATATGAATAAAAGTGATCAAAATATTTTTTTTTAATGTGTAAAAAAAAAAAGTAAAATTAACAATATATATATATTTTTTAAAGTGCCCCTGTCCCCGTGTGCTCGCACGCAGAAGCGAACACATACTTAAGTCCCACCCACATATGAAAACGGTTTTCAACTCACACATGTGAGGTGTCGCCAAGAACGTTAGAGCGAGAGCAATAATTCTAGCCCTAGACCTCCTCTGTAATTTAAAAAATGTAGCCAGTAATTTTTTTTAAAGCGTCATTCCACGAGCGTGTGCAATTGTGAAGCGTGACATGTTAGGTATCTATTTACTCTGCATTACTTCATCTTTCACATAATGCAAAAAAATTGGGCTAACTTTACTGTTTTTTATTTTTTAAATCATGAAAAAAAAAAATTGCTGCGCAAATACTGTGCAAGATAAAAAGTTGCAATGGCCGCCATTGTATTCTCTAGGGTCTTTGCTAAAAAAAACATATATAGTGTTCTATGTAATTTTCTAGCAAAAAAAATATGATTTTTACATGTAGAAGCAAAGTGTCAGAAATGGTTATTATAAGTATGTATCTGTTCTATGGGTCTCCTCAGCTGACGAGACCAACCAGCACAGAAACAGTTAATAGTAGCCCTGCCAGAGACCTGTGATTGGGTCAGGTCATCCTTGATTTTACCCAATCGCAGCCACTCTGTGAGAAAGCCAAAACAAGCCCATGCCGGCAGCGCTCTAGCCAATCAGCAGTGACAGAGTGGAGTGAGTGACAGCTCTCCCTCCAACAGCGTTACAGCTCCGAACAGACTTAGGCTCTGTGGGCGGGGCGATAGATTAGGAAGTGAGCAGACAGAGGTGAAGAGTTGAAAGACAACTTACCGGACCAATAGGAGTCTCGGCTGTCAGTGTGTTAGCCAATCGGCATAAAGCAGGTGTAAAGAGGCGTTCTGTGGGAGTTTGGAGGAAGGTGCATGTTGTTGAGCGAAGCGAGGGAAGATGGCGGTTACCGGGGTATGGGTTCAGGTGTGCCTGCTTCTGTGGGTGCTGTGTGGGTTCACAGCTGCGTCACTGGGGTTCCTGAACCTGGAGGAGCTGATGGAGATGAAGTACGGGATAGAGATCTTGTCCGAGCCGGTGATAAGGGGACAGGTAATGGAGAGCCGGGGAACCAGCTGTTACCTGACTAGAGAGGACTGAGCAACTGCTGGCATCACCTGGGAAGTAGCGACCCCCCCCCCCCTATACCATACATCACTCCCCCTCCCCCATAGCACACACTGCAGTGACATGGAGAGGACTGAGCCCCCCAATCATACAGTCCATGCCCCTCACACTATCGCACCTGAGCTCCAGGTCTGGGCTGTATTCATACTTACATTTGTGTATGACAGCATAGGGCAGACCATTCACTTGAAAGGGACGCCTATGTGTGCCAAACGTGCCCAAGAATCTCCTGCACCTATTTGGGCGCAGAGCTTGGCGCGTCTTCTAGCAGAAATGATGTTTTTCGTACATTCAGTGAATGTGAACGGAGCCCAGATGGTGTCCCGGTGGAGTAGAAGTGGTAGAGATCCAATGTACCAGGGTGTGTGAGTAGTGGGAATAAAAAATTACCTAACACCTGTGGTGAAAGGGGGAGGAGCAGCGACCCGTAGGCTGGGGGCGGGGCAGGAGCAGCGACCCGTAGGCTGGGGGCAGGAGCAGCGACCCGTAGGCTGGGGGCGGGGCCGGAGCAGCGACCCGTAGGCTGGGGGCCGGAGCAGCGACCCGTAGGCTGGGGGCGGGGCCGGAGCAGCGACCCGTAGGCTGGGGGCCGGAGCAGCGACCCGTAGGCTGGGGGCCGGAGCAGCGACCCGTAGGCTGGGGGCCGGAGCAGCGACCCGTAGGCTGGGGGCCGGAGCAGCGACCCGTAGGCTGGCAGCGGGGCTGGAGCAGCGACCCGTAGGCTGGGGGCTGGAGAAGCGACCCGTAGGCTGGGGGCGGGAGCAGCGACCTGTAGGCTGGCGGCGGGGCAGGAGCAGTGACCCGTAGGCTGGGGGTGGGAGCATGGACCGTAGTCAAGGGTGGCTTGTGACTTTGGGGGGAGGGGTAGCGACCCGTGGCTGGCGGCGGGGGGAGGAACAGCGATCTGTGGTTGGCGTTTCTGGTGACTTTGGGGAGGGGTAGTGACCTGTGGTTGGTGGGTGGGAGAAGGAGTAGCGACCCGTGGCTGGCGATGGGGGAGGAACAGCGACCCGTGGCTGGCAGCATTGGGGGGGGGGGGGGGAGGAGTAACTCTTGTCTCGCCTCCCTGCCATGAATAGACCACCAAGATCTGTGTTTCTAGTCCTCCCCTAATTTAATACAACGGGGAACAATGAAAAAAATCCAAATTGCCCAGTTGTTGTTTCATTCAGACTTAAATTATTTTGCTGATGTTGTGCCATGTGGTTTGTGTAGAACTTTTCTCTGTAGGATAGATGACAACACAAGTATGATCATTGGTTGTAAACTACATGGATGATTTAATATTGTGCTGTTATGTAGTTAGTGTAACTGTAAACATACAAATGTTCATCTTGATTTATTTTGTATTAATATGTGCTGATGTGTTAAACTTTTTTTCTATGTTGGTTATGAAAGTTTTTAATGTAATGGGGAAGCCTTACTTTGAAAAGGGGAAAAAAAATGGAGGCTTTGGATGGACTTCAGCTATAAACCATATGTTAAAATGATCATTAGATCCAGGGTTACAGACAGCGGAAGGTATATGTAAACCTGTACCTCCCACTACTAGAGCTTCCCTATTGGTCCTTCTAGGTGATGGTTAGCCTCAAAGACTGATGGCGAGGGCTCAAGAGTGGGTGGAGCATGTACTTAAACAGGTGATAACATAAGAGAAAAACTGAGAGACCGCTGTCCTATAACAAGAGATATTTGAACAAGGACCTTCATGGAAGGACCATTGGGTATTGTAATAGAAGCTACAGATAAAAAAATAAATAAAAAATGATTGGGCATATACTGTAAATGCTGAGTGCCCATTTACACTGGTCCCTGTTGGTGTGTTGCATTAGAGTGCATTATGCCATGCAGTAACGTGTTGCATTAGGGCGTCCTATTTATTGGCTAACAAACCAAAAATTGGACATGCACCATTTTTGTTAACAGGCCATAGTGGTGTTTTGTGATGTGCATTGAGGTGCCATTAAAAATGAATGGCACTGCAGAGGGCCAATGTACTTTGATGCATGTTTCCACTTGACACCGAAGGTATGTGAACTGATGATGGCTGAAACTGCGTTTTTTTTCTTTCTTATATCTATCCGTATTTTAGGTTGAAAGCATCTCTGTTGCTAAAATTAAAATTCCTAAAACCATGTTCCCGGCAAAAGAATGTAAATTCTTAACTTTTTTTTTTTTTTCTCGTACTGTGCATGCCGCAGGAACCACACTAATCCAGTATAAAATGTCTTCCAGACTATATGCAGAAACCACATGTCCATTTACACCCGGAATAAGAATGCGTGTTCCGATCGGGTCCACTTTTCAGGCATCTGTGTGAAAGGGGCCTAAGCCCAGAAGGGAAAACTGTTTGCTGCAACAACTGAGTGTTCACAGGAATTTGTTAATCTGCATTCACACCTGAGCGTTTTCAGCTCGTAAAATGCTTGACTCAAAAGTTCAAAAACACCCAACAAGCAAAATCCCATTCATTTAAATGGCCCCTGTTCACATCTGAGCATTCTGTCTCCTGAAGCTCAAAGTACATGATCTTCTTTTTGTGCAGATTACAGGCATTATTCTCCTTTTTTACATTGGTGACCTGTACAAAATCGCACTAAAAATGTGTGACTTTGCATCTGAAAATGGTACGCCCAGGTGTGAATGCAGCCTCCAAATGAACTCCTGGAATTCAGACACTTTCTAAAATCTGCTGGTTTACTATGGGTTAAAGCGGTGGTTCACCCTGTTTTACAACATACAATCAATTCAACTGCTCTGCAAAAACAATGACCAGACGATTATTTTATTTTTTTTGGAGCGCTCCTTACCCGTTTGCAGCTCGATGTTTACATCTGTCAATAATTATCCCCCGCGGGGAATGGGCGTGTTGGTCCTCTCTCCCCCGTCCTGTCACTCAGATTTGGGAACTCCTGTCGACGCGCTCTGCTGTATTCGCGCGACATCTCTTAGCAAGAGGTCGGCACAACGGGGCGTGAACTTCTTACGCCGGCCGTTGTTATGGCAACCATGCAGTGTTGACGGCGACGCTCGCCGTCAACACTGCACATGCGCGGGATCGAGCGGTGAATGCTGGGAGGCCAGCATTCGCCCTCTCCCGGAAGAAGACCCTGTCGGCTCGGGATCAAAAATATAATTTAAAGAAATAAAGCGCATAGGACGGCTTAACGAGCGGGACACCCTGTTAGTGCGGGATTAAAGGTAAGTGCTGTGGATTAGACAAAAAAAAAAAAAAAGGTATCCCGCAGAACCACCGCTTTAAATTGTTACTTTACCCACAATAGTAAAATCGATGTATATAGAGAAATGTGGAAAATGACACCAATAATAATAAAAATATAAATTATCAATAAAAAAATTACAAGTGCAGCTCTAAAAATTAGTGAGTGACGAATACAACTGTGAAAGAAAGGTACAAGTGTACATAATGTCCATATAAACACCAATAAATTATTATAAAAAAAAAAAACGCAGGTCCAAAAAGCGCAGATCCCCAAAAAAATTCAAATAATTGCAAATGTAGAACTAGTAGCGAGATTGCGGTGTTCCAGATTTAAGCTCCAACCACCGTGCTCTCAGAAAGTGCAACGTGCATATTAAAGTGCTTCACCCAAGTGACAATCAAAATACGCTCACCAGATTTAAGCGGCCATATTTGACCTTCAGGCATATAAAGGTTCTCTCAGGATCCTTCTTAACCACTTGAGATCCGCGCTATAGACAAAAGACGTCTACAGCGTGGCTCTCAAGTGCCGAGTGGACGTCTTTGGACATCTTTTTCTGTGCATTACCCGCACGCGCCACTGGGGGGCGCGCCCTTGGGAGGATTCATGTGATCAGGAGTCATGCAGTCTTAAAGTGGAGTTCCACCCTCTTTGACAACTATGCTGCATCCCCTGTAGTTATGTCCCCTTATATCGTTTTGGCATATAATAATTTTTTTAAAAAAAAAGCTCACTGCTATATCTGGATGTGTTTTTCTTTCCCGCCGCGGCGGTGGAGCTTCAGCTCATCATCTATGTACCGCTATGCCTCCTGGGAGATGTTTGTCATCAATCCCTGGAGGCCCGCGCCGGCGCCATTTTAAATAAGGGCAACAGGTGTGTTTTGCCATTACACTAAAAGTTTCACACACTGAGCGGCTCTGTGCTCAGTGTGTGAAACTGATTTGCAACTGAATACATCGGGTGGCTATTGACTTACTGTGAGAGAGTCCCGGGCTGTGTGACACTTCCAGCACAGCTACAGCATTCTCACTTTATACTCGTGGTTTACTGACAGCCTGAGAAGGGAGATCACTGATTCTCCTCCTGGCCCCGCCCATATCATAGTCGGGAAGAACTTTCTCACACTGAGCTCCTGAGCAGGTCAGTGCAGACTGAGGGGGAAAACTCTGTACTACACCAGCTTGTCACCTCTGTATACCATTACCCAGCACCTCCCCCCTCTCTGTATACCATTACCCAGCACCTCCCCCCTCTCTGTATACCCAGCATCTCTCCCTCTCTGTATACCCAGCCATCATCTGCCCCTCTCTGTATACCCAGCACCTCCCCCCTCTCTGTATACCCAGCCATCATCTGCCCCTCTCTGTATACCAGGGATCGACAAATCCCGGGCGCCAGGTCGCCATGGCGACTAGAAATAGGGTCCTGGCGACTTGGCTTGGAAGGGGGGCAAAAAAAAAAAATGGCTGGGGCCATCTGGTGGTGAGCCGTTGGTATTACAAGTTATTACCACCAGATGTGAGCTGGCGCCATCTGGTGGTGGCCGTTGGTATTACAAGTTAAGCATTACAAGTTAAACAGCAATTCTAATGTAATTTTTCACTATTTTCACTGCCATCTTCTTCCCTCTAATTAGAACCCCCAAACATTATATATATTTTTTTATCCTAACACCCTAGAGAATAAAATGGCGATCGTTGCAATACTTTCTGTCACGCCGTATTTGCGCAGCGGTCTTACAAGCGCAATTTTGTGAAAAATGTCACTTTTTTTTATTAAAAAATAAGACAACAGTAAAGTTATCCCCATTTTTTTTTTATATTATGAAAGATAATGTTACGCCAAGTAAATTCATACCCAACATGTCACGCTTCAAAATTGCGTCCGCTCGTGGAATGCCGACAAACTTTTACCCTTTAAAATCTTCATAGGCGACGTTTAAAAAAAAATCTACAGGTTGCATGTTTTGAGTTACAGAGGAGGTCTAGGGCTAGAATTATTGCTCTCGCTCTACCAATCGCGGCGATACCTCACATGTGTGGTTTGAACACCGTTTACATATGCAGGCGCTGCTCACGTATGTGTTCGCTTCTGCGCGCAAGCTCGTCGGGACGGGGCACGTTTTCTGGCTCCTAACTTTTTTACCTGGCTCCTAGATTCCAAGCAAATTTGTCAACCTCTGCTGTATACCCAGCATCTCCCCCTCTCTGTATACCCAGCATCTCCCCCTCTCTGTATACCCAGCATCTCCCCCTCTCTGTATACCCAGCATCTCCCCCTCTCTGTATACCCAGCATCTCCCCCTCTCTGTATACCCAGCATCTCCCCCTCTCTGTGTACCCAGCATCTCCCCCTCTCTGTGTACCCAGCATCTCCCCCTCTCTGTATACCCAGCATCTCCCCCTCTCTGTATACCCAGCATCTCCCCCTCTCTGTATACCCAGCATCTCCCCCTCTCTGTATACCCAGCATCTCCCCCTCTCTGTATACCCAGCATCTCCCCCTCTCTGTATACCCAGCATCTCCCCCTCTCTGTATACCCAGCATCTCCCCCTCTCTGTATACCCAGCATCTCCCCCTCTCTGTATACCCAGCATCTCCCCCTCTCTGTATACCCAGCCATCATCTCTCCCTCTCTGTATACCCAGCATCTCTCCCTCTCTGTATACCCAGCCATCATCTCTCCCTCTCTGTATACCCATCATCTCCCCCTCTCTATATACCCAGCCTGTCCCCCTGTCTGTATACCCAGCCATCATCTCCCCCTCTCTGTATACCCAGCATCTCCCCCTCTCTGTATACCCATCATCTCCCCCTCTCTGTATACCCAGCATCTCCCCCTCTCTGTATACCCAGCATCTCCCCCTCTCTGTATACCCAGCCATCATCTCCCCCTCTCTGTATACCCAGCCATCATCTCCCCCTCTCTGTATACCCAGCATCTCTCCCTCTCTGTATACCCAGCCATCATCTCTCCCTCTCTGTATACCCAGCCATCATCTCTCCCTCTCTGTATACCCAGCCATCATCTCTCCCTCTCTGTATACCCAGCCATCATCTCTCCCTCTCTGTATACCCAGCCATCATCTCTCCCTCTCTGTATACCCAGCATCTCCCCCCCCCTCTCTGTATACCCAGCATCTCCCCCCCCCTCTCTGTATACCCAGCATCTCCCCCCCCCTCTCTGTATACCCAGCATCTCCCCCCCCTCTCTGTATACCCAGCATCTCCCCCCCCCTCTCTGTATACCCAGCATCTCCCCCCCCCCCCTCTCTGTACACCTCGCATTTCTCCCCTCTCTATACCCAGCTGGTCTCTGCATTCAGTTACATATAGTGTTACTGAAACAGGCAAATCGGCTCAGTGTGAAACTGCCAGTGCCAACTTCCAGTGTCAACCAGTGCTACTTACCAGTGCCAACCAGTGTCACCAGTGGGGATGTGCTGATGCGATTCGATGCAATGTGCTGGGGCGATGCAATTTGATGAGATGTGCTGGGGGATGATGCGATTCGATGTGCTGGGGGCGATGCGCTGGGTGCAATGCAATTTGTCAGGGGGGGGGGGGGGCAATGTGATGTGCTGGGGCGATGTGATTTGGTGGCGATGCGATTTGGTGGGGGCAATGCAATGTGCTGGGGTGATGCGATTTGGTGGCGGGGTGATGCAATGTGATGGTGTGATGTAATGCGATTTGGCAGGGGGCAATGCAATGTGATTGGGCGATGCGATTTGGTGGGGGGGTGATGCAATGTGCTGGTGCAATACGATTTGGTGGCGGGCGATGTCATGTGCTGGTGCGATATGATGCGATTTGGCAGGGGACAATACAATGTGTTTGGGCGATGCGATTTGGTGGGGGAGGGGATGCAATCTGCTGATGTGATGCGATTTGGCTGGAGCAATGCAATGTGCTAGGGCGATGCGATTTGGTGGCGGGGTGATGCTATGTGATGCTTTTTGGTGGGGCAATTCAATATGCTTGTGCGATGCAATTTGGTGGGGGGGGTGATGCAATGTGCTGATGTGATGCGATTTGGCTGGGGCGATGCAATGTGATGGTGCGATGTGAATGCGATTTGGCGTGGGGCAATGGAATGTGATTGGACGATGCGATTTTGTGGGGGGGGGGGGATGCAATGTGCTGATGTCATGCAAATTGGCGGGGGCCAATGCGATTTGGTGGGGGAAATGCAATGTGCTGGGACGATGCGATTTGGTGATGGTGCGATGTGATGCGATTTGGCGGGGGGCAATGCAATGTGATTGGACGATGCGATTTTGTGTGGGGGGGTGATGGTGCGATGTGATGCTTTTTGGCGGGAGCAATGCAATGTGCTTAGGGCGATGCGATTTTGTGGGGGGGTGATGCAATGTGCTGGGACGATGCGATTTGGTGATACAATGTGATGGTGCGATGTGATGCTTTTTGGCGGGAGCAATGCAATGTGCTTAGGGCGATGCGATTTTTTGACGGGGTGATGCAATGTGCTGATGTGATGCAATTTGGCGGGGGGCAATGCAATGTGGTGGAGGGGTGATGCAATATGTTGGAGCAATGCAATTTGCCAGGGGGGGGGGGGTGTGGTGATACTATGTGATGGGGGAATATTTACTCAATTTTAACGATTATCTATATAACATAGACAAAGTTGTTTGTCCAAATAGTTGTAAATAAGCAGTTTTGAAATCCTCCCACCATCCCATATGACACCAGAACACAAGCCCCATGTTTTACCATTGAACATCACAAAGTTGTCTTCAATACATCTAGATGCATAAATACATTTTGTTGCTGAGATTATTATTTTTTTAAATGAAAAGTAGCCGCTGTGTGTGTGTGTGTGTGTGTGTAGATTATATATATATATATATATATATATATATATATACACATGCACATACACATACACATACACATACACATACACATACACATACACATACACATACACATACACATACACATACACATACACATTCTAAATATAAATATACATATACATTTTTTTTTTGAATAATATTGCTTGTTTTACATGAGGGAGGAGAGGTTTGCAACTTCCTCTGACACTGCTGTTGCTCTGGAAACCTGACCAGAAACCTATTACACTGCTTGTGCAAGATCTACAAAGCTAAAATCCAGGAAGTAATACAGTCTGGCTTCAGATGCCCACACTTAAGATGGCCACGGTCTATTGCTAGTTTATAAACTTTTAAAATGCTGTAATAACCTAACAAAACGGACCTTAGCTTACAGACTAACTTTACTAGAATACATTAAGCTTGTGTATTATAGGGGTATTTTTATTTAAAAAGTGTAATTTTGGCGGGAACTCCGCTTTTAAGGCCTTTTTCACACGAGGTGGACTCTGTCGCTACCGAGTCCGCCAGCTCAGTGGAGATCTCTCCGCTGAGCCGGCGGATGACAAGTCCCTCTCTGCTCACTGAGCGGGGAGGGGCTTGTGCAGCGCCGCTGTCTCCTATGGGGAGATCTGATATGGACGGATGAGGACGTATTGCCATACGTTTGTTTTTTTGGCGGATCGGATGTCAGCGGACATGTCTCCGCTGACATCTGACGCTCCATAGGCTTGCATGTAGTGGCCGTTCAGGTCCGCTGACAAAACTGACAGGCGAACCTGAACGGTCCGACCGTGTAAAAGGGGCCTAATAGGTCAGTCAAAAGAGAATGAAAACTCGCCCAACAAGCTTTCACCAGTGCTCAGCCAGACACTGACAGAAGTCACAAGACTGCTATATACTGCTATTAGAAAAGGTATTTATTTAGTATTATATTTACTAAAATAATTGCATTTCCATGTTGTGTGTACTGTGGAAGACCAGCTATAAGGAATGCAGGTAATGGGTTTAGTAACACTTTTAAGTCCAATAAGATGCCTGCCCGTTCTTGGACTTATCGCTTTCATTTACAATAGACGGCTTTACTGAGCTCCGGGGATATAGCTATACTCTCGGCACTCTGACAGGAATGATGCTGTACTCTCGGCACTCTGACAGGAGTGATGCTGTTGTTTTTTTCATGCAGGAGTAGCTCTGTCAGCCCCTCCTCTGCTGTTCATTTACCAGAAGGCTTTGTGTTTTGTCAATGGGTTCACATAATACAAGGTGCTCTGTGATTGGGCAGGAAGATGGGAGAAGTGGCAGAACGGCTAACACTTCGGGTACTTGAGATGAGACCAGAAGGTTCAGTTTGTTTTCTATAGGTCTGGTAACTGTGGTTGGCGGACCCCCCTTTTTGGTTGAATACTAAGACTGGTTGTGGCTATGTCTGCTGTATTTTCTTTGCCTAAAGAGTTCCCATTTGTGTCATGCCTCGTACACACGACTGTTTTTCATGATGAGAAAAATGCCATTTTTTAAATTGATCGTGAAAAACGGTCGTGTGTAGGCTCAAGAGCATTTTTCTCGACGCAAAAAATAGGCATTAAAAATGTAGAACCTGCTTTTTTTTTTTATTTCTTTATTTCACGTCGTGAAAAACGGTCGTGTGTACGCTTTAACGAGGGGGGAAAACGTGCATGCTCAGAAGCAAGTTATAAGATGGTGAAATTGGCAAAAGCAGCCCAAAGGGTGGCGCCACTCGAATGGAACTTCCCCTTTATAGTGCCGACGTACATGTTGTACGTCACCGCGCTTTGCTCAAGCATTTTTTTTACAAACGTGTGTATGCAAGGCAGGCTTGAGAGGAATCGCGACAATTCGCGTTGAGAAAAACGTCGTGTTTTTCAATGACATGAATAAGTCTTGTGTAAGGCTTGTGTAATATTGATGATCTATAAATGTAATTCCAACATATGCATTATTGTTAATGTCAACAGATTCTGAAAGGATAGTATGCGTTTACTTTCCTGTTTTTTTGCTATTCAGGAAAACAAACCTTGTATCTCGTTTAGAGGTAGACCGATATGGGTTTTTCAGTACAGCATAATGTCATTTACTGCCACAGTGTCACCTCATCAATGCCCACCAGAGGAGCGATCCAGGCATCTCCTAGCACAAGAAAGCTCCATTGTCCCTGGCCCTGAGTGCTGCCCCGCCTCTGCCTACAATCCCCAGAATGCAGAGCGGGCCTGTAACAGCCAATCGGAGGCGGCCGCTGCCGACATCCTCCACTCTGGAAAAAAAAGGTCCCCTGACGTGCTGCGCGCCCTGCCTCTGCCTACAAAGTCTAGAATGCAGCGCGGGCGGGCAGTTACCGACCCGCGCTGCATTCTGGGCTTTGTAGGCAAAGTCAGGGCGCACAGCACGTCAGGGGAAGTTTTTTTTACAGTGGAGGATGTCGGCAGCGGCGGCTGCCGATTGGCTGTTACGGGCCTGCTGGTTGGCTGCCGCGCTGGGTGTACCAAGATGGCTGCGGCTCCGGAGCTAGGCCGAAGCCGCGGCCTTTCCTGATGCTGTGACCGCGGCGGCAATCCGCGGATTGCCGCCGCGGTCACAGCAGCAGGGAAGGCCGGGGCTTCAGCCTAGCTCCGGAGCCGTGGCACTGCTAACGGCCATGTTAAATATCATCCTAATTTTAGGAGTCCGCCAAGTGTGAATGAGGCCATAAGGGTGTCCTTGCCTGTGTGCCTGACTAATGTCATCTTTGTATTCTTAATATGCAAAGATTTCTTCTCTCCAATGCATTCAGCAATGAATAGACTACTTTCACTTCCCCTCATATTTCACACAAACGACATGCTTGCTTCCGGATGGTGAAAAAATCTAATTTATATAAAAACCCCTAATGATATATATCTATATCATATTTAAAAAAAAAAAAAAAAAAAAGCACCCTGTTGGTACATTAACCACTTCCATACCGGGCCTATTTTGGCACTTCTCTCCTACATGCATAAATCATAATTTTTTTTGTTAGAAAATTACTCAGAACCCCCAAACACTATATATGTTTTTTTTAGCAGACACCCCAGGGAATATAATGCCGGCCATTGCAACTTTTTATCTCGCACAGTATTTGCGCAATAATTTTTCAAACGCCTTTTTTTGGGGGAAAAAACGGTTTTGTGAATTTAAAAAATAACAAAACGGTAAAGTTAGCACAATTTTTTTTGTATAATGTGAAAGATGAAGTTACGCAGAGTAAATAGATACCTAACGTGTCACGCTTTAAAATTGCGCACACTCATGGAATGGCGCCAAACGTCAGTACTTAAAAATCTCCATAGGCGTTGCTTATATTTTTTTTTTTTTTTTTTTTTTTTTACAAGTTACAAATTTAGAGTTACAGAGGAGGTCTAGTGCTAGAATTGTTGCTGGCGCTCTAACGCACGCGGCGATACCTCACATGTGTGGTTTGAACGGCGTTTACATATGTGGGCGGGACTTACGTGTGTGTTCGCTTCTGAGCGCAAGCTACCGGGGATAGGGGCGTTTAATTTTTTTTATTTATTTTATTTTTGCACTTTTTTTTTTTTTGATCACTTTTATTCCTATTACAAGTAATGTAAACATCCCTTGTAATAGGAATGTGTGTGACAGGTACTCCTTTATGGAGAGATGCAGGGTCAATAAGGTTTCATGTTTTGAGTTAGAGGAGGTCTAGGGCTAGAATTATTGCTCTCGCTCTACCAATCGCGGCGATACCTCACATGTGTGGTTTGAACACCGTTTACATATGCGGGCGCTGCTCACGTATGTGTTCGGGACGGGGGGCGTTTTCTGGCTCCTAACTTTTTTAGCTGGCTCCTAGATTCCAAGCAAATTTGTCAAACCCTGCCCTAAAACCTCCTTGCGAGGGTCCCGGTGGATATTGATTTAGATTATCATAATGATTGAAATCGGTAGGTCTCATATCCTATGGTGTCCTTCTGTTGTAAGGAGGTGGATATGGATAGGGATTGTGGGGGGATAACTACTATTTTTGGGATGGGTAAGGGTCCCTTTGGTAGGGGGTTTGGTGCTTCTAGCACTTTTAGGGGTTTTTGTAGCCTGAGAGTTCACTTTAGACATTCCAGTGCTTTTAACGGGAGATGTCTCAGGTGAAACTAATGTATTAAAGCGGTTCTCCACCCTAAAGTGAAGTCCCGCTGATCGGAACCCTCCCCCCTCCGGTGTCACATTTGACACCTTTCAGGGGGGTGCAGATACCTGTCTAAAGACAGGTATTTGCACCCACTTCCGGCCCGGCATTCACGGGCAAAAGACGGGCATTGCGTCACATCCCGTCGCCCCCCCGTTGTGTGCTGGGAACACTCGGCTCCCAGCACACAGCGGGAGCCAATCGGCGGGCGCGACTCGCGCATGCGCCGTAGGGAACCGGGCAGTGAAGCCGCAGCGCTTCACTTCCTGGTTCCCTCAGCGTGGATGGAGGGGGGGAGCAGCAGGGTGACGAGCGATCGCTCGTCATCTGCTGCGGACGGCGCTGGACTCCAGGACAGGTAAGTGTCCTAATATTAAAAGTCAGCAGCTGCAGTATTTGTAGCTGCTGGCTTTTAATATTTTTTTTTTGGCGGAGCATCCGCTTTAAGCGTATGTTGCCACTTATACACTTTATTTTCTTCAAAATCGTTTATCTCTCTGATATTTTTTTAGTTTCTTATTCTTCATATCCTCCTCGTACTTCAATAAGTGAGTTTGAAAAAGCTTAGCTTTGTCTGTATAGTCACTATTGGTTTTGAATGGCTCCTTTCTTTCAGATCTGCGATCTTGGCCTGCAAAATCAAATTTTTGGCTTTACGCCTTCTAATCATTAGCTGCATTAGTTTTTGTTCGCATGCATTAAAGAATTGGTACCATTCATCCAACGGTTGCAGATCTTCAATCCCATCATTGGGACTAACATTCCACCTTTTAATCTCCTGTAACAAAAGAACAGTTTAGAATGAAACCTTTTAATTACCTGCGATTCCGACCATGTCACCTACGTTTTGGAGTGTCCCTGCCCACTCCAATATGTAGGTCGGACGACACGGAAATTTAAAACGAGAATAAATGAGCATCTGACAAATATAAAAAAGGAGTTCCCCCAACCACAGTGTATCTAGACACTTTAAAAGTCATCATAATGGTGATCCCAGTTTGTGTACCTTTTATGGGATAGATAAGATAACCCAGCACTGGAGGGGGACCCATATGAGACGAGCTATTTCCAAAAATGAAACCAGATGGCTGTACAAATTGCGGAGTATGCAGCCTAGAGGTATGAATATAGAACTCGATCTCAATTGTTTTTTGTCTAATGATTAATTCATTGGTCCCAAATATTTTTCCTTAAAGCGGAGTTCCAACCACAATTAGCATTTTTTAAATGTATGTCCTTTCATCCTGCGTTTTTATAATATAAATCCGGTCACTTACTATTTTACAATCCGCCGCCGATCCGCATAGATATTCAAAAAAGATAGTTTACACCGTTGTCATTTTGCTTGTGGGCATTGTGAAGCCTACAGGCACTTACTTCCTGGAAGTCTTGGATGGGGAGTGATAATTGGACAGCACACTGCATCCTGGGAAATGATGACACACATTTCCCAGGAGCATTAGAGGGAGATGATGTCAGAATCCTAGGTGGTTTCAAAGGCAGATTTCGTGGGACCGCATAGCAACAGGCATTTCCAGATGAGTAAACATTTTTTTTTATTTTTTAGTCGTAAGCTACAGTTTAAAGCAAAATTGTTTTTTTGATGGAACCTCCACTTTAAGCCTTCCTTCTATTGTTTACTATTGGAGTGGTAAGATGTGGGTGCTCCTCTTTGAGAAACTCGCTAATACACTTATTGACAAATCCATTATCATGCAATGGATCTATTAAATCCACTTTAGTCGTGAATTAGGGTATGACAACTTTCATTCCCTATAAATCCTTGTGTACTCACACTCATTTTTATGTGATGTACTTAATATTTAAACCCTGAATTTTGAAGGAATTCATTTTATTAGCCACTTAATCTTCCTCCCAGCATACATCATTTAGCTTATGGAGAGTGGGAGATAATATAGCGAAAAGGAGAGAGATTCTTTAATGTTTACCTATCTTGGTGGAGATTTGAAGATGCTAATTTTAACAGATTATGTTACGATTTAGAATATGCCAGCCCTTTGTAGAGAAACTGAAATGTAAACCGGCACTGAGGCTGCTCTCTTCTGATTGGCTAATTAGGTGTGGACCTGAAACCACTCCCCTTATTTAGACTATATATACCGTGATGCTTAGTGACCAGGTAAGCCTCTTGACAACGTAACTATACGAAACGTACGTCGGCGGCGGAACCTGGTCACGTGTACTATGTCCTACATCACTTCCAGATCATCTGGATAGTGTCAGCCGCTGGTGGAACGCACGCCGCCACGGAGGTGGGAGAGCCAGTGTTTTTTTATCAAAGCTTGCAGCCCCAGTGCCGGGAGAAGGGCACTTTTTATGTGAGTAGCCAATTGGCTGGTGTTTTCATTCCATTTTAATAAAATAGCGTTGCACTATGGAAGCTCTCTGTTTGTATTCCATGTTCTAAAATCTCAACATTCCGAGGGTGAGGTATCGTACATGCTCCAGTCGATTTATATGTCTGCAGGCATTATCCTGCTCAAGCGCATCTGACCGTCTTTTTCATTAAAGAGGTCAACCAGGTCTGGTAAGCACAATTTACTACTTGTGCACATTGGGTGGTGTACTAATTATCCAGGTGGTGGAAGATCAATTAAGTTTGCACGACCGGAGATGGTTTTTGTATCACAGCAAGAAGTATATCTAGAGGATATTCGAGCATTGATGTTGTATCTTTGTTTGCACCAATGGGACTTTATTATTTACTATTGATTTATTGATTGATTTATCACGTACAACAGGACACATTTTTATTAATTTACTTGTTGCATATTATAGGATAAGTTGTGTAATTACATATTACTCCATAGCGCCCCCAGCACACTTTTTAGCACGCATCAGATAAAAGTCACATACACTTCATCACTTTCTAGGGGAGCAGCTTAGCACACATTGTGTGTTTGGGACCTTTACATGGGCACCCAAATTATTGTTTAATAATATATATAAATATTTTTTTTTTGGCGCGGAATTGTTTTTTATATATGCGGTGCTAGTATGCCTTTACAGGGTTAAAAAAAAAAAGGTTCAGCGCTTTAAGTGAAGGCTGCATGTTGGAATGCTCAGTAGAACCAAAGATATATAGGCAGCTGTTATTTACAAAGCTTGACCTTCCTTCCTTTTTTTTTTTTTTTACTGTATGAACTGAAGTTTGTAAGGTCATCCATCGGCATTACTTTAACAATTGGCGTAGGCCTGCGACGCTGTACCCAAATACATTTTGGTGTCCTATTCCCCCTCACAAATAGCTTCTTTTTTTTTTTTTTTTTTTTTGGTGGTATTTGGGATTTTAGCTGGATTGCGGCGGACAGATCAAACACTTTTGGGATCAGTGATATTATTACAGTGATCAGTGCAAAAAATTTGCACTGATCACTATATAAATGACAGTGGCAGGGATGGTGTTAACACTTGAGTGCCATCAAAGGGTATAGCGTGTTTTAGGGAGTTGCTTTTGTAACTGTCGGGGGGGGTGGAGGAAATGTGAGTACAGAGAGATCGCTTTTCCTCAACAGACAATCTCTCTGTACTTCTCTGTCAGGACAAGATCTACTATGTTTACATGGGCAGATCCCCGTTCTGCCTCTACGGAGCGATCATGGCAGCCGGCCGTAGTGTCTCATGCACAAAATGACATACGGGTAATAGGGCCTCCCTGCCACAGTATATAAGCGGTGGGCAGTCCTTAAGTGGTTAATGTTTTTGCATTGAAGTCAGTGGGATGCAGCATGCCGTTATCGGCACCCCCCAGCCCCCCCCCCCACGTAATGGTTTTTATTGAAGGCAACCTCTTGTGTATTTGAATTGCATCATAACGCATCACATCAGTTTAAAGCATTACTACATATGAGTGTCTGAACTTTTGTTTTATAGTCTATACACCTCAACAAAAAATGTATTTATTTTTTTAAATGCAGAGCAAAGCTGACAACATTGTAACAATTGCCTCAAAATACAAGCAGAACTATGAATGTAAGCTCCCAGCAATCGCTGTAAAATTTCAGCAGGAGAAGGAGGAAGACACTCGGGCCTACTCTGGACTTGGAATTTCTGATCTCCTAAAACCTATGGAAGCTGCACCATGCCTAACCAAGGTAAACTTAACTGTACATTTAGACTGTGACCTCCCATGTGTAGAGTTCCCTGCCAAATTTAGTTGAATTCCAGCTCAAGTCTTGTTTTAAGCACTTATGGCCAAAGTCCATTTTTGACACTTTACAAGTTAAAAATCAGTATTTTGTGGTAGAAATTGACTTTGATAAAAAATATATTAAATTATATATATTTAATATAATTTGTTTGGGGGGGGTATATATTTAATATATTTCACATATATATTCTTATTTCTCACAAGGGTGTGCCCCTCACATTTTTTTAAATATTTTAGTTACATAGTTAAACTAGTCAGGTTGAAAAAAGACACAAGTCTATCAAGTTCAACCATATATTAGTATATATTTTCATGTGACAACACTGAAGAAATGAAACTTTGCTACAATATAAAGTAGTGAGTATACAGCTTGTATAACAGTGTGAATTTGCTGTCCCCTCAAAATAACTCAACACACAGCTTTTAATGTCTAAACCTGGCAACAAAAGTGAGTACACCCCTAAGTGAAAATGTCCAAATAGGGCCCAATTAGCCATTTTCCCTCCTTAGTGTCATGTGACTCAATAGTTTTGAAAAGGTCTCAGGTGTGAATGGGGAGCAGGTGTGTTCAATTTGGTGTTATCGCTCTCACTCTCTTACTGGTCACTGGAAGTTCTTTAGCTGACCTGTAGCTCCCCAGTGCTGGCAGCACCCTTGTACGGCGATTTGCGTGAAGTGGTAAAAAAACAAAGCTAATGTACCATATCCTTCCACTGTAATGAATGTAAGGAGATTCAAGGTGATTTATCAATTATAATTTTACTTCTTTATCCAAAGTTCTCTTTCAGGACAGCTTATGAGAGACAGGATATGCCTACCTAAAACAGGAAACCCATCATCGACAAAAAAGGGCACACTTTATCTAGTTTCCTCCGGCCTAACAGGAATATCAAAATGTTTTTGTTTTATTCTCTCAAGCCTTAGTTGGAGAGGCCTCCTAGTATATTTTTTTCCCCTCATGACTTCAGGGACAGTGAACCTGGAGGGGTTGCTTATCTGGGCTTTTCTAGGCTACTTTTTATAGGCCATCAGTTAAAGCGGGAGTTCACCCATAAAACAATTTTTCCCTTTAGATGGATGCTAGATGGATGCTCGTTTTGTCTAGGGGAATCGGTTAGTTGTTTTAAAATATGAGCTGTACTTACCGTTTTCGAGATGCATCTTCTCCGCCGCTTCCGGGTATGGGTCTTCGGGGGCGGGCGTTCCTTCTTGATTGACAGTCTTCCGAGAGGCTTCCGACGGTCGCATCCATCGCGTCACTAGTAGGTGAAAGAAGCCGAACGTCGGTGCGGCTCTATACTGCGCCTGCGCACCGACGTTCGGCTTCTTTCCGAAAATCGTGACGCGATGGATGCGACCGTCAGAAGCCTCTCGGAAGACTGTCAATCAAAATAGGAACCCGGAAGCGGCGGGGGAAGATGCATCTCGTAAACGGTAAGTACAGCTCATATTTTAAAACAACTAGCCGATTCCCCTAGACAAAATGAGCATCCATCTAGGGCAGGGATATGCAATTGGCGGACCTCCAGCTGTTGCGAAACTAAAAGTCCCATCATGCCTCTGCCTCTGGGTGTCATGCTTGTGGCTGTCAGAGTCTTGCAATGCCTCATGGGACTTGTAGTTCTGCAACAGCTGGAGGTCCGCTAATTGCATTTCCCTGATCTAGGGGGAAAAAGTGTTATGTACGGGTGAACCCCCGCTTTAAGACTGAATCAGCTGATATTAATTTGCACTGACAAGGAGCTGGATTGCTTTCTAATTACTGATAGATTTCAGCTGGTATCTTGGCTTTCCGTGCTTTTTTTGCGCCTCCCTTTCTTCATGTTACTTTATTTTTTTTACATGTGTTGTTCCATTTTCTTACACCATAACTACATTTGTGAACTTATTTGTTTTGGTATCTTTTTGTATGTATGGATTGTTACTAGGGATTAGCTCCAGTGTGTTTGCACAGTGCAAATGCAGAGCCCGCCAGGAAGTCTGTAAAGCGCAGTGTTAACCACAGGCAGGGAGACATTTCCCGATCTCTGTAGCCAAGCATCGGGAAAAATGTCTCTGTGCCTGTGATTAGCGCCGCGCAGACGAGAGAGAGGCAAGCATGGTTGTGTGCTCGGTTAACCGGGTGGTTTTAACCCTTTCTCAGCCTCTAGTGGGGGTTAAATGCGCCCCGCTATCGGCCAAAGTGCGCCGCAAATCCGCCCATAGCATTGGCGGTAAAAATGGCAGCATTTTACTGCTGTCGCTATGGGCAGCTCAGTGTGAAAGGGGTCTTGCAGTATTTTCTGTGCATATACAACATTTAGGTGGTCATATTTGTTTGTCTTTCAGACCAAAGACTGGTGGACATATGAGTTCTGCTATGGAAAACATTTACAGCAATACCATATTGAAGGTACATATATAATTAGTTCTGCCCCTAGAGCATTTGAATTATTATTATTATTATTATTATTATTATTATATTATTATTATTTTTTTATAAACCCATTGGCCTGAACGAAAAAAACTGATTGCTGTACCAACGCAAGTAATGTTAGTGCGCTGATTTCTCCTGCTGTGATTGTGTTCTGACAGGGGGACTCCACCCTCCTGCTGGAACACACTAATCCATGTTTGCAGCTATTAACTGCGAGCGCTAATCGGATGCTGGTTTGCCAACATGTCTGTTGACAAAACACGGTCCTTTAAAGTGGCTTTTATCAAAAGGAAAGCTGTACACATGGTCCCAATGTCGGACAGTTTTTGCAGAGACGTTCAATATTCGGACAGTGTGTACCCAGCTTCTAAAAAGAGCATAGACCCTGTCACTTGTCCAACACGCATTCCAGAGTCGAAATAATACGTTTTTTGTAAGTACCTGTATTCTGAAAGAAAATGAAGCCTCTTTTGGTAATCTGCCTTTGCTTGCCGTACTTTGATCTTGTAAAGTAGCTCTGGTACAAACCTATAGAAATCTGGCCTCTGCAAAGAAGATGGTTTTTATACTTGCCTCTTCTGCTGCCTATAACACCAATTGTTCCTGTAATGCTACTAGAAAGAATCTTGTAAATCCAACACTTCCTGGAGGGTTGGAGTCCCCAGTTCCTACCATGCACTGTTGTCCCTGCCATTGGCTCTACAACTCTACTATATCTTTTATATATGCTTAAAAGTAAATGCTGTACTCGTACCAACTGAACGCTTTTTTTTTTTTTTTTTTTTTTTTTTTACCTAAAAAAATTGGTAGTGATAAGAGTTCTCCTTAACCCCATATCCAGGGTAACGTTCACCCCTCTCTAAATACCCTTTACCTACCAAAAGTTGCAGTCATGTGATGCTCTAGTCCCAAGCATTTTCTCCTCTTGTTTTCTTTTGGTGGGGTCCTTCTTTGGATGTGTCACTGCCTAGATACAGTGAGCACTTCCTATTGGCTCTCCAGGGGTGGGTTCTTGCAGAATCCAGAAAAGGAAATGATCTCTGGTGGTGTAGGTGGGAAGATAAGTATAACTTCCTTCAGCAGGTATGAAATTAATAAAACATTGCAATATGGGTCCGAAGAGGGTGTGAGAATGTGGTTAGAAGAGTGTAAAATTTTGGCAAGTGTTTTTTTTTTTTTTTTTTCATTTGATAGAGTAATGAGGGTTGTTTTTTGTTTCTCTTTCAGTATCCCACTGGGGAGATTTCCCTTCACTTCCTGTCTCATAGCCAAAACAGGAACTGAGAGGTAATCCTTCCATAATGACATACTGTATTTATTGGCGTATAACACTTTTTTTTTTTTTTTTTTACCCTGAAAATAGAGGGTAAATTGTGCCGGTGTGATATACGCAGGGGGTTGTGGAAAGTCGTCCCCCCATCCCCCCCCCCCCGAAACCGCCCTCTTAAAGTTAGGGTGCGTGTTATACGCCGATAAATACGGTAATTACTGGTAATCACTAGAGCTAGTGTCCCTATTGGTAGATTTACCCTCTGTTCTGGGGATTTTTTTTTTCTTTTCAATTTCACTCTTGGCAATAATGGTAAACCGGACAAATGGGTAGCGTGAATCTCCCTATCCTGGCCACAGATGGCAATAAAAAAAACTAACAAGTGTTCTAAACCCTCCTCACTCTATTCGACACCATAAAAATAAAGTTTTGCCATTTGTGGTTATACTCTTAACTGTTAGGCCTCTTTCTAATGGGATGGTGATGATCCGCCCCGTGGACCTCCGCTTGCTCAGTGGGGATCGCTCCATTGATCCCCGCCGAGCCGCCGGATGACAGGGCGGTCCCTGCACACTATGCAAGGACTGCCCTGTCAGATCTCTGCTCTCCCCTATAAGGGGATCGGATGAACACGGATAGAAAAATAGGGGTTTTTCTTGGTCTGCAGAATCAGAGGATTTTTCATAGATCACAAAGTTTAAAACGGGATGTAAATTGTCATCTGGGTGGAGTTTATTTTAAGCACATCGTTTTTGTCAGTCTTGTAGAATTACTATTTTACTGATTTCACCATAAAGATATATTTTATATCTCCTGTCTATATCTTGTGGGATTTCTTTTTTATAAATGTTTTTTGTCTTACTGTGAACTATGGTCTGTAAATATAAGATGGCTTCGTTTTTTTTTTTTCACTCCAGAATCTGAAGTAAAGGGAGACATCTTGTACCTTGGGTACTATCAGTCGGAATTTGACTGGGACAATGAAACTGCAAAGGTCAGCGAGTCACCTATCATGTATCTCTTTGCTTATGTTGTATCAACAGATGAATCTAGCTTACTGTATTCGTTGAGTGAAGATTGGGACATTTTAAAATAATGCTGATAAGGAAGTCCGTCTTGGCCGTGCACAATACTGTACGTGCAGCTTTAGTCTAATGGGGCAAGTTGCACCACAAACCTTGTCAAGTCTGTGCCCCTTCTTGTGCTTCTTTAGTTGGAAACTGCAAAGCCGTTATAGGAAATGGGGGTGCTGTACTTTGTAGCATAGAGGAGGTGGTATATGAATTCCAATACAAGTAATCATTTGGCAAGTAAATGGTCCACACTTGCTGGTCAGCTGTGTTATTTAGCCATCTGGTATTCCCCATTGTGTTTTAAAACCTAAATACTTGGCAGGTATTCCACTTCTGTTTTTTTTTTTTTTTTTTTTTTTAAGTTTGAGATGAGCTTGCAGTAGCTTTCTATGGTCCTCATTTATGAAAATAGAAGTTGAGTGCAAAAAACCTATTTTATTCTGGTGCAGACTGAAAGATGCCAGTTATTTGCTCGGTTTGCTTTTGGAAAACCTGCACAGTTATTCTTTAGATACCTGTAGTGGGCTGCTATGCCAATTGTAGTGTAAACATTTTATTCATATTCCGCAGTGTGTTCAACAGAGACCAGCCACACATTTCTGGGGTTCAGAGGGAACCCTCTTTAACGGGGCCTTACACCCTAGAATATTTGATTCTGGAGGATAACACTCATTGATTCACACATTCTGAGTTGGCAGAAGGGCTTTTTAAGACCCCTTTCACACTGGGGCGTTTTGCAGGCGCTATAGCGCTTGCAAAATGCCCTAAAACAGCTGCTCCATTCACTCCAATGTGAAAGCCGAGGCCTTTCACACTGGAGCAGTGCGCTGGCAGGGTTTTGGAAAAAGTCCTGCCAGCAGCTTCTTTGGAGCGGTGAACTCACTGCTCCTAATGCGCTCCTGCCTATCGAAATCAATGGGGACCGCAGCCGTACTGCCAGCAAAACATTGCTGTATCGGTTTTAACCCTTTTTCGGACGCTAGAGATTGGATGAATTTGACTGAATGGACTTCTTACAATATTGCAAAATAAAGTGGATACAGTTAATAACAATTTATGTGGTGGGTACTCCAGATTTCTCTGGTCAATGGGCCGTTATTTTTTTATATGCCAAATCCCTTTTTAAATGGTTTGCATTTGTCATTCATTTTATAAATGCAGTCTTTTTTTTTTTTTTCATGAGCTAGAAGATCAGGTTTTGACTGTGTGTTGCAGTAATTATTATAATTGCTGTTCTTGTTTACTTGGCTCAGAAATGTGCCCATTTATGACCGACCAGGGCTTGCTAGTTCAAACCTACCCAGACCTTGTCTGCTTATCCAATGGATATTGTGTTTCCTTCTCTTAGGCTTCTAAACATCACAAACTAAAGCGCTACCACAGCCAGATGTATGTGAATGGTTCTAGGTGTGATCTGAATGGAAAGTCCAGAGAGACAGAGGTTAGGGTAAGTATAGTAGCAATCAGTTTTAAAGTGTATACAAGGTCAAAACTTGAGATAGATGGGTAGAGAGATTATATATATATATATATATATATATATATATATATATATATATATATATATATATATATATATTTCTCACACAATGTTATTTTTATTTATTTTTTGTTAAGTTCTACAGTAAAACCTTGGATTGCGAGCATAATTCATTCCTGGAAACTTGCTTGTAATCCAAAGCACTCATATTTCGAAGTCAATTTTTCCATAAGAAATAATGGAAACTCGGATAATTTGTTCCACAGCCACAAAAAGTGTCCGTAGGGAATGCATAAAGCAGAATCCAGCAGGAGCTACAGAGTATAAAAAAGGAGAGGGGTGCCTCAAAGTGTAGCAATATGGTTACATTTAATGAAGGTACAACATTTAGCAACTTGCATGGTTGATGATTAAACAGGCACATCTAAGTATGTAGGCATCCGGGGTAAAGCTGTCCACATAGATTGTCCTCCTGACTGCCATCAATCTCATCCCTTCCACACTGCGCTTCAAGCCTCTTTCAGATCACTCCACTGCAGGGTAGTCTTTCCGGTAACGATTGCAGACTGACCGCATTGAGGGCTGTCTGTTAGTGGGCGTCCTGACTCTTCTTTAGTCCAAGGGAGGGGGCGAGCATGACACTCCACACCAGGGCGAAAGATTTGCATTACTGTGTGGAGTTAGACAGAAGAACAGGAAGTGAGGATTTCTCAGAAGAAATAAGGACATTTAAAAGCAAAATGAAAGGATGAGGTAAGTGAAGGACTGCACCAAGGTAAAGGAGACTATTTAGGAAAAAAAATTGTACCTTTATAACCCCTTTAAGTAATATGTGCTGCATTTTGTTTTATTTAGAGTACAATTTAGGCTTTGCCAGAATTTGCACACCAACATTTATTGGTGAGGCTAAAGCTTACTTGGGCAAGTCTTACTATTGACGGACCTTTTTTTACTGCTCCCAAGTGGGTCAAATGATCCAAAGAATATGCAGCTGGCTGCACGGAAGGACCACTATGTAAGCGCTACAGCAGGGGCACACAATTCGTGACCCGCAGACAACCTTGAACCAGGGATGCACATGCATGGGGCCAGCAACCTGTTGATCGCAATCTGGGCTTACTGAACTGCCATCCCAGAGCATAAGAGTGCAGTGAGTCGGTGCAGGTGGCCACAAAGGGAGCAGGAGCCGCATAAGCTGATGCTTTCTCTGTAACACTGGCTCCTGTCCCAGGCAGCGTGATGCCAAGTGCACTCCACCTCTAATTCTTTCTTGTAGCCTGGAGAGAGTGATGCCAGCAGCAGCAAAAGGTTAGTGTATTAACACATATACTGGGCATATTGGCACCTATAAAAGGGACTAACAACTATTGGGCTGCTTTCACACCAATCCAAGAGTGCAACGCTGTGCACCTGCATGTTGGCTACACTGAGCCATAGACTTCTATTATATTCTGCGTGTTTGTTGTGCTTCCTGAAAGCACACCAAAACTTCTGAATGCAGGAGTTTTGGTGTGCTTTCAGAAAGTGCCCCACACCCGCAAGATGTAATAGCGGGTAAACGCTCAACGGGGAATGGTCCCACAGAAAATATTGATCCTGATTTGTTTAAAATCTTCATTATGCCATTTAAAACAAAAAAATTCTATATTCTGAACCATTTAATTTCATTGTGGCTCGCAACTGGTTACCAAATAACTTGCAGTGTTTGTTAACCCACAAAAAAAATGAATCTTGCGCCTTTTAAAGCATGTCATACAGC
This sequence comes from Rana temporaria, assembly GCF_905171775.1. Lineage (NCBI taxonomy): Eukaryota > Metazoa > Chordata > Amphibia > Anura > Ranidae > Rana > Rana temporaria. The sequence continues at coordinate 121,539,230 of NC_053490.1, read as the reverse complement.
ACAGTGCTTGGGCTGTGTAATTTTGGCCCCCTGTAACACCTGAAAAACCTGGCTGATCCTGCCAGTTTTTGCCCTCCCCTTTGTAAACCGACCACAGTGTATCAGGGCTGCTGAGCCCTAAAACCGTGGTCAGTTTGCATGCCTCCGTCATCTGCAGCTCTCCTGTGCTCGCCCCCTCTGCTTCTGCTGCTCTCATAACTGTTTAAAATGTATATAATCCTGCTAGTTCCCTAATAACAGGTGCTCCTGTCTCTGTACTCTATAATAAAGAAAAAAAGCCTAATTTACTGTATTTCAGAGCGGCTCCCTGCAGTCACGTGGCCGACACTCTCTCTCCTCCTCGCGTCCCGGCTGACATCAGCGGGGGAATCTTGCCCCTGCCTGCTGCATCTGTCAGCCAGGCAGAGGAGGGAGCTTATCAGTGACGTGATTTCGGGGGAAACGCTCTGAAATCTGGTAAATAAGGAATTTTTCTTTTTTTTTATATAAAACAGACAGGAGCTCCTGTCATTAGGAACCAGCAGGATTATGTACATTTGAATGAGTGGGTTTACAAACCCTTTAAGTGGCCCTCGCTCTTCAGAAGGTTGAGCACGCCTGCACTATAGTCATGCAATTGGCATCACTTACGATATAGAGCTTGCATTTCTGATTGTAGTGCTGAAAAGCCACGGGTCTATTCATCCAGTGGTCCTTCTGTACAAACTGCTGCCTATTCCTTGGATCTTTCAGACAGTGCTGGGGGGCAGTAAAAGACCCGTCAATGTTTGGCTTTGCCCACACAATCTTTTAGCTAATTTCTGACAAGAATTTAATATTGAGTTGTGTGTGTGTGTGTGTGTGTGTGTGTGTGTGTGTGTGTGTGTGTTTTTAACATATTTGTATTGGATATTTTGTTGCAGTTCATGTGTGAAGAAGGTTCTGGAGACTACATTGCACGTGTGGATGAGCCACAGTCTTGTACTTATGTACTAACTATACATACCACTCGCATCTGCAATCATCCATTCTTGCGTCCTCCTTCTACAGGCACCCCACAGTCTATAAGGTGCCAACCTGCACTCAGCCCTGAGCAGTATGTTGAATATGTTAAAGCTCAAGTCTGTAAGTGAAACTTTTTTTTTTTTTTGGAGGTAAAAGTTTGTATCCAAAGGGGGGAAATAGAATGTGTTGCTGCTGTAATAGTAATGACCTCAAAGTAAAGGTTCACAGTATAACCGGCATGTAGATATGAGCTAATGGCCTATTTACCTTGTAAGGTGACTGTCGTGTTTTGAAAACTGAGACTCAAAGGCATTACTGAAAAAGGACTAATATTGACCCCTTTGGCTGCTGATCTCCACTGTCTTCACAAGCTATGCTGGCTGAATAAACTTTAGTTTTCTATAGTGTTGGTGTGTTGAAAGCCTGATTACCCCTCTGTGTTCTGTGGAGATTTCCTTTTGGCCTCTACACCACATTACTGTGTTTTGTAGTAACTTGGGGGCTAGAGGAAGGAACGAGAAGGGGCTAGACATCAGAAAAACAATTGTAGATTTTTCAGCCGGTACAGCTTGGGAAGACCACGGATAACGGTATTGGGGAGATGTGTTCGTATTGACCCTTTTCTTTTCAGGACTGTCTGCTCTAAAAACATTAGGAAGTTACAGTAGAACCTCGTATTACGAGCATAATCCGTTCCTGGAGAATGCTCGTAATCCAAAGTACTTGCATATCAAAGCGAGTTTCCCAATACAATGGAAACGAAAATAATTTGTGCCGCATTGACTTCAATGGCATGAAATACCGCATGCAGCCAGAGGTGGGGGGGGGGCACCGGAGAGCCTCGGGAACACATGAAAAGGCCAGAGGACAGCCCGGCTGACCTCGGCAAACATTGGAAAGGCTCGGGAATGGCACATTTCTAAGTCTTTCCGATCATTTCCGCTCGACTCTCGTGCCCCCCCACCTCAGGCCAAACGCGGTACCGCAAGACTGCTTTGACTTGAAGCCTGCTCGTATTGCGAAACGCTTGTTGACCACGTTGCTCGCAATACGAGTTTCCACTGTACTTAAATGAGTGACAGCATTTAAAATGTACACTAGGGATTTGCTTTGGTTTTCGCAGTTAACGTGCAATTGTGGTGAATCATGCAAGTTCAAAATTTGTGGTTTAATGTCGGACATCGCCCTGGCAATATATTTTTTAAACTCTTACACACTGCATGGCTTAGAAGGGCCACCTCACTACAACAGCCTTACTGACAGTGTATTGAAGCTGCTATAAGCAAAGAATAGGGAAAAAGCAATAATCTCTATTGGTGTCAGCAAATTGTACTTTTGCTTGTGTAATTAATCCTTTTGCTGCCCTTTTTTATGGGCTACAAGGCTTTCCCTTTAAAGCAAAATAATTTAGCTATTGGCCCCATGATTAATCTCGCATAGACGTTAATGGGGTTTGCTTTAAATTTTGAGAAATAGTCTTAAAACCATTCACAAACTAAACCCAGGCAAATTTGCTTATTCCTGCTGTACACGACTTTGACATTAATTCAGAGGCTACAAAACTTTTAGATCACCCAGATAAAAATGGTAACAATTATACACTTAATTGTTGACCTGTTTTCAGTGTTTTTGTCTGGACATAAAAATCAGTTTTAACTATAATATACCATTTTTAATTTTGAAATATCTTTTTCTTCCTTTCTTATTTATTTTTCCAGCTGACACAAAGCGCATTGTGGAGGAATTGTCAGAAGAATTGAAAACCCTTGATCTTAATACATTGCCAAACAAAGGCTCTGCCTCCTCGGATCATGAGAAGCCCCTAAATATAGCAGAAACAGCAGAGGAACATCCACAAGAGGAGAGCGGTAGGTGGCATTGTCTACATTACTTTGCCGAATGTAACTGTAGAAAATATAGAAATCCTCTTATGCTGTAAAGACATGAAATTCAAGTAGTTTTTTTTTTTTTTTTTTTTTGGTGATTGTAAATCAGGGGTGCCCAACCTTTTGAAGAGTGAGGGCCACTTAAGCGACTTGGTAACTGGTCGTGGGCCACAATGAGCGGAGCGGGTGTATGGCATGTCCTTGTCTGCTCTGCATACACAGAGCAGACAAAGCCCACTATACACTTTTTTTTTTTGCGGATCGGATTGGAGTCGGTTTATGTCTGCCACTACTTAGAAGGTGAATGGAAGGTCCAATTGGTCGAAATGACCATGTGAAAGGGGGCCCAAGGCTGCTTTTACACTGATGCACTGCGGTTTACCCGCACCACAGGTGCAACGCAGTGTACCTTTTGGCTTTTATTATATTCTGAAGGTTTGGTACACTTTCAGAAAGCTCACCAAACTCGCAGGTAATAACAGAAGTCTATGGCTCAGTGCAGGTAACCCGCAGGTAAACGAATCTGCACCTGAAGATCAGTTTGAAAGCAGCCCAGTAACCACTGCTGAACAGATTTGCCCATATATACACTGTGATTTTAGTAAAAAAAATGACCTTTAATAACGGTATTATATTCCATCCTAGAGCAAGAGGTAGTGGGCCAAATCAGAGGGCTCCACGGGCCACATGTGGCCACTGGTTGGGCACCCCTATCCAGTTTGAAATGGAAATTAAAGGCAGTGTGTGTGTGTGTGTAATATATATTTATAAATACCCCTTTTATTTTTCAAGTCGTCTTCCAGGGCAGCATCTGAGAGATAGGGTTCCTTCCACCTAAAACAGGAAATGCATCAGCCACCGTTTTAAAAAAAGCTGTCCCATACCTCAGTTCTGGTCTTTCCCCTGGACCAACAGGAGCTACAAGCAGTTTATTTTCTTCTAGGCTCTGTGCTAGTTGCAAGGGCCTCCCCGTCCGACTGCCTGCACAAGTCTCTAGGGAGGTTAGGCAGCTTCAGGACAGGGGTGACTGGAGGACCCCCCCTCAGGGTTACTCCCTCCTTTTTTGCCTGAGGATTCGCTTCCACTGGGGGGCTAAGCAACCGCCCCCCCATCTTCAAGCATCAAATCGATAGTGCCCTGAGTGTCTCTGCAGGGTCAGGACGCAGAGGGGCGCTTGCTCTTTTTTTCCCCCCAGGGACTGGCTTCCACCTCCTGTGTTGGTCTAGAGCGGGGATATGCAATTAGCGGACCTCCAGCTGTTGCAGAACTACAATTCCCATGAGGCATAGCAAGACTCTGACAACCACAAGCATGACACCAGAGTCAGAAGCATGATGGGACTTGTAGTTTTGCAACAGCTGGAGGTCCGTTAATTGCATATCCCTGGTCTAGAGCAGGGATCCTCAAACTACGGCCCTCCAGCAGTGTCTTGCTTGTGGGATGTGGTGACATCGCTTCCGACCGGCGCTATCTTGGAGGTATGAGCGGACGTGTGGTACACCACACTTCTGCTTGCCTCACTTCCGGGTGCATCCTGATTAGTTGCAGCGGGTGACATCCCTTTCGGTTTTCACCAAGGTGACATTTTTGGAACCTGGAATATCCTCAATCTCCCGGAGCCAGATACCTTCTGCAGCAGGGGGACAGGGGGACAGAGCACACCATCAGCAGGTATATGTCCACCCATGCTACTGATGGGGCAGCTGGGAGCAGGTCCGCAGCAGGGGCAGGAAAAGCTTTTAAGAAGCATGTGTTGGATTTCTGCTTGAAGCTGACCATGTCGGATCCTGCGCCATCCTGCCCTGGGGAGCCTGCGTGCCAGGACCACTCCAAGGTAAGCCAGAGCATGCCGAGGCCACCTCTGTACTTGCCAAACCACTATGCACATAATGCTAATTAGTGATAGCAGTGGTTTTTGTTTCATATTGTGTGTGTTTTTTTTTTTTTTTAAGGCTAATGCTTTTTTAAGGCTAATGCTTGCCATACACTTTACAAAAAATCATCATGAATTCAGGCATTTAGACAGTTCATTCGTTTTTGGGCCAGTTAAAGTGTGGAAATCTTCTGCCAAACGAACAATAAATTGAAAGGTTAATGTGTTTCCCGTCTAAACTGTCTGCACCAGGTATGTGAAAAACTGAACAGGAAATGGATACGTTTGTCCATTAAACAATATATCGGTCATTGCAGGATGGCACTATAGTTTGCTCTCATGACCAAATGTTAGTTTTTGCAAAAATGGGTTTAAGCAATTTTTCATATAGTGTATGGCCAGCATTATACCTAGTACACACGATCAGACTTTCTGACGGGAATTGTGTGATGGCAGGGTGTTTTCGGATAATCCGACTGTTTGTATGCTCCATCGGACAATTGTTGTCGGAAATTCCGACGACAAATGTGGGATAGCCTATTTTAAAATTTTATGGCAACAAATGTGTGATGTTGGATTATCCTATCGTGTGTACACAAGTCCGTCAGGAAAAAATCCAAAGTACAATCATGCATGCTCCAAACCAATGATAACCATCAGACAACATTAGCAGAAGTTGCCCAAAGTGTGGAGCTAAAGAGCTGAAAAACCCATGTAGTACATCTATACGTTTGTGTTTGTTGGCTAAAAACGTTTTGCCATCTGTATGCAATACAAGATCACAGCCAACGCCCTTTGCACAAAATTCTACGATTTTGTCCGATAAAAATCTGACTGTGTGTATGAGGCTTGAGACCAGCGGCTTGCATTCTCTGCCTAAATGCTGTGCTTCCTGTCAGTGCAAAATGGCAGCCAGCTGGGCCAAATTACTTTGCCAAAAGTGTAAAAGCAAACCAAACCTGTGGCAAAAAAACCATGGGAGTCTTAAAAGGATTTTAAGACCCCCCTCCCCCTTTCACGCTACTGCGACTTGAGCACGATTTCGCAGCTACAACGTTAATGTAAATTCAGGGAATGCCTGTGTAAACTTGAGGTCTATAGACCTCCAACTCGCATCAAAGTCGGACCAAAGTAGTACAGGGACTACTTTGAAGTCGGTGCGACTTGAAGTCGCACAGATATGAATGGTTATTATTGGGAATCATGGGGTATGACTTATCATGCGACTCTGATTTTCAAAGTCACAAAAGTCGCACAAGTGTGAAAGAAGCCTTATGCCGCGTACACACAATCATTTTTCGGCATGAAAAAAATGTAGTTTTTAAAAAATGTCATTTGAAATGATCGTGTGTGGGTATTCACATCATTTTTCGGGTCCTGAAAAACGACAATTTTTTTTTCGAACATGCTGCATTTTTTAACGAAGATTTAAACTATGTCGTTTTTCGGGTTGTAAAAAATGATCGTGTGTGTGGGCTAAAACAACGTTAAAAACCTGCGCATGCTCAGAAGCAAGTTATGAGACGGGAGCGCTCGTTCTGGTAAAACTACCATTCATAATGGAGTAAGCACATTCATCACGCTATAACAGACAAAAAAGCGCGAATCGTCTTTTATTAACACGGAATTAGCTAAAGCAGCCCAAAGGGTGATGTCATCCGCATGGAACTTCCCCTTTATAGTGCCGTCGTACATGTTGTACGTCACCGGGCTTTGCTAGAGCATTTTTTAAAAACGATGGTGTGTGGGCAACGTCGTTTTAATGATGAAGTTGGAAAAACTTAGTTTTTTTTCATGCTGAAAAATGATCGTGTGTACACGGCATTAGTCTCTGTAAAAGAGATGTCGGACACTTTCCTCTCCTTTCTGCCCAGGTTCACACTGGGTACGATTTGAGATGCGATTTCACATGTCAAATCGCATCTCAAATCAGCGGCATTTGCCGGCAATTGTCGGCAATGGCACTGTCCTAATCGGTGCGACGCCGCACCAATTTCAAAAAGTAGTTCCTGTACTACTTTTTGCGATTTCGGGCCGCGATTTACATTGAACCCTGCACAGATGTCTCTAAAATCGCGATTTTTACAGCGATTTTGAATTCGCAGCAGTGTGAACCTAGCCTCAGTCATGGAGTCAATCAGGTTTTTTGTGCTCGATTTTGGGTGGATCCTGCAACATATAATGGACTGGCTCTTGGACTAGTCCCCTATGCAAGGGATGCATAGACAAACCTGTGCTTAATGTCTGCTCGTTATCTCAAGGCAGGTGTTGTACTTCTGACAAAGTCTTGCAGGACCCTTTTTTTTTTTTTTTTTTTTGTCCGCACCCGAATGGTATTGTATGGGTGTTCACACCCGTGCGTTCTGATTCCTGTTTGAATTCTGAGGCTATCATTAAAGGGATTGTAAAGTTTCGTCTTATTTTCTAAATATGTTCCTTTTAAGCTAGTGCATTGTTGGTTCACTTACCTTTTTCCTTCGATTTCCCTTCTAAATGTTTTTTTTTTCTTTGTTTGAATTTCTCACTTCCTGTTTCTCCTCAGTAAGCTTTCCACCATCATCCGAGCGGTGGAAAGTCATTTAGAACACCTTACTGAGGAGGAACAGGAAGTGAGAAATTCAGACACAGAAAACAAACATTTAGAAGGGAAATTGAAGGAAAAGGTAAGTGAACCAACAATGCACTAGCTTAAAGGAACCTATTTAGAAAATAAAAAACGAACCTTTACAAACCCTTTAACTTTGTATTGACACTCCCAGCAGTTCGCATAGGGCAGTGTGAACTGCCGGCGATTCAGGTAAGATGCGGGAACTGCACTGGATTTGCAGCCTTTCCCGCATTGCATCAGTGTGAACCTAGCCTAAAGCTGGATACACACTATACAACTTTTGTTCGATTTCCTTTAGATTTTCCTTCAACTATGTAGTGCAATATCCTATTCAATAGTCTATACTGGGCCAGGGCTGCAGAGACAGCCAGGTCATTCGCATAATACTCTGCAGAACATTTTTATGTGCAGGATTTGTAGACAGCATTTCAGCCTATCATTATTTGCTATCTCTCAGACCTTATAACCTGGCCGGGGTTGGTAATTGTTATGGAACTTTATTCAAATATAGTCAATATGTATCTTTTTATATGGCCCCTGAGCAGAAGTGGAACTAATCCGATTCATTTAAGTTTCTAAAAAGTTACATGCCTGGATTGCTAACTTTCACATTTGCTTGCTGCATCAACCAAACTTTTAAAGCATCAAATGGCTGGTGCCCTGACATGTGTAGCACCATTGCAGATCAGACAGAAGCAAGCTTCTTGGGTTTAATTCTGCTTTAGGGCTGTCGGCAGATCGGTCTACAAACTCATCAGTGCCTAAAAATGCCTAACATGGAGAGCAACTGAGCATGTGCAGAGCAGGATGAGACCGTCTATTACTGGATTGTACACAGTATAGATGTTTTGTTTTTAACATTTTACACGGCTATATCTGCAAAAGGGACCAGCCTGAAGTGATCTAGAATGACTGACTTAAGTTCCACTTTAACAGAATGTGGTGCAACGGTCAACCTAAACGGTCTATCATGTTACTGCTATAGACTCTGTCTCTTTAAGCAGGGATCTCCAACTCACGGCAGTATCAAAACTAGTGCCAGAGTCCTTGTGGGGACTCGGAGTTAATATGAAGGAAGAACACCTGACCTTTGCATTTCAGATGAGGGGACCGTTATATTGCGTATACAAGAATGTACTGTATGATTGTCCTTGCATATTGCTCATATGCATAGTAACTGATTGTAAGTCTAGCAATTCCTGTGTATTTCTTTCTTTTGTGATTAGAGTGCCTACATCGTCACCCCTTTCTACACCGACGATCAAGGGTGTTGTTTTAGTCCATGCTTTAAGTACAGTAGCTATTTGGACACATCATGAGTTGCAGGGAAATTATGGTCTAGGTATCATGAAATTCTACTATACTGTTTTATCCTCTCTTTTAGTCCTTACAGTAGTTCACTCCAACTCAGGTATGGGTTATCTCTTAGCTATTTTCAGACCCAACCAGGGATAGAAAGCACGTCTCCATGCTTACAGTGCCCGATAGGCTGCTCATTGGGTGGTGCTGTGGTCAATGACACTTGGCAAGCCACGCGGCATTACAGTGATTTTTTATTTATTTTTTGGCCACTTTTAAAGAGGAAATAAACACTGAATTTTACTTTTTTTTTCCCCCTGCAAAATAGAAGCATAATGGGCTTGTATGCCTGCAAATGACGCCTGCGATGTCCCTGCTGTCGGCTGCATCCATCTTCACCCCTCTTCCTTGCAGGGCCTCTGACTCTGTGACTGACCAAAGTTGCGAGCCGCCAGTCACGGCACGGACCCTTTAGAAATGGCACGATCCTGCCCTCCCTTCAGTGCGCATGCGTCGGTGCAAGCTTATATAGTAAACAGTGTAGGATTAGGAGATATTTCCAGTACCTACAGGTAAGCCTTATTATAGGCTTACCTGTAGGTAAAAGTGGCGTAACTATGTTTACAGCCACATTCTGGCCTTCTGATCACCGCTGTATGGGTTTTTGGTTCCTACTGTCTTCCAGTGCGTGAAACATTATTCCCATGGCCCACAGATGAATTTAATTTCAGTACGATTCCTAAAACTGACTTAATTTTGGGGTTCCCTGCTGCTCTTCATAGTTTTTATATGTAGAACCTCTTAGCGGAGTCAGGTCATTTCACAAATCTTTGACATCAGTATGGACAGAGGAAGGGATTTGCCTCAATAGCTCCACAGAGCTGACAGTTGGATCAGAGTGGGGAAGAAGGCGAACAGCAGTCTTGCCTATAATTATGAACTTTATTATATATCAAAATTGGACAGATACAATAATGTGGACTGCATATTACAGGTAAAAACATAGGACGACGTTGCCGTAAAAAGCACACACACCCGGGTTCACATGCTGACCACAATTGTGAATTATAATGAAATGCAGGCAATACTGTAAATATAGATACGTCTGTGGGGGTTCAGTTCTACTGAGATGGCATGAAATCTCAGTGGTGTTGTCCTAGATATGGCTGTACAAATACACTGTTGTCTGCTCTCAGATATCTGAGATCCACCCCTCAAATTTACTTATCATGTAGCATTGTTCAGTGTTGGGGGTCAGGTTGCAGTGGGACAGCAGGAAACATTAGGTATAGCCTTAATTCTGGCTAACACACACACACACACACACACACACACACACACACACACGACATCTGTCCTCACTTATCAGTCTGAGATCCCCAGGGAGTCTTTATTGTATAGACTACAGGCAGATACAGACATAAACATTCATTTACACTAGTTTTCTCACTTTTAGGGAAGGGAGAAATGTCCAAAGGGCGAAACTTTTAAATAGTCGGTGCTATCATATTGTTCCAAAAAGTATGTGCTCCCTTTTGTAGGAGGATCACACCAAAAAATGCAGTGTGTGGATAGTTTGTTGGTAACTACAGCACGGTTTCGCAGGGTGGGTACAGTTGGAGATCTGGCGGTTCACTGGGAGTGACTGTGAGCCTCCAAATGTTGGGAGATAGTGGGTGGAAGCAAAAGGAGCTATGATGTGGATCACACTCATCTGCTGTGTTGCTAGTCGGCCTCTGGTCCCTGATTGGGACAATATAGTTGACAGTGTTACTCAGTTAAGAATTGATACTGAATGCTAGGTGGCTGTAGCTTATTTGTAGATTCTCCTGTTGTGGGGCTGCTAACAGTGTTTTCCTCCTGGCTCTGTGTAGGTCCGTGGGTGCAGGGCTCATCCGAGCCTCTGGAGCTTTCGGCAAATGTTCCTTCCAGTAGATGGGGCTGAAGACTCACAGTGGAGTAATAGTAGTCTGTATGCCTTGAGCTCACTGTTGGGAGCCTTAGTTGCTCAGTTCTTTACTTTAAGTCCTAAAGGCTTGTTCACTCCATCTCCATCGACACCACAAAAAAATCATTAGTACTCTGCAAGACAGCACAGCGCCTAATGATATTCTCCCCACCAAACTGCTGAAAGAATGTGCCGATATTGTGGCACCGGCGATCGCGTACCTCATAATTCAAGGAAGGCATGGTGCCAACCTTGCTGAAACAAGGCATAATTAAACCAATTCTAAAAAAAAAAACACCCTTGACCCCAAAGACCCAAACAATCGTCGACCCATAACAGGCCTAAACAGGCCTAAATGTCTTCTCCAAGGTTATTAAGTTGTACAACCGCTACAACAGCATTTAGACACCCACAAATTACTTGATCCATTCCAATCGGGTTTCCGTCCTGGTCACGGAACTGAAACAGCACTTCTCAAAATATGGGATGACTCTCTCAAAGCAGCAGACGAAGGAGAATCTTGTCTTCTGATACTGTTGGACCTAAGCGCAGCATTTGATACTGTAGACCACAAATTATTATTATTGTTGACTCGCCTAGCTGAAGTAGCTAGAGTCGCTGTCTCGGATTTACCCTGGTTCTCCTCCGATCTCAAATAGTGAAACTGGGTCCTTTCACTTCTGAAAAACGCACCTCAGGGATCCCCCTTGTCGCCCGTACTATTCAATATCTATCGCCGCCCTCTTTTTGAAATCATCAGTAACCAGAAGTTACTCTACCACTCCTACGCGGATGACACGCAACTATATTTTCACATCTGCAACAATAAGGATCATTATCTCGGACTATAGAAATGCCTTACTTTGATAGAAAATTGGATGACGGAAAGCTACCTTAAACTCGACGGCTCAAAAACAGAACTTCTCCTGTTTCACGCGAACCGTAAGACTTCCCGCACCAATATGGACACCGCCGCCCATTCTGGGACAAACCATCACCCCTAGCACCAAAGTCAAAAGTCTCAGTCATTTTTGACACCCACATGGATGCACAAATAGGGTCAGTAGTCGGCGGATCCCACCATCTGCTGCGCCTGCTACGTAGACTCATTCCCTTTATCCCGAAAGAAGACATAGCAGTCGTGGTGGGTACAATTATCAACTCCAGACTCGACTATGCAAATGCCCTCTACCTCGGACTCCCAAAATACCAAATCACTCGTCTACAAGTCGTTCAAAATACGACCGCTCGACTCGTGACTTGGGAAAAAAAACATGGGAATCAATCTCACCTTCACTGAGATCCCTTCATTGGTTGCCAGTAAAGACAGAATAACTTTTAAGGCACTCTGTCTGACACATAAGTGTGTTCAAGGAAATAGCCCCCAATATCTATGCAAAAAATTTAAATGTCACAACCCCAATCGCGTTCTGCGATCCACCAACCAAAATCTACTCCAAGTCCAAAGGAGAACGAATATTTGGAATCCAAGGACCTAGACTATGGAACGCTCTACCAACCAGCATCCGGTTGGAGGTGAATCACCTGGCCTTCAGAAAAAAACTCAAAACCCATCTTTTCTGAGGACAAATGTACAGTAGGGAAAGGATACTAAGCGCCCAGAGGCCATTCAGTTTGCATGTGTTGCGCTATATAAGTTTCTAACTCGCTCACTGGGAGAGCAGGATGGTGGTAGAGTACTGGGATCCAGGGGTGATACTGTTATGCAGGAAAGATTCCGGTGGTCACTGTAGTCTCTTTGCTTTCATGGGCGATGAAGTGCTTGTGCCATCAATGGCGGTCTGCTGCTGGTGGTCACTAAGTTCTGGGGTGGGCTGAAGCAAATGCCCCGACTAGTTTCGTCCACTAGGTGGCGTGGACTTCAAGTTAGATCAGACTAGCTTCTTTCATCTACCAATCTCAACCAGGTACCACCCAAGGGAATCGGAGCACATTTACCCAGGGCCTGGCCAACTTTATATGTGGAGAAAGCAGGAGCTACGCCAGACCAGATCTGCTAGGTGGCAACCTGGTCGAGCTTCAGTACCCTTACAAAACATTACAGGATAGATTGTCTGTCCAGCCAAGATAAAACTTTCAGTAGAAGGGTCCTTCGGCCCCCCCCCCCCCCCAGTAGTGGTCCTTGCTAAATCCTTTCAGATGCTGCCCTGGAAAACGCCTTGCAAAAACAGGTACCTGGTAACTCCTTTTCTAGGAAGTCTTCCAGGGCAGCAACCGTTGCTATTTTTAATTTTTTTTTTTTAGGCGGAAGGATGGTGTATAATTTGCATGTTGTCCCTTCGGTACTTGTATATTACTGAGGTATGTGGCGGCTTTTTAAAATGGCAGATGTGTGTCCTGTTTTTAGGTGGGAGGAGCCCTATCTCTCAGATGCTGCCCTGGAAGAATTCCTAGAAAAGGAGCTACCAGGTACCAAACTGTGTGTTTATCCCCCCACCCCCCCCCTTTTTTTTTATTTTTATAAGTAATCACATGACTACTGTTATCTGCTGCATAAGGAGCTCAGAGAGCTGGGGGGTAAGAAACTGCAGCACACGGTATTTTCCAGTGAAATGCTGTGCCGGGAGTTTTTAGGACAAGTCTGATCATTGAAGAACAGGTAGAGTTCTCAGCATTGCTAGAGAACTGACCATGGTGTGCTCTTTAGTTCAGTGTGGAATAGGAAAGCAGAGGAGCTGACAGGGACACCAGGGATTTCACACAATACAAAGGGAACAGGATGCTTTTTCTTACCAGTACATGGTAGAGCAGGCACATATCAGGAATATGAAATGTTGGGTTTGCATATTCTTTAAGAAATTAGAAAAACTGTAGGTGTTGGTCACTTAAAGCGGGGGTTCACCCGTACATAAAACTTTTTCCCCCTAGATGGATGCTCGTTTTGTCTAGGGGAATCGGCTAGTTTTAAAATATGAGCATTACTTACCGTTTACGAGATGCATCTTCTCCGCCGCTTCCGGGTATGGGCTGCGGGACTGGGCGTTCCTATTTTGATTGACAGTCTTCCGACGGTCGCATCCATCGCGTCACGATTTTCCAAAAGAAGCCGAACGTCGGTGCGCAGTATAGAGCCGCACCGACGTTCGGCTTCTTTCGGCTACTAGTGACGCGATGGATGCGACCGTCGGAAGCCTCTCGGAAGACTGTCAATCAAGAAGGAACGCCCGCTCCCGAAGACCCATACCCAGAAGCGACGGAGAAGATGCATCTCGAAAACGGGTAAGTACAGCTCATATTTTAAAACAACTAGCCGATTCCCCTAGACAAAACGAGCATCCATCTAAGGGGAAAAGATAAAAAAAAAACATCATTGGGTGAACTCCCGCTTTAAATGAGTTGTGAAGGTTCATTTGATTTTTTTAGAATGCCTTTAATTCATTTTAATGGACAATGGGCAGACATGGCAATGCTCCGATATTGTGGGGCTTTTTTTTATATTTATGTTGGTGTGGAGTGTGGCTCCAAGTACCTCCTGGTTTTTGCACACACTTGATGCCAGAGAGCAGGGGCTGAGTATGTAAAGCTGTCTGTAAATTGTCAGCGCTAAGGAATAATGTTTTTATGAATTGACTACATTCTGCAGTTGAAGATTCTGCAGTTGAAGATTCTGCTGTTGAAGATTCTGCTGCAGCTGAGATTGATGAAGGTGGTGCAAAGCTAGAGCAAGAAGAAGCAGAGATCTGGAATAAGATAAGTCCGAGTCAAGATGCCGAAACACAGATGTCAGATACTGAGCCCACGGTAAAGTCTCTGTACAGTGTGCATGTTATAAAACCAATATCTTGCATACCACATACAGCACATGTTTGCACTCTCATTTCATGCACTTCAGTGGATCTAGTATGCAAAATATACGGTACTTGGTTGAACCCCTGATAGTTAAGCTTTATAAGAGAGGAGCTGTGGGTCTGCCAGCCCTTGGAAATGCTACATGGCCTTTTTCAGATGTCAACCTGTCTTTTTAACCACTTGACAACTGGGCACTTAAACCCCCTTAATAACCAGACCAATTTTCAGCTTTCAGTGCTCTCACATTTTGAATGACAATTACTCGGTCATACAAAATTGTACCCATATGAAATTTTCGTACTTTTTTTCCCACACAAATAGAGCTTTCTTTTGGTGGTATTTAATCACCGTTGGGTTTTTTATTTTTTGCGCTATAAGAGAAAGACTGAAAATTCTGTAAAAAAAAAAAAAGAACCTTTTTGTTGTTTCTGTTATAAAATTTAGCAAATTAGTATTTTTTCTTCATAAATTTTGGCCAAAATTTATACTGCTACATATCTTTGGTAAAAATAAGTGCAAATTGGTGTATATTGTTTGGTCTTTGTGAAAGTTATAGAGTCCACAAGCTATGGTACTAATATCTGAAAATTGATAACGCCTGAAGTACTGACAGCCTATCTCATTTCTTGAGACCCTAACATGCCAGAAAAGTACAAATACCCCCCAAATGACCCCGTTTTGGAAATAAGACATTCCAAGGTATTTAGAAAGAGGCATTGTGAGTTTTTTGAAGTTGTAATTTTTTTTCCCCACAATTCTTTGCAAAATCAATATTTTTTTTTTTTTTAAACTGTCATATTAGGTTATTTCTCACACAGCATATGCATACCACAAATTACACCCCAAAACACATTCTGCTATTACTCCTGAGTA
Organism: Rana temporaria; assembly: GCF_905171775.1. NCBI lineage: Eukaryota > Metazoa > Chordata > Amphibia > Anura > Ranidae > Rana > Rana temporaria. The sequence continues at coordinate 121,523,949 of NC_053490.1, read as the reverse complement.
TGGCGATACCACATGTGTGAGACTTTTACACAGCGTGGCCACAAACAGAGGCCCAACATGCAGGGAGCACCTTCAGGCGTTCCGGGGGAACCCAGGCCAATTCTGGCATTTTCTCTCCTACATGTAAAAATCAATCATTTATTTGCTAGAAAATTACATAGAACCCCAAAACATTATATATGTTTTTTTTTTAGCAGAGTCCCTAGAGAATACAATGGCGGTCATTGCAACTTTTTATCTCGCACTGTATTTGCGCAGCAATCTTTCCAACGCGTTTTTTACGAAAAAAAAATGTTTTGTGCTTAAATAAAATTAAAAACGGTAAAGTTAGCCTAATGTGAAAGATGAAATTTATGCTGATCAAAATTGCACTACTTAAAAATCCCCATAGGCAACGCTTTAAATATTTTTACTGGTTACATGTTTTTAGTTGCAGAGCGTGTCTAGGGCCAAAATGATTGCGCTCACTCTAACGTTCGCAGAGATACCTCACATTGTGGTTTGAACATCGTTTACATATGTGGGCGGGACTTGCGTATGCGTTCACTTCTGCATGCGGGGACAGGGGCGCTTTAAAAAAAATACATTTTTATTTGTTCATTTTACTTTAGTTTGACACGTTTTTCTGCAAAAATAAAAATTTTGATCACTTTTATTCCTATTACAAGGAATGTAAACATCCCTTGTAATAGTAGTATGCCATTAACCACTTCCCGACGGCCGTACGAATATGTGCGGCCGCAGGGTGGTTCTAAATCTCTAACGGGACGCATATATGCGCTCTTCCAGGCCACTAGAGGGCGCGCGAGCCCGCCGCATTCCTGAGATGCCGATGCGCGTGCCTGGCGGCCGCGATGCCCGCCAGGCACTCGCGATCGGCGGCTACAGGGACAAGACGTGGAGCTCTGTGTGTAAACACAGAGCTCCACGTCCTGTCAGGGAGAGAGGAGACCGATCTGTGTCTCTTGTACAGAGGGACACAGCATCGGTCACCTCCCCCAGTCACCCCCCTCCCCCCACAGTTAGAACACACCCAGGGAATACATTTAACCCCTTCCATGCCCCCCTAGTGTTAACCCCTTCACTGCCAGTCACATGTATACAGTAATCGGTGCATTTTTATAGCACTGATCCCAGTATAAATGTGAATGGCGCCAAAAATGTGTCAAAAGTGTCCGCCATAACGTCGCAGTCCCAATAAAAAAATCGCAGATCGCCGCCATTACTAGTAAAAAAAAATTATAATAAAAATGAATAATAATTCTGTCCCCTATTTTGTAAGCGCTATAACTTTTGCGCAAACCAGTCGCTTATTGCGATTTTTTTTTTTTTTTACCAAAAATATGTAGAAGAATTCGTATCGGCCTAAACTGAGAAAAAAAATATTAAAAAAAAAAAAAAAAATGGGATATTTATTATAGTAACAAGTAAAAAATATTGACTTTTTTTTAAAATTGTCGCTCTTTTTTTGTTTATGGCGCAAAAAATAAAAACCGCAGAGGTGATCAAATACCACCAAAAGAAAGCTCTATTTGTGGGGAAAAAAGGACGCCAATTTTGTTTGGGAGCCACGTCGCACGACCGCGCAATTGTCAGTTAAAGCGACGCAGTGCCAGAAGCTGAAATTTCACCTGGTCAGGAAGGGGTATACGTGCCCAGTAAGGAAGTGGTTAAAGGTCCTCTTTACAGTGAGATATGGGATCAATAAGACCCCACATCTCACCACTAGGCTGGGAAGCCTGAAAAAAATAAATCCTGGCTTTGATCGTAGCGGTGAGTCGGTAGAAGCACCCGAGGACCGCGGGAGGGGGGGCGTCGCCTCTCGTAAGAACGATCAAGCGGCGGAACAGCCGCTAAGATCATTCTTATGGTGTAGGGAATCGCCGGCTGAAAAAGCTGATATCTGAATAATGCCTGTAGCCGCACCCATCATTCAGATATCCCCACATAAAGTCAAGGACGTCATATGACGGCCAGCTGCGGGAAGTGGTTATTGCAGCAGGGTATTGCAGAGTCTGCGGGGGGCAGGGTATTGCAGGATCTGTGACTGCAATTGTCGCAAATCCAGCCCACAGTGCTGCTGCCTCCGCTCTCTCCCCTCTCACACTGTACAGAGAGGGGAGGGAGGAACCGGCGTCCTCACATGATGCCGGTTTGTTTACAAGTGATCGATCTGTCATTGGACGGAGCGATCACGTGGTAAACAGACGCTATCAGCTGCGATTTACCGTGATGCGGACCCACGGTCATGGACACTCCTGTGTGCGCGCCCCAGGGGACGCCGTTAATTAACGGCGTCCCAGAGTTAAGCAACCGCCCTGTAGCCTTACTTTTGGCTATGGCATGTGGGGCTGCGCTTCACAGATGTCTGGCCTTGAAGTGGTTGTAAACCCTTGTTTACAACTTTATGCTACAGGTAAGCCTATATTCTGACTCCTTACTCGCTTTTAAAGCTGAAAAGGCACTTCGTTGGTCAAAAGCAACATTTTTCCTTTCTAGTAATACTTGCTCAACAATGTTTGCCTGTAAATTAAATCAATCGATAAAACCTACTCTACTCTTTAAACTTAAAAACAACACTAACCAACTGGTCACTCATCTGCAAGAAATACTCTCCATATTTACCAAACTATACTCGGATCTCCTTTCCAAACCAATCTCTTCAATCTCACCCATGTTCCTTGATTGGCTAAATAACATTCATATATCCACACTATCCTCTACTCAGATCGACACACCTAATGCCCTGTGTACAGAAGACAAAATTCTACAAGTTATTAAATCCCTTAAGCGGCTCAACACCTGGTCCGGATCCATTCTCCTCCTTTTTATTATAAACAGTTCCCAAAACTTCTTACCCCAACACTAACAAAATGATATAATGGCATCTTAAAAGCAGATTGGTTTCCCGAAGAGATGTTTTTAGCCAACATGTCCTTAAACCAAACAAGGACCATACACTAACCCAAAACTACAGACAAATTTCAGTAATAAATAACAACCTTAACGTTTTCTGTAGACTTTTGGCCAATAGATTAGCAATAATAATCCCCTCTCTGATACCCCCATACCAATGAGAATTTATTCCAGGCAGGCAAATAACAGACAACATCCATTTAGTAACAAATATAATTCGGGACGCAAACATCAAATCCCAAGCCGTTCTACTATTAGGTCTAGACATCAACAAAACATTTGACGTAACTTGGAGATATCTAAATTTAGTATTACAAAATATAGATTTAATAGTGAATTTATTAATGCATTACATGCACTTTACCACAACCCTGCCACTAGAATAAAACTACCAGGCTGTAACTAAGAATTTTTTAAAGTTGGAAGAGGTACCAAGCAAGGATGCCCCCTTTCACCTAGCTGCGGCTATCTTGAAACACCCAGACATTAAAGGTTATAGATCTAATAATAAAGCATACAAACTTGGTATGTATGCGGGCGACATATTAGTTCTCACCCAACCCAATATATCTTTACCAAACCTATTGAACATACTCAAAAAATGTTCTGCTCTGTCAGGTTTATTAGTAAATGTCTTGAAATCCATTGGCATGCCAATTAATATTCCTCCATCACAATTGGCTACCATTCGTACATCTCAACTTTTCTTGGTCAAAAGATACTCTACCTTATCTAGGTATTCACCTTACCTCAGACTCCAATAATTTATCTTCCCATGTTACAAAAATTGAGATTGTCGTTTAACATATGGAAATATTTCAATATATCATTCTTGGGTGAAATTACAGCCATCAAAATGTCAATTCTACCAAAGTTATTCTTATTTAGGGCACTTCCAATTAGAGTAAATAAGATGATGATGATTACCAAATTTCAATCAGATGTCAACAAATTTATATGGTCAGATTCCCACCCATGAACTGCCAAAACTGTTATACAAATCCCCAAAAAGTGGCGGTTTGGGACTCCAAGACTTCTGGTCATACTATTTAGCCACAAGATGGGCACGGATGGCACATACACAACCCGAAAATCCCATGGGTCATATTTGAAAAAAATTCGGTGCTACCCTATTCTATAACCGGCAATAAAAGTTTCTAATTGCACCTTAGAAAAGCTTAACCAATAAGTAGCCCACTCCTTTCAATTGTGGAAACTGCACAATAAGAAGTTTACATTGACCTCCCCATGACCCTAAATTCTTAAAAAGCTATCAAAACAGACAAATTTGCATTGTGTATTAACTATTTAACCACCCTTAATAGACTCATTGAGAATGCCTCATTCACCTCCTTCTCGTCACTAAAAAACAAATATAATATACTTAATACGTAACTCAGAAGATTTCTCCAAATTAGAGACTTCTATAACTCATATTTTCCAATATCAGACATTGCATCTCCCACATTCTATGAAAATATTTGTTCCAAATCCCCAAGAGGAACAGACCTAATATCTGAGATATATCTAAACCTGATTAATACTGATAACCAAGCTAAACTACCCTAGATGCACAAATGGGAACAAGAATGCGATATCACACTCCTCTTTGTGAAATGGTCTGATAGCATTGACAATCTTCTTGAATGCTCTAGATCCCTCACAATTTGGGGAAACTGCAATAAAAGTATTAACAAGATGGTATACTCAATTCTATTTTTCTCTCAGTTCCTCAAACCTGCTTCAGAGATTGCACCTCCGTCTGTTCTTCTTTTTTTTTTTTTTTTTTTTTTTTTGTGAGTGTGAGAAAGCATCTCTGTTATGGAAACAACTCAAGAAATGTTCTTCCAAAATGTCAACAATCTAAAACTCGCTCTCCCCCAACTGTCTTTGTTCACCCCAATCTTAGGTTTGACCACTTATCAATTAAGACTAGTCCACACAATCTGTGTTTCCATCCACTGGCTAATAGCTTACCATTGGAAATCCTCATTGTTACCAATAACTCAACTGAAAATTAGAATAAATAATATATCTACCTTTATGGAAAAAAAATTCCACACCTTATACAATACTACATTTTTGCTTGGGGGGAAAAAAATCGAACTCATGGTTTACATACTCGGACCACCTGTTAAATCCTAGCTAGAAATCCTGGGCCAGATTCACAAAAGGGATACGACGGCTTTTCTCCTGATACGCCGTCGTATCCCTGTTTCTATCTATGCGACTGATTCATAGAATCAGTTAAGCATAGATATCCCTAAGATCCGACAGGTGTAATAGTTTTACACTGTCGGATCTTAGGATGCAGTACCGCGGCCACCGCTGGGGGGAGTTCGCGTCGTAAACCAGCGTCGGGTATGCAAATTAGGAGTTACGGCGATCCACAAAGCTTTTTCCCGTCGTTACGTCGCCGCGAGTGTTAGTTTGCCGTCGCAAAGATAGGGCACCTTTTACAAAGTGGAAAATTACTCCACCATGTAAAAGTATACCCGTCTTCCCCGCGTCGCTTTTGAATTTTTTTTTTACATTTTTTTTCCGATGCAAGTCTTTTTCACGTCGCGATTCACAAAACGTCGGCGCGTCGTAATTTCACGCAAAGCACGTCGGGAAATTTGCGTCGGGAGCATGCGCAGTACGTCCGGAGCGGGAGCGCGCCTAATTTAAATGGTACCCGCCCCATTTGAATTGGCCCACCTTGCGCAGGACGGATTTACGATACACCGCCGCAAATTTCCAGGTAAGTGCTTTGTGGATCGGGCACTTAGACAGAAAATTTGCGGCGGTGTAACGTAAATCGGTTACGTTACGCTGCGCCCGGGCTACGTGAATCTGGCCCATTATCTTCAATTGACTCAAGAAAGAAAATAAGTCCATATTGCAAAATATTACTTGATCATTTGATTACCACTAGTTCTAACCATAAAAAATGTTATCACACAATGTATTTTTCTCATAAATCCTAATTTTCATTTGTATATACTGCATATCTCTGGATCCATGATATGTTTTGTACCATTATTTTGTACCTAATAAAGTTTTTGTAAACTAGATTTACTTATCCTATTTCTAACGAAATCTGAAATCTTTCTGCATCTTTATCTTTTCTGCATCTTTATGTAGGAAGGAGTATTTCCCAATCACAATAATCCAACTGAAGGGGCACAAGGTTAGTACATACATTTACATGATTACTGTAAGATGATTATTATAATGTAAAAACTTATTGCAATCCCGAAAATCCTTGCAGTCTTTCTAATAACGACCATTGCAGTCTAAACTGTGCATATACTGTGATGCATTAAAATGGCGTCACTGTGTATTCATAGTAGTAAATAAATATGGTCACTTTTTATTACTGAACTGTGTTTTCTCTCAAAATCTAGCATGGTTTTATCTAGGCATAATTGGTAAACCGCACCACCTTTCATCACTCTAGGTACACACAAGACTCTCCGCTACAAAATAATAAGAAATCCAGAAGACTTGATGAAGTTTATTGAAGATTTAAAAAAACCTGAAAAGGTATTTACTGGATCCATGGGGTGCTTTGGTGCTAAAAATGACCACATGTAAAAAACAAAACAAAGCTGTGTTTATTTCTTTGGTATGTCACTGCCCTTGATCAGGCACACTTTATTATTAGAAATATTACACTTATATGTTGTAAGAGGGGCTTCAGTCAGTTAAAAAAAAAACTGTAGCTACAAATACTGTACAAAGTGTACACACCCCTGTTAAAATGTCAGGTTTCTGTGATGTTAAAAAAATAGACAAAAATAAATCGGAAATTTTTCCATCTTTTTAATGTGACCTATAAACTCCAACTCATTTGAACAACAAATCTTTTAGGGGGAGGGAAGTAAAAATTAAATATGGTTTTCAGAAGTGTACACACCCTTAATACTTTGAACCACCTTTTTGATTTAATTACGGCACTCAGTCTTTTTGGGTATGAGTCTATCAGCATGGCACACCTTGATTTGGCAATATTTGCCCACTCTTCTTTGCAAAAACACTCCATCTCCTGTGCACAACCCTCTTCAGATCATCCCACAGATCTTCAATTCAGGTCTAGGCTCTGGATTGGGCCATTACAAAACTTTAATCTGGTGAAGCCATTCCTTTGCTTATACTCGAGTCACCTTTTTTTCTCCCAATCTCCCCGAATTTGGGGACCCGGTACCGGCTGCCTGTAGGTCCCCTGGACCCCAAACTCTTCCTCTACAAGTGTGCAAAGTTTGTTGTTTGGGGGACCTACGGCCGGGGAGCACCAATTTTTCAAAGTCGGGCACCCCTTTCATAGACTCCTATGTTAGACAGTAATTTCTCTGGTAACTTTGGGGACCAGTTACTGGCCGGCCGTAGATCCTCTTGACCCGGAACTTGGCACACATATACCCCCAGTTCTCCTCTACAAGTGTGCAAAGTTTGCTGTCTGTGGGATTTTTTTAAAGCCTGGCACCTCTTCTATATACTCCCATGTTAAACGTAAGTCTAGTCATGGGCACAGTGAGGCATGCAGATGGACACCCTAGGCTTATACTCGAGTCAATACATTTTCCCAGTTTTTATTTTTTGTGGTAAAATTAGGCGCCTCGGCTCATATTCGGGTCGGCTTATACTCAAGTATTTTTGGTAAGCTTTGGGTTGTTGTCGTCCTGAAAAATTAAGTTCCTCTTCATATTCGGCTTTTCTAGCAGTAGCCTGAAGGTTTTGTGCTAATATTGACTGGTATTTGGAACTTTTCATAATCCCCTCTACCTTGGCTAAGACCCCTGTTCCAGCTGATGAAAACGGCCCCAAAGTATGATGCTGCCACCACCATGCTTCACTGTGGGTATGGTGTTCTTTTGGTGATGTGCAGTGTTTTTTTGTGCCAAACATATTTTTTGGAATTATGGCCAAAAAGTTCAACATTGGTTTCATCAGACCAGAACACATTTTCCCAAATACTTTTTGGGAGACCTCAGATGTTTTTTTTTTTTTTGCAAAATTTAGCAGGGCTTGGATGTTTTTCTTAAGAAAAGGCTTCCGTCTTGTCATTCTACCCCATAGCCCAGACATATGAAGAATATGGGAGATTGTTGTCACATGTACCACACAGCCAGTACTTTCCAGATATTCCTGCAGCTTCTTTTAATGTTGCTGTATGACTCTTGGCAGCTTTCCTGACCAGTTTTTTTGTCTTTTCGTTAATTTTGGACGGACATCCAGTTTTTGGTAATGTCACTGTTGTGTAACAGGTAAAAATTCTGCACTCACCCAATCACCTGATGATGAATTTGTAATGTGCTCAAAAACAAATGAGTATTTTTTAATGAATATGATGTTACAGTATGTACTCAAACCTAATGAGTTTAACAACAATTGTGCAACAATCTAAATACTTGATCCATAAACAATACATATAAAACAAAAAGATGCACACATTGAAAATGAATAATCAAGTGATTGAACACCGACTAAAAAAATCAGTATAACAACTAATTCTAAATTTGGTGAAAAATTTACTTTGTATTCATCTCCAAACATAAAACTAAAAAAAGAGGTAAAACACGTAAAGACAAATGGCAAAATGTTCCTTTGAAAAAAAAGAATGTAATTAAAACAATTTGTTTATATATATATATATATATATATATATATATATATATATATATATATATATATATATATATATATATATATATATATATATATATATATATATTATATCATTTTTTTATTTTTTTTTGTATTATTATTTTAATATTGGACCCACAAGAACAGTGTTTGTTTAGATACGCAAATCATTAGGAGGATAAAAAAAACATCCAAAGGTGTAACAGTCTCTAGAGTACAGCACTAGTCACTTGTCAGACAGCCTGCTTATGTTGGATAATCCATAGATCAGTTTTAACACTTCCAATGCTTTTAATAGGGAAACATGTTCTGATTGTTCTTGAATTGTACAGTTGATGGGTCACAAAGGTGGGAAAACGTTCTTAAATGTATCTGTGTCCATTTTTTTTATTTTTTTTTTTACATCACAGAAACCTGACATTTTAACAGGGGTGTGTAGACTTTTTATAGCCGGCCGTCGCTTCCTTAACTAATGAGTCATTGGCTGTCAGTGGGGTTCCCCTGCTGACAACTAAATGTGTAAAAACAAAAAAAAAAATAAGTTGTGGGGGTCCCCCCCCCCCAGGGCCATACCAGGCTCTTCGTGTCTAGTATGGATTTGGAGGGACCCTACAACTGCCATCTCCTCACAAAATTTATACCAGACCTTTATTCGAGCGTGCAGCCCGGCAGGTCAGTGTTTGGATTGCCACGCCCCATGGCTATATAAGAAAAGACAGACAGCTGGAGACAACACAATGGAGGAAGGCAGCGTTAGAAGATTGGCTATTGTTTTTAGCGGGTAAGCAACGACGAGGGAGAAAACCGCAAGCACGGAATGGAGAAGACCGGCAGCAGATAACACGTTGGAGCTACAACTGGGGACATTTTTAATAACTGACCTATCAAACGCTTTTTGGATGAATGGGTAGGGGTTCCCCACTGACAGCTGAATGTAAAAAAAAGGGAGAAGTGTGGGGTCCCCCCTGAGGGTCCACACCAGGGAACCCCACTGACAGCTGTTGACCATCGGATGGTCAACAGCTGTCATGGATGTGGCACGCCGTTCCTTAGCAACCAGCTTTATTCAGTGTTTAAACAGAAAAAATAAGACTGCAAAACACATAAAAAATCGCATTACACACACACACACACACACACACAACACTTGCATTTTGGGTGCGATTCCATTAAAGTCTTTTACACGCAAAACATGAGAAAAATATTGAATCGTGCACCTCACTGCCCCCCTAACACAGCCGGAACACAGCTGACGGAGAGGTGAAGCTCTGTGGCAGCTCGGTTTCCCTGTGAATTCACTCTTAATAAAAGGACACTTGCATGTCCAGGGACCCACCAACACTGTCCTCACACAGGTTGGCTCTTTGCTGGTATTCATGCCCCTGACATGTTTACTTTAGAAAGCTGGCTGTGATTCCTTGTGGCTTCACATCTGGAGCCGCACTGCGCTGTCTGAATGGTCCCACAGCCTCCTGTGACCCATGTCCCAAGAGATTGTGGATAAAAGAGGGAGGGGGATGATGGAACTTCCACTGCAATCGCCTAGACCAGGGATCCTCAAACTACGGCCCTCCAGCTGTTGTAGAACTACACATCCCATGAGGCATTGTAACACACTGACATTCACAAACATGACTAGGCATGATGGGAATTGTAGTTCCTGAACAACTGGAGGGCCATAGTTTGAAGACCCATGGCCTAGACGATCAGAGTGGGGAGCAGGTACCTGTCAAAACTCGGTACCCCCCCCCCCCCCAAAAAAAATCCATATGCAGAAGAGGGGGGCAGAGAAAGGGGATGAGTGGAGCATTCTTATTTGGGTGACGTTCTGCTTTTTAATTTATGTTATTCCAGCTAGAAATATTTTAAAGTGGAAATAAAGGGTACATTTATGTCTGTTTAAAAAAATAATTGGCTTTTTTTTTTGGAGGATGAAGACAAACTTTCCTCCGAGAGTAAAGAGGCACAGACTGAAACCGAATCAAGTGCAGTTGATGAGCTGAAAAATGCGGAGGATGAAGATGAAAAGGCTCTAATGCAGGAATTTGAGAAAGAGTTGGAAAACTTCCTCCTTCCCAAGTCTGATGTATCCCAAATTAAGGACAATGTGAAAACGGAGATGGCGAAGGAATTTAACAACATTATCGATGAGGTAGTTACTAGGACCTTTAAATAACAAATTGCTGAGGAAACCCTGTAATAGGATATTTGCAGGAATATGTAAGCCAGGAGCTTGTCTCTATCTCTTGTTACATGTCAAAGGAGGACTTAGAGCGGATCTCCACCCAAAAGGAAGTTCCGCTTTAAGGACTCCCGCGCCTCTTTCACAATTGGCACATTTGAGGAGGGGGAGCAGGTACCCGATGTTTCACAGATACCCGCTTCCCACTTCCGTTCAGAGTGCTGCAGCGCTCAGAACGGGAAGTTCTCCTCGCTCCCCCCTGCAGTCGTCTTGGACACCGACACGTCCCATAAGACTGCATCCACCATTCAAGATGTGCGCATGCGCAGTGGGCACCCGGCTGTGAAGCTGCAAGCTCTCACAGCCGGGTGCCCATAGTAAAGGTGCCAAAGGCAGCGGGTAAGACCGACTGGGGTGAGCATACCGTGATATCTTGGGACAGGTGAGTGGCTGTTTTTTAAAAGTTGGCAGGTACAGTTTTTGTATTTGCTGGCTTTTTTTTCCCACAGGTGACTGGAACTCCTTCTTTTTTTTTTTTTTTAAGTTGATGTCCAGGGAAACCCCTAAATACACCGTTGAAATGCATATAGTAAAGTTTTTTTTTCCTGCTAATATATTTGTACTTTTTTTTTTTTTCAGTCTTGTAATTTTAAATACCTCTGCCACATTGCATAGCCATAAAGACAGCATGCTTATTTTCTGGTCCAGCTATGCAGTTCCCTATGTCCTCGCCACACTTCCTGCCTGCTCATTGGGTAATGAGTCAACATTGGCTATAACTGATGAACAGGGAGATGATACAAAAAGCAGCAAAGATGAACCAGGATCTCAGCTGCCCTAGCTCGCCCATCCACACAAGTGAATTTTGATCCATCTGTGGGCAGCTTTTAGTAGCGTAAAGGCTTGTACACGTTAAGCAAATCGGAAGTAAAATTTTGTCCGAACAATCTGCCGATTTTCGGATTTAGTCTGGTGCTTTTGACGGCTGATCATTCATTTTTCATACGACCAAAACAATGTGCATGCTATAAAAATTTTAATGTATGTGAATACATCTGATTTTAGTTTGGTACAGCTTTCGTCCAAAAAAAAAATCGTAAGAGCAAGACTATGCCTGCTCAAAGAATACATTACATCACTTCTAAAGTTGAATTCTGTCGTATGAGAATTTTTTCATATGTTGAGTATCCTCTTCACTTTAGATATGCAGCACAAAAATGGGCAAACGTTCGTCCAAAAATCTGAACGTGCATACAAGACTTTATCTTCATGGTTGTGCAGTGTGACAGTGGTATGTAAATTAGACTGGTTGAATAAAATTCCAAATCCTGTGCCAGTTTGAAAATGTTCTGTGTTGTGTACTTCATATGCATGTTTGGTGATTTGCTTGGAATTCCCGTTCAACTTTTCTGATTTCATAGCTACCATTGATTAAGGATGGTAAGAGTATCATTGATTGATTTTTATTTTTTTGGAGGTTTTGTGTTCTTTTCTTTAGCTTTGTGATTTGTAGAGAGCGGAGTACATTTGTAAAGGTGTGTTTTTAAAGAATCCCCCCCCAAGACATGACTGCATGGCTCACGGCCACTAGATGGCAGTTACACAACTGTCTTGGTTCAAACCGGCTTCAGTGTTATGAACACTGGTTACAAGTTTCCTATACTCTATTTTGTGTATATGTCTGTTTACTTAGGATATCATCTTGACTAGTGTTTCTGATCTATTAGAAATGCTTTTTGGTTAGCCACTGTTCTTGAGTTTCATTGCTACCAAAAAGTAGTATTGGGCTTGGTCACCAATACTATGATATACTGTATGTGTGTAGATATATACATATAGATATTTTTACGTGTGTATGTAAAGTTGCAGCTCTAACTTTACAAGTAGTCCCTCTGCATTGCACTCTGATGCTTTGGAATGGCAGGTAAGCAAACCCAGACTGAGATCCACCCGTCACCTGTCTGCGATCTACTTGTAGAGCGCTGACCCCTGCATTTAGATATACCATGGAACACAGTGAAGACAGTAATGTCAATGTTTTGCCTGATTTTGTCCACTTAAAGGTGTTTTACACTCATTTTTTAAGTTTATTAAAAGTCAGCAGCTACAAAAAGTGTAGCTGCTGGCTTTTAATAAACACACACTTACCTGCTCCAGCGACACGCCGGCCGGGGCTCCGCTCCTCGCCCCCCCTCGCCAGCCTGCGTCTTCATTTTTAGTGTGGGCACCCGGCAGTGACCGCTTTCGGCTTCACGGCCGGGCACCCACTGCGCATGCGCGAGCGGCACTGTGCATGCGCGATCGGCGCGGCGCCGTCCGATTGGACAGGCGCTCGCCTACAGGGAGGGGCTGTGAAAAGGCGATTAAGCTAATCGCCTTTCCAGCCCCTCGGAGGAAGTGGGACAGGAAGTCCCCTTCTCCTGAAGCCCATACAACCCCCCCCCCCCCCAAAAAAAAAATTACATGCCAAATGTGGCATGTAAGGGGGCGAGGGGTGGGTTAAGAGGAAGTTCCATTTTTAGGTGGAACTCCTCTTTAATGACTAAGAACATGGACAACCTTCCAAAATTGATGAAAACACGAGCATAAAACTGGTCAGGGAGGTTGCCAAGAGGCCTACAGCAACATTAAAGGAGCTACCGGAGTATCTGGCAAGTACTGGCTGTGTGGTACAGGTTACAACAATCTCCTGTATGCTTCACTTTCTGGGCTATGGGGTAGAGTGTATATGTCTGTTTTACTTAGGATATCATCTTGACTAGTATTTCTGATCTATAAGAGTGGTGAGACAGAAGCCTTTTCTTACAAAGAAAAACATTGAAGCCCAGCTTAATTTAGCAAAAAATCACATCTGAATTTTTCCAAAAGCATGTGGGAAAATGTGTTCTGGTCTGATGAAACCAAGATTGAACTATTTGGCCATAATTCCAAAAAAGATGTTTGGTGCAAAAATTTAGCACATTACTAAAAAAACAAAACCTACCCACAGTGAAGCATGGTGGTGCAGCATCCTTTTAGGGCGAGGTAGAGGGAATTATGAACAGTTCCAAATACCAGTCAATATTTGCACAAAACCTTCAGGCTTCTGCTAGAAAGCTGAACATGAAGAGGAACTTTGTCTTTCAGCATGACAACAACCCAAAGCATATATCCAAATCAACAGAATGGCTTCATCAGAAGAAGATTAAAGTTTTGGAATGGCCCAGCCAGAGCCCAGACCTGAATCTGATAGAAATGTGTGGGGTGATCTGAAGAGGGATGTGCACAGGAGATGCCCTCGCAATCTGAAAGATTTGGAGTGTTTTTGCAAAAGAGTGAGCAATTATTGCCAAGTCAAGATTTGCCATGCTGATAGACTCGTACCCAAAAAGACTGAGTGCTGTAATAAAATCAAAAGGTGCTTTGACAAAGTATTTAAGGGTGTGCACACTTATGCAACCATATTATTTTCCTTTATTTTTTATTTTTAATTCCCTCCACCTAAAAAAATTCAGTTGGTTGTTCAACTGAGTTGTACAGTTTATAGGCCACATTAACCACTTAAGGACCGCCTAACGCCGATATACGTCAGCAGAATGGCACGGCTGGGCACAACCATCTACCTGTACGTGATTGTTAAATGCCCAGCTGTGGGTCGCGGGCGCGTGACAGTGGCGCTGTCATTGATCGTCTGTTCCTTGATATAGGGAAAGGCAATCAATGACGTCACCAGTCCAGCCCCGCCCCCTACAGTTAGAAACACATATGAGGTCACATTTAACCCCTTCAGCGCCCCCTAGTGGTTAACTCCCAAACTGCAATTGTCATTTTCACAGTAAACAATGCATTTTTATAGCATTTTTTGCTGTGAAAATGACAATGGCCCAAAAATGTGTAAAAATTGTCCGATGTGTCCGCCATAATGTTGCAGTCACGAAAAAAAATCGCTGATCGCCGCCATTAGTAGTAAATTTTTTTTTATAAAAATGCAATAAAACTATCCCCTATTTTGTAAACGCTATAAATTTTGCGCAAACCAATCGATAAACGCTTATTGCGATATTTTTTGTAAAAAAAAATAAAAAATAAATGTTGAATACGTATCGGCCTAAACTGAGGGAAAAAAACGTGTGTTTTTTTTAGTTTTTTAGTTTTTTATATATATATATATATATATATATATATATATATATATATATATATATATATATATATATATATATATATATAATATATAAATAAACATTTTGGGGGGATATTATAGCAAAAAGTAAAAAATATTGCATTTTTTTTTTTACAAAATTCTCGCTCTAAAAAATACCACCAAAAGAAAGCTCCATTTGTGGGAAAAAAAGGACGCCAATTTTTATTTGGGAGCCACGTCGCACGACCGCGCAATTGTCAGTTAAAGCGACGCAGTGTCGAATCACAAAAAAAGGCCTGGTCCTTTACCTGCATATTGGCCCGGGTCTTAAGTGGTTAAAGGTGGAAAAAGTTCTGAAATGTATTTCTTTTTTTTTTTTTGTTTAAACCTTTGGCACCAATTACAGCCTCAAGTCTTTCTGAATATGATGCTACAAGCTTGGCACACCTATTTTTAGGCAGTTTCTCCCATTCTTCTTTGCAAGACCCTTTTTTAAGCTCCATCAGGTTGGATCGGGAGTGTCGGTGCACAGGCATTTTTAGATCTCTCCATCGGGTTCAAGTCTGGGCTCTGGCTGGGGCACTCAAGGACATTCATAGAGTTGTCACATAGCCACTCCTTTTGTTATCTTGGCTATGTGCTTAGGGTCGTTGTCCTGTTTTTAAGATGAACCTTTGCCCCAGTCTGAGGTCCAGAGCGCTATGGAACAAGTTTTCATCAAAGTCTCTGTACATGGCTGCATTTATGTTTTCATCAATCCTGATTAGTCTCCCATTTCCTGCCGCTGAAAAATACCAAGTGATGAGCGGTGACTGGTTTCCTCCAGACATGAGGCTTACCATTCAGACCAAAGAGTTCAGTCTTTGTTTCATCAGACCAGAAAATTTTGTTCCTCATGGTCTGATGGCCATTCAGGTGCCTTTTGGCAAACTCCAGGTGGGCTGTCATGTCTTTTACTGAGTTGGTGGCTTCCCATAGGCCACTCTACCATACAGGCCTAATTGGAGGAGTGTTTTTTGGAAGGTTCTCCTCTCTCCACAGAGAAACGCTAGAGCTCTGTCAGTGACCATCACCTCCCTGACTAAGGCATTTCTCCCCTGATCGCTCAGTTTGGCCAGATGGCCTGCTCTAGGAAGAGTCCTGGTGGCAGTTGCTTAGTTAGGGGGTAGCCCTGCCCTACCATGGGTGTTGCAGGCCGCCTGACACAGCGCTGCGCCGGGGCACTCCCTGAGTCTGCACTTGATGCTTCACTGACCGCTAGAGCTAGGAGATCAGTGTGAGAGTGAGTCTCCTCCTTGCTGTGCCCATATCCTAGTCAAGGGAAAAGGATGAGCTCCAGCATGTTCGCATTGTACACGTGCAGAGCCAGCCAGGAAGTCTGTGCTGCGCTAATCACAGCCAGGGAGACATTTCCCGATCTCTGCAGCCAAGCATCGGGACAGTGTCTCCCTGGCTGTGATTAGCACAGTGCCGTGCACACTTCCTGGCGGGCTCTGCACGTGTACTATGGGAACACACTGGAGCTCATCCTTAGTCGAAAGGAACTTTCTCGCACAAGATCCTGAACTAGGGAGGCGGCAGGTGAGTGCAGACCATGAAGGAGAACGAGGGGGGAAACTCTGTACTACCCTACCTAGCCTCTCTGTATACCCAGCTTCTCCTGTATATTCCCTAGCCTCTCTGTATGTAACAACCTGCATCTTGTGCCAGGTAATGTGACAAGCTATCTGGGGACCCTGATGTAAGGGGTAGGCTCTCTGGGGACCCTGATGTAGTGATATATATCATCGCACACACTAGCTATATAGATGGGTATGCCCGTTCCAAGCATATGACTCTCTTTACTTCGCTGCTATGGCTCTAGCCCCAGATTCTTTGTAGACCTAGCAACACCCCTGCCTGGTGGTTCCAAACTTCTTCCATTTACAGATGGAGGCCAGTGTGCTCAATCAGACCTTTTAATCCTGCAGACATTTTTCTGTGCCTTGATACAATCTAGTCTTGGAGGGTTACAGAGACCATTCCTTGGACTTCATGGCTTGGTTTGTGCTCCGACATGCACTGTTGACTGTGGGACCTTTTATATAGACAGATGTCAAATCCTGTCCAATCAACTGAATTTACCACAGGTGGACTCCAAGTTGTAGAAACATCTCAAGGATGATCAGTGGAAATGGGATGCACCTAAACTCAATTTCAAGTGTCATTGCAAAGGCTATAAATACTTATGTACATTTTCATTGTCATTATGGGGTATTGTTTGTAGGATTTTTAAATCCTAATCCATTTTGGAATAGGGTTTTAATTTATTTTATTTTTTTGATTGAACTTTATTGCTATCACGAGATAACACCATCCCTTGTGATAGCATGGTCTGTGGAGAGATCTAGCATCTATTACACCCCAGAGCTCTCTCTTCATAGTGCATCCCATGTGAGAGGTTGCATGGGTCCCAGGCTCCTTGGGGGGTCAGGGAGAGCCCAGAAAAGGAAGTTGTAGAAAGCCCTTTGACTGTTCTAAAGAGCAATACCAGGATCATGGCTTCAGCCATGATCCTGGTAGAAATGCTTCCAACTCCTAAGGAAAGGAAGTGGTTAATGTGATCTAATACCGTGTTTCCCCGAAAATAAGTCTGGGTCTTATATTAATTTTGGCAACAAAAGACACAGTAGGGCTTATTTTTGGGGTAGGTCTTACCATGTAATGTGCTGTCTTCTCTTCCCCTCTCTCGACCTGCCTGTTAGGAATCCCCAGTGTGAACTTGGTTAAAATGCTTGTAAAATCTTGTAATCCACTCTATTACTGTAGTATATAATGTACAATGTGTATTTCTGTAATATAATTGTGCCAAATACCTTCATTATAGCACCGCTCTGCGCTTTTGTGACCTGCCGGAGCTCTCTTCCCTGCATTTATGTTACAGAAACACACATTGTACATTGTGTACTACTGTAATAGAGTGGGTTATAGGATTTTAAACTAGGGCTTATTTTCGGGGTAGGGCTTGTATTGCAGTCCGCCTGGAAAAGTACGCTATGTCTTATTTTAGGGGTAGGTTTTATTTTCGGGGAAACAGGGTAGTTGTGTAAAGCTGGCCATATATGGATCGAAGTTCAGATGGTTCAGCAGGGACTTTATGGGGACAGATCGACTTCTGTACAACCAATCGGTGTGTTCTGACAGTGGGGATGTCCCCTGCCTTCAGAGTACAATGGCCCCAGGGGAGCAATTCCCCCATCCACACATTTGAGGTGGAAAAAGGAATTTGAATTCGAGTACACCCCTAAAATCAAAGTGAAAAAATGTCAGCCCAGTGATGGCGAACCTTGGCACCTCTGATGTTTTGGAACTACATTTCCCATGGTTTTCATGCACTCTGCAGTGAAGTTGAGCATCATGGGAAATGTAGTTCCAAAACATCTGGGGTGCCAAGGTTTGCCATCACTGGTCTAGCCTGTAGAGGTCTGTGCATCCCTCCATGTATATGCCTCCCTAGGAAATTGCTGCCCCACCACCAAACCGGTCATGCTGAACGATCAGGGTAAGAGAGAGAGAGAGAGGGCTGAGTCATAAGAGGGCCAATCAGAGCTGGAGGTGTGCCTCTGTGTGTCTGTAAATCCAGGAGTGAACAGGTAGCAGCTTCAGCTGCCCACAGTTAAAATGAATGCAGCCAGACTCTGTGGAGGGAAATTTTTGCAGTATATTTGGCAAATACAGAATTGCAGTAAATTTAAAATAATATGCAAAGTGGTTGGAAAGAAGTTTCAGAATGACAAAGATATTTTTATTACAAATTATGTGGGCAGACTGTAGTTCCTCTAACTGACCAGATCAATATCCCAGGAGTTTATTTGACTTGATGCTATAGTCCAAATTAAAAAGTGTTCCTTTAATTTTTTTTAGAGGTGTGTGTATATGTGTGTGTGTGTATATGTGTGTGTGTATATGTGTGTGTGTGTATATATATATATATATATATATATATATATATATATATATATATATATATATATATATATATATATATATATATATATATATACACACACTCACACTCTAATTTTGTAAATATTTTATTATATCTTTTCATGTGACAACACTGACGAAATTACATTTTGCTACATTGTAAAGTAGTGAGCGTACAGATTTTATAACAGTGTACATTTGCTGTCCCCTCAAAATAACTCGACATACAGCCATTTAATGTCTAAACCGCTGGCAACAAAAGTAAGTACACCCTAAGTGAAAATGCCCAAATTGGGCCCAAACATGTCAATATTTTGTGTGGCCACCATTGTTTCCCAGCACTGCCTTAACCCTCTTGGGCATGGAGTTCCCCAGAGCTTCACAGGTTGCCACTGGAGTCCTCTTCCACTCCTCCGTGATAACCTCATGTAGCTGGTGGATGTTGGAGACCTTGCGCTCCTCAACCTTTCGTTTTTGAGGATGCCTCACAGATGCTCAATGGGGTTTAGGTCTGGGGACATGCTTGGCCAGTCCATCACCTTTACCCTCGGCTTCTTTAGCAAGGCAGTGGTTTTCTTGGAGGTGTGTTTGGGGTCGTTATGTTGCAATACTGCCCTGCGGCCCAGTCTCTAAAGGGAGGGGGGATCATGCTCTGCTTCAGTGTGTCACAGTACATTTTGGCATTCATGGTTCCCTCAATGAACTGTAGCTCCCCAGTGCCGGCAGCACTCATGCAGCCCCCAGACCATGGCACTCCCACCACCACCATGCTTTAATGTAGGCAAGACAGAGAACCTAAGGTAGAGGGTGTTGCACTTAGGTATTAACATATGTACTGGTTTCTGCTGTTTTATGATCATACTTAAAAACTACTGAAAAAAAGAAATTGTTTGGATTCACATTGTTTCAATTTCTTGAACAGCTATTTACATTGGAATGTGTACAATAAGTGTGATCAATTGGTTGTGAGTGTCACCGGCGCAAAAGAAAATAAATAAATAAATAAATGTGAACTGTGATCTGCTGCAGTACTGTGTGCCCTTAGTGGGGGTCAATAGTGCTCTAAGAAGAAAAATGTTACTGCGCTGATCTAATTATCCAGAGGTATTTAATCTCTGGGAATATGGACATAAGTGAAATATCAGGGCCACAATGTACCCAATCTTAAGTGTGAATAACCTGAATACAAACAATAAAAAATATAAGAAATATATGAGACATACAAATGTGACACAGTGATTTCAAACTTAAATCATATATCTAGATCAGTGTGTCAGCATACAATCCATATGCCACAGTGCTTCTATGAGAAAAATGGCTGTTGCTGCTACTGACCAACCAAATAGTGAAAACAATACGAAAGATATTACAAAAAAATATATTATATATATATATATATATGTGTGTGTAAAAACCCAATATGCCGTACGCCAACTGCACCGTGAGTTGTCCAATAACCAATATTGGAACAAAATAAAATAAATATCATAAATATCAATAAAAGTGAAATAATTATCAAACAACCATACAAATGTGCAATGTGCTGGCTGCACTTAAAAATAGTCCAAATGACAGGCAATCTTGCTCTTATACAATAGGTTCCAGCAAACACAAGGTTCAATGTTGGTAATGCTGTATACAGGAAAGTGCCGCTATCTCTTCCACCCGACAAAGATGTGCCACCATCACCAATGGTTAAAATCAACACTCACCAGACCCCAGATATTATTAGGCTCCAAAGTGGTGTCTTTTCTTTGTCGGTCAGTGGGTGTTGCCTCCTTTTCCCTTTTACAAGGTGTCATCAATTCCTCAAAAACAAGGGGCTCATCATGGTGTAGTATATTAAAATATGTATTTATTTAAAAAAGGTAAAAAAATATAACACTTACAATATAAAGTGCCTCTGACCGGCACTGAGTGTCTTTGGCAGTGTCAACCGTTAAAAGCCGCTGACCAGCATTTAAGTGGCGTCCTAAGAGGTGTGCTTGCCCCGCTGTGCTCCGCATGTATTGCTACAAGGGGTCCGTGCGCGCTGGTGTGCTGCACCCTCAATGTGTGTGTCCAAACAGCCTCTACGCGTTTCGCTAGTTGCGTCGTCAGGAGAGCTGTGGACACTACTGTTTAGGCTGTATTTATACCCCTGTGGATTCCCTGAAATGCTGCAAGGTAGTCACAGGAAACAGGAAGTCTTCCGGCCACCATCTTAGCTGGTGGTGCAGGAAGTTCCTGTTCCACCATTTTGGTTCCTGGATACCTGGCTTTTTGCCAGTCCTGGCCATTCACAGGAAACAGGAAGTCTTCCGGCCGCCATCTTAGCTGATGGTGCCGGAAGTTCCTGTTCCACCATTTTGGTTCCTGGATACCTGGCTTTTTGCCAGTCCTGGCCATTCACAGGAAACAGGAAGTCTTCCGGCCGCCATCTTAGCTGATGGTGCCGGAAGTTCCTGTTCCACCATTTTGGTTACTGGATACCTGGCTATTTGCCAGTCCTGGCTGTTGTTACTGGGTGTCAGCAATAAAAATATAAATATAAATATGCCCAGCAGCCAGGGTGGCTGTATGTGTGGGGCGCTATGTGCGCTGCTACCTCCGTTCGTTTGTGCACCTCCCCCCACCCCCGTGTGCGGGCGCTTGTCGCCCTGTGTGTTATTCCCTGTATTATCGCCGCAACCGGAAGTGCTTGTGCGGCCACCTTGCCTCCGTTACCGGAAGTGTCCGTTCCGCCATTTTGGTTACTGGCATCCTGTGTTAGTCTATGCCTATTTTAGGTAATGGCTAATTCCCCACACAGGATGTAATATTGGTTATTTTAGCTACTGCCAATAGTCCCTGTGTAGCAGTCACCGTCTCTGGTTGACGCTGCCAGGGACACTTTACAAAAAACAACATTTTATCACCTATATTACTGTAAGTGGTATATTACTGTGGTAAGTGGAATATTTTGTTCCAATATTGGTTATTGGACAACTCACGGTGCAGTTGGCGTACCGCATATTGGGTTTTTACACACACATATATATATATATATATATATATATATAATATATTTTTTTGTAATATCTTTCGTATTGTTTTCACTATTTGGTTGGTCAGTAGCAGCAACAGCCATTTTTCTCATAGAAGCACTGTGGCATATGGATTGTATGCTGACACACTGATCTAGATATATGATTTAAGTTTGAAATCACTGTGTCACATTTGTATGTCTCATATATTTCTTATATTTTTTATTGTTTGTATTCAGGTTATTCACACTTAAGATTGGGTACATTGTGGCCCTGATATTTCACTTATGTCCATATTCCCAGAGATTAAATACCTCTGGATAATTAGATCAGCGCAGTAACATTTTTCTTCTTAGAGCAATAAGTGTGATCAGCCCAAATTTTAAGCATATACAGTGGGAACAAATTAACCTCTGCTTTAATAACTATTAGTGACATTTAAGGCCTGATTATCAGGAACATTGGGGCCAAATACGTTACCTTTACCCTAAGGTTCCTTAGAGGTTGTTAGGGGTTCCTTGCACAGTGGCAGATTAACGTTCCAGGGCCATCAAACTGACATTTTCCCTTTCACTGACAATGTACGGATGCCCTTTTCCAACTCACCCCTAATTAAATGGTGCATTCTTTTTCACTGTTACCCAATGTAATTAATTGTTTCTATAATGTCTTGATCTTCCTAATGTAGAGTGAGCTGAGGATATCATTTTTATAACTGTTCACCATGGTTAAAAGGGTTAGGAAAGGCTGATAAACAGCATCCAACCAACTAAACAATGAAAATGGTAGTTTTTAGCACGTGCTATTGGTAAAGTAAATCTAAGGCCGCCTACACCCAGTCGGTCCAAACCGATGAAAACTGCCTGAAGTCCAGTTTCCAGTTTCAGCACGTACACTCCACTTCTTTGGTTAACCATGGTGAGGCCTGTTCTGAGTGGAACCTGTCCTGTTAAACCGCTGTATGGTCTTGGCAACCATGTTGCAGCTCAGTTTCAGGGTCTTGGCAATTTTCTTATAGCCTAGGCCATCTTTGTGTAGAGCAACTATTTTTTTTTATTATTTTTTTTTTTTAGATCCTCAGAGAGGTGTTTGCCATGTTGAACTTCCAGTGACCAGTAAGAAAGAATGAGCGATAACACCAAATTTACCACACCTGCTCCCCATTCACACCCAAGACCTCTTAACGAGTCACATGACACCGGGGGGGAAAATTGGCTAATTGAACTCAATTTGAACATTTTCACTTTTGTTGCCAGCGGTTTAGACATTAATGGCTGTGAGTTATTTTTGAGGAGACAGCAAATTTACACTGTTATACAAGCTGTACACCCACTACTTTTACATTGTAGCAAAGTGTCATTTCTTCAGTGCTGTCACATGAAAAGATATAATAAATTATTTACAAAAATGTGAGGGGTGTACTCACTTTTGTCAGATACTGTATATAATTTGATAGACCAGAGGTTCAATCAGCGCAAAAATAGATCAAACCTATCACACTACTAAATATAAGTGAAAATACACTAAAATTATTTATATAAAGAAAATAAATATCTGAATGAAAATACGACCTTCAGGCCATATTTATAGGAATGCTAGCTGAACACAAAAAAGGATATTCACAAAATCCAAACGTGATACAAAAGGTAGAGAACAGTGCAGCGCAAACCAGTAAATACAATAAAACAAATGTGTAGATAAGTAAATTAATTAACCAAGTCCAGAAAAAAGGAGGAATGTAAGATCCTATGATCCAGTTCCTAGGAATCTTCACCACGTGTAATAAAGCACCACTAATTAAAACGTGATCTCTCCACCGATAAAGATGGGTACTCTCCCCTCAGCATAAGACCACTGTGTTACACATGCTCATTTGACCATCTGGTATTTCATAAAAGAAAAACCAGGCGGCACAGTGATGATGATTCTTCAAATATAACAGCCAAAGACACCAGGAGGCAAAATATTTCAGATCCTCAGAATGACAGCCACACATATGGACCGGAACATGCAGAGAAAGGAACAGTATCTAAGCCAGGGGTCTCGAACTCAAATTACCTGAGGGCCACAAGACAAGTTTCCATATCCCATGGGGGGCCGCATGCAAACTTTCAAACTTCAAAAACAACAGTACTGGTGTCAGCGAACACATTATTAACCCCCAGCACTGGTGTCAGCGAGCGCATTATTACCACCTGCACTGGTGTAAGTCAGGGTTTGACAAATTTGCTTGGAATCTAGGAGCCAGCTAAAAAAGTTAGGAGCCAGAAAACGCACCCCGTCCCAAAGAGCTTGCGCGCAGAAGCGAACACATATGTGAGCAGCGCCCGCATATGTAAACGCTGTTCAAACCACACGTGAGGTATCGCTGCGATTGGTAGAGCGAGAGCAATACTTCTAGCACTAGACCTCCTCTGTAACTTAAAACATGCAACCTGTAGATTTTTTTAAACGTCGCCTATGAAGATTTTAAAGGGTAAAAAAGTTTGTCGGCATTCCACAAGCGGGCGCAATTTTGAAGCGTGACATGTTGGGTATGAATTTACTCGGCGTAACATTATCTTTCATAATATAAAAAAAAATGGGGATAACTTTACTGTTGTCTTATTTTTTAATTAAAAAAAGTGTAATTTTTTCCAAAAAAAGTACGCTTGTAAGACCGCTGCGCAAATACGGCGTAACAGAAAGTATTGCAACGATCGCCATTTTATTCTCGAAGGTGTTAGGATAAAAAATATATATAATGTTTGGGGGTTCTAATTAGAGGGAAGAAGATGGCAGTGAAAATAGTGTAAAATGACATTAGAATTGCTGTTTAACTTGTAATGCTTAACTTGTAATACCAACGTCCTCCACCAGATGGCGCCAGCTCACATCTGGTGATAATAACTTGTAATACCAACGGCTCACCACCAGATGGCGCCAGCTCACATCTGGTGATAATAACTTGTAATACCAACGGCTCACCACCAAATAGCGCCAGCTCACAAAAAAAAATTATATTATTTTTTTTTTTTGCTCCCCCCACTTCTGCCCTGCCTGCGGGCCATTTATAACTGGTCCGCGGGCCGCAAATGGCCCGCGGGCCGGTACTTTGAGACCACTGATCTAAGCGCTTCCACTGGGTTCAATTGATTTTTTTATTTCAGTAAAAAACGATAACCGGCTACTCACATTTTAGCCGATTCAATATAGCATGGGAGAGATAACACAAACATCACAGCGTCATTGAATTGTATGGGATGAAACACGAGCGAGTCTTTACACGTCGATTGAGGTGAGAGTACCCATCTTTATCGGTGGAGGGATCACGTTTTAATTTGTGGTGCTTTATTACATGTGGTGAAGATTCCTAGGAACTGGATCATAGGATCCTACATTCCTCCTTTTTTCTTGACTTTTTTAATTTACTTATCTACACATTTGTTTTATTGTATTTACTGGTTTGCGCTGCACTGCTCTCTACCTTTTGTTTAGATACTGTATATAGAAAGAGAGATGCACGATAATTAAAATATACATACACACACACTTACCACATGTTAGGTACAACCCATGCAATCCATACATACAAAGAAACCAAAACCAGTTCAAAAATTAAGTTGTGTAATAAAATGGAATGACAAAGGGGGAAAGTATTGAACATGCAAAGAAAGGGAGGTGGAAAAGGGTATGGAAAAAGACACCAGCTTAAATTTATCCATAATTAGAAAGCAATCCTGCACCTTGTCAGTGCAAATCAATATCGGCTGGTTCAGTCTCAACTGATTGCCTATGAAATGGTGTCCCATCACCAAGGTGGCACACAAGAAATATCTCATGATGGGTAGAAGCATAGAGCTCGCTCGAGATCTTTCTAACCTTATTGTTGCAAAGCATACTGATGGCATTGGTTATAGAAAGATTTCTGAATGTTCCAGTGAGTACTGTTGGGGCCTAGAAAAATGGTGACGTGTTTAAATATTTTATTATTTTATTTTACCTGCTGTATATACAATGGATATAAAGTCTATAATAATTTCAGAAACTTTTTCCACCTTTTAACCACTTAAGGACGGCCGCACGACTATATACGTCGACAGAATGGCATGGCTGGGCACATGGACGTGTATATATACGTCCTCTTTAAGAGCCCAGCCGTGGGTCGATCCGAAGCGACCCGGTCCCAAGCTCTGCGGCCGCAAAACCTGGGGACCCGATTGCAGCGGGTGTCTCGCGATCGGGTCACAGGGGCTGAAGAACGGGGAGTGGTGTGTGTGTGTGTGTAAACACATCTTCCCCGTTCTTCTCTGTGGCAGTGTCAGTGATAGTCCGTTCCCTGATATAGGGAACGACGATCACTGACGTCACACGTCCAGCCCCACCCCCCTACAGTAAGAAACACACATTGGGTCACACTTAACCCCTACAGTGCCCCCTAGTGGTTAACCCCTTCACTGCCAGTGTCATTTTCGCAGTAATCACAGTGCATTTTTTATAGCACTTTTCGCTGTGAAAATGACAATGGTCCCAAAAATGTGTCAAGTGTCCGATGTG
Source organism: Rana temporaria (assembly GCF_905171775.1). NCBI lineage: Eukaryota > Metazoa > Chordata > Amphibia > Anura > Ranidae > Rana > Rana temporaria. Next base: position 121,497,593 of record NC_053490.1, on the reverse strand, counting down.
TCCGCCATAATGTCGCAGTCACGAAAAAAATCGCTGATCGTCGCCATTTCTAGTAAAAAATTAATTTATAAAAATGCCATAAAACTATCCCCTATTTTGTAAACTGTATAAATTTTACGCAAACCAATCGATAAACGCTTATTGCGGTTTTTTTTTTGCCAAAAATGTTTTTTTTTTGGGGGGGGGATATTTATTATAGCAAAAAGTAAAAAATATTGCATTTTTTTTTTTTCAAAATTGTCGCTACTTTTTGTTTATAGAGCAAAAAATAAAAACCGCAAAGGTGATCAAATACCATTTGTGGAAAAAAAAGGACGCCAATTTTTTTTTTTTTTTTTGCATTTAAGCCTAAATATGAGATGTGAGGTCTTTTTGACCCCAGATCTCATATTTAAGAGGACCTGTCATGCTTTTTTTCTATTACATTCCTTGTAATAGGAATAAAAGTGATATTTTTTTTTTTTATTTCAGTGTTAAAAATTGTAAAATAAATAAAAATAAATACGAAAACAATATTTTTTTTTTAAAGCGCCCTGTCCCGACAAGCACGCGCGCAGAAGCGAACGCATACGCGAGTAGCGCCCGCATATGAAAACGGTGTTCAAACCACACAAGTGAGGTATCGCCGCGATTATTAGAGCGAGAGCAATAATTCTAGCCCTAAACCTACTCTGTAACTCAAAAAATGCAACCTGTAGAAATTTTTAAACGTCGCCTATCGAGATTTTTAAGGGTAAAAGTTTGACGCCATGCCACGAGCAGGCGCAATTTTTAAGCGTGACATGTTGGGTATCATTTTACTTGGCGTAACATTATCTTTCACAATATGTAAAAAAATTGGGCAAAATTTATTGTCTTATTTTTTTCCAAAAAAAGTGCACTTGTAAGACCGCTGCGCAAAAAAGGTGTAACAAAGTATTGCAATGACTGCCATTTTATTCTCTAGGGTGTTAGAAAAAAATATATATAATGTTTGGGGGTTTTTTTTTTCTTTCAAATGCAGATCTTCATTTTTAAATATTTAAATATTATTCAATTTCTAGTCATCTCCATGTTTTTTGGTGTCAAGTTACCACCATTGCAACATTATTGTTTGGTCTTATCTGATCTGTCCCTTTATAATTACACCTTTTTGTATTTTTTTTTTTTAAAGTTAACCTGACTACTCACAAGCTACATTTTTAGTTGGAGAAAAAACAGACAAGTATGAGCTGTAAACCAAAAAAGACCATTTATTTTGGTAAAGAATATAAATTAAAAAAAAATACACGGCAGCACTGAATAACCTGCTGCCATTTGTGCACTTGTGTGTGGAGACTAAAATTGGGACATTGAGAGGCACATACAGGAGGGAGCCCAATCTGGTCTTTGACTCCCAGAGGTCAAGAACAGCAGCAGGTCAGATAGATGTCCCAAGGTAGTGGTACTACAGCAGACTGCCTTCTGTCAGACCACCTTGAAGCAAGGCCATCACTTCTTGCTCTTCCTGACAGCCTTCCTTGCTGCCTTCACCGCAGCCTTCTCTGCTTGGCTGGAGGCTGTGCCTCCGGAGGAGTACTCGGAGGAGGAGGAGGAGGAGGTCCTCGCTCATTTTGGCCATCACAAGGGTGCCATAGCCCTTCTTGTAGGAGGGTGGATGGGAGGCACCTTGTGCTGCCACCTCCTCTGTGCCACTCACTCCATGTCTGCAAAAGCAAGATTTTGTTTTGTGTGCATGAGCTTCTAAGACCTAAGGCTCCATGCATGCTGGGCTTTCTGCCAGTTCCCTTGGCAGAAAATTATTGCTCATATAGAGTTTTTTTTGTTTTTTTTTCGTTTTTTTACATGAGTTTAGGAGAGCTTGGTAGTGTGTGTGTGTGTGTGTGTGTGTGTGTGTGTTTGTTTTTTTTCCTGCCAGAAAGTTCCAAGCAAACCAGAAGGGTTTTATTTCTGCCTCTAATCGCCCTAATGTGCATGGACACATAGGATAACCTTGAGGTGCTTCTACAGGCAAAACGCACAACTCCAGGAGAAGCTGCGTTCTTTGTGTGTATGAACCCGAATAGTTATTTGCATGCATGCATACCCTTCCTTCCTTATCTTGGAATGGTCATAACTGATTCACTAGAAAGATCTGACATCCAATCAGAAACTCTGATAAGCAGACATTACCACCACTACAGCAGTGGTGCTCAACTTGAAAATTTAGAGCATATGGTCCCCAACACTACCAGAGCCCAACAGCCGCTCATTTTCATACACGGAGGTGCAATGCGGGAAGTTAGGCCGCCCATAAAACATAAAGGGTTATAATGCACATTGTTGCCCAAAAATTTTGCATTTTTTGCAGTGTATCCCAATGCACACATAAGAAGTTGGTAGTACAGTAAACGCCACATTGGTGTCTGTGTCGATGGTCACAATTGTAACCCCCTATCATTGGTGTAAGTGGACCCAGTAATAACTCCCAACCTTCGTGTCTGTGGATGCAATAATAGTCCCCTTCATTGATGTCAGTACTGTAACCCGTCACTTAATTTTTATTTATTTTTTCTCACTAATAGTCAGATTGCTATTGCTATATTTTTGTATTTTTCGTAAGTTGTCATACTTTGTTGCACACTCTCTGTGTATTTTCTAGGCTCAAGAAGAGTTGGAAACCGAAGGTTTGAAGGGGGAGTTTGACAGAAAGCAAGCCACTAAATCACTTGCCACCACATTAAATAAATTAATAGATAAATTGGACAATGCTGCAGAGGATAAGGGAGAAGAGACAGAGCCCGGGGAAAGCAATGAAGTCACGACACAAGGAAACAATGAGCCTGCTTCCAAAGCCCCAACTGGTAAGTGTACAAAATAGTTTTTAGTGATCATTCTCTTTGCCTATAGAGCAATTTATTCCCAAGCACTGATGCAGACAACAGTAAACCGTCTACATTAGTACTTGCCCCTAAAACGGCAAAAGCAGTTAGAGTGTGTGTATGGAGAGGGAGATTATATTCTGTGCGCACTTGTGATTTACACACACACACACACACACACTGCTTTTGCTGTTTTAGGGGCAAGTGCTAATTTAGACTGTGTGTGTTGTGCATTTTATTTTTTGTGTGCTAGGTTTTGCATGTCTGTGAAATGACAGAAGTGCCATAATAAGTGTTGCTGCCCTCATAAAGATGCTGTTGCTGGCTTAAAGTTCATCTTTGGAATATGTTACATGTTGTACACATATTTAGTGCCCTGCTCACCTTCCTCACCCCTTCCCATGTGACTACAGGCAGGGGAAACTCTCCCTGCAATTGCTGTCATATTTTAAAATTGGTGCTGTAACTCATTCACAGGAATCTGAGTGAAGAAACTATAAGTCTGTCTGCTTTGCACAGATGGCTTGAGAGGTGAATGCAGAATGAGCAGATAGTTGATTGACATTTCCTCCAGCTTTCTAACTGATCTACACAGAGGTAAAGCTGCAAAATAGGTGATTTTTTTTTTCCCTAAAAGGTGAACTTGGCCTTTTATATTGTTTCACTTACTTGGTACCCGCCCAAAGCCTGTGAAGTTAGAGTAAATTATTACTAAACCCAGGACCCTGCATTCACTATATCTGGTCTCCCACAGTACACAGAACATGGAAATGCAAATATTTTTGTAAATATAAACTGCTAAATACCTTTTCTCATCAGCAGTATATAGCAGTCTTGTGACTTCTAGGAGTGTCTGGTTAAAGCTTGTAGGATTAGTTTTCATTCTATACTGACTGTCCTATCAGGATGCAGGACCACAGACCCTCTGTGTGGACATTGCTGCTTGGCCCTGTGCAGATCACATGCACACTCCCGAGAGACAAAAAAAAAACCTCTCTAGCAATACACACCAAACTGCGCATGTGTAGAGTGCCCCCAAGGCTCTGTGCTATCAGGAAATGTATTGGCAGTGGAAGGAGGAGAGAATCGGAGAAGACAGGATCAAGCAGCCTTTATACACAATGTGGAGGATATATTATTATTAAAGTTAAATCTAGCTTTCAACACCCCCCTCACCTTCCAGGACAGCTACTTGAGAGATAATTGGCTCCGCCCTCTACAGGAAACACAAATCAGATACAATTTAAAAGGCCCCTCAATTTCCTCTGACCGTCAGTTGTTTTGTGTTTCCAGACCCTCCAGGTGGTTGGCGGACCCCCCTTCTCTGGCAGCATCCAGTACTGGTTGTGGCTGAGTCCTGGATGTGTTCAGTCCCCGTTTTTGGCCAGAAGGGTTCCCAGTTGTTGAAGGTTCTTGCCTCACCTGCAAGGGTAAAATGGCAACTTCCTTCACGTTCTCCCCAGCTCTTCTGGTGGAAACCTTGTCTTCACCGGGGTGTACCAAGATGGTGTCGGAGGACTTCGGGTGACACGGCAAGATGGCGCCGGAAGTCACTTGACGCATTTGGTGTCGTGTTCATAAGGACTATGGCGCAGTACACTGAGGACATGCTGCCTGGGACAGCAGCCTTTCCACTCACCAATGGAGCTTGAAGATAGGCCTGAGGAGGGAGAACCCGCTCGGATGGAACCCGCGGCAGCCTCCGGTTCCCATACTATCTCCAAGGTAAGCCTTTGTCTGTAATTATGCAGCAGGGGTTCTTTTTTTGGTATGGGCCTTCTTTTTTCTTATGGCTTGTTTCTGTTCTTTTTCTAGGATAGACAGATGAAAAAGAAATGTGGAAACTGTAGAGCCAGGCTGCCTGATGGATATAAACTTTTTTGTGAAGATTGTTTTCCATCTAGGGCTAGTTCAGAGACTTTCTCTTTTTTAAAGAGCTATTGTCTTCTATGAAGGAGGTGGTTGCCTCCTTCCGGTCTTTCAGTGACAGGGCAGCGGGTCTGGGACCTTCTTCCTCTGGTCCCAGGACTCTAGAACCGTCAGACCCTCTCCTCGGTCCGACATTAGTGATTCACACTATACCTCAGATCCAGAAGAAGAGGAGAACCCGAGCTCCTCATCTGTTGGGGATTCTGCATCAGTGGGGGAGGCAGGTAACCCGAAGTTTCTTTTTCCAGCTGAGGAAATTTTTTTTAAATCAATTTATACCTCTGAGCAGATTGAGATGCCGCAGCAAATCCAATCTGTGCAGGATAGAATGTATAGGGGGCTTCAGGGGAGGAAGTCAAGGACTTTTCCGGTTCACCAGTCACTTAAGGATATGATTCTATCAGAATAGAACGATCCGGAAAGGAGAATGTTCCAATCTAAAGGGCACAAAAAAAGATTTCCTTTTCAATCTGAAACTGAGGAAACTTTCTTTAAATGTCCTAAGCTAGATGCACTCATGTCTCCAGGTTTCTAAAAAGTCAGACCTGCCCCTGATCCAGGGGTCCTGAAGGAGCAAATGGATAGGAAGGCTGAGTCTTTGCTACGTAAGGCCTGGGATGCTTCAGCTTATCCTTGGGTCCAGTTGTAGCATTCACCTGTGTGACTAGGAATTTAGATGTATCGGTTCAGCGTCTGGATGACCTCCTTTCGTCTGACACCCCCAAAGAGGAGGTTAGGGAGTCCCTCCCACTTATTGCTAAAGCAATAGCCGCCTTGGCTGATGCAGCTGCATCCTCTGTGAAAGCTACAGCAGGGTCTTCTGCTCTCATTAATTCAGCCAGACTAGCAATCTGGCTTAAGGTTTGTGAGGGGGGCCTGGTCTCCAAGAACAAGCTCTGCAGCATTCCCTTTGAAGGCAAGCTTATTCGGTTCCTCCTTGGTGGAGGTTCTAGCTCATTCCTCTGAGAAGAGTAAACAGTTCCCTTCTTCTCAAAAGAATAAGCCACAGAATAAGATGACTTTTCGTGGTTTCCAAAACAAAGCTAATTTTGGAACCAACAGGTGAAGAAAAAGTGGCCTTTTAACAAAGATTAGCAGAAGAAGGGGATTCTCTTTACTGCTTCAACCCCTTCCAAAACTTCCCAGTGACGCCAGGATAGGGGTAGGGGGGAAGGATGTCCCACTTCGTCAAAGAATGGGAAAAGATTTCTGACAATTCCTTTATCCTTCAAACATTGGAAAGGGGTTACAGGTTGGAATTCAAAAATCTTCCACCCCAGAGATTTTTTCTTGGTCAAAAATTCAGTTTGTTTTTTTCCCCCCATGTCCTTTCTGGTTCGGAAAGCCTCTGGTGGCTTCCGGATGGTCATCAATTTGAGCGTCTTGAACAAGCATATTCTCTACAGACGTTTCCGGATGGAAAACATTTACTCTGTGAGGAATCTATTATAGCCAAAGGTATTCATGGTCACCCTGGATCTTCAGGACGCTTATCTTCATGTTCCAGTCTGCCAGAACCACCGGAAGTTCCTCAGATTTGCGATTCTCATGGACAACTGGCTGAGTCATTGGCAGTTCAATGCCCTCCCTTTTGGTCTCTCGGCAGCACCCAGGATTTTTACAAAGATCATGGCCGAATTCATGGCCTTTTTTCAAGTACAAAGTGTATCGATCGTTCCATATCTGGACGATCTTTTTGATCTTTGTCCGAGACAAAGGATCTGCAGTTGGTTCTGCGGACCCTTCAGGATTTAGGGTGGAAAGTCAACCAACGGAAGTCTTGTCTGGTACCCTCCCAGAACATATATTTTCTGGGTTATCTAATCAATTCTGTTGCTCCGAAAAATTTTCTTCCCGAAGAGAACGTTTTGAAACTTCTTCTCACTGTGCAAGCCTTCAGACTGCTCCCACAGACCTCGCTTCGGCGGGTCATACAGATATAAGGTTTAATGACCGCAGCCATCCCAGGAGTTCCCTGGGCCCATTTACACTCCATACCCCTTCAGACGTTTCTCTTACACCATTGGGATCGCAGGAAGGATTCTCTGGATCAACTAGTTCTACTTCCAAAGGAGGAGTTTCTCAATCTCTCCTGGTGGGAGCAGCGAGAACACCTGCAGGGAGGGAATAACTGGGCGCAGCATGCTCCAGTGAAGGTTACCACAGACGCCAGTCTGTGGGGCTGGGGTGCGCATTCTCAGGGTTGGCAGGCTCATGGAGTTTGGTCACCGGAGGAGGTAGACCGCTCCTCAAATTTCAGGGAACTTCTAGCTGTAGGGAAAGCTCTCTTGGCTCTGCAGGAGAAGCTCAGTTCAAAAGACCTGTTGGTGTTTTCAGACAATGTCACGACCGTGGCATACCTGAACAGGCAATGGGGCACTCGTTCGGAGTCACTTCTGTCGCAGCAGATTCTTTCCTGGGCGGAAATCAATGTCCACATCAGAGGTTCAGAGAACATGCTGGCGGACTATCTGAGCAGGGTGAGCGTAAGTTCCAGCTGTTGGGAATTGCATCAAAGCAAGTTCCAGGAGATTGTGCTAAGATGGGGGTCTTTCTGTAGTGGAGTTTTTTTGCCTCCAGTCTCAACAGGAAACTGCCCGCGTTTTTCTCACTGGAGAGAGAGAGAGACCAGGTCCTTTAGGGACGGATGCTCTCTCCTTCCTGTGGGATTTCGCTCTAGCCTACGCCTTTCCTCCTGGTAGTTCGGAAAATTATTCAGGATCGGCAGAAGTGGTTCTGATCGCCCCCTGGTGGCCCAGGAGGAGTTGGTTTTCCTCTCTGAAGACCCTCTCTGTGGATCTTCCCTGGCCCCTGCCAGAGCGGAAGGATCTACTCCATCAGGGACCAGTATTGCATCCAAACCCTCAGATCTTCCATTTGACGGCTTGGAGGCTGAGCGGCGCATCTTACAGTTGAAAGGGTGCTCAGAGACAGTTATTTAACCTGGACAGCCGCAAGTTGGTAACTAGAAGAATCTATGGGAAAGTTTGGAAAACTTTTTATTCCTGGCAAAGGAAATCCAGTTTAGATTATTTTTCTACTCCTGTGTTCTAGATTTTTTTTTACACAAGGGAGTGGAGAAAGGTCTTTCTGTTAGGGTTCAGGTTGCGGCCCGGTCTGTGTTTCCAGACAAGAGTCTAGCTGAACATCCTTTAGTCAGGAGGTTCCTTTCAGCCAGATCTAGACATGCTCCCAGGATCGTCAACATGTACCTCCTTGGGATCTGTCATTAGTGCTTAATGCTCTAACAAGGGCTTCGTTTGTGCCTTTTCATGAAGCTTCCCTGAAATGTATTTCCTTGAAGATTTCCTTCCTTTTGGCTATTACGTCAGGGAGAAGGATTTCTGATTTGCGATCCCTTCCTGAGGATTTTAGAGGACAGGGTAGTGATCAAGCCTGATCCTTTCTATTTGCCTAAAGTTTCTTCTAATTTTCATAGGTCATAGGAAGTAGTCCTTCCTAGTTTTTGTTCCTCTCCTCTCCCAAAAATGCGCAAGAGGAAAGATTTAGTTTTTTAGACTTAAGGAGATGTCTGCTGCTTTACTTGGAGAAATCCAGCGGGTTTAGGAGTTCCTCCCAGCTGTTAGTATTGTTCAGTGGCCCCAAAAAGGCATCCAAAGCGTCCAAAAGCTCTATCGCTAGATGGATTAGGGAAGCTATTTGTGAAGCATACAAAGCGTCAGGTCATAGTCCTCCTAGAATTAGGGCTCATTCAACGAAATCCATGGCTACGTCATGGGCAGAAATTTTGTAAAGCTGCCGTCTGGTCCTCCTCTCATGCATTTGTCAAACATTATAGAGTTCAGATGCTTTCCAGCCAGGACCTCTCCTTTTGTAGGAAAGTGCTTCAGGCTGTTGTCCCTCCCTAAGGTATGGTATCTTGCTTATCCTCTCAAGTAGCTGTCCTAGAAGGTGAGGGGGGGGGGGGGGGAAACCTGTTAGTCTTGCCGGTAACGGTATTTCCAGGAACCTTCCAGGACAGCATCTATATTCCCACCCTATTTTTCTTTCAACTGATGGTTGTGTGTGTGTTTTTTGTTTTTCCCCTCTGCCGAGTGCACTTTGGTGGAGGTTTACTTGATCTTCCAAACAACTGACGGTCAGAGGAAAGGGAGGGGCCTTTTAAATTGTATATGATTTGTGTTTCCTGTAGAGGGCGAAGCCAATCATCTCTCAAGTAGCTGTCCTAGAAGGTTCCTGGAAATACCGTTACCGGTAAGTCTAACATGGGTTTTCCAAAATTGTCGCTCTTTTTGTTTATAGCGCAAAAAATTAAAACCGCAGAGGTGATCAAATACCATCAAAAGAAAGCTCTATTTGTGGGAAAAAAAGGACCTAAATTTTGTTTGGTTACGACGTACGACCGCGCAATTGTCGGCTAAAGCGACGCAGTGCTGAATTGCAAAAAATGCTATGGTCAGGAAGGGGGTAAAATTTTCCGGGCTGAAGTGGTTAAAGTCAGAATTCTTGGTATAATATTTGTTCCAGGCCAGAGACTCTAACCATTGGATCCACGCAACAGCCACTAAAGTTTTTGATCATTTTTGGAAGAGTTTAGCTTCGGCATCCTAATTTTTTAGCAACTGCTGGGCCAGAGTGAAGTCATTTCTTTGGAATGTTGTGTTCTTCATATGAACAGAAAAAAGGCAGATTATAAAGTATGGAGGCACTAATGCCTGTGATGTTTCTTGTAAGCTAAAGAACATTTGTATATCTTTCCATAGGTTTTTATAAATAAGAGGGATATATGGAGATATAGATATATATATATATATATATATATATATATATATATATATATATATATATATATATATATATATATATATATATATATATATATATATATATATATATATATATATATATATATATATATATATATATATATATATATATATATATATATAATATTATTATATTTATAAAAAAAAAATTTCTTTCTTAAAGCGGAGTTCCGGCCACAATTTCACTTTTTAAATATAAATACCCCTGTAATACACAAGCTTAATGTATTCTAGTAAAGTTAGTCTGTAAACTAAGGTCCGTTTTGTTAGGTTGTTACAGCATTTAGACACTTTATAAAATAGAAATTGACTGGGGCCATCTTAAGTGTGGGCATCATGAAGCCAGACTGTATGACTTCCTGGATTTCAGCCCTGCAGATCTCACACATGCTCAGTGCTGCACAAGCAGTGTCAGATCAGGTTTCAGCACCTGTGCTGTCCAAGTCACATGATTCTTTGAGACTGGGGAGTGCACAAACTCCTGGAAAGTTACACCCACTACATTCCCAGGAGTCTGTGCGGTGTAGGTTAGGAAGCATTAAGCACCTAGGTGCAGGAAGAGGGAAGATTAACTATTCTGCCTAGCAACAACACTTTGAAGGCATCTAAAAAAAAAAAATTCGTAAAGGACTAATGACATTTTTTTAAAACTACTGATGTAATGTTATATTTATGGGTGGAACTCCACTTTAAAGTGTAGTAACCATATTTTTATACAGTTTATTTGGTTTAAGTTACTGTTTTCTAAAGACGCTTTATTTTAACCCCTTTGTGTAGCATCCTGAAAGTATTGTCAGTATTTTGATGAATATGCACACCGTGGGTCATGTTGGCTAAGAGGTCTCAAATAGCAGTGTTTTACCCCAAAGCAGTTATCGGCTTAGATTTTTCTTTTTTTATTCCTTAAGCACAGTATAAATGGAAGGAAGAACGTGATTGAGGGACACGTTTTAGAAATAAGGCCAACACATTTTCTAGCATTGTCTACTTTTGGAATATTGTAAATACGACTGTTGGCTATTGTTTTCAGGTCTTCCTTTCAGTAAATAAAAAAAAAGTAATTTTGTGGATATTTATGCCCCTTTGGTTTATCAGAGGAAGCCTCTAGGTTTCTCTGCTTAGAGAGAACCGATATTGATTAATACAGATCTGGATGTGGCCTTGACTCACCCGAACGGCCATTACCAGAGTGTGGCTATCCTGTTTAATTCTATGTAAACAGATGGGTTAATTTTTGCTGTCACCTCTTCATATCAGATGATCATTCGGATGGCCGTGTAAAAGTCAGGGTTACTAAGATACGGAGGGGCAGCTCTGAGCATACCGAGAGGAGGTTGAAGGAAATGAGCAGCGAAAACCCACAGATGAAACTCATTGAAAATGTTGTAAAAGACCTGCTTGAAAAGGAAGGCCTGAAGGCACAAGGTAGGCTTGATTTGCTCTCGTCAGTCTGCCTCCCTTTGGTAGAATCAGTCAGGCGGAGTGTAATATAGGGCTATTTTGGGGTGCTTCTCTATTAACACTTGCTGTTTTCGATTCTCTCTGTAATACATGAATTCTGGTCCGTTTCTCTAATTATCTGGCTTTTCTTCTACTTGGTTAGCTTTTCTGTAGGGATATTCTTTCCCTAAATTTCAGTCTGAGACACGTTTTTATAGAAATCTATGCATGCCCAACCTTTCTTGAATCTTCCTTCATGTTTTAACTTCTTATAAGCAGTTCCATTGTAAAGTTGAAACGGATCATTTAAGTTTTATTTTAATGTGTGACGGTGTGTCTTTTTTCACCAGTTTATAGTCAGGTTAAATCGGTCCTAGCTCAAATCTTTTTGTAAATATTTACAGCCAAATTATACTGCATGTGACCTGCCATGTTCACCAAAGGGTAAAAACCGTCGATACTTGTAAAGTGAAGACACCTTGTGATGCCTACATTACCTGGTTTGTCATCAAAGCGGTTGTCCCCACCCACCCCACCCCCCTTTTTTATTAAAGGTTTGCATGAGCATGACGGTTGGATAAAAAAATATAATGAGATGGGGAAAAATTAAACAATCAAGTCTTCTTGGTGTCAGAGTGGGAAATACCAGCACTGCATGTCTGCTGAACAAGTAAAAAAATCGGAACATTAAACTATAGTTCTCCGTATCCACTATAAAGGAGGTGAGCTCAATGTGTAGATGCAGAGTAACAAGGTTTGTCGCATTGGTATCTAAACAGCAGCAGTTGCGCCCATATAGTGGGAAAAATGTATTCTTTGATCCCCTGCAGATTTTGTAAGTTTGCCCACTTACAAATAAAAGAAGGGCCTATCATTTTTATCATAGGTTTATTTTAACCGCTTCCCGACCGCCGCATGTAGGTATACGTCGGCAGAATGGCACGTACAGGCACATTGGCGTACCTGTACGTCCCTGCCTTTCCGCGGGTCGGGGGTCCGATCGGGACCCCCCCTGCTACATGCGGCGGTCGGATTCCCTCGGGGAGCGATCCGAGACGACGGCGCGGCTATTCGCTTATAGCCGCTCCGTCGCGATCGCTCCCCGGAGCTGAAGAACGGGGAGAGCCGTATGTAAACACGGCTTCCCCGTGCTTCACTGTGGTGCTGCATCGATCGAGTGATCCTTTTATAGGGAGACTCGATCGATGACGTCAGTCCTACAGCCACACCCCCCCTACAGTTGTAAACACACACTAGGTGAACACTAAATCCTACAGCGCCCCCTGTGGTTAACTCCCAAACTGCAACTGTCATTTTCACAAAAAACAATGCAATTTAAATGCATTTTTTGCTGTGAAAATGACAATGGTCCCAAAAATGTGTCAAAATTCTCCAAAGTGTCTGCCATAATGTCGCAGTCACGAAAAAAATCGCTGATCGCCGCCATTAGTAGTAAAAAAAAAGTTTTTTATAAAAATGCAATAAAACTATCCCCTATTTTGTAAACGCTATAAATTTAGCGCAAACCAATCGATAAACGCTTATTGCGATTTTTTTTTTTTTTTTTTTTTTACCAAAAATAGGTAGAATACGTATCGGCCTAAACTGAGGAAATTTTTTTTTTTTATATATATGTTTTTGGGGGATATTTATTACAAAAAGTAAAAAATATTGCATTTTTTTCACAATTGTCGCTCTATTTTTGTTTATAGCGCAAAAAATAAAAACCGCAGAGGTGATCAAATACCACCAAAAGAAAGCTCTATTTGTGGGGAAAAAAGGACGCCAATTTTGTTTGGGAGCCACGTCGCATGACCGCGCAATTGTCAAAGCGACGCAGTGCCGAATTGTAAAAACCCCTTGGGTCATGTAGCAGCATATTGGTCCGGTCCTTAAGTGGTTAACCACTTAAGACCCGGACCATTATGCAGGTTAGGGACCTTGCCCCTTTTTGCGATTCGGCACTGCGTTGCTTTAACTGACAATTGTGCGACGTGGCTCCCAACAAAATTGGCGTCCTTTTTTTTTTTTCCTCACAAATAGAGCTTTCTTTTGGTGGTATTTGATCACCTCTGTGGTTTTTTATTTTTTGCGATATAAACAAAAATAGAGCGACAATTTTGAAAAAAATACAATATTTTTTACTTTTTTGCTATAATAAATATCCCCCAAAAATATATTTTTTTCCCTCAGTTTAGGCCGATACGTATTCTACCTATTTCTGGTAAAAAAAAATCGCAATAAGCGTTTATCGATTTTGGTTTGTGCAAAATTTATAGCGTTTACAAAATAGGGATAGTTTAATAAAATTTTTTATTATTTTTTTTTTTTTTTTTTTTTTTTACTACTAATTGCGGCGATCAGCGTTTTATTTTTTTCGTGACTGCGACATTATGGTGGACACATCGGACAATTTTGACACATTTTTGGGACCATTGTCATTTTCACAGCAAACAGTGCTATAAAAATGCACTGATTACTGTGAAAATGACAATTGCAGTTTAGGAGTTAACCACTAGGGGACACTGTAGGGGTTAAGTGTGACCTCATATGTGTTTCTAACTGTAGGGGGACGTGTGACGTCGGTGATCGTCTTTCCCTATATTGGGGAACAGACGATCACTGACACTGCCACAATGAAGAACGGGGAAGGTGTGTTTACGCGCTCACGACCCCACGGCTGGGCCTTAAAGAGACACGTACAGGTACGTGATTGTGCCCAGCCGTGCCATTCTGCCGACGTATATCGTCGGTAGGGGGTCCTTAACTGGTTAAATGATCAAGACTGAAAATAGACCAAAAATACAGAAACAAATTCTTGATACAAACGTTATAAATTGAGTTGCAGTTCTGTGAGTAAAATAAGTATTTGATTTCCCCCCCCCCAAGCAAAAAAATTACTTGGTAGTTGGTGGGGAAAATGTAAAAAAGGGGGAAAAAACTGCGCTAATCTGGAAATGTATAAGGTGAGCAGCTACACAAGCAATGTGACAAAAATTGGATAGAAATGGTGAAAAAATATGTAGCGCTAATAGGAAACACTTATAGAAAGTACACAAGTGAAAACCATACATCAACCATACATAGCCTGTGAATGAGTGTTCATTGAAAAAAAAAGTAACACAAACAAAAGTCCATCAATAGGAGGTATATGGCCACATCCTCATCATAAGAAGGACATTCTGCACGGTAAAACAGGAGTAGATGGAATACTCTTACCGGATAGCGTGGATCTGCTTGTCAGCGACAACAGATCGTAAACGCATGGAAGGACTCCACTCGAATTTGCTCGGCTGGACGATATCCCGATGGATGGCTGTAAGCCTGGACTGGAACCTCACCGTGGGTGTACTTGCTCCGACTCAGATTCTCAGACAGAAACAGAAGGTCAACTTGTTTCAAAGCGACAATCGGTGGTGTAAACAGTGGTATCCACTGAAGGAAGGTGAACACAATCGAGGAGTATGAAAAACTTTATATCCAAGCAGGTCATGCAGGAGAAAGAAAGAAAAAAAAAACAGTGCTCCGGATGGTGCAGGTAAAAGAGGGTAGGTTTTATTTTGATAAAACCAAATTACATAAAAGTGATCACTTCAGCATAAAATGGATAAAAGCAATATAGGGTGCAGGTATAGCAAACCCGACGTGTTTTGTCCAAATGGACTTCAACTGGGGCATCTACCTTCACCCACATATTGCCACATATATATATAATAAAAATCTTAATTGAACTGAGTAGGCGGACCAATCAAGCAAGCTCAGTAATTCGTCTATGTAATTGGAGGGAACAGGTCACATGACATACGTGGCCTATGACCCTCCTATACAGCCAATCCGATCAAGTAATAATCCTGACCCAAATGGCTGCCAATCACCAATCAGATATTAGGATGAAACAGAAAACCAATCATATATCAGTGAAAGACATATTAACAAATAACAAAAGGGGAAAAAACACTGAACCATTAATTGTATATGACCAATGTTACTCCAATGTGTGTATTGCCCTGAACATAAACCGGGGGGGGGGGTGGGAGAGGGACACTGAACACCTGCCATAAGAGCAGCCCCACTGGTCTCCAACCTGTCTATTATAGCAACATAAGGGCAAAAACATATTTTTTCTCTACTATGGCTCAGCCAGCCTGTAGAGATGGGCGGGACAGTCCAAAATGTTCCATCTGGGGACACCAGCCAAAACACCGTCCGATCCTCCATGCGGCGCAAGCCTGGCGTCCACAGACGCCTGGGAACCACCCTGGAACGCAGCGTCCATGTGCAAGTCACGCCGCGCATGACGTCATCACGCGGCGCGAAAGCACATGACGCTGAACGCCCAATGGAAGCGCGGCCTGTCCGACATACGGGTCTGGGACATCAAGAGTGTCTCGCATCCGCCCTCACAGAGGCCACATCCTGCCGTGATGTACTGGCAAATAATGCCAGGCAGTACGCAGATAAGGACCCTGAGACACAGAGTCCCCCGATGTGAGGGGGAAACAGAAAAAAAGGGGGAGAGAAAAAAAAAATATTGATAAAATAGCCACCCATGCATGTTGCTGGCGTGCAGCACACATAGGGAGTCCAGGGAGGAACGTCGCCCCCAAGGGGGGAAAAAGGGGCAACACACCACCCATTGGACGCACTAAAACTATAAATGATAAAAAAGGGAAACTGTACTCAATGGTTGAATATAGGGAAATGGACACAAAATATCTTTAAGCTGGAATAAAAAGCCAAAAAACCAACATATAATTCCCGGACCCACATAGAGTCCCTATTAAATTGGAAAAATATATATATGGAATTTACATTACTGAAAGCAAAAGGGGCAATATCCCCCTGTGCATAACAAAGTTAGGCCTTATTGATAAATGAGTTTATATCCCATTCTACGTTCATACCGAATGGTTGGTATGTGCGTAGTTCGTGTATCTAGTATGTTTCCAACTGCGACACACCCCGTACACGGGATTCGCCTCTCCAATGGGGTACAAACCGATCGATCACCAAAAACTGGGTCCCCTGAGGGTTTTTGTCATGACATTGCAAATAGTGTCGTGGAACACTGTGGTTAGTCTTGCCAAGTTTGATATTGGCTATATGTTCGTTCACTCGGATTGTGAAGGTTCTGATGGTCCGTCCGATATATTTAATGGTTCAGTGTTTTTTCCCTTTTGTTATTTCTGTTAATATGTCTTTCACTGATATATGATTGGTTTTCTGTTTCATCCTAATATCTGATTGGTGATTGGCAGCCATTTGGGTCAGGATTATTACTTGATCGGATTGGCTGTATAGGAGGGTCATAGGCCACGTATGTCATGTGACCTGTTCCCTCCAATTACATAGACTAATTACTGAGCTTGCTTGATTGGTCCGCCTACTCAGTTCAATTAAGATTTTTATTATATATATATGTGGCAATATGGGGGTGAAGGTAGATGCCCCAGTTGAAGTCCATTTGGACGAAACGCGTCGGGATTGCTATACCTGCACCCTATATTGCTTTTATCCATTTTATGCTGAAGTGATCACTTTTATGTAATTTGGTTTTATCAAAATAAAACCTACCCTCTTTTACCTGCACCATCCGGAGCACTGTTTTTTTTTTTTTTTTTTTTTTCTGCATGACCTGCTTGGATATAAAGTTTTTCATACTCCTCGATTGTGTTCACCTTCCTTCAGTGGATACCACTGTTTACACCACCGATTGTCTCTTTGAAACAAGCTGACCTTCTGTTTCTGTCTGAGAATCTGAGTCGGAGCAAGTACACCCACGGTGAGGTTCCAGTCCAGGCTTACAGCCATCCATCGGGATACCCTGTGTGGAGTCTACTATTGGGCCATCGTCCAGCCGAGCAGATTCGAGTGGAGTCCTTCCATGCGTTTACGATCTGTTGTCGCTGACAAGCAGATCCACGCTATCCGGTAAGAGTATTCCATCTACTCCTGTTTTACCGTGCAGAATGTCCTTCTTATGATGAGGATGTGGCCATATACCTCTTATTGATGGACTTTTGTTTGTGTTACTTTTTTTTTCAATGAACACTCATTCACAGGCTACTGTGATTTAATCACATTGATGTATGGTTTTCACTTGTGTGCTTTCTATAAGTGTTTCCTATTAGCGCTACATATTTTTTCACCAGTTGGTGGGGAAACCCTTGTTGGCAAGCACACGGGAGATAAGACATTTTTTGTAGTTGGCTACCAGGTTTGCACACATCTCAGGAAGGATTTTGGTCCACTTCTTTTAACAGATCTCTAAATTCTTAAAGGGGTGTTCCAGTAATTTTTAATGTTTATTAAAAGTCAGCAGCTACAAAAAGTGTAGCTGCTGGCTTTTAATAAACATACTCACCTGCTCCACGTTCCAGCGACACGCTGGCCGGGGCACCGCTCCTCCCCCCCCCCCCCCCCTCCAGCTTTCGGCTTCACGGCCGGGCACCCACTGCGCATGCGCAAGTGGCGCTGCGCCATCCAATTGGACAGGCGATCGCCTGGGACCTGTCACGTGTCCCAGGCGATCGCCTACAGGGAGGGGCTGCCAAAAGGCGATATGACGTATCGCCTTAGCAGCCCTTCGGCGGAAGGAGGAAGTGGGACAGGAAGTCCCACTCCTCCTGAAGCCGCCCCCCCCCCCCCCCAAAAAAAATTGCATGCCAAATGTGGCATGTAAGGGGGCGAGGAGTGGATTAAGCGGAAGTTACACTTTTGGGTTGAACTTCGCTTTAAGGTTTCTTGGCTGTCGCTTGGCAACTCAGTTTTAGCACCCTCCCATACATTTTCTATAGGATTAAGGTCTGAAGGCTGGCTTGGCCACTCATGACCTTATTGTGCTGCTTCTTGAGCCACTCCTTGCCTTGGAGGTATGTTTTTTTTGGGTCCTTGTCACGCCGGAAGACACATCTTCTGGCCCGTGTTCTGGCTGAGGGAAACCGGTTCTTATCCAAGATTTTACAATACATGGCCCCGTCCATTAGCCCCTCAATGCGGCAAAATCGGCCTCTACCTTTATCGGAGAAACAGCCCCAAAGCATACTGTTTCAACCCCTGTGCTTGACTGTAGAGATGGGTTCTTGGGGTCATAGTCTGCATTTTTCTTCCTCCATAGCACTGTGTGTACAATACACTACTGCACTGCCACCAACTCCTAATATTATAAATACTTCAAGTTGCTGCTCACCATCAAATGTGTTCTCACATTCTACAACTTAATATATAAATATTATTGGTGTTGCACTACCCTTTAACCACGTGCAGAAACATATTTTGAATAAATTATATAAAATAAGTGATAATTGAATACACAATCCCAGTGCAATAAATCTATAAATACCCCAAAAAATATTCTCCAAAATATTACCACATATGTTGAAATACACAATACCAATGCTGAAAATCTACTGATTAGAATATACCAATAAGTCGCTTTTAACCCCTGCTAGCGGTCGAAGAAAGGGTTAAATGCGACACGTGTATGGCCGCTGCCGAAGAGCCCCCCCGAAAAAATTTCAGCGGACGCCCATGGCCACTGCCTCAGACTTCTGGGTATGCAGTATGTACATGTCTGGCTTTTTGGTGCCTACTCCACTGTCCATGGGTATGGCAGAGCATGTGAATCTCATCTGTTTTCATTTGATGGTGATCAATCCTGTGCTGTCACATGGGGGTGGAGAGTCCTCAGCACTGCGCAAGGCTGTAAGTAAGCCCTAGCAGATTGAATGTCACAGTGGTAATAAGATAGAAAGACTGGTGAGAAGGGGAGGTTAAAGCAATACTAAAGCTTGTTTGTTTTTTGTTTTATTTAACAAGTCTATACTTGCTCTGTGCAATACTTTGGCACAAAACGGCACAATCCTCCTCTTGGGGTCCCCCACCAGCGATCCAGGCACCCCCTCTTTGGCAGGTGCCCCCACGGAAAGCCACTTTCCATTGGGGCACCTGTGCGTACTTGCTCCCGACCCCTGCTGCTGCGTCCATTGACACCAACAGCGGGACTTTGCCCTGTCCCCCGCTCCCCTGTCACAGCATTTGATTGACTGCAGCGGAAGCCAATCTGCACAATGGAGCTGCAGCAGAGAAGGTTTTTCACCTTAAAGCGTGGTTACGACATGTAATATATATTTTACAACATTTCTGATGGTCATAACATAGACATTTAACACTCCTGTCTTTAAAAAAAAATGTGTCCACCGATGTCCGGTTTAATATAAAAAACATGAACTTATAAAGTTGCTTCCTGGCCATTCCCATATTGCTTGTGGGCATGTGAAGAGCCCATAAGCGTAGTGTTCCCGGGATATGGTACAGCTGAGCGACCAGCATGCACTGCCCGTTGTCGCGCACACGCATTTTCACAGTATCACAGCGCTGTCAACATCTCAGGTTGCCAGGGGCGTCGGTGTCGGAAGTGCCCGCCCTGTTGTGATTGCAACAAAGCCCTCGGCGCTGCCCACTGACTCTTGGGAAATGATGATGCGCATCTCCCAGGAGCAGTAGGAAAGCTGGAGCTGCGGTGAGGAAGGGGAAGATTTGAAGGGACCACAGGTATGAAAAGGTAAGTTTAAAAAAAAAAATAATCTCCTAATGTAATTTATTATATTTGCTGCACGGTAATTACTTTTTTTATGGATGGAACTCCACTTGAATGCATAGAAGGCATTAAAGAGGAAGTAAGCCCTCTCTAAAAAAAATAATAAAAAAAAACACCCCGGAAGACAAAGGCATAATGAGCGCATAGCATACTAGCTTATTATGAATTACTTACCGGAGATCGAAGCCCCCGCAGCGCTCCTTGTTCCCCCTCCTCCGTTGCCACCATCTCTCCCGGAGTGACTTCCGGGGTATCGCGGCTCCGGCACTGTGACTGGCCGGAGCTGCGATGCGCGGGAGCCGCCAGTCACGGCACGATCACCGTTGGAAACGGCACGCTCAGTGCGCCTGCGCCGTTATCTGTGCCTGTAGATTCTACAAATATCTCCTAAACCTTTTAGGTTTGGGAGATATTTCTTGCACCTACAGGTAAACCTTAATCTAGGTTTACCTGTAGGTTAAAGTGGTTGTAATGGGTTTACAATCACTTTAAGGTGAAGAACCTTTAAAGCTTTTAAACCTGATATCTCTGGTTTAGGAGATATCCCCTGTATCAGCATGTGCCGACGTCATCGACGCATGCGCACTGAAGCAATGGCACATCCGTGCCATTGCTTCAGCTAGTGTGCTGTTACCGGCGGCTCCCGCGCACATTTGTGGGAGTGACGTCATTGTGGCTCTGGCCAATCACAGCGCGAGAGCCCGCAATACCCGGAAGTAACTCCTGGAGCTGTGTACTGGGACCCCTGCAGGGGCTTCGATCTAAGTCGGTGAGTATTTAATAATGAGCTAGTATGCAATAAATACTAGCTCATTATGCCTTTGCCTTGCAGGGGTTTTTTTTATTACATTTTTTAGTGGGTTTACAACTACTTTAAGTGACCCCTTTTTTTTTTTTTTTTTTTATAACCTCGACTGACATTGGTACAAAATTACTTTAAACAAATTCATTAAATGAGCCTGACCCAAAATGTATCTATGTGTAGCATCAGTGCTGAAGGACAAGCTCAGAAGAGTACCTGTTTTTTAAATTAAATCCCTGTATCTCTATGGTCTGCCGTCAGATCCTGGCCAAGATATCTCTCTAAACAGAGATTGTGTGTGTGTGTTTTATATTCTAATAATATATATATATATATATATATATATATATATATATATATATATATATTAGTGTAAAATACATTAAATAATTTTTGTGATGTATTACTTCAAATTTACCATTATTTCTCTGTCAGGCAAAATAGAGATAAAAATCCTAACTGGGGGTTTTGGAGAAGATGATGATGGACACTGGCTTTCAGAGGAAGATACAAAGAACCTAAAAGAGATCTTTTTCAACTTACTGGTATGTGTACTTCTTTATAGTTAACAAAAAAGATGTTCTTCTTCATGAAAATCGCTAACTATTTTTAAGATTCATAGGTTGCATGCCGTGCCCAGGAATGCCTTTAAGTCCTGGGCAAACTGCTTTAAAGTAAGGCCATGTGGATGTAATTTTTCTATTTTGCAAGCATAATGTTTTGTCAAAATACTATAGAATAATACAATATAACAAGACTTGAAAGCTATTTGTAGCAAAATGTTCCAGCTATTGATCCCCCTTGCTGTGTACTTACATTTGGGGTCTCCTCCTGGCACTACTTCACTCTTTTTTATTAAACTGGAGCTTCAATGCCGGATTGTACCTGCAACACCACCTGCTGTTGGATGAAGCATATAATGGTTATTTGTAGTGGAAACATTTCATTTTCATGTTCAGTCGTGGTTTTATTTTTCCAGAAAGGATATGTAGTGTAGGCTTACCCACTACATCAATATGGATGAAGAACTTGTGCGTTTGTATCATGCATTTGGTGGTTATGATACCTTAAATAAAACCTGTGGTAACACTGCAAATTAATATTTATTTCACATGGCAGACACTTTTTAGATGCCTGCATACTGTTTAAAGGGAAAACACATTTCCTTGTATAGCACCCTGGGACCCCCAAAACCCTTTCGTCTCTGTAATAAAAAGCAAACTTCTGTGATCACTAGTACTGGTCCGTTCCTCGCGCCTCTTGCACTTTTTTTTTTTTTTTTGCTAATTACTGTGATGGATGAAATCGCTAATTGATGGGCACAAGAAGTGGGTGGCTAAAGCTAGCGGTCAGGAAAGATGGGTTGCTTTTTCCATATTTGTGCACATCAGGTAGTGGTTTTGGTGATTTAATGGAGGTCCAAGCTGGACTTTATCGCACCTGATGTTTAGATTTGGACCTGTAATCTAAACATCAGGTGCGATAAAGCAAAAAAAATGAAGAACATTGATCATCTCGGAGCAATGGCATCTAAAAGTGGGTGCGAAACATAAGACAGCAAGTGAACATATTGGCCCTGAAGTTGAAGGGTTGAAAGCAGGAAGAACGGGCAAGAATTTGATGAGGGCCAAATTGTAATGTCTAGATGACTGGGTCAAAGCACTTCCAAACTGTGGCTCTTATAGGATGTTCCTAATCTGCAGTGGTCAGGAACTACCAAAAGTTGTCCAAGGAAGAAAAATTAACGAAACCGACCGGGTCAGGGGCGGCCAAAGGCTCATTGATGCACTGTAGGGAGCGAAGGCTGGCCTATGTAGTCTAATCCATGGGTCTTCAAACTATGGCCCTCCAGTTGTTCAGGAACTACAATTCCCATCATGCCTAGTCATGTCTGTGAATGTCAGAGTTTTACAATGCCTCATGGGATGTGTAGTTCCGCAACAGCTGGAGGGCCATAGTTTGAGGATCCCTGGTCTAATCCAATAGAAGAGCTACTGTAGCTCAAATTGCTAAAAAAAAAAAAAACAATGCCAATCTGGTACTTGGGGCATTAACACAATGAAGGTTGCTGAGCCCCATTTTGCACACATTTTCTATATGCAGGCTTCAGTCTACACAAGTCATTTTGTGATTGTTGCATCACTTTGCTATAGTATTTGTATGCATCAAAGCAACATCTTAAGTGCTTATTTTGGTTTCAGATTCATGGGACAGAAGATGCACACAAAGAACAAAAGAGACAACAGCAGCTAGAAGATAATTATCGCTTTGTCTGGAACCAAAACCAAGATGACACAAAGAGCAACAGCGCTTCTACGGACTCTGATGATGTGGATTTCTAACCTGAACTATTAGGGAATTCACCAGCACAGACCAGATTGCCTGACTTTGCCCTGTGGACTCGAGCTTTGCAACAAAACTTTAAGGAAAATGTGTTGCTTCTGGAACAATGGGAGGGATTGCAAGCCTTTAGAAGAATATACAGAGGCCTCAGTCTAGCTTGCAATAGTTTAAATCCAGCGTTGGAGGATCTGCTGGCTGTGCCAAGCACAACCGGCAGAATAAAAGCAATGTTTCCTTCTCCCCCCTTTTTTTTATTTAATTTTTATTTTTTCTCTTTCCTGAAAAATGTAGTTTGGAAACTTCATAGCTGTGACCACAGCCTCCTCACCCACCAATATGAGCAAATACTACTTTGTTTTTATTTTCCAATCAGAATGTCACAATTGCTATACTGCCATTCATGCTAACTGTGCATAAAGCTGTACATTCCCCTTCAAAGTACTTGCCTACATGTGTTCCAATGATGGTCATCATGGTACACAGAAATGCAGAATTCACTTTTATTAGGAAAGATATTGTGCTGATAATAAAACTGCTAACAAAATGAATGACAGGAAGAATGTAAATGTTGCTGTTGTATAGCTCAGGAATTCTAGCTTTGCTTTTTAAGTATTGAGAATTGATATATGAACTAGCTTCAAACCTGGCAAAAAGTAGATGCTATAATGGGGAGGCACACTATGCTGTTTCAGCTTGAAAGCCATTAGAAAAATAATTGTCACCTCACTGCCATCTTTTCTGACCAAGATAGGCTGCTTTAGAAATGTTTTTTTTTTAACACCTCCTCCATGAGGCTTCATTCACATTGCCGTAAAAAAAATAGTTTTTATGAAACTGAGTGCACGCGTGCTGTTTTCAATAGAGACCTGCACTGCGTCCAGATCTGTAACACAAATACCAAAATCCTGCACCTGGTGACATACATGTATGCAGATATTGGGGGGGGGGCATAAACTACAATTTTACACAGGTATCGCTGCTCATTGTGCAAGAACTTTTTTCGTGCTAGAAAAAATCATGCGTAACGAGATCAGTAAAATGTTTACAGCATGTGAATGCAGCCTGAAACTGGAGAAGTCTTTGCTGTATCTTTACTTTGGGAAAACGGGGGGGGGGGGGGGGGGCTCCTAATATCGGTTTCATATTGAGAAAGTATAGTGGAATTTCAGTGCGCAAATATTTTGGTATGGTAGCAGAATTTCTCCTAAAATATTTTTGGCCCACCTTTTTTTACATGCTTGCTCTTCCAATTTAATGCATTAAAGTAGTTGTATAGGTTTTAAAAAAAAAAAAAAAAAAAAATCTCTATGCTTGCCTGCTCTGTGCAAAGGAATTGCACAGAGCGCCCCTGAACCTCCTGTTCTTGGGTCCCCCCACTGGCACTCCTGGCTCCTCCTCTGTCCAGTGCCCCCACGGGAAGCTGCACTTTTGCATGCTCACTCCCAAGCCCCTCTGCTGTGTCTGCTCCCTCATTACTGGCTTTGCTTGACAGCAGCAGGTGCCAATGGCTCCTGGTGCACCAGCAAAGTCGGTGAGACCAGGAAGTGAGGGGAGAGAAGAGCTGCAGACGTGCACAATGCTGGATCGAACGAAGGGCACAGGTAAGTAAAAGAGGACTGAGGGGGGGGGGGGGGGATACTGATGCCTAAACATTTTTTTACTTAATGCAAGGAATGCATTAAGGTAAATGTTTAGGCTTTAGAACATCCTTTAAATGTAGAAATGTGTAGATCCAGTGCTTGTTATAAGTTATCTGCCTACTGGGAATGTAATGTTTTCAGTTAGCCCACTTTAGACTTGTTTTGTAAAAAGTAGAGATGAACTAAGGATCGGGCTGAACTCTGGCCTGAACCCAAAGGAAACTGATGATAGCAGACTATCAGCCATGTGGTCATATTACTGTAGGTCAATGATTACCCCAGCATCCCCGCTCCCTTGTTACATGTGGCTGCGGGGCAGGGAAATCCACAGCCGCAGCTGATGGGGCCAGTGGCCTACTATCGTGGGCGAGTTCAGCCTGAACCTTGGCTCATCTTTGAAAAGTAACAGTCAAACATAACCGCCTTGTAGCGCTGCAAAGTAGGAAGAGCAGCCTGCATATGTCGTGAGAAAATGACTGCCCCATGTATATGTATATTATGAAGACAAGGCTTTAAAACTAAGCTTTACATCATGCTGTATTTTAAATACTATACATTGCCTTGTAAAAAGGAATCTGTTTTAAAACTTTTTAAATGCAGACGCAAAAATGACAATCCTGCTTAAATTAACAAATCGTACCCAATGTGTAAATTGTTTCAAATCTCATGTCTATATATTTACAAATGCATGTTTACCATGGGCAAGCTATATCTGCCGTCTGCTCCCTGCTTAATATTGCTGCACAGTAATCATAAGATCTGGCTAAATGATCTAATCTTAGATGTAGCAAGCCTTCTGTCTGCATTGCTTGCTATACAAATATCCTTTTATAGGCTAAATTTATGAGTAAAGAAGAGACAAAGGTTAAACTGTTAACTCAAAACATGTACTTGCTTTTAATGCACCAAAGCTTCACTTCAAGTAATAGATCTCAAAACTGACGAACATTTTAAATCCAATTAAAAGTTAGAATTTTAGAAATGTTTACAACCTGCTTTCCTTGCAATGTGATTGACTCAATATACTCCTAACAGACTTGAAGGATAACTAAACTCCAGCACAATTTTCTTTATATATTACAGCTTACAGTCCTTGGATGTGGTGGCTGCATTAATTTTCTCTTGGGGGGGGGGGGGGGTATAAGCATGTTTGTAATCCATATATGGAGAGCAGCCAAGGGCGACCACCATGGTTTCCTCCATAGATCAGTGGAGGAGTGACGTAGCCACCCAGGGACAGGAAGTGTTATTTGCAGGATCACCAGGGGAATATAAAGCAAAAGAAGATGGATAAAGAAAAAATAAACAAATGCAGCCACTGCACAAAGGACTGGTAAGCTGCAAAATTATTACGTTTTTGGTTTAGATGCAGATTAGACTTAAAAGTGGATGTAAACACGATTTTTTTTTTTTTTTTGTCACAATGTAGAGTATAAGATTTCCTATCATCTGTGCCCAGTCTTGCCACGAAGAGTTAATCCAGCTCTGAGCAATCCTCTTCATTTTTCAGTGAGATAGACAGGAGAAAACTTTTGTGCGTTCTTCCCCCTTGCTGTGAATGACAGGTTATTTACATATGTCATGCACTAGCTTGAGACGGGCATTATTTTTTAATTCCCACCCCCACTGCTTTTCTGAAGTCATGTGGTTACTTTTCTGGATTTTGACTGGATGTTGGTGGTCATAGCAGAATTTAGTGTAAGGAATACACAAGAGAAAATGCATGTTGACAAGGGGAGTGTATAGGTGGGCAGGGAGTCTACTGACATCACAAACCCCAACCACAGAGCTCCAGACAACAGAACCAGCCACATAATCTGCAGTTTTTCAGTTCTTATAACAGGCAGAGGAGAGACATTTGACAGATAAGGATACATGCAGGAGGTATGTATATCCTTAAAGATTAGCACTATGGCAGTAGTTTAGAAAGGATGAGAGTGGGTTTACATCCACTCTAAGGGGGAGATTTACTAAAACTGGTGTACACAGAATCTGGTGCAGCTGTGCATGGTAATCGGTCAGCTTCTAGGTTTTATTAGCAAAGCTTAATTGAACAAGCTGAAGTTAGAAGCTGGTTGGTTGATATGAATAGCTGCACCAGTTTTAGAAAATCTCCCCCTGAGGCTGGCCATATAATATTCAATTTTTCCAATTCAATTTTCTTTAGATTAACGATTCTATGTCGTACAAGGGCCTGCCTGATTGCATACAAATTGAACGTGTTTAGGTTTGACCTCGTATTATACGGTTTTGGTAAATCTAAAGGAAAATTGTATAATGTATGGCCAGTCTAAGTCCACCCTGAGCATTGGTATATCAAGCCAACAGCACAGTTCATACAGGAGCAGTATACCACATATGCTTTTCCCACTCCATAGGTTGGTCTTTCTCACCTGTAATATTCAGAAAAGGGAAAAATTTCAAAAGCAACTCTTGATAGTTTCTTTGACATTTTCCTACTCAGCCAGCTTTCCTTAGCCTAATTCCATTCTCCTTTAAATAAGGCACGTGATAATGGTATTTGTTTGTCCTTCATTCCCTACTGGTTTACAGAAAGAGAAGGTTAGAGGCCTGCTTGGAAATGACAGGTGTGTGTGCAATATTGAATATTTCTTCTACTTCTGTGCATCTGTCATGGGTCTGTCAAGGTACATGAGTATTGGATGTGTTCTGTATTTTAAGAACTTGAACACATGGGTGTTTTAAAAGGGGAGGCTTAATGCTTCCCTTGATGCTGAACTTGTATACCAAGCAAAAGTAATTACCAATGTGTTGCATCGAATTGTATGCAGAAAGCAAAATGTAGGACAATGCCATCAATGTATTTGTATTGCTCCCCTGGTCAGACAGGCCTTCACTAGCACAGTTGCCATTACTGCATAGAGATCAATAAACTTCTTGTGGGTTTTCTTTTTTCCTAGGGTTTCTAATAGAACAAGAAGGGTGATCACTGTTGGTGGGTCCATGAGCAAGGATGTTCTGCTTGGCAAATTGTTGAAAAAAACGAATTGATAAAGAAATGAGGAAGCAGAAAAGCCATGCCGACAGGCACTGCCTGGCTTGTGGGGGTTTGGACAGTAACCTGCTTAATTAGGGCAGTGACCAGTTAAGTGGGGTCAGGGGATCCCCTTGGATACACGCTGGTGTGAATTGGCCAGAATCACCAGGGTTGGTCTACTGACTCGTGTCTGTTTTTGTATTTGTCAATGAACCCTCCTCAGGGTTCAGGTTCCGAAACAAATTGGAAGTTGCAGGTACTGATCAGCCATTCACAATTTTCATCTCATTTTTAGCTGCAAATAAAATTTCTTAATTAGGCCACTTATAGTTATAAAAATATGAAACCTTCCTCCTTGTATGTTGAGCATAATTTGTCATCCTGTTTTTCATTTGACTTGTTTGATGCAAAGATAATGATTGTAGTTCCAGAGTCCTGCTGAAAATGTGCAGTTTTGCAATATTACAACTTTTTTTGCAATTCCTTTTTTTTTTATGTGAAGGAGTGCGTGAAATTTTTTTATATTGTCATGTCAAGTTTTCTTTAATTTCTGAGGTCTTGAATAATTTATGTTAATTGTATGTTCCTTACAGAAATATTTATTAAAATATATGCTTTTACTTCTTATTTAGTGTGTGTGTGTGTGTGTGTGTGTTTTTTTTTTTTTTTTATACACACACTATATTACCAAATGTATTGGGATGCCTGCCTTTAAACACACGTTAACTTTTTAAAGTGGAGTTCTACCCATAAATATAACATTACATCAGTAGTTTTAAAAAAAAATTCATTAGTCCTTTACGAAAAAATTTTTTTTTTTTTAGATGCCTTCAAAGTGTTGTTGCTAGGCAGAATAGTTAATCTTCCCACTTTCTGCACCTATGTGCTTAATGCTTCCTAACCTACACCGCACAGACTCCTGGGAATGTAGTAGGTGTAACTTTCCAGGAGTCTGTGCACTCCCCAGTCTCAAAGAATCATGTGACTTGGACAGCACAGGTGCTGAAACCTGATCTGACACTGCTTGTGCAGCACTGAGCATGTGCGAGATTTGCAAGGCTGAAATCCAGGAAGTCATACAGTCTGGCTTCGTGATGCACACACTTAAGATGGCCCCAGTCAATTTCTATTTTATAAAGTGTCTAAATGCTGTAACAACCTAACAAAACGGACCTTAGTTTACAGACTAACTTTACTAGAATACATTAAGCTTGTGTATTACAGGGGTATTTATATTTAAAAAGTGAAATTGTGGCCGGAACTCCGCTTTAATGGCATCCCGGTCTTAGTCCATAGGGTTTATATTGAGTTGGCTCACCCTTTGCAGCTATAACAGTTTCAACTCTTCTGGGAAGGCTGTTCGCAAGATTTAGGAGTGTGTCTATGGGAATGTTTGAGCATTTTTGTGAGGTCATCAATGTCTTTATGTACCTTGTTTGCGCACTGGTCAAAATCATTCGGTGGTGGTGGGGGGAATTATGGTTTGGAGTTGTTTTTGGGCTTGGCTACTTGGTGCCAGTGAAGGAACTCTTAAGGCATTTTGGACAATTTTTATGCTTCCAATTTTGTGGGAACAGTTTGGGGATGGCCCCTTCCTGTTTCCACATGACTGTGCACCAGTTCACAAAGCAAGGGCTATAAAGACAAACATTAGCGTGTTTGCTGTGGAGGAACTTGACTGCCCTTTACATAGTCCTGACCTCAACCTGATAGAACATGTTTGGGATGAATTGGAGCGGAGACCTTGTGCCAGGCCTTCTTGTCCACATCAGTGCCTGACCTCACAAATGCACTTCTTGAAGAATGGTCAAACACACTCTTAAACCTTGTGGACAGCCTTCCCAGAAGAGTTGAAGCTGTTATAGCTGCAAAGGGTGGGCCAACTCAATATTGAACCCTACGGACTAAGGCTGGGATGCGATTAAAAGTAATCTGTGTGTAAAGTCAGGCGTCCCAATACTTTTGGTAATATAGTGGGGCTGATTTACCAAGCCTTTGCTCCATGATTTATTTTAAATTTACTAAAGGAATGCGCTGCTAAAGCAGCACAATTCCTGATTTACTATAATGCCTAGTGCGCCTCTATGGACCTGGCGCACGGCATTTAGAAATGTAAAATGAAGGGGGTGATGTGGGGAAGTGTAGTGACGTGTAAGTTTTACGGGCCGAATTGAAAGTGAAAGTGATTTTTGTGAAAACGAGAGGCTACGCCGGCAAGTACGTTTAAACCTGCGGGAGGTTTATTTGTGTACTGTGCATGCGCGAGCGGCAAATTCGGGCACTTACGCACGCCGCTTCACTACGCCGGCAAAATATTGGTAAATATCAAGCGGCGTAGCTGCCTTTTGCGTGGCTTGAAGCGGCGCACGTGAATGCCGAATCGTTTTCAGCTTACGCGGACCATGAAGAGGAACTCCGCGCCAAATTGAAAAAAAAAAACGGCATGGGTTCCCCTCCAGGAGCACATCAGGCCCTTAGGTTTGGTCTGGATCTTAAGGGGGAAAACCTACGCCAGGGATCCTCAAACTACGGCCCTCCAGCTGTTGTAGAACTACACATTCCATGAGGCATTGAAACACACTGACATTCACAGACATGACTAGGCATAATGGGAATTGTAGTTCCTGAACAACTGGAGGGCTGTAGTTTGAAGACCCATGGCCTACGCCGAAAAATGTTAAGTTAAAAAAACCACACTACACAGATTTTTGAACTAATTTATTAGTCAGCTGGGGGGTCTTCTGCTGGACCCCCCCCTTCTTTAAGCTCTTTTACAAGGGGGGGTAGGCCTGGTCTTCTCCGCCGGTTTCTGCGGGGGCAGTCTTCTCTGTTCCCTCTTCTGCCGGGCTCTAGCGCGGGGCCCGGTCTTCTCCTTCGCTGTCTTCTGTTCCCTCTTCTGCCGGGCCCGGTCTTCTCTTCTAGCGATGTTGACACGACGAGCTCTCCCGCTGTAATGCCGTGTGAGCGTTGCACAAATACTTATAATAGGCATGGGGCGTGGTCACCGGGGGATGCCACCCAGGGACCCCACCCTTTGTTGCATCACATTCCCAGGACATGATGGGAATGTAATGTAACAAAGGGTGGGGTAGCCGGTTGGCGTCACCCGGTGACCACGCCCCATGCCTATATAAGTCGTTGCGCATCGCTCACACGGCATTACAGCGGGAGAGCTCATCGTGTCAACATCGCTAGAAGAGAAGACCGGGCCCTGTTTCGTGTGTCAACCTCGAAGGGGAGGAACCGGGGGCCGGGAGGTTTGAGGGCCATGGTTAATAGGGAGGCCAGTTTTCCCTCAAAGGGGCGGGGGGGATGGGAGGGGACAGGAGGGAGGGGATGGGAGGGGACAGGAGGGAGGGGAGGCGAGGGAGGGGATGGGAGGGGACAGGAGGGAGGGGACAGGAGGGAGTGGGTGGGTTCAGGGATGGAAGGGAGAACCCCAGGATTGTTAAAATTAATAGAGAGCTGCAGCAGATATGTCAGATTTAAATATAATTTCATATAATGCGAGAGGGTTAAATTCTCCCATTAAATGTGCAAATATTTTGAAAGAACTGAGCCTATTGAAGGCGGATGTGGTCATGTTGCAGGGGACACATTTCTCTGCAGGTTTAAATCGTAAATTATTACTCACACCTATCCCCTTTGGTACTATGGAGACTCACCCATCAGCCGAGCTAAGGGGGTGGCCAAGGAGATAAGGTTCATTTTAGACGAAAGAAGGTCGGATCCAGATGGGAGATATTTGTTCCTGAGAGGGAAAATAAATGGAACCGAAGTCTCATTGGCAAACATATATGGCCCAAATAAAAACTCTATTAGATATTTAATGGGGGTTTTAACAGATTTCATGGAGTTTAAAAGGGGAGGTGCGATAATAGCTGGAGACTTTAATTTCTGTATAGATCCTGAGATAGATAGTACGTCTCGTGCACAGGGGACCGGAATGGCCTGGAAGAATAAATTAAAAAAGAAAATGCAGCAATATCAGTTGGATGTATGGAGGACACAACATAATAAGCAGATTATACATTCCGCTCCCCTGTACACGAGACGTACTCTAGGATCGATTTTTTTCTGATTGAGCACAGATTGTTAGATATTGTAAGTACTACTAATATTGAAGTAGTGACCTTCTCTGACCATGCGCCAGGATCATTACAATTAAAAATAGGGGAGACACAACAGAAAAAGATTAATTGGAGGCTTAATAAAGAACTCCTACAAGATAAAGCAATAGAAACTAGAATAATAGAGGAATTGGAACAATTTTTTAAGATTAATATGACGAAAGATATGTCCGAGGCCGTAATCTGGGACACCCACAAGGCATACGTACGGGGACTATTAATCAAGGAGGGAGCGGAGGAAAAAAAAGAAACAAGGTGAATACAATAACCCTAATAAAATAAATATATAAACTGGAACAACAACATAAAAAAACTAGAAAAAAAAAGATTCCCTATTAAAATTAAAGATTAAAAGAGAAGCGCTGAGAGAACTAATAGAGCAGGAAACCCGAATAACATATAATCAAGTAAAGAAGGAGAGGTATCAATGGGGCAATAAGCCCGGGAAACATTTAGAAAAATTATTAAAAAAGAAAAAAAATGCTAATTATGTAGAAAAAATACAAACGATCAGGGGAGAATTGGTTCATAAAACAGAAGTAATAGCGGAAACCTTTCAAGATTATTATGGGAGACTCTATTCAATTAAGAAGCATGAAACAAGAGAAGAGGCGAAACAAAAAGATGAGAAAATAAAAACTTTTCTAAGGGAAACTGAATGGGATACAATATCAGAAGATAAACTTGGATATTTAGAGGCCCCCATCATAGAAGAGGAAATTAGGGAATTAATAAAAAATTCACCGGGTGGGAAGAGCCCAGGACCGGATGGTCTGACGATACTCTATTTAAAAAATATATAGATATTTTAGCCCCCATAATCCTGAAAGAGGGCAAAGACTACACATTGTTCTAGCTATAGACCAATTTCACTCATAAATAGTGATACAAAGATATTCTCTAAAATTCTGGCAGGGAGGATGAAAACCATTATGAACGACCTGATACACACCGATCGGGTTGGTTTTGTCCCCGGAGGGGAGGGACAACGGAATTAGAACTCTTTTAGCTATACAGAAAATTAAAAATAGCAGGGCCCCAGGTCTACTCCTGTCAGTCAACGCTGAAAAAGCATTTGACAGGATAGACTGGGGCTTCATATATAGTACCTTAGAAATAATAGGAATAGGACCAAGAATGCTCACTTGGATAAAGGCACTTTACAACGGACCTATGGCAAGAGTGAAAGTCAACAGGACCCTCTCAGGATTATTCGAATTGCACAATGGTACAAGACAGGGATGCCCTTTATCCCCCCTGTTGTTTGTGTTGGCACTAGAACCCTTATTAAGAGGGATAAGGAAGAACCCGGACATAAGGGGGATAGGGGTTGGAGAGGAAGAACACAAACTAGCGGCATACGCTGATGACATTTTATTTTATTTAACCTGTCCTAGAATAACCCTACCTAACCTAATGAAATCATTAAAATAATATGGAAAGATATCTAACTTTAGAATGAACCCAACTAAGTCCGAAACCCTGAGCATAAATATTTCTAAGAAAGGACCAAAAAATGTATCAAACTGAATTCCCATTTGTCTGGGGTAAAAAAAAAAAAAAAAGTATTTGGGAGTTAAAATTGCAACAACAATGGAGATGTTGTATAAAATAATTTGTTGGAGGATATTAAGGCAGAATTTAACAGACTGAC
Organism: Rana temporaria; assembly: GCF_905171775.1. NCBI lineage: Eukaryota > Metazoa > Chordata > Amphibia > Anura > Ranidae > Rana > Rana temporaria. The sequence continues at coordinate 121,464,431 of NC_053490.1, read as the reverse complement.
CCCAGGTCAAATATCTTGGGGGGGGGGCAGAATGAACATTTTTAAAATGGTAATTCTACCTAAAATTATGTATAAAATGCAGATGCTCCCGATCCCACTACCACAGAAGTATTTTAAAATCTTAAAAACGATGCTGCTAAAATTTGTCTGGCAAAGGAAAAAAGCATGTATCAGCTGGTCAACATTGACAAAAAAAAAGGCACAAGGGGGGTGGGGTGCACCAGATGTTAGAAACTACTATAACGCAATTATTCTCACACGAGTTATAGATTGGATTAGAAATACTAAACAAAAAAGATGGATAAATATGGAATACCAAATGAGTAAGGTAGCACTGGGGAGTATCATATGGATTCCAGAACAATATAGAGAACTTAGTAGGGATTCACATTGTATCACATGGAACGCATTTAAAATTTGGGATAAGGTACAGATTCAAAATATTTCACACCAGGTATTGAAAAGATATTTGGAAAATGGATCATAAAAGAAAATGCACAGCTGAAAGATGTTATGACACGAGACAAACTAAGTACATACCAGAAATTAAAAAACGGAGGGGAAGTGGTAGAGATAAATGAATGGTGGTATGCCCAGCTAAAACACTATGAGGCACTTCCCCAGCCCATTAGATCGGCAGAGAATTTACGATCTTTAGAGAAACTCGGTGGAGAAAAAAAGAGGGAAATGTGTGACCTCTGAGATTTATAAAATTTTGAAGGAGGCGAAAAGTTTGGAAATACCGCCATACATCAAAAAATGGGAGGAAGAACTGGGGTCACAGTTGAATGAACTAGAGCTAAAACAAATAATGAAGAGAGTACATTCCACATCAGTAGATAGTAAGATGTCAGAGTTAAACTATTAGCTAGATTCACATAGAGTTAGGCCGGCGTATCAGTAGATACGCCGACCTAACTCGGAATCTGCGCCGACCTAAGTTTAAGTGTATTCTCAAACTGAGATACACTTAAACCTATCTAAGATACGACGGCTTGCGCCGTCGTATCTTAGGGTGCAATATTTAGGCTGGCCGCTAGGTGGCGCTTCCATTGAGTTCGGCATAGAATATGTAAATCACTAGATACGCCTATTCACAAACGTACGTCCGCCCGTCGCAGTAAAGATACGCCGTTTCCATAAGAGATAGTCCGCCTAAAGATAAACATGCCCCCTAGGTGGCGTAGCCAATGTTAAGTATGGCTGTCGTTCCCGCGTCGAAATTTGAAAATTTTACGTCGTTTGCGTAAGTCGTCCGTGAATAGATCTGGACGTAATTTACGTCCACGTCGAAACCAATACGTCCTTGCGGCGTACTTTGCCGCAATACACACTGGGATATGTACACGGACGGCGCATGCGCCATTCGTAAAAAACGTCAATCACGTCAGGTCACCCTCCATTAACATAAAACACGCCCCCTCAGCCTAATTTGAATTGGGCGCGCTTACGCCGGCCGCATTTACGCTACGCCGCCGTAACTTAGTAGGCAAATACTTTGAGAATACAGTACTTGCCTAGCTAGCTTACAACGGCGTAGTGTAAATACGATACGCTACGCCACAGAAAAGATGCGGCGGGATACTTGAATCCAGCTATATAAGTGCTTGGCACGCTGGTATATAACACCAGATAAGGCACATAAATATAATAAAGAAACATCAGAACTTTGCTGGCGTGGGTGTAAAGAAACTGGAAACATGGCACATATATGGTGGACATGCCCAAAAAATGTTTTTTATTGGAGTAAGATCAGACACCTAATAACTGAAATAACCGGCATAGAGGTCCCAGATGATCCATGGGGATGTTTACATCACGGGATTAGAACAACATCTAAGCGATATCAGAAAACATTGCTTCCTTACCTATTAAATGCTGCTAAGAGTTTAATAGCCAGACATTGGCAAGATAGGGAAAGCCCCTCATTGGGAAAATGGTGCAATAAAATAAATGTTTTGCAAAACTTAGAATATCTAAGGCTCAGGGACACAGACCGGTTGGAAGAATATGAGGAGAATTGGATACATTGGATAGAATTTAAGCAGACATTGAAATTTGCAGAAATGATCATGGGAGCATAAGATAGTAAGAAATTAAGTTAGTAAGACTGACTGAAAATGAGAAATGAAAATAGGCCTGTGGGTTCTGGGTTGGGGGGGGGGTTGTTATTATGACTGATGTTTTTCATTGCAAGTGATAATTGGAACTGACAAAATGTCTTTTATGAAACTCAAATAAAGAAAATATAATGAAAAAAAAAAAGGAATGTAATTAAGAAATGTCAGTCATCAGGAACAGTGGAAGTTAAAGCAAGATCTGGAAGACCAAGAAAAATATCAGACAGAACAGCTCGCAGGACTGTGAGAAAAGCAATTCAAAACCCACGTTTGACTGCACGATCCCTCCAGAAAGATCTGGCAGACACTGGAGTTGTGGTACACTATTCCACTATAAAGAGATACTTGTACAAATATGGTCTTCATGGAAGAGTCATCAGAAGAAAACCTCTTCTACGTCCTCATCAGCGTTTGAACTTTGCAAATGAACATAGAGACAAGCCTGATGCATTTTGGAAACAAGTTCTGTGGACCAATGAGGTTAAAATAGAACTTTTTGGCCGGAATGAGCAAAGGTACGTTTGGAGAAGAAAGGGCACAGAATTTAATGAAAAGAACCTCTGTCCAACTGTTAAACATGGGGGTGGATCAATCATGCTTTGGGGTTGTATTGCAGCCAGTGGCACAGGGAACATTTCACGAGTAGAAGGAAAAATGGATTCAATAAAATTTCAGCAAATTTTGTTTTATGTCATTTTAAAAGTGTAAATGATGGACATAAAATCGAACTTTTTTTGACATATAAGAATGTCTAATCTGTAATTTGATGCCTTTTGGAGATTTTTCCATCTTTCCTTGGCTTCGTTATGCACATTAATACAATTTTTTACCTGGGGTGCCCAAACTTTCGATCCCCACTGTATACTGCCTTCCCACCAGCAATATATTAGATATATTAAGTATCGGGTGAAGCTGGCGACACCCATAGCTAAGTGCAGCAAGAGCTGAACACAAGCTTGTGGAACCACAGGTGCCAGCACACCTACAGCAGTAAAAGGTAAAACATGTATGCAGCCAGACACAGATCACCTCCGCAGCTGATCTGTGACACAGTGTTAGAGGCTGGTCTGGCATAAAACTCCATTAAAAATCTATCCTTTTTCAGGCTGCAGATGCTTCATGCAAGCAGTAATTGATATATGACCACCAAGGAAATCCTTGTTCCCTTCATGGGATTTGGGATTGATCCTGAAAGCACTAGTACAGGCACCCTTTTCTCCAATAGCTTTATTTGCATCGCAGTTCCTAATGGTAAAACTAGTTCCTCTGACAGGCAGAAGGATGTTGGAGATTGCAGCACTTTCCTGCAAAGATCCCTTTTGTGTCTTTTTACCAGAAATAGTCATACGAAGTCCATCCCCAAAGCTCAATTTTAAAGTGGTATCTAGTTTCCAAGAAAACTGGGGGCAGTCCCTCTGAGCATTCGCACAAGAGTCACTGAGTACACAGCAGGAAGACTTCAGTTCCTTACACATGGACAAGTTGCTCACAGTGTTCATGCAAAGGTCAAAAGACATGAGGAAAGTGGGCAATCTTTTCATTTTGCCATCAGGTTCTCAAGAGTCTTCATCTATTGGTTTACCAGGGTGATTAGATTGGCATGCAGGAAATAGGTCTTTCTGCTCAGGAACAGGTGCAAGCTCATTTAATAAGAGGGGTGCCAGCCTTTGTGGCAGTTATGCCAGGATTTCAGTGGAAGATATATGTGCAACAGCTAGCCCTTCATTTGACTTGAAGTTCTACAAAGTTTGAGAAGAAACATAAATAATTTGTGTATTTAGCAGCTTTTCTTTGAATGTCAATGTTTGTTTTATTTTTCATGTGTTCTCTCCCGCCTATTTATTCAGCTAGTTATATCCCATTGCGTGCTAACGTGAGGTAGGGCCAGGAAAACAGATTATTTCTTTTATCAGATACCTACCATCATTTTCCTTTCCTGGCCTTTCTTCACGTAGTGGTCACCTAGTGGTCTGTCGCAGTTTTTGAACACTTCAGTGGGGGAGGGGCTGTCTTTTATTTAGCTGGGAAGAGGTGGTCCTGTGTGTTCCAAAGGAGGCGTTAACCCAGTGTGTGCTGACATAAGGATAGGCCAGGAAAGGAAAATTACGGTAAGTATCTGATAACAATTTTCTGTTACCAGTCTGCTCACATTAGAGGGACCCAGCTGGCTGAGTCCTCTCCCCACCACACAAAGCCCTATTAGGCACAAGAAAAAAAGGGGAGAGGAAGATCTAGGTATACACACCATTGATACTGGCGCTGTGCCACCGCCATCGACCACAGTAATGCAGCCTTACACTTAAAACTACCTCACTCCCAGTAAGGGATGAGGTCCTACTTTAGGTCCTACTTTGCACCCAGCGCTGACTCCATGCGTGTACTTCACTTTACTCTTCCTCTTCCGTACATGTGTACAAGCTGGGTACCTCTGCGGTGCTGATCCGCTTCCGTCGCTATGGGAGATGGACCTGCTCAAGGATAGCATACCGACAACAACTCCACACTATCCCATCTTTCACATGGTTATGACAGGCTGCTAGAAAGATCTTTGCCCTCCTTCAGCACTACGATACATTCACCAAAACTTCTAGCATGTCAAATTGGGAAAAAGATTTCGGGTCCACCCATTCTCCGGAAGAATTGGAAAGCTGCAATAAAAACAAGTTATAGATACTCTCACTGCACTAACCACTGGGACCTCATGTTAAAGATCATTCACAGATCCTATCTTACACCAGTGAGACTTTCTATGATCTTCCACTTGGACTCCAGCCTATGCTGGAGACAATGTGGATCTAAAAGTAACATATACCACATTCTATGGGACTGCAAAAGTGTTCGCGGTTTCTGGTATGAGGTTTTCAAATTATTGTCCTCCATCACAGGCTCCTTTGTGACACCTACCCCTCAATTGGCCCTCCTCTCATTAACCATTAATAGTATCCCAAAGCAATTTAGAGACATAGTGACTCATATATTAATTGCCGCTAGGTTAACAATTACCTCCAAATGGAAATCTATTTTGGTTCCAAACATCTCTGAAGTAATCCAAAGGGTTAATCTGCAATACTCTTATGAAAAATGCTTTGCTATTCAATCTCGTTCAGTACTTTTCTTTAATAGTCAGTGGGTTCCATGGTCATCCAGATTTGTCAATACAGGCTAGTGCCTCACCTTGAAATAACCGCCAATATGGAACAACCGTTCAATATTGATTTAGATACCTTTACCCTACCTCGGTACACGTGTGTTCTTTTTTGCTTGTTTTCTTTGCTTTATTTTACGCTGTATTTTATCTTATTTTTATTTTTCTTCATTCTCCTTATTCATTGTTGTTCTACTTTTTGGTTCTCAATTGAATATGATTCGCAGTATTGTTAATCTCTGCAATGAAAATATGTTTATCAGATTTCAGGTTCATTTACTGATATCATTTGTAAAAGATTAAGAGTATCTTGCCTGCACCATACCCAATTTAGGGACTGACGCGTCCACATTTAGCAGTAGGATGCTACGGCCCTTCTACTAAGCCAGGCTTGCAGGTATGTTCTCTTTACCCTTGTTCTTTCCCTTTTGTTGCTTGTCTAATGTATAATTTTCTTGTTGGTACTTTGTACATTGACACTGTACTGTTGTTTATACCTTTTGTCTGATAAAACGAATAAAAACATTTGAAAAGAAAGATCTTTCTTACCCTTGGTAACCACTGTATGAACTCTTGTACAGTTATCTTCATACCCCAATGGGGCAAAATGACCCAAGCTGTGAACGTCATAAGCCTGTTACTTGCATAACTCCTTTATTAACTTCAGAGCTTTACTGAAGAATACGTTAACACAACAGTTCATCATAAGTTCAGTCTTTTCCTAACATCCCTAGTGCCTAAGGGCCCATACACACGATCAGACTTTTTGTCCACTGTGGTGTGCATTTTTATTTAGCCCCCTTTACTCTGATACCCCTAACTAAAATCTAGTAGAACTAATTGCCTTCAGAAGTCAACTAATTGGTAAAAAAGGGCCACCTGTGTATAATTAAATCTCAGTATAAATACAGCTGTTCTGTGAAGCCCTCGGAGGTTTGTGAGAGAACCTTAGTAAACATCATCATGAAGGCCAATAAAAACACCAGACAGGTCAGTGATAAAGTTGTGGTGAAGTTTAAAGCAGAGTTAGGGTTTAAAAAAATATCCCCAGCTTTGAACATTTCATGGAGCACTGTTCAATCCATCATCTGAAAATGGAAAGAGTATGGCACAACTGAAAACCTACCAAGACATGGCTGTCCACCTAAACTGACAGGCCAGGCAAGGAGAGTATTAATCAGAGAAGCAGCCACGAGGCCCATGGTAACTCTAGAGGAGCTGCAGAGATCCACAGCTCAGGTGGGAGAATCTAAACTATTAGGTGTGCATTCCACAAATCTGGCCTTTATGAAAGAGTGGCAAGAAGGAAGCCATTCATGAAAGAAAGCCATAAGAAATCCAGTTTGCAGTTTGTGATAAGCCATGTGGGTGACACGGCAAACATGTGGAAGAAGGTGCTCTGTAACTTTTTGGCCTAAAAGCAAAATGCTATGAGTGACAGAAAACTAACACTGCACATTACCCTGAACCCACCATCCACACCGTGAAACATGGTGGTGACAGCATCATGTTGTGCGGATGCTTTTCCTCAGCAGGGAGAGGGAAGCTGGTTAGTATTGATGGGAAGATCGTTGAAGCCAAATACAGGACAGTCTTAGAAGAAAACCTGTTGGAGTCTGCAAAAGACTTGAGACTGGGGCCAAGGTTCACCTTCCATCAGGACAACGACCCTAAACATACAGCCAGAGCAACAATGGAATGGTTTTAGATCAAAGCATAATTATGTGTTAGAATGGCCCAGTCAAAGTCCAGACCTAAATCCAATTGAGAATCTGTGGCTAGACTTGAAAATTGCTGTTTACAGACTCTCTCTATCCAATCTGACAGAGCTTGTGCTATTTTGCAAAGAAGAATGGGCAAAAATGTAACTCTCTAGATGTGCAAAGCTGGTAGAGACATCCCCAAAAAGACTTGCAGCTGTATTTGCAGTGAAAGGTGGTTCTACAAAGTATTGACTCAGGGGGCTGAATATAAATGCACGCCACACTTTTCTGGTATTTATTTGTAAAAATAATTGATTACCATTTTATAATTTTTCTTCCACATCACAATTATGTGTTTGTTTATCACATACAATCTCAATAAAATACATTTACGTTTTTTGGTTGTATCATGGAAAAAAAAAGAGGACAATTTCAAGGGGTATGAATACTTTTTCAAGGCACTGTACAATTTTGCAAACTGGTACTGACTAGTATTCCAATGTTTCTCTTCTCCCACATTTTTTTCTATCACTCAGCTAATGTGACCCCAATGCTGATGGAATAGGGCAGGGAAGAGTCAAACAAGGATGCTATGCAGGCGACTGAAATCCTCCATATCAACTGATGATGCTAGAAGGTTGTAATGGTGCACAATGAAAACCTTGTGTAACTAAAATGCAGGCTTCATCCATACACTGGTTTTAGATACAATTTTTGTGCAATTTTTAGGCATTTTGCCGAGGCACCCCTGAAGGAACCTTAAGGCACCCTGGTTGAAAAAGGCTGCTTTAAGTTATAGATCTAGTCTGAAAGAAAAAAATAAGCCATCATGTACTCCACATTAGCGTGTTACTGGTTTTACATCTTCAACGCTTAGGTCCTACTCAGAACTCCTTAAAGTGGTTGTAAACCCTTACAACACACTTTTTGCTACAGCTAAGCCTATAATAAGGTTTACCTGTAGCTACCCTGGATATCACCTAAACCTGCACGGTTTAGGAGATATCCCCCTGTATCTGCATGTGCCGGAGTCATCGGCACATGCGCACTGAAGCAATGGCACGTCGTCCCGTCGCTTTAGTTAGACTGTGCCATTTCCGGCGGCTCCAACAGGAGTTACGTCACACGGCTCCGGCCAATCACAGAGCTGTTGTCTGTGGCCCCCGGAAGGAAGGGGGTGAGAAGATGGACTCAGCCTGCACAGGGGACAGCGCTGGATTTGTTTGCAGGTAAGTGTCACATAATGGGCTATTATGAGATGCATACTAGCCCATTATGCTTTTAATTTTAAGGCTTTGCAGGGAGCAAAATAGGAAGTAAACCCCCTCAGGGTTTACTTCCTCTTTAACCACTTAAGGACCCCTTCACGCCGATATACATTGGCAGAAAGGCACGGCTGGGCACATCCACGTACATGTACGTGGCTGCAAAAATACGAAGGAAACTTGGACAGCCGCACTCCAAAAATGTTCTTTTAATTAAAATCGATCACAAAATAAACATGCCACAGCAAAAAAATTGGAACAAAAGCTAATGTTTCGCACTGTAGCTTCAGTGCTTAATCATAGCTGGTACATGTACGTGGCTTTTTAAGCCCAGCCGTGGGGTCGCGTGTGCGCCGCCGGCGCACTCCCGCAATCCGGTCCGAAGCTCCGTGACCACGGCCGTGGGACTCGCGGATCCGATCGCTGCTGGAGTCCCGCGATCGGTCCCCGGAGCTGAAGAACGGGGAGAGCTGTATGTAAACACAGCTTCCCCGTTCTTCATGGCGGCGTCATTGATCGTGTGATCCCTTTTATAGGGGGACACAATTGATGATGTCACACCAACAGCCACACCCCCCTACAGTTGTAAACACACTTGAGGTCACATATAACCCCATCAGCGCCCCCAATGCATTTTTTGCTGTGAAAATGACAATGGTCCCAAAAATGTGTCAAAATTGACCGAAGTGTCCACCATAATGTCGCAGTCACGAAAAAAATCGCTGATTGCCGCCATTATTAGTAAAAAAAATTACCCCATATTTTGTAAATGCTATAAATTTTGCGCAAACCAACCGATAAACGCTTATTGCGATTTTTTTTAACCAAAAATAGGTAGAAGAATACGTATCGGCCTAAACTGAGGAAAAAAAGTAATGTTTTATATATTTTTGGGGGATATTTATTATAGAAAAAAGTAAAAAATATTGAATTTTTTTCAAAATTGTCGCTCTATTTTTGTTTATAGCGCAAAAAATAAAAACCGCAGAGGTGATCAAATACCACCAAAAGAAAGCTCTATTTGTGGGAAAAAGAGGACGCCAATTTTGTTTGGGAGCCACGTCGCACGACCGCGCAATCGTCAGTTAAAGCGACGCAGTGCCGAATCGCAAAAAGGGGCAAGGTCCTTTAGCTGCATTTTGGTCCGGGTCTTAAGTGGTTAAGGAGTATCTTGTTTCATGAGAGCAGAATAACCAGAGCTAGTGAGCGCTAAAAAACTGCACTGGATTCTTGCAATAGAGGATTTTAATAACAAAAGTTCCACACAGTAACACATTTATGATTGCTTTCTTTGATATACCGTATTTACATCCAAAACCTGAGTTTCAACACATTTGTAAACAATTCTAAAAAAAACTAGTTAAATTCTACTGACAGAAATGAATTCAGTAGAATATATTGAAACTGTTATATAAAATGACCTAAGCCCAGTAGATATTAAACACAATATAACAATAAAAGCTTATCTGATTTTCGGTTAAATATCTGAAAAACATAAAACCTAAATCCGGTTTCTATATTTACATTGCGTTTGTTTCTCACAGTTAAATGAGCTATTAAAGCTTCTTACCACGTGCCCTACTGTCCTTTCTTTTTCTGTATTACTAATGTCTCGAAGAATGGTCACTCGTTTGTATTTAAAGAAAAGGAATACTTTTTTCATGGAGGGAGGAGCATTCAGCTCTCATAAATACATATAGCTGGATTCATGTAGGGCGGCGTACTTTTGAGCCGGCGTATCGTATTTACACTACGCCGCCGTAAGTCAGAGAAGCAAGTGCTGTATTCACAAAGCACTTGCCTCCTAAGTTACGGCGGCGTAGCGTAAATGGGCCGGCGTAAGCGCGCCTAATTCAAATTGTGAAGAGGTGGGTGTGTTTTATGTAAATAAACCATGACCCAACGTGATTGACGTTTTTAACGAACGGCGCATGCGCCGTCCTTGGACATATCCCAGTGTGCATTGCTCCAAGGATTTATTGGTTTCGACGTGAACGTAAATTACGTCCAGCCCCATTCACGGACGACTTACGCAAACGACGTAAAATTTTCAAAATTCGACGCGGGAACGAAGTCCATACTTAACATTGGCTAGGCCAGCTTTTTGTTGGACTAACTTTACGCCTGAAAACGCCTTACGTAAACGGCGTATCTTTACTGCGACGGGCAAGCGTACTTTCGGGAATAGGCGTATCTCGCTGATTTACGCATTCTAGGCGTAAATCAGCGTTCACGCCCCTAGCGGCCGGCGGAACTAGACAGCTAAGATACGACGGCGCAGGAAGTCGTATCTTAGCTACATTTAAGTGTATCTCAATTTGAGAATACACTTAAATGTACGATGGCTTAGATTCAGAGTTACGACAGCGTATCTACTGATACGCCGTCTTAACTCCTTCTGAATCTATCTAATAGTTGCCAACAGTTTCAAAATATTTTTCCAGCGAAGCCTTTTTTTTGTTGTGCATCCAGCAAGCCAGTGTAAGCTGAGAATGAATTGGGCACTTTCACCCCCTTTCCTATCCACATCAGTTATCAGAGCTGTCACACTTTGAATGACAATAAGGTGGTCGTGCAACACTGTACCCATATGAACTTTTTAACATTTGTTTGAGAAAGATAGAGCTATCTTTTGGTGGTATTGATTAACCACTGTCTTCTTTTTTATTTCTTGCTAATCAAATGAAAAATAGGCCGAAAATTTCAGTTACACAATTTTGCAAATAAGTAATTTTAATTCTTCGCTGATGGGGCTGCACTAATGTGCATTGATGAGGCGGCACTGATGGGGCTGCACTGATGGGACTGCACTAATGTGCACCAATGAGGCTGCACCAATGGACATTGATGAGGCTGTACTGATGGGCATTGATGAGGAAGGAGGTCCTGATGAGGCTACACTAAGTGCAGCACTGATAGGCAGTGGCCCTGATTATCAGTGTAAACAATGGGGTAGATTCAGGTAGGGCTGCGCACTCTTACGGAGGCGCAGCGTACCGTTTTAACGCTACGCCTCCGTAAATTACTTGCGCTACGCTTCATTCACGAAGCAGTAGCTCCGTAATTTGCGCGTGCGCTCCGTAAAACTGGCCGGCGTAAGCGCGCGTAATTTAAATGTTCCCGCGCCGAACGTAGTGCGCATGCTCCGTCGGGAAACTTTCCCGACGTGCATTGCGGTAAATGACGTCGCAAGGACGTAATTTGCTTCAACGTGAGCGTAAATGGCGTCCAGTGCCATTCACGATTCTCTTACGCAAACGACGTAATTTTCAAAAATCGCGACGCGGGAACGACGGGTATACTTAGCATTGGCTGCTCCTGCTAATAGCATGAGCAGCCTTACGCAGAAACCGACGAACACAAACTACGTAAAATGCGAACGCCGGGCGCATGTACGGTTGTGAATCGGCGTGATTATGCAATTTGCATACTCTACGCTGACCACTACGGGAACGCCACCTAGCGGCCAGCAGAAGAATGCAGCCTACGATACGACGGCATAAGAGCCTTATGCCATTCATATCTTAGGCCAGTGTTTCTCAACCCCAGTCCTCAAGGCGCCCCAACAGGTCATGTTTTCAGGCTTTCCATTATTTTGCACAGGTGATTTGATCAGTTACACTGCCTTAGTAATTACCACAGCCGTTTCATCTGAAAGGAAATCCTGAAAACATGACCTGTTGGGGAGCCTTGAGGACTGGAGTTGAGAAACACTGTCTTAGGCTACAGTCGGCGTATCGAGCTTTCTGAATACAGAAAAGTCGATACGCCGGCGCAAATTAGCAATTACGCTGCGTATCTATGGATACGCAGGCGTAATTGCTACCTGAATCTACCCCAATGTACTCACTGTGCCCCGTCAGCCTTGCCGCTTATCGCGTGTGAGGAAAGGACTGACGATAAACAGCAAGTCTGTTTACGTGTGACCAGTTGTGATTGATCACATGGCAAAGGGCTGCTTTGATTGGCCCTTTACTGTAATCGGCTGTGTCCAAAGGATGACTATAGTGTCGGTGGGCAGGAGTTAATTAAGGGTGGGACATTAATTTTAAAATGGGAGTAGTTATAGAGGCATATCATTAATCTATTGTACAATCTAATTATAAAGTACTGTATGTACAAAAAGATTTGTGATAAAAAGGACAGAAAGAAAGCTAAAAGGGTATTGTTTATTAGTAAAAATTATTTATGCATTTGTTTAACCAGCTGGCCATGCATGGCAAAATTGATGGAGCGAGGTGGAAAATTATCAGCCAAACAGTGATTGCATTTAATCAAATGTATCATCCAATCAGATGCAGTTATTGTCTGGGTATTCAGACAGCCACAGCTGATGTTATCTAAATATAATTGCCACCAGAGGAGACTCCCCATCTCTTTTGTGTGGATGGGAGAGTCAAGTGATTTCCCTCTTTCGGGGCTGAACGAGAGAAATGTTCACGTATATATCTAGCCTTAGTCTGTAAGGCTAAGTTCACACCTATGCAAATTGGATGTGGGTTTTCCCACATCCAGTCCACATAGCAGGAGAAATGTGACCAGCTCTTAATGGAGCCGGTTCACATATCCCTAGGGCGGATGCAGAGCACACTGCACTGTGCGTCTTTGGCTTCGTCTCAGGGCCAAATTCAGGCAAAGATTTGGCCCTAAAAATTGAGAACAGGAACCAACAGCGTTCCTGTGCAATCTGCGGCCAGTTTAGGTGGCCACCAGTGTTGTGGAGAATTTACACTGACAACCAATGTAAGGGTGAATTTACACTGACCACCAATGTAAGGGTGAATTTAGTCTGAATGTGTACATTAAATGAAAGCGTTGACTTTGGAGCCACAAGGGTGCGCAACAGATTAGAAAACTATACTCTATTTGCAGTACCCTCCTTTCACCACTGATTTATGTAATTAATGCCAAAATGTGATATTTATGTTTCTTGGCTAGCAAAACCTTTAATTTCTAGTATATATTGCTCATTGCCCTGACAATTTACTATCCAACCTCCCGTAGGGATGCCCCGCTGATAATTCCCTTATTTTTCTAATACATTTAATTTAATACATGGTCATTTTTACCGTCTGGGAATTTCAACGGGTCTGCCCCAATTAGCATCCGGACCGCCTTAGATATATGTTGTCTATGTTTGCCCCAGCCGGCACATGACGACGTTAGACCTGACCAAGGGTTATTGGCAAATTCCTCTCTCGGAGTAGGCCAGGGAAAAAACAGCATTTGTAACTCCAGAAGGATCTTTCCAATATCGGAGGATGCCTTTTGGGTTACAGAATGCTCCTGCCACGTTTCAACGCACCATGGATAAGACCCTTGGCCTCATCGAGTCTATGCTGCTGCATACCTCGATGATGTGGTCATCCACAGTGAGGATTGGGACTCACACTTACCAAAAGTTCAGGCTGTGTTGGATTCCATCTGGGAAGCCGGGTTTACAGCCAATCCAAAAAAATGTACCCTTGGGTTAGAAGAGGCGAAGTATCTGGGGTATACCATTGGAAGAGGTCTAATCAAGCCCCAGATAAACAAAGTTGAGGCTATTCAGGATTGGCCACGTCCCGCCAATAAGAAACAGGTTCGTGCATTTTTGGGGATCGCGGGTTATTATCACCGTTTTATCCCCCATTTTGCCTCACAGGCTGCTCCCCTGACCAATTTGACCAATTTGACCAAAGGGAAGGAGTCTGACATGACCAAATGGACTCCCGAAGCAGAAACAGCTTTTCAGGCTTTAAAACAGGCCTTATGTAGTCAGCCAGTTTTAAATTCACCTGATTTTTCACGGGACTTTGTGGTTCAGACAGATGCGTCAAATGTGGGGTTAGGAGCTGTACTGTCCCAGATTATCAAGGGGGAGGAACACCCTGTTCTTTACCTCAGCCGAAAGTTGAAGGCTCATGAGGAGAATTATGCCACCATTGAGAAAGAGTGTTTGGCGGTGAAATGGGCTTTGGATTCTCTCCGGTACTACCTCGTGGGTAGACAGTTTGAACTGGTGACGGATCATGCCCCATTGAAGTGGATGGCACAAAACAATGAGACCAATAGGAGAATAAATAGGTGGTTCCTGGCCCTTCAGGAATTTAGTTTTGTGGTAACGCATGGCCCTGGTGTTAAAATGGGGAATGCAGATGGTTTGTCCCGAGTACATGCGTGCCTGGCAACCTGTGTCCCAACCCTAGGGTTGAAACAAGAGGGGGGGTATGTGACAGGAAGTCAGGTAAATCTGGGGGTGTTGTCACAGACGGGAGATACATTTCTGCCTTGTTTAGAAAATTCACCAATTACTATCAGGTGTCGGCTGCAGAGGTAGCCAGAAAGGTTTAAGGACGTTGGATAGCTTCAGCTGTTCAGAATGGAAAAATTAAGGCCTCTATAAGTTGTCCAGAGGATTACTACTGAATGCTGCATCCTGAGGCTTGTTAAGTTAAGGAGAGCAGTGAGCTGAGGAAGACTTCTGAAGGTGAAGTGGTTGATATTTTTGCTGTGTGATAAGAAAATCAAAAAGACTATTGTTTTCTGCTGGAAGACCAGCAGTGTCTGCCCAGCAGTAGGCTGTGCCAGACTCCATAGGTAGGTTCCTGTGTTGTGAAGGTAGACAACCCAAGTGGCCAGGGTTTATTTTATGTTTTGTTTTGTTTATGCTGTTTGGATGCTTGCACTTGTTTCCAGCAATATGGAAGAATAAACCATAACCCTTGTTTTTTCAACCACCCATGGCTGCCTCTCTGTATAATTCAGTGTGTAGTGAACCCACTCAGGAGGTCACACACCCCCGCTACCGAGCTTACCCTTACACTACCCATCTTCAATCATGCCGCTCGACGGACCCAAAGGATATAAAAAAAGCTCCGCCTTGGGAGGCCTCCCGGCAACTGCTGTCTCTTGGCTGTGACAGCTGTTATATAGGCAAGGACGAGGCCACCTGATGACGTAACTGAGTGACCCTGACATCATGTGACGTCAGATGGGGCGGGGTCATCCGTTTATGTCGGTGGATGTCCCCGTCCTTGCCTATATAACTGATGTCAAAGCCAAAAGACAGTAGCCGCCAGGAGGCCTCCCATGGAGGCAGAGTTTTTTCAGTTTTTTTTCTTCTATTTTTCGGGTCCGTCGATTGACGATGGATGTACATCGCAGTACACTTTTTTTAAATAATGGAATTGTCAAAAACTGTCTATTGTGGTTTTTACTTTTTGACACTTTTTTTGGTGAATGGGTAGGGGTACAATGTACCCGATACCCATTCACATGGGGCGGGGCGGGATCTGGGGGCCCTATTGTTAAAGGGGCTTCCAGATTCCCATAAGCCCCCCACTCAAGTGGCAGCTGGTGAAGTTTTAGGATGGGGGCTCCAGAGCCCGCCCTTCTTTTTTGACCCCTCCCACATCTCATAAGCCCAACTCCTTATATAATCCACCCACTCTGTCGCCTGTATTCTACTTGCTTCCACCCATAGTGTCAGGAGTATACAGCCCAGCATCACAGGACAGAGTATACAGCCCCAGAATCACAGGACAGAGTATACAGCTCAGCCTCACAGATCAGGGTATATAGCTCAGCCTCACAGATCAGGGTATATAGCTCAGCCTCAAAGATCAGGGTATACAGCTCAGCCTCACAGATCAGGGGATGCAGGTATACATCATTTGTCCTATATACAGCTAGCTATATACACCCACCTTCCTTCCTGTATATAGAGACCTTCCTCCATCATCACTGACTGCAGATATACATCATCTGTCCTGTATACAGCTATATATACAGTAACAGGACAGATGATGTATATCTGCATGGAGGAAGGTCTCTATATACAGGAAGGAGGAAGGTGGGTGTATATAGCTGTATACACTACACAGGACAGATGTACTCACAATTTGTGAGTGCTGCTTGATACCCCTTATTTAAACAGCTTGTAACCTACTAATCAATAACACAATAATGGTGGAACCCTCTAATGTATGGAAATCTCAAAAAACTTCAATATCACCGCTATACCGGTCTCTGTGATATGTAACGTCACATACAGTATAATACACATCAGACTGAAAATAAGACACAAAAAATTATTGCAAACTTAGCAGGGATGGTGGAAACCCCTCCTACAGATATTTGGCTGTAAAGCAGTGGACGGTGTCAGTAAAGCAGTGGACGGTGTCCATTGCTTATCAGTGCAGCCTATCATTGCCCATAAGTTCAGCCTCATCAGTGCAGTCTTATCGAATAAGTAAAAGGTGATGAGCGCAATCAGTACACTAAACAGTGAACAACAGTTAAACACTGATTAAATTAATGCAAACAAAATCAATAAAACCATGTGAAAAATCAACATAGAGACTGTGAATGAAAACCAAACCATTCAATGGGATGCACCAGAAGGGATATTGTGTCAAACAATAAAACCACTATGAGTGAAAAAAAACACAAATGTGCAAAGCTGAAAAAATTATTATAAATATAAAAATCCAAAAATCAAATATACAGTCCCATCCAAAACAACAGTTGTCAGATGAAGATGATTACATGGCAATAAAGCTGGGTCTTCATAAAAGATGAGCTCACAGAGCGCTTACCTCCCTCTCATGGGAAAATCACCTGAGAAATCCTCACACCAAATATATAGAGACTGCAACATCCTCTCAGCTGTATTAAGGATCCTGGTCTTCAGAAATATGGAGACTCGCCAAGGAATGTAGATATTATCAAAAACATGGAGACTTCCATCCTGAAGTATATCAAACAGAGATTGCTTTTGGCAATAACTTGCATATAAGCCTATAAAATGAGCACTTTTAATTTTTTATGTTCGTGTCCCATAGACTTTATTAGGGTTTGCATGTTCGCTATAACTTTTTGCATGTTCTGGTGCGAACCGAACTGGGGGTGTTCGGCCCATCCCCACAATGGCATCTGTGTAACTCCATGTTCCTGCGTATATACAGATGCCTTGTTTCATAAACATGCCTTTGGAGCTATCATAGGCCCCTATCTCAGGTGGGCCTTCTCTTACATCAAAAACTGAGGAAATAATGAAGCCTTCAATAAATGGGAGCTGAATGGCTGTCAAATTGATCCATGGTCTATATCACTTTCTGAGTTACTCCCAATATGAAACCAGGAAGCCAGGCCACTGCATTCAGGTAAGCAACATCACCCCTCATATACACCTGACAGGAACTACTATAACCAGTTCACCTGGGAGGGAGTGACTACACCCTTTTAGAGCCTGTTGCTCCTAAGCATTAGGCACTGGTGCTTTGGGAAGAGGGTGACCATTTTTGGAAGGAACCCTCTTAACGCACCCCCCCCCCCCCAATGCTATATTGTATGTGAACTGGTATCAGTGTAGCAGGGGGGCTGCACATTCACATATGTTTGGATTAGATTACATCGACATCCAATAAAATGTCATGGGTTCTTAACTGCTTATTGTTTAAATGATGCAGTTTCACTCAGCCTGAACACGATTGTTCATAGTGGTCATTGTGACCTTGAACAGCATATGGCACAACTTCATAGAACTGGATAGTGATCTATTGTTCATAATGTAGCTATTAGCACATACAAACAATAAATCTGGTCTATGAAACAATTCCAGATATAAGATATAAGACAATATCATGTACACGATACTTTTTTTTATTTTGTAATCTGAGAAATGTTAAAGCCCTGTTCATAGCAAATAAATTTGGCCTATTGCTGTCCAGCTAAAAAAAAATAAAAAAAATCTATACTTGTTTTGTTTTCTTTGTGTACTAAAGTTGTAATTGAGTAAAACAGTTTTTTATGTATTGCTTCCCAGCATACATACTGTACACCATGTATCTAAAGAACCTATAGTTTTGTTTTCTCTGTCCACATGGGCGTCTGCTCCATAGGGCAAGGGGGGCGTTTGACCCCCCCTGGGATCGTAAAAGAGTGTCACTGCCATGATCATTCATGTCTGCAGTCTGTCAGTGTGTTACAATACATTTACTCCGCTCCCGCGGCCCGCCCCTGTTTGCCGGCGCCAGGCTCCAGCCAATATGATCATCGCGCTGCCACTGCTGAGCTGCTCCCCTTAGTTTACAGCCCCGCCCGGCGCCCGTCCTGGCGGCGTGACGTCACTCACTGCGGGCAGGCATTATCATTCATGGCTGGCTGGGATGGCACTGATGGGAGGAGCGTAGAGGGGAGGAGCCAGCGCCGCCAACGAGGAACCAACCAGGCAACAACAACAACTATCTTCTACTGCAAGTAAGCACTAAACTAAATTAAGCTGATGACATACGGAATGATGCAATTTGAAAATTATTAAATGTGAATGTGATGACTGTCTGTAATTTTAAATGTCCTGCACAATTGCACTGGTCATAGTAACTCATGTATTAATGTCCTGCACTGTGCAGGACATTAATACATGAGTTATCAGACAAGGGGCCGAAAACCTGAATAGGGGGCGGCAGCGGCAACCATAGATAGATTCATGCAATGCATGAATCTATCTATGGCGATAGACAGGTGCAGGAGAGAGGGGGCAGCGCTCCTGCCCTCTTTATGGACGCACCTCCACTTCTGCAGTCCTGATTGAGAAGGACAAAGCCAGGAAGAGGAGGAGGAGATGATGAGAAGCCAAAGATATTGGGTCCATCGAATAAATTCAAATAGGAAAGAAAGCGGCCAGTTCAGGATCCTCTATAATGATCTCCGTCAACATGAAGAGAAGTTCTTCAACTATTCCCGGATGTCAGTGAATAGGTTAGTGTGAGAGGGGGAGTCTCTCTCTCTCTCCCCATCATCCTCCCTACCTGTACCCCTCTTTCTTCTCCTACTTCCCTCTCCTCCTCCCTCTCATCATCATCCTCCTCCTCTATCTCTCTTCTCCTCTCTCTTGCACTCTCTCTTACATTTCTCCCTCTTTCTCCGCCTTTTTTTCACTACTCTCATTCTTTGAACACCCCCCACCCTTTTGTCTGCTGCTTACATTTGTGTTGTGTTTTTATTTCTTAGTTTTGATTAATTACCTGGACTACTCTGTACCTATTTGGAGCTTTAGAAAACGACCTTCAGGAATAGCGCAGAGCCAAATGAAAGATTACTTGTTACATTAAGGTAAATCTCATTTATATGCTTTGTGAAATTTCATCTGTTGCACCATAGTAAGTATAGTTACTACTATAGGTAATACAGTAAATGCAGACAGATATCACTCCAAAGTTGACTTCCAAAAAAGTATAAATATTATTATTTAGATTTTTTTTTTAAACTTGTAATCTGCATGTATTTATGTACTTATATTAAATATTGTGGAAACAATGAAAATTCTTACATAACAAGAGCAACGTTATAAGAAAACAATTTCTCTCCTCCTTTTCCTTCTAGCTTTCCCTTTCTCTCTCACCCTTCATACTCCCTCCCTCACTCTCTTCCTCCCTCTCTCTTCCTCCCTTCTATCCCTTCCTCCCTCTCTCTTCCTCCCTTCTATCCCTTCCTCCCTTTCTCTCTTCCTCCCTTCTATACCTTCCTCCCTTCTATCCCTTCCTCCATCTCTCTCTTCCTCCCACTTTCTCCCTTCCTCCCATTCTCTCTCATCCTTCCTCTCTCTTTCTTCCTCTCTCTCTTCCTCCCTCTCTCTTCCTCCCTTCTATCCCTTCCTCCCTCTCTCTCTTCCTCCCTTATATCCCTTCCTCCCTTTCTCTCTTCCTCCCTTCTATCCCTTCCTCCCTTCTATCCCTTCCTCCATCTCTCTCTTCCTCCCACTTTCTCCCTTCCTCCCATTCTCTCTCATCCTTCCTCTCTCTTTCTTCCTCTCTCTCTTCCTCCCTCTCTCTTCCTTTCTTCCTCTCTCTCTTCCTCCCTCTCTCTTCCTTCCTCCCTCTCTCTCTTCCTCCCTTTCTATCTCTTCCTCCCCCTCTCTCTCTCTTTCTTTCTCCCTCTCTCTCTTCCTCCCTTTCTATATTTTCGTCCCACTCTCTCTCTTCCTCCCACTCTCTCTCTTCCTTCCTCTCTCACTCCCTTCCTCCCTTCTATCCCTTTCTCCCTTCTATCTCTTCCCCCCTTCAATCTTTTCCTTCCTCTCTCTCTTCCTCACTCACTCTCTTCCTGCCTCACTCCCTCTCTCTTCCTCCCTTCTATCCCTTCCTCCCTCTCTCTTCCTCCCTTATATCCCTTCCTCCCTTTCTCTCTTCCTCCCTTCTATCCCTTCCTCCCTTCTATCCCTTCCTCCATCTCTCTCTTCCTCCCACTTTCTCCCTTCCTCCCATTCTCTCTCATCCTTCCTCTCTCTTTCTTCCTCTCTCTCTTCCTCCCTCTCTCTTCCTTTCTTCCTCTCTTTCTTCCTCCCTCTCTCTTCCTTCCTCCCTCTCTCTCTTCCTCCCTTTCTATCTCTTCCTCCCCCTCTCTCTCTCTTTCTCCCTCTCTCTCTTCCTCCCTTTCTATATTTTCGTCCCACTCTCTCTCTTCCTCCCACTCTCTCTCTTCCTTCCTCTCTCACTCCCTTCCTCCCTTCTATCCCTTTCTCCCTTCTATCCCTTTCTCCCTTCTATCTCTTCCCCCCTTCAATCTTTTCCTTCCTCTCTCTCTTCCTCACTCTCTTCCTGCCTCACTCCCTCTCTCTTCCTCCCTTCTATCTCTTCCTTCCTCTCTCTCTTCCTCCACCTCTCTCACTTCCTCCCCATCCCTCTCTCTTTCTCCCTTCTATCTCTTCCTCCCTTCTAACTCTTCCTCCCCTCTCTCTCTTCCTCCCTTCTATCTATTCCTCCCTCCTTCACTCTCTCCTTCCCTCTCTCTTTCTCCCTTTCTATCTATCCCTCCCTCTCCCTCCTTCTCTCTCCCTCCCTCTCTAACTGTCTCTTTCCCTTTAACATTAACCCACATGTACATTGTGGACATTTTGGAGAATGTATCCAAAAATGTAAAATTACAGTTAGATCAGAGTGACATAAGTAACTGTAATAAGTCTCTACCTCTCCACCTCATCCTCCCACTCTCTCTCTTCCTCCCTGTCTCTCCCACCCTCCCCCTATATATGTCTATTCCACTGTAACATAATCCACATGTACATGAAAAGTTGTCCTGGAAACAAAATTAAAAGTTAGATTACAAGAATATTATTAACTGTAATAAGTCTCTACCTCTCCACCTCATCCCCCCTGTCATCCTCCTCCTTGCATGCCCATCCTCACTTTCCCCCTAAAAATGTAAAATGTTTCTCTTCCTCTCTCTTTCCCTTGTTGAACCTCAAAAATCCAAGTACATATCGGAATAAACATATTGTACCTTTTGTATACAATTTTTTTTAACATAAAGCAAACAAATCCAACATGGATTTCAACTTGACAAAAAAGGTGGAATTTGGGGACTTTAAATGAGGCTATTGACTTTTTGAGGTTGAATGATATGTAGACATGTTTATTGGCATAAATAAATGTTGGAATACCTAACAATGATATAAAGTAATTTCATATATATATATACATACACATACATACATGGCATCAACATCAAGGATATATAGATATATATGTATATATTGGCTCGGCAGTACATAAAAATATTGAAAAAGGAAGGATGAATAAAACTGTATAAGTTCATGTATATACACATGTTGTATAGATGGCATATCACAATGCATTACAAATCAGATATACAATGTGTGAACTTGATTAATTAAAGGTAGTAGATCTGAATTGATTCCTATAGGCAGTCAAATGGCTGCATCCTATTTGGGCAACGCGTTTCGTGTCTGAACACTTCCTCAGGGGCGGATCCAAAAGGATATGTGTAATGGAGTACAAAGGTATGTGGTACATGTGGGGCCAGGGCTGAAAAGGTTGTCTCTCCCGGGAGCTGAGGTAATTTAGCGCCACATGCCAACGGGGCGCTTACATAGCATCCCCAGAGCACATATTGCCAATCTTTGTGATGTATCAGAGTGGTGAACAAGAGTGATGACTTTCAAAAGAATCCTACGTGTATACATAGGACCAAAGTACTCCTGTAGAATGCAGCATCTCCAAGTGTATGGCGATACACACACAGATCGTTTTGTGCACGATAATAGCAATGATGCTGGTATGAAATGGTGGTAATACAAAAAGATTAACATCGGAGTTAAAATTAGCAGCAGTGATACAGAGTGGGGGATTGAGGAATTATATATATAAATACATATATATATATTTCTTGAAGGGCCAGTTAAGAGCCTATGGTGTCAGGGGCAGGGCCGGCGTAACCATTTAGCGGGACAGGGCACGGCCTAGTGCGGCAGGATAGGCGGTGGTAAAATCCTTTCTGATAAAGTGACTCTGCACTGCTCCCTGCTATTACACACCCCGCCGCACCGAGCAGATTGGGGCTCTATTGTGGGATGCAGGGTTACAAGCCAGAGGATGAGCCGGGCGGTAATGAGGATAAACAAGCACAGGCAGAACAGGGGCGGAGTCTGTGTGGCGTTCTCTCCCCAGGCACCATGACTTGTAGTCACACAGTGAGAGCAGGGAAAGCCAGCTTACACAGGAGTCGGGCTGTATTCTGTCTCTACTTTCCCCCTAACCCTGCCCTCACTCTGCTGCTTGTCCAATCCGATACTCCGCCTCCCATTTGTGCCTGCCCAACCCCGCCTACACTCCATCCACATGCATGCCATGCACTTGTTCTGTGCTGTGAGAGGAGTTCTGTGAACAGCTGAGCCACCATTATACCTCCCAACTTTTTGAAATGGGAATGAGGGACACCTATTAGCAAAAGTATGCAGGCATAAGACACACCTCTGGCCACGCCCCCTTAAAGGAGAATTTTACAAAAAAACAAGATTGGTTAAACCCACGAGTGCTTTTGATTTACAGTACAAAATAAGGTCAGAGTACATGGATTGAAAACTGGCTACAAGGACGAGTTCAGAGGGTGGTGATAAATGGGGAGTACTCGGAATGGTCAGAGGTGGGTAGTAGGGTCCCCCAGGGTTCTGTGCTGGAACCAATCCTATTTAATTTGTTCATAAACAACCTTGATGATGGGGTAAACAGTTCAATCTCTGTATTTGCGGACGATTCTAAGGCTGCATTCACACCTTGGCGTACAAATTTGCGGCGTTTTGTCCCGTGAATTGCGCCGACAAATTGCGGCGTTTTGTACCGCGATTTGCGGCGACAAAACGCCGCGATTGTGAATGCAGCCTTACCCCCTCTATGAAGATGGTTCACATCTCCTATGCCGAACGCCGAAAGCCGCCTGAAAAAAAGGTCCGGGACTTGTTTTCAGCGGGCAGGCGTACGGCGTTTGGCGTTCAGCGTGGATATGTGAACCATCTCCATAGAGGGCAATGTGAAATCATCCCTCCAGCGTCTCAGGGGCGGCTGCGGCGTCGCACTACAGGCGTATATACGCCTAGGTGTGAACGGGGGCTAAGTGTCAGGAAAGGTTTTACCCATTGGTGGCACTGTCGGTCCTGTGGATTGCAGTACTGAAGTCCACCAGCGGGTGTTTCCTAACAGTCAGGAGCTGTCATGAAAGGTTTCACCTGCTGGTGGCACTGTTAGATTTTTGGGCCGCAGTACCAATTTCCAGTGGGTGTCTCCTGGCAGTGTGGAGCAGACATCACCTCCTGAGATCAGGTGTCACCTGAGGTTAATTACAGGTGTGTGTATAAATAACCGACAGGAATTCACATACTTGCCCTGGTATCTGCCTTGCCCCCTAACATGAACCTCTTATCTTGTGAATCTGATCCTGATCCTATTACCTGTGTACATGTACCTTGATCCTGTTACCCTGTTATCCTGCATCCCTGCCCTGCAGCCTGATCCCGTCCACCTTCTCCCTGTCCTGTCCTGTTCCTTGCCCCCATCTACTGATCTCCTGTGCATGACCCTGGTCTGGCTACGTTTATGATTCCGGTACTCCCCTTCTATTATGTATATAGTTATTTATGGGTCACTGGTTGGTTGTTCACTGTTTTGTATTGGAGGTGTTTTATATATTTATATCAATATTATAATGATAATAGTGCGCTAATAACAACCTCTTAATAATATTGCACAGTGCCCTTCAGCATAAAGATTCCTCTGTGACTGAAATAATTAATTACCGTATTTATTCGAGTATAACGCGCACACGTGTATAACGCGCACCCCTAATTTTCGATTAAAAATCGGTATAAAATCATTGTAATTGCCAAAAATCATTTATTGTATTTATTGTATGTCCAGCCATGTCCCCCGTATGTCCAGCCATGTCCCCCGTATGTCCAGCCATGTCCCCCGTATGTCCAGCCATGTCCCCTGTATGTCCAGCCATGTCCCCTGTATGTCCAGCCATGTCCCCCGTATGTGCAGCCATGTCCCCTGTATGTCCAGCCATGTCCCCCGTATGTGCAGCCATGTCCCCTGTATGTCCAGCCATGTCCCCCGTATGTGCAGCCACCTACTGTTAATCACCGCGGCGCGGGAACATTACAGACAGCGTTCGTTTGAACAGCTGTTTTCCCTGCCGTGCATAGACACTCCCCCTTGCTCGCGATTGGACATATCCGTCCAAGGGGGAGTGTCTATGCGCGGCGGGGAAAACAGCTATTCAAATGAAAGCTGTCTGTAATGTTCCCCGCGCCGCGGGGATTAACGTTGTAGCGGCATTGGTGGCGGCGGCGGTAGCAGCGGCGGTAGCGGCGGCGGGGGGAGGGGGGAAGTATTCTAGTATCGGCGGTATTAGCGGGAGTACGAATACTCCCGCTAATACTCGGTATCGGTCCCGCCACTGTCATCCCACCCCAGTCCTCGTGTATAACGCGCACCCAAAACTTTGATTTTTTTTTGGGTATAAAATTTTGCGCGTTATACTCGAATAAATACGGTAAGTATAAAAATATTCACCACCACCTATAGTGTTGAATGCTCACCTTCCAAGCAAGGCAAAAAATAAATAAATAAACTCCTTGAGCCAGTGACGTCACTTCGGTGTTTTGTCACACAGGAGGTGCAGTGAGGAGGAGTAAGCTCACTACGAGCCAGACTGTTACTATACGCTTGCACAACCCATACTTATGTGAGTGTACCCATATATTTATTTCACAAGTTTGCACATGTAATAGCAATATTGCACGATGTGTGTTATCCCTTTTCTTTGAGAATCAACATTTACGGAGAAGCAGAAGATTTATTAAACAACCGTACTCTGAAAAACCACACTCTGAAAAACAACACTCTGAAGTCAATGTGATCGCTGCATGTATTTGGAAAAAAAGTGACATTGATTTATTTGTTTATTTACATTTTTTTTGCCTTGCTTGGAAGGTGAGCGGGCATGCAACACTATAGGCGGTGGTGAATATTTTTATACTTAATTAACGATTTCAGTCACGGAGGAATTTTATTTAAGTACCTACTTATCTTTATGCTGAAGGGCACTGTGCAATATTATTAAGAGGTTGTTATTAGCTCACTATTATCATTATATTATAATTTTTGGTGTCAGATCACTATTTGAATGGTTGCAGCTGATTTCATTTAGTATTCTTTTAAGATAGTCAGTTTTTTAAATCATATTAGCGCTTTGGTTATTCACACTTCAATATATTGATATCACTTATCTTTAATAAACTTAATCATTCACTTTATATATGTTTTGGTGTCCTCTGTCGCAGTTCACATGGTTCTGGTCACACCTGTTCATGACACTAAGCTAAGCAGGGCAATAAGTTCTCCACAAGATATGAAAACCTTGCCAGAAGATCTGAACAAATGAATGGGGTGGACAACTACATGGCAAATGAGGTTTAAAGGATCACTAAAGAAATATATTTTTTTTAAATAACAAACATGTTATACTTACCTCCACTGTTCAGCTCGTTTTGCACAGAGTTGCCTCGAACCTGGTCTTCTGGGGTCCCTCAGCGCCTGTCTCGACTCCCCCCGCAAGAACTCAACACCTTAATGCGAGCAAGCGAGCATGGTGTTGAGTGCTTGCGGGCGCGCTCCTGTGATACAGCCGGCGGCCATAGCCGCTCACTGTATCACTTGGCCCCGCCCCCGGTGAAAAAACAGTTACCTTTACAACCCCTTTAATGTAGAAAAATGTAAAAATAATGCATTTGAGTGTTAAAAATATGAATGCAATCTATACACTGGGAGGAGAAACTCTGGGGGAATCTAGGATGGAAAAGGACCTGGGGGTCCTAGTAAATGATAGGCTCAGCAATTGCATGCAATGTTAAGCTGCTGCTAACAAAGCAAACAGAGTATTGGCATGCATTAAAAAGGGTATTAACTCCAGAGACAAAACAATAATTTCCCCAATCTACAAGACATCTAGAGTATGCCGTCCAGTTCTGGGCGCCAGTCCTCAGGAAGGATGTACTGGAAATAGAGCGAGTACAAAGAAGGGCAATAAAGCTAATAAAGGGTCTGGAGGATATTAGTTATGAAAAAAGGTTGCGAGCGCTGAACTTATTCTCTCTGGAAAAGAGATGCTTGAGAGAGGATATCATTTCAATTTACAAATACCCTACTGGTGACCCCACAATAGGGGTACAACTTTTTCGTGGAATGTAGTTTAAGAAGACACGTGGCCACTCATTAAAATTAGAAGAAAAAAGGTTTAACCATAAACTACGTAGAGGGTTCTTTACTGTAAGAGCAGCAAGGATGTGGAATTCCCTTTCACATCCAGTGGTCTCAGTGGGGGGAATCGATAGTTTCAAAAAAACTATTAGAGAAGCACCTGAACGACCACAACATAATGTAATACTGACATATAATCACACACATAGGTTGAACCTGATGGACTTGTGTCTTTTTTCAACCTCACCTACTATGCAACTATGTATGTAACATCATAATTAGGAAAAACATTTTTATTAAGGAGAAAAAAGGCACTGGTAGGCCCAGCAGTGGCATGTGCTAGATGCATGTTTTTTTTAGCTTTTTTTAGAGAAAAGGATAGTAGACCAAGATTGGTGATGTTGGTAATAGCCCATTCTATTTCTTATTCCTGGTGGAATGATTCATGCTATGCCACTGGCAGCTGTGCAACTTATGCATTGCCTGTGCAGTGGTTTGGTTGGCTGGTTGCAGCGGAGTCTTCTATGGGAGGCCGAGATCTGTGACAAGTTTAGTTTATACCGGATGTTGGATACTATAATGTAACAGTTTGTAGTATAGTGTTTATTTCTAGTTCTTCATTGATACCTCCTAATGAGAGTAAGTCTAGGGCATAATTCCAGTATGTTTCCTTTTGGAAGAGACGCTGGAACCTCTCTGCCATAGAAATCACTGCTGCAACCAGACAACCAACTGTTTTGGTGATTTATACCACTTCACTTACTCGCTTAATGATAAATAATGGAAGCGATTGGAACCTTTTATGTACGTCAAAAACCGACCTTGTTGTATCTCTTTTATTAAATAGAATATTTATAATGAATTAAATCCAATTTAATTATTACAGAAGATAAGCTATTCAAAAATCAAATCAAATATAATGAGTAATACAACAAAAAGAATGATTTTACAATAAGATAAATTGCAGGACAGAAGGAAAAGAGAAACAAAAGAATAAGGCTGATACAATACGCAGACGTCCTAGTCTTCTGACTGCCTGGGCTCAAAGAGAGTCAATGCAGAGTTTTGACTTGCTTTTATATCCCCTCTCTGTCCAATCCCAACAAGCTCCTTCCATTCACCCCAATTGATTGGTCCAAAGTTACAGCAAATCCTTATTGGCTGGAACTCAAGCCTATTTGGCTGCCATGCGTATCACACAATAATTAAGATATCCGGCGACTCAATGTCTGCAGCATGTTTACTTTCATTAAGTCTGCCATCACCCTTGACTTTAGGACAAACTGTCCCCAAATTAGCATGTCAAGGACCTATAACCAAATGGAGACACAATGTCTGGTCAGCAGCCCTGAAGACAAAAGGGGCAATGTTAATTACAATGCCTAACATTTTGGCTTTGAAGGCACCAAGCAGAAGCTTTTGTCCCCTGAGAAACAGGAAACAGTCTTGTAAGCACAAACCAGGCCCATATCTCACCATAATACCATAAAATATATTAAGTACATAATTTTCTTGTAAAATATTTATATATTTCGATGGGCATGGCAATTTATTATATCCCCACCCTCAAGGGCAAATAAATCCTGGATTAGAGAGCCCTCACAATCATTTCCTTGAAGCATCTTGATACAAATATGGATGTCAACAGTTTAAACTAGAGTTTATGCAAACAACTGGTAATTGGGCTTCAATATTTCCACATCATTTCCCCCTGAAGTTTATTCTTGAACTCAGGCCCAACCCTCTCCACCGCCACTGCGGCCTTCTTGAGCACGCCAGAACACATCAAGGTAGATTTGAGACTGCAAATAAATCCTGGTGTCTTTGAGACTTCACATCCGGACCATGAGTGCCTGTGCTGCAATGTTTCCAAGCTCCTCTGCCTTGGAAGAGTGGAACTCCACCATCGATGGTGGGATCCTGGCATATCTAGTCCTATAACTTGGGAATGCTGTGTGATGATTGCAAAGATTGGATCGGACCGCAAGATGGCACTTTTCAGCGTGGTGAAGGAAAGTCCAGTCAAAGAAAGGACAAAACAGGAAGTGTAGTAATAAAATGTACAATTTAATTAAAGGAGCAAGCACACTCACAGGGACAAAAAGTAAAAAACAAGCTCATCTGGTGAATAGGAAAGCCCCTCCAATCCACCTTGTGGACATCGCACTGCGCTCGGGGATTGCAGGAGTTGTTGGTGCTGTGTGATGGCTAGATTGTGTCTTGGAAAGCTGGAAGAACCACCATGAACAGCAGGGTGGATGTGACATCACCGGAGACAGGGAGACAGACAAGATGCACTTTGAAGGAAAGGCACACTGGGATAGACAGGTTACGCACTCGGAGCATCAGCTCCTTTCAAAGGCCTCTAGAAAGCTTTACTATGCACCAGATGAGCATGTTTTTACACAATTTTTCTTGTGAGTGTGCTTAATCCTTTGATTAAATTGTACATTTTAAAACTACACTCGGATGGCGCTTCCTGTTTATCTTTTATTTCATTTCACAGAGCTGGCTTTTCTCTGAGGATGTTAATATTATACACTAGTTTATATTAGTTTTTATTGGACTTCAGGACTCTTTTTTCTTAGTTTGTTCATTCCATTGATTTTGTTTGATTCATGTGCTCACGGATATATTTGTATTTATATTTGTGATCATCCATAGGGCTTTAACTGTGTATGTTTATGCTCATGATTATTTTGTATGTTGCACCAGTTCTTTCACTTTTCCTCTAAAGAAAATTCAGTCGTTGCACCTTTGTCTCAAGCTATGGCGTGATCATTGTTGTTGCTTCTTCAGGTAGTGGTAGGGCGGGCCTCTGGACAGTCGTGCATGTATACAAAAAATAAAAAGGGAGAAAGTTATTGGAGGAATTCCAGTCAGGAGCAGCGATTTGGTCATTAAGACTAAATACTCATAAGAGTTATAATGTGGATAGGTAAAGTGGGATCTCCACAGGGTGCAGGGTATGAGCAACAGCCAGTATCTACCAGAGCCCCTGAATGTAGGGATAGTCAATGCTGCATGCTATTGCCAGGTCGCAGTCCCTGCTCTAACCAATATTTTTATTGTTCACATTCTACTTTAGATTGTTATAGAGCATTGAATCTGTATTAAAAAAATTGATAAATAGTTACCCTGAAAACTATTGCTGACTGCATTAAAAAAAAAAAAAAAAAATATATATATATATATATATATATATATATATATATATATATATATATATATATATATATATATATATATAGTTCCTTAACAAAAAGGGTAACTCTTCTCCCCCATTAGTGATCAAAAGGTGAACAGGATCACTATCACTATAAAAAGTCAGGTACACAAAAAATTTAAAAGGATTAAATAAGTAACTATTACCAAAACAACGTCATTACTCCAATTTAGAGGCTTTTCCCCACAACAAAACAAAATCAAAAATATAACGTCTTTTTTTTTCATTTCCAGTTTATATTGTTTTAGGGTCCTCTTTTAAATTTGCACATAACTTTATATCGGTCTCTTAATAGTTACCCAAATCAACACAGCAACAGGGGGAGTTTAGAAAAGCTGGGGCTCTAGTACTGAACTTGAATTAACTTTCCTACCTAGGTGACAGATACACAAAAGACACATTAAACAACTAGTAACAAATAGCTACGCGATTGCAGGCCCCCCAACCCCCCCCCCCCGTTCACTTATCTGAGCACTCGAAAAGTCCCACGTCGAGAACACGCTTGATGTCGGCCTGGTCTTCTCTGCTGTTCTTGGCTTTTTATTGGATAGATTGATAGCAGCGCTGCCATTGGCTAACATGGAGATCTTCTTCCTCCATGATCTCCCCGTCCATACATTTTGCATTTTCTCTTATTATTTCCGGGTACACTACTTCCTCCAGATAACCCTCTATATCCTCCTCGGTGCATGCTAATGAAGTAGCGTACATCTTAACATAAGGCCCCTTTCAGACGGACGGCTGTTTTGCCGCAGTTAAAAGCACTACAAATGTTTTGTGAAATTCAAGGCTCCAGGCACTGCGATTAGCTGCATTTGCACTTTGCGATTACATGCGTTTACGTGCGTTTAATTGCGGCCGCGTTTAGCTGCGGTATTCATTTCCATAGCAACCCTTTCTATTTTTTTTTTGTTTTTGTTTGGTTCCCTTGAATTCTACCCATGATGCATTTCGGTCCTCTGCATTTCAAAACATCTATTTCCTGTCTCCTTTGTTCCCTGGCTGAGTGTGTGTTGGAGTTTGGAGTGAGAGGAGCGTTCTGTGTATTGTATTGAGATCTTTCAAGATGAATGCATGTATGGGTAGTTTGATGGCAATGCTCATCTTGCTATTCATGAAAATGAAGAGGAGAAGAGCTATCGAGTCCAGAAGACGTCTCCGTCGTTACTGGGTGCACCCTTTAACCTCACAGCGTCTTTCTATTGGCTACTTTGCCCTGATGTTCGGTGAACTTAGAACCCATGGTGATAAGTTCTATAACTACACAAGGATGTCGGTGGAGAGTTTTGACGAATTGTTGGGGCTTGTTCGAGGACGAATCATCCGACAAAGGACCAACATGAGACGATGCATAAGTGAGGAAGAACGGCTGTTACTTACTTTAAGGTAGGTTTTTCATATCATTCATGCACATGCTGGTGTACCGATATGGACAATAGTGTATGTGTGATTGTATGTGTATATATATAAGTGTATATCTATTTACTTGCAATATATATATATATTCATATTGCATAGATTCTCTCTCATTCTCTCTCTCTCTCTTATATATATATATATATATATATATATATATATATATATATATATATATATATATATATATAGAGAGAGAGATATCTATATATGAAAAAGCAATCATTTTTCTTCCATCGTTTTCGTCTTTGGTCTTTGATGAAAAGTCTCCAGCTAAGCCGCTGCTTTTTTTTTTTTTCTAATACAGAATTCTATTTATGTGTATCGTAATACAGAACTCTATTTATGTGTAATACAGAACTCTATGTATGTGTATCGATTGAATTGTTCTTAATTATTGTATTGCAGATACCTTGCCACTGGAGCGAGTTTCACCTCACTTCATCATCAATTCCTAATGGGGATTTCAACTGTGTCAACCATAGTACATGACACCTGTATTGCCATTTGGGAGGAGTTGAAGAGCACAGTCATGCCGGAACCAACAATCAGCTTGTGGGAAGAGATAGCGGAGGAGTTTTGGGAGAAGACAAACTTTCCGAATTGTATTGGAGCATTAGACGGGAAACATATCAGGCTCATCAAGCCACCAAACTCTGGTTCCCGCTATTTCAACTACAAGAAATATTTCTCCATTGTGCTGCTGGGACTGAGTGACGCAAACATGCGCTTTGTAGCGGTGGACGTTGGAGCATACGGGAGCTCTGGAGATTCACACATTTTTAGAAATTCCATGATGGGACAGGGTCTGCAGTATGGGGATTTTAATGTACCACAGCCAAGGCCTCTACCTGGTACTGCTGGACCAGATCTACCCCTAGTAGTGCTAGGAGATGAGGCATTTGCCTTATCCACTCACCTCCTCAGGCCCTATACTAGGCACGGTCTTACTGCCAAGAAGCGCATCTTCAATTACTGCCTGAGCCGTGCACACAGAATGGTGGAGTGCGCCTTCGGTATTTGTACAGCTAAATGGCGTGTACTGTTGACTGCAATGCACTTGGAAGTGGATCACGCTGTCAATGTGGTTTTGGCATGCTGTGTTCTCCATAACTTTCTAAGGGGAAAGGAGATTACACACAATGAACCACCGTTACCTGTTTGTGAAGAGCACAGAGGGAGTGTTACTACCAGTCGCCCAAGCAATCATCCTCACCTTCCCATCTTCCTTTTCCCCACTTTCTTTTATTATTTTTCCCCGTGTGTTGTTTTGTTTGTCACTTTTTGTGTGGTGCTTGCACTTTATGTGTGGCGAGTAGGGTGCTGGTCCTCGGGCCGGTCTCTGAAAGTCTTGGGAGTTGGTGGACTCGGCCTTCTGGTTAGGTTCACCGGCTCTCATGGGGTCTCCCTTCGGGGGAGCCTCACCGAGGAGGGTTCTGTTTCGGCAGTCCCTCTGAGGATGTTGGGTCCTTGTGGCTTCGGCTGCTTGGGCCAAGATGGGTCCATATGGCTTCGGCTGTATGGACCACAGTAACTCTAGTCCCTGTCAGGAGCCTAACGCCCCGGGGGATCAGAGACGGGTCCTCTTCGGAGGACCACTGACGTTTGCACCCGTCGCAGTTTTTTGTGATGTCACTCTTTATGTGTGTGCACATTTTTCCCTGCACCGGGTGGAGTTTTTGGGTTGTGTTTTGCACGCCACAGGCTTTTCAACAGAAAAATCATGCTCTACAAGTCCGTGAACATTTTTCTGATTTTTTCCTTTACGATGATGGACAGCTACCGTGGCAGTACGATTATGTTTAGTCTCCTATTTTTTTTAACCATTACATCAACCTTTTTATAATATCACTGTTCACATTTTTTTTCTGTAATAAAAGTAGTTGACAACTTTGTCCAATTAAATCGGATTTATTTTTTCTTTGCTATACAAAAATTAACAAAGTGTATCAAAAATCTGTAAATCATTACAAAAGAACGATGCTTACAAAATATGGTTGCTTGCATCTATACAAAACAATACAAAACTATTTTTTTTATAATATTCCTTATGAACATGCATTTTTCTTCAAGTAAAACATGACACAGAACATTTCCAAAAAAATATAAAGTGACCCATTAGAACAGGGATATGCAATTAGCGGACCTCTTGATGTTGCAAAACTACAATTCCCATCATGTCTCTGCCTCTGGGTGTCATGCTTGTGGCTGTCAGAGTCTTGCTATGCCTCATGGGACTTGTAGTTCTGCAACAGCTGGAGGTCCGCTAATTGCATATCCCTGCATTAGAACATTCCAGAGATAATCCTGATGTGTTGTTAGAAAATCTTTTTTTCACTAAATAGATGTGGACATTAGGTGCATGAACAAAAACTGAAAGTGAAGTTCTACCCTGCCTGAAAAAATATAAAAAAAATATAAAAACAAATTGCCCAAAAACATTGGGGTAGGCGATGGGTCTTCTACCTTTGTCCTCCTACGGCACGAAAGCAGCCGGCACATTCACGAAGAGTGATGCTGCTCGCACAATACTGGAAGTTTCCGGATGGCGGCATCGAAAGCTAGCAGGATAGAGGGATTGTCCTCCGGGGGGCAGTTTAGATCAAAGGGGTTAATTTAATAAGGCAAAACAACTTAACACTACAAGTGCAAGTGCAATACTTGGAAGTGCATTCGCTGTAGATCTGAGTAGTAGATCTGATATGGGTGGTAGATCTGCTGATTATTATCTTTCAATCATGTGCAAGCAAATGTGTTTACTATTTTACTTGCATGCCCCCCTCAGATCTACAGCAACTGCACTTCCAAGTGCACTTGTATACTAAATGGATTTGCCTTTAGTAAATATTCCACAAAGTGTCTTTAACCACTTACCCCCCGGACCATATTGCTGCCCAAAGACCAGAGTACTTTTTGCGATTCGGGACTGCGTCGCTTTAACAGACAATTGCGCGGTCGTGCGACGTGGCTCCCAAACAAAATTGGCGTCCTTTTTTTCCCACAAATAGAGCTTTCTTTTGGTGGTATTTGATCACCTCTGCGTTTTTATTTTTTGCGCTATAAACAAAAATAGAACGACAATTTTGAAAAAAATGAATATTTTTTACTTTTTGCTTTAATAAATATCCCCCAAAAATATATAAAAAAACATTTTTTTTCCTCAGTTTAGGCCGATACGTATTCTTCTACATATTTTTCGTAAAAAAAAATCGCAATAAGCGTTTATTGATTGGTTTGCGCAAAAGTTATAGCGTTTACAAAATAGGGGGTATATTTATGGCATTTTTATTAATATTTTTTTTTACTAGTAATGGCGGCGATCAGCGATTTTTTTTTCGGTATTGCGACATTATGGCGGACACTTCGGACATTTTTGACACATTTTTGGGACCATTGGCATTTTTATAGCGATCAGTGCTATAAAAATGCATTAGATTACTATAAAAATGCCACTGGCAGTGAAGGGGTTAACACTAGGGGCGGGGAAGGGGTTAAGTATGCCTGGGTGTGTTCTTACTGTGGGGGGGGGGGTGGCCTCACTAGGGGAAACACTGATCTTCTGTTCATACATTGTATGAACAGAAAATCAGCATTTCCCCTGCTGACAGGAACGAGAGCTGTGTGTTTACACATACAGCTCCCGTTCCCCGCTCTGTACCGAGCGATCGCGTGTGCCCGGCGGCGATCGCGCCCGCCGGGCACACGCACGGGAGTCGGGGGCGAGCGGGGGGCGCGCGCGTGCGCCCCTAGTGGCGGCTAATAGGCAGGACGTCATATTACGTGCTCTCGCCTAGGAGAGCCACCTTGTGGACGTATTTCGACGGTGCGGCGACGGCAAGTGGTTAAAAGTCAGCAGCTATAGTGTTTGTAGCTGTCGACTTTTTTTCAAAAAAGAGCGGGTGTAGACCCTTGTTAAATACTTTTTATAAGATCAATGCTAAACAGCAAAAATAACTTGTTCAAAAGAGGGGTGCATGTAGCAACATCAGCAGCCATTTTGAATTTAAGTGCTTCAGATTGTGTGCAAAATTCTCCTGAGAGAAAAAAAATTTGAGGAACATAATCTTGTTCTCTTTAATTTCTAAATCGTTTCCTAGGTGCATTGTTGGTTCAATTTTCCTTCTATTTCACTAATGTTTTGTTTTCTTTATCTGAATTTCTCACTTCCTGTTTCTCCTCAGTAAGGTGTTTAGTAAGCTGTTCTAAATAACTTTGCATGGCTCGGATGATAGTGGAAAGCGTACCTAGGAGAAACAGGAATTGAGAAAAAAAAAATATATATATAGAAGGGAAATGGTAGGAAAGAGTAAGTGAACCAACAATGCACAAACTTAAGGAAACAATTCAGGCGAACCAAGCCATTTAGCGGGGGTTCACCTAATTATTATTTTTTTCAAACAATACATCCAGCACACTAAGCATACTAAGCACTGTATGTAGGTTTTTTTTTTGTCTCTGTACATACCGTGATATTGTCATTTTGTTCAGGGCTTCCGGGTTCTGTTAACTGCGGGAGTGGGCGTTTCTATCCTTGGATTTGATGATTGACGGCTTGTGAAACAGTTTCCCTCTCGCCTGTGTCCACCGTATAGTGCCGACTTGCAGCTCGGCTATTTCTAGAAATCTGGTGACGCGCGTTGTGCGCCAGGAAAACTGTTGCACAAGCCGTCAATCATCAAATCCAAGGATAGGAACGCCGTAAGCCCTGGACAAAATGCCAATATCACGTTTGGTACGGTCAAAAACAAAGACCTACATACAGTGGATGTGCTTAGTATGCTGGCTGTAATGTTAGAAATTTGTTTTTAGGGTGAACATCCGCTAAACATTACTTTGTGCAAAGGTATCAATAAAACATTGCATTAGCAAAAACAAAAAAAAAATAAAACAGTAATAAAAGTAGAAAAAACTACAAGTTTTGATACACTGGGTAAGAGGAACGCAAGGTAGAAGGGTTTGGTTCACTGCCAACATCTATATGTGGTACGGATTGTGTAGATGAGGGTGAACTGACTGGGTGGGGCTGCCCATGCATTCTCTGAAAACCAGGATAAGATGGGAAGGGTGTATATGTTGGTGGCGGCCCTGCATATGAGTTCATGACTGGTGTGGTGTCACGGCATTCAGGACTGGGCATTGGCTGACTCAAAGAGCCACTAGGTGAATTAAAACCCAGAGCCCATGGTTGAAAT
This sequence comes from Rana temporaria, assembly GCF_905171775.1. NCBI lineage: Eukaryota > Metazoa > Chordata > Amphibia > Anura > Ranidae > Rana > Rana temporaria. The sequence goes on along the minus strand of NC_053490.1, from coordinate 121,427,825 downwards.
TTAGGATATGGGCGTTGCTCTTTGCATGCGGACACTATATACGTTAAATAGGCATGTATATCACCCCTAACATCAGTGCGTTTCTCTGGCGGAATCTCCCTGAGTACACATAGTAACATTCTCAAAAAAATGACATCGGGATCTGAGATGTTGAGGAACTCATCTTTTTTGGCATCATTTTGTGATTGTTTTCTCATTTCTGCAATAATACGATTAAAATAATCCTCAAAAGGTGTCCCTTGTTGGCGTGGTCGACGAGTGGCGGAAGTAGATCGTGCTCTCTTGTCAAGATTTCCCTGGAAATAGATAGAATGCATAGATTACGCTTCTGATGTTGAGGTCACACTTGGTGAACAGAGGTCACACTTGATGCTTGCTTAAATATATGTGCCAGTGCTTGTGTCACAGCTTGCAGCACCCGTTTTGAATCGATCAGACACAGGCACTTGTAGTCCCAAAAACCTGTCACTGTACAAAGCCAGAAGTATGACCAAAAAAGATGGAGATCGTGACCAAATTACATACCTGCGGTTCTAGAGATTCTTGATACTCTTGAGATGAAACTGTCTCTGGAATGGTTTCCTGGCTGGTCTCAGTATTATTTTCTGGTGATGAACTTGCACGCCTTGCGATGGATCTTGCAGGAACACTTGAGACAGTTCTAGGTAAAAACATTACAAAACATTACACGTTTTTAAAAACAGTTATCATGAATAGTGTCATGTGTACACAACAGAATAGCCCTCTATCCGGAGCTGGGAGGGAAAAAAAAATGGGTCTACACCTTTCACACTGGAGCGGTAAGGTGCAAACAGAAATCCTGGAAGCAGCATTTTTGGAGTGGTGAGGGAGCAGTGTGTATACCGCTCCTTCAACTTTCAAGCCCGTTCAAATGAATGGGACAGTACAGCTATACTGCCCACAAAACGTTAGTTAAATAACATATATGTTACTTACGCACGCATCTCGGTGGTGTGCCTCAAGAAAGACAATGCCTCTGCATGGGGGTTGGGCCTACGGCGAGTTGAGGGTGCTCCGCTTCGCTCCGCAGACTTCTCTTCGTTTACTTCTTTCTTGTAGCGGTCGCGTAGGGATCTCCACCTTGTATAAACCTCCTTCCCTGCAATATATATTTCATTGTATAATTTAATAATATATTTTGAAAAAATAAACGCATATAAGCCGTACATTGAGAGAGATTTGCTCTCACCCCCACCCAAGAAACTAGAGAATACACAAACCATTTGACCCCTTTCACTGCAAGTGACAAAAGTGTCCAATCTGTCTGACAAAATTTAGCTGCCCCTCCTGTTTTTTTTGTTTTTTTAAATTGTCCAGAAAGTACTAATGCCCGACCTTTGTGTGAAAAAAAGGAACAACAATTTGGTTTGGTTGCAGCATTGTCATTGACGCAGCGCTGTATTGCAAAAAAAATGGCCTTGTCATTAGGGGGGGTAAATCTTCATTAGTCTGGTTGTAATGAAAGAGCTATGATGCATGTGTACCCTGATACATGAACATACTGTACATAAACACCAGAAACTTTGCACTCACCTCGGTTATCTTGATCAGTTGCAGACATTTCGTCCCAGTTCGGTGTGACAAATTTGTACACTTCCTCCCACTTTGACCTCTTCAACACTCTGTCGGCATATCCAGGGCATTCTGGGTCCCATAACTCCGGTCGGGCATGCACCAGGGCTATAATGGCCTCGTGGGAGATGTCTCTGGCCGCCATGCTGTCTTCTCCTCTTTCCTCTATCCCTAGTACTTCCTGTGTCATGTCCCAGGTATGCTAATGAATGATGATGTGCTTCCTGTTTTTTTTTTTTTTTTTAAAACGCTGATATCCGCAGGTGACAAAAAAGACTGCGATTGCCTGCGGTTATGTGCATATAGCTGCGCTACATCGCACCTGGACGCATTCAATTCTATTTTTTCTATTCGCACGAAACCGCATGTAACGTAATCGCACGCAAACGCTGTGTGTGAATGGGGCCATAGGCAAACATTGTGTGCTTTTAGCTGCGGTAGAAAAATAGAAAATCCGCAGCTAAAAGCACCATTCTATCCGTCCGTCTGAAAGGGGCCTAATACTCATAAAAGCATTGCATGATTTCTTCTATTGTACAGGCCAGTATCCCGTGTTCATTTCGTATCTTAGAAATAGCCTAGGTTGTTGTTTGCTGTTTGGCAATAAATGCCAATCATCTGCTAAACTGGTTTCCTTGTTCAAAAAATATTTGCCTCATAAAAAATTGTTTCTGTTTAGCCTTTATTTCTATTTGTCCCTTGTATAACCTAAATAGACTTTCCCATCTTGCCTGATTTTCACTTGAGGGATTAGATACATGTCAATTCGTGATAGACACCCTCCACCTGGGGCTGCCAATGAATAGATCCTAGTCTGTGGGTTCCCAACTCTCCACAAGTCTGACCATCCTACCTCGCCAAGAAGACTTTTTAACTCTATTCTCTCTACCTGCTCGTTTTAGGATTGCACCCCCATATCTATCTAAAGTCCAGTATCATATTGTAATCCCCCATACATATCACGTATGCATCAGGGTATTGAGCCATAAACAGCACTGCATCCTTCACTACCTGCATACCCACGTGCGGTGGGTTATAAATTCCCATAAGTACGAATGGTAAAGCGTATAATATTCCAGAGATAAACACATATCTACCATCAGGGTCACTATAGCTAATACACTCCCACGGCACCAATTGATGTATCAGCATAGACACTCCCCTTGAACAGGGCGTGTGATATGAATGGTAAATATGATTAACCCAGGGCTTCTTTTAATATTTTAAATTGTCTTTTATCATATGTGTTTCCTGCAAACATACTATTTTTGCCCTGGTCTGTTGTATAATCGTAAATATCTGGCTTCTCTTAGTGGTTGCCCCCATTCCTCTTAAATTCCATGATATAAAAATACATTGTTCACTCATATTTCCCTTAATTGGTATGTAATAGGGGCTATACCCACTCGGCATCTTATCTTCAATTATGTTTATCTGTATTAAGTAAAGTAGTGTCACTGCAGCCATTGATATCCATATTACATCCATTCTAAACCTCTTATCCCCCAAAACTTCTAAATATTTTAGTAATTCAGGGTGCAAAAAATAAAAAAAAATAGACATTGCCTGCATATGACATTACCTATATTGCAGGCAATTCGAAAAGTGTCCATATATCCCAAATAACCAAAAAAAAAAGAAGGAGGAAAATGAGTGGTTCGGGAGCTTCAAAAAGAAAATTTGTTTTCCCAGGGTATATAAAATATATATATCCAGGTTCTCTCCCCCACCCCCCTCCCTTCCCCTTTCAGAGGTAGCCCAAGGGTAGTCCCCCTCCCTCCCCATCCCCCTCCCACAAAAAATATAAAATATCCCCCTGTTGTGCCATTTCTTAAACCCGTCTGTAAATAGATTAATAAAGTACAGAGGTACAAAAATTACCCAATCTATCCTATATATAACATATATAACTTACATATGTCTAATAAAGTGTGAATGTGCAATTCAAAAGATGCAAAAATACAGGAAATACCCAAGCTGTCCTATATAAAACTGATGTGTCCAATAAAGTGCAGATGTGTAATTCAATACATCAAATATACTATATTAATTTGGATACTCCCAACTAATCAAAGCAGTACCATACATTAATTTCTATCCAATTAATATACCACACAAAAAAGGAGGGGTTACATATGAAAATATTTAAAGTGTTTTTATTGTGACAACAATCTGCATTAAAAAAATAAACAATGTTTTAAAGTGTTTTCATTGTGACAGCAATCTGCACACACAAAAAAAAATGTTTTTCTTTATATTCGTATATACTTAAAAAATGTAATTACTGCAGAAAAACATGTTTTATATAATAGACATGCCTTAAAAATAAGCCCAAAGCAAAAAAAAAAAAAAAAAGGGAAATAATTCAAAAATATATTCAATATGGATTTCCACTACCTGGAATTCCCTAATCTTTGGGAGGTGTCCTTTTATTAATCCGTAGCCATTCATGGGCCTGTTCTGTTGTGGTGAAAAACAAAACCTTCACTCTATCCTCTACTTTTAACCGAGCTGGGTAAGCCATTAAATACACAGTCCCGTTTTCTCATAGCTTTTGCTTGATTTCATTTAAGCTAGCGCACTGCTTTTGTAACACTTGGGAGAAGTCTGGGAATTTTGAAATTTTAACATTTTCATATTGTATCACACCCTTTTGTCAAGCTTTAAGCAGGATAAAGTCGCAATATTTACAGTTCAGTAAGCATGCTAAAAGTGGCCTTGGAGGGGCCCCAGGTTTTGGTGGTTTTGCTGGTACTCTGTGTGCTCTCTTAATGGCAAACGCACATGAAAATTCGGCATCTGTCCATTGGTTAATAACAGAAGCACCAAAGACAAACAAAAGACCGTCAGTAGAAAATGTATGGCCACATCATCATCCTAGAAGAGACATTCTGCACGAAAAAACAGGAGTAGATGGAATACTCCTACCGAATGACGTGGATCTGCTTGTCAGCGACAACAGATCATATGCGCATGGAAGGACTCCACCCGAATCGGCCAAGCTGGATGCAGACCCAATGGTAGATTCCCAGCAGGATATCCAGATATGAGGCTGTAGTCCTAGACTGGAACTTCACCCTGGGTGGATTCGCTCAGACTCAGATTCGAAGGCAAGGACAGAAGTCTGCTTATTCCAAAGCGGCAATCGATGATGACAAAGTGGTATCCACTCAAAGACAGTGGGCACAATCTTGGAGTATGAAAAACTTAGTAACCCAGCAGGACATGCAGGAAAAAAGAAAAAACAAAGCTCCGGATGGTGCAGGTAAAAAAGGGATAAGGTTTTATTGTAATAAAACCAATATACATAAAAGTGATCACTGTAGCATAAAAAAGGTAAAAGCAATATGGAGAGCAGGTGTACCAGAGCAGGGCCCTGGGCTTGGTACACCTGCTCTCCATATTGCTTTTACCTTTTTTATGCTACAGTGATCACTTTTATGTATATTGGTTTTATTACAATAAAACCTTATCCCTTTTTTACCTGCACCATCCGGAGCTTTGTTTTTTCTTTTTTTCCTGCATGTCCTGCTGGGTTACTAAGTTTTCACTCGTTCATCCCCACCCCCTTTCGTGACCAGCCGGCCGGCGTGCTTATATAAGGGTGCAGTGCTTTGTGAATACAGCACTTGCCTCTCTGATTTACGGCGGCGTAGCGTAAATACAATACGCTACGCCGCCGTAACAATGCGCCCGGCTACCTGAATCTAGCCCACTACTAGGTATTAGATGTGCAAACATTAAGGTGATAGCATGTCTAATACCTACAGAGAGTAATGGAAATAAGGTGGAGTTCAAAGTGAACTGTGCCATTACTTGGAGGGATTGGCATTTAGGGGATTAAAACAGGCATGGAGGAAATGTGATATCACCTCCTGTGCTTTCACTTTTCAGTGGAGTGGCAGTTCCTGCTGCAAGTGAATACAAGTCTTTGGGCTCACACTGGTGTACTGGCAGTTTTCCACAGTCATAGTCCCTCAGGTTGCACATTTTTGTTGCATTTTCTGGAAGTGCACCAAAGATGCAGCATTTAGGACGTTTTGTGCACTTTCACAACATACAGTAAAAATGTGCAACCTCTATGGGACCAGGGGCAACATTCAGACATACCAGCGTGAGCCCACATCATAACACCAAGGAGGGCAATGTAATGTCTGTCACAGGCTGCTAGGAAACAAATAAATCTTTAGCTGCAGAGAGAGGGAGGGAGGAGAAGTTCACTTACTTGGATGGTCCCAGCCTCCCAGGAGACTCACTGGATTCCAGCCAACTGCTCAGATTGAACTTTCCCGCCCACACATCCTCTTCACAGACAGCACACAGGCTTCCCATAGTGTGGGTGGGCAAAGAGAGAGCAGGTCCAGCCTCTGCCAGCCATTCATGTGGAGGAGGGAGGGGCTGGGCGGGGCTGTGCTGTGCTCTGTAACACAGACTGTCAGCCCTGAGACATCACTGGCTCACAGTACTGGATGGAGATGCCGCACTCGGTCAGCTCAAAAACTGCGCATGTGCGGTTCTGAGCTGGGGACACAGCGGCCTTTGTAGAGCATATGAGAGCAACCCAGGGGGAAAATACATCTCTGCCCGCCGGCCCAGCCCGCCCCTGGGCACAGGGAGGAGTCAGAGAGGACAGCAGGAGCTAGTGCTGCTGGGCAAGTCTTCAGGAGGGAACCACCAGTGGGTGCGCAGCCAGGAGGGCTGGTGAGTGACACATGCTATCGGGAATACTGGAGAGACATGCCAGAGAGGACTGAGTGGCAACAGTCAGAGCTAGGTGTGGAGCCAGTGAGGATTGCACTGTCAGTGTCCACCTGAATATACCCTGCTGCTTGTAAAGAAAATCCTTACAACTAGTGCCTAATTAATATAGTGTGCCAAACAAATCAAATACAAATATATCATAAGGTATTTTAAATCACAATGTGCAATATTCCCAAAAAAATGTCATTAATAAATCAACCCAGTGTGGGTGCCAAGACACCTGTGCAATGTTCTCAATTTTTCCAAACTGGAACAACAAAGTGCAAATGCAAATAATGGACGTGTAAACATATAAACCAACAACATTAAATGCTATCCTCCAACTTATTCCGATGTATCCATAAAGTGCAATGTGCAAAAAAGTATATACAAATAATAAATATAAGGTAGCAAGTATAAATGGATGTCCTTAGTGAGTGATCACTCCTTTCACTGCTGTTCCTATTTCGTGGTTCGGTGTTTCTACTTCCACCCTTAAAGTGCTCGCCACCACCATCTGGTAAAAATGGCCACTTACAGTCACCAGATGGATGTATGCGTGCGCCTTTGGTTCATTACAGTATAACCACTTAGTTGCAATAGATCAGCCAGCAGCTTTTCCCAACAATGAGGTGGAATGTTTGGCTATAATATTTCTCATAAAAAATGAATAGCCATCATAGTGTAATATGTTGCCACTATTTATTAAAAAAAGTTAAAAACAACAGATTTCAAACTAACATTTTACAGTGAAATTACGCCGGCACTATGCTGATCAAGCCGTGTATTCAGGGATGGTGGTATGGGCTATTCCGCCACTGTGTGTTCTTTGTCGGCGTGCGCCTCACCACTCGTTCTCATATGGCAGAAGAATATAGCAGATAGGATCCCCCCGCAGAATAGTTCTCCTTGCACGCTACAGTTGCTCACTATAGGTCTTCACTCACTGAGCTCCCAGTCTCTCATTAGACTCTCAGACCCAATCACCACTGGATCCCCTGAGCTCTTCCACTTCCATTACTCAGTATCTTCCTCAAGCATCACCCCCCCCTTCCCTGCTGGGTTCTTGGCTTGGCACTCACAGATACTCCTCAAACGTCACCCCTGCTGACCCCCTAGGTCCTTGGCTTGGCACTCACTGATGCTCCTCAAGCATTACCTCTGCTTTTCCGCTGGGTGCCTGGCTTGGAACTTGCTGAAGTTTTCCCACTTCTTCACCGTCCCCGGCTAGTGAGAAGACTGCTCTGGTACTGGCTACAGGTTACTCACAATGGTCTCCGGTAACAAGGTGGATGGTCCCTTAGTGGCGACAGCTTCGCCTCTACCTCTGACCTCAACTGGTTCCTCATCCGGCTGAACTGTTACTCTCGGTTGGACTCCAATCCTGCAGTCCCAACCATGCACTGCTTCTCCTGTTTCTGGATAGGCCCTCAGACAGCCTAGCAGCCAGAAGTCCCCAGGATAGGCCTCAGGCTTCTGGCCTAACAGTCCGGGGCAACATAACACACCTCCACCCAGACAGCCGTCCAGGTAGCACAGAACCCTGATCACCTGACTCCACCCAAATAAATAGGCTCACCCAGCAGGCCAAGGGACTAAAGAAACCCCTGCCAACTGAAACACCCAATCCATTCATAGCCTGACCTTGCTAAGCACTTGTCTATCTAATGTCACCAGCATAATGCCACCTAGCAACAGAAGAGGGGAGGTGCAGCAAGTCCATAACTAGAGAGGAATCAGTGGATCTACTAACAATTAGCCAGGGCAACTACTGCCTGGCAAACTAAATTTACTTAGCAAACCTGCCTAAACACCATTGTGCTACATCAGCACAAACTCATCCTTTGATAGGTGAAGGTCTCTTTGTAGTAGCTTTACAGGGACAGTCTTTAGTCCTAACGCTTCAGCCGGCTAGCGTTGGGGCCCAGTTGTACACTTGGTGCACATGAGACCTCCGCACATTTTTGCCCAGGAAACTCTGCTTTCTACTGATGCAGGGCTTTTTGGGTAATGCGGTCTGCAGTCCACATTTACTGATGCAGCTGAGAGCATCCACAAACTATAACTCCCAGGGTTCCATTAGGCTGCATCATCATTCACAGAGCCACCCTGATGCTAAATGGCTCAAGTCACTGCTGTCAAGAGGGAGGGGGAGCAGGAGCTAGCGAGGGATCATTACACAGATCTTACAGCTACACCTCCCCATCACAACATGGCCACTCCACACACACGTCCAGCGGGGAAAAAGAAAGGAGGAGAGCTAGCACAGAAGCGCTAAGCCCGCTCCATCAGCTGGCTACATGAATTGGTAACATCAATATTAAACTGCAAAACATAGACAGGAAAATCACAGAAAAACAGGGACATTTCATTTTTTTGCACTGGCCTTGGCAACCCCCTCTATTTATTTAGTGGGTGCGTATGCTGTTTCCAAATATTTCATTTTTGTCTCATGAAAATGGACTGATCCTTTTAAGTGAATACAGCTGGAGATCAACACAGCAATTCATCTTCCTATGTCATGGCATAAAAATGCCATTGTTAATACTATTTTGTATTCTATACTACTACTATATGTGAAGTACTATAATAAAGGCATGGATCAGTAATCCTATATCTGTAGCAATCAAGCTATTTCCTGCATATGTAATCTGGATCATCTGTCTCCCACATGAGCCAGGGACTGCTGGGGAGGTGAGGGCACAAAAGAGCTTCAAGAGACAAGTATACTTCTATTCACTAATCTCCCCTGTAATGGATAAAGCTGAAAAGAGCATTCCCATTTTATAAACTAGGGGGAAGATCCACAGAGCTCTGCACCCGCGCAGCGTATCAGAGATACGCTACGCCGCCGTAACTTACCCGGCTTTAGTTCGAATCCATAAAGATTTCCCGCCGTAAGTTACGGCGGCGTAGTCTATCTCTGGGGGCGTAACGACGCGTAATTCAAATCGGCGATTAGGGGGCGTGTTTCATTTAAATGAAACGCGTCCCCGCGCTGAATGAACTGCGCATGCGCCGTCCCTAAATTTCCCGCCGTGCATTGCGCTAAATGACGTCGCAAGGACGTCATTTTTTTTAACATAGACGTGAATTACGTCCATCCCGATTCCCGGACGACTTACACAAAAAAAAAAATTCAAAATAAACGCGGGAACGACGGCCATACTTAACATGGTAAGTCTAACTATACGCCGCAAAACAGCAGCTTTAACTATGCGCCGGAAAAAGCCGACTAGACACGACGTAAAAGAATGCGACGGCCGCGCGTACGTTCGTGGATCGTCGGAAATAGCAAATTTGCATACTCGACGCGGAAAACGACGGGAACTCCACCCAGCGGACGGCAAAGTATTGCATCTAAGATCCGAAGGCGTACGAAGCCGTACGCCTGTCGGATCTAACCGAGATGCCGTCGTATCTTGGTTTAAGGATTCAAACCAAAGATACGACGCGGGAAATTTGTGGATCTGCCCCTTGGTATCCTGACAACGCAGCCAGGTAAGATCAGAAGCTCTCTTACCCTGATCTGCATTGGCTGTAAGCACAGGAGACATTGGAGACCCATAGGCCCGGATTCACAAAGGATTTACGACGGCGTATCTCCAGATACGCCGTCGTAAGTCCGAATGGAGGCGTCGTATCTCTGCGCCTGATTCAAAGAATCAGATACGCCTCACTGTTGCCAAGATACGAGCGCCGTAAGTCTCCTACGTCGTCGTATCTTGGGGTGCTAGAATATGCAAATGAGCTAGATACGCCGATTCACGAACGTACTTGCGCCCGGCGTATTAAAATACGCTGTTTACGTAAGGCGTACGACCAGCGTAACTTTACCCATCATAAAGCAGGGGTAAGTCATGTTAAGGTATGGACGTCGGAAACGTCGGAACAGCGTCGTATTTTACGTAGTTTGCGTAAGTCGTACGTGAATGGGGATGGGCGTAGGTTACGTTCACGTCGACTAAGCATTGAGCCGGCGTAACTTAGGGAGAAAATTCAACGCGATACTGAGCATGCGCGCGCATGCGCCGTTCGTTAGGCGCGTCATTTACGCGGGGTCACGATTCATTTCCATACAACACTCCCCCTACCAGCCTACTTTGAATTACGCGGGCTTACGCCGGCCCATTTACGCTACGCCGCCGCAACTTACGGAGCAAGTGCTTTGTGAATACTGCACTTGCCTGTCTAAGTTGCGGCGGCGTAGCGTAAATAGGATACGCTTCGCCCGCACAAAGATACGCCCAGATACGTAAATCTGGCCCTTAATGTCTTGATACTTATAAAGTGGAAGGAAAATTATAAATGGTTTTCATTTTTTTTTGTATAAACATGTGAAAAGTGTGGTATGCATTTGTATTCAGCCCCCTTTACGCTGATACTCCTAACTAAAATCTAGCGGAACCAATTGCCTTCAGAAATCATCTTATTATTAAATAGAGTTCACCTGTGTGTAATTTAATCTCAGTATAAATACAGCTGTTCTGTGAAGTTCTCAGAGGTTTGTTAGAGAACCTTAGTGAACAGTTAGCATCATGAAGGCCAAGGAACACACCAGACAGGCCAGGGATAAAGTTGTGGAGAAGTTAAAAGCAGGGTTAGGTTATCAAAAAAACATCCCGAGCTTTGAAAATCCCACAGAGCACTGTATAATCCATCATCCGAAAATTTAAAGAATATGGCACAACTGCAAACCTACAAAGACATGGCTGTCCACCTAAACTGACAGGCCAGGCAAGGAGAGCATTTTTCAGAGAATCATTCAAGAGGCCCATGATAACTATGGAAGTGTATGTGTAAGGAAAAATACTGCGCTGTCTCAGTGTGTTTGAAATTAAACAAAACTAAAAAATGTTGAACAACTGCTGCTGCAACCAATTATATGAGATACACACAATAGAAACAATTGGAAGAAAATATAGCTGCGCTGCAATATAATGATAGATCATATATGATATATGAAAAACAAAAAAACAAAAAACAAAAACAAAACATCAAGGTGAATTGATGTATAAGTGAATTAATCAGTGGAAAAAATTATAAAGTCCAAAAAATGAATAAGCCCCTTCATATGTTCATAACACTGTAATTAATGGGATCTGAAAAACAGTGAATGATATCCAAAAGGTGACACATTCGAGTAACAGTCCTTCAGTGAGTTGGTTGGTTGACTTCAAACGAATAAACACCAGAGAAGAAGTGATAAGATGTTAAAGAAAGGGTTCCTTCACCTCTTATAATAAATCTCCTTACCGACACTACAGATCTCTTATCAGGAGATCACAACAGCCTGTGGTTAGTTACCCCCACCCGGGGTCTCTCAATACTGGATAACAAGACTTCCTGTCTCCTCAGCGTTAGGGATCCTCAGTATCTCTCCCATATGGATGGTCCCCATAGAAATATAAAAACTGCCATAGTGTAGTACTATTGATACTGTTTTATTAAAAAGCAAAGAAATACACTTACAATGTATATGTAGTTAAAAGCGTGTCCCCTGGACGACGTCATCTGTGACAAAACGGTGTAGGGAGGAGCGGCGTGCTGACGTCACCGACGAGACAACACTACAATCCCGGAAGGACGGGTGGATAGTGAGAGCCGGCCGGTTTGAAATTTTTTTAGACATGCTTTTAACTACATATACATTGTAAGTGTATTTCTTTGCTTTTTAATAAAACGGTATCAATAGTACTACACTATGACAGTTTTTATATTTCTATGGGGACCATCCAGGGCAATCTTAGAAGAAAACTAAGTCACCAAAACACTTGAGACTGGGGTGGAGGTTCACCTTCCAGCAGGACAAAGACCCTAAACATACAGCCAGAGCTGCAATGGAATGGTTTTGATTAAAGCATATTCATGTATTAGGATGGCCCAGTCAAAGTCCAGACCTAAATCCAATTGACAATCTGCTGTTCACAGATGCTCTCCATCCAAACTGACAGAGCTTGTGCTATTTTGCAAAGATTAATGGGCAAATATGTTACTCTCTAGATGTGCAAAGCTGGCAGAGACATCCCCAAAAAGACTTGCAGCTGTAATTGCAGCAAAAGGTGGTTCTACAAAGTATTGACTCAGGGGGGCTGAATATAAATGCACACCACACTTTTCAGATATTTATTTGTAAAATATTTTGAAAAACATTTATCATTTTTCTTCCACGTCACAATTATGTGCCACTTTGTGTCGGTCTATCAAATAAAATCCCAAAATAATACATTTACGTTTTTGGTTGTAACATGACAAAATTTGGAAAATTTCAAGGGGTAATACTTTTTAAAGGCACTGTGTGTGTGTATATATAGATCTATATATATTTTTTTTTCACTAGAAATATGGATTTCATTAGCATTTGCAGGGCCGTCTTTAATATGGTTTGGGCCCTGGACAAACATTTTTTTTTGGGCCCCCCTCCAGCTTATTTTAGGCCTGGCTGGTTCACATGTATGTGTTTTGGCGGCCCTCATTTGTGCAGGCACAGCAGTCCATTGATTTGAATGGGCTGCCATGCCTTTGTTTCCTGCAGAAAAAAGGTGCATTCAGCATTTTAAAAATACAGTTGCCTTGAAATCCATTCTGCTTTTGCACCATGCTACTTACCTGCAGTTCTTGCACACACAAACGCACTGTGTTTTTAAAAGCGTGACCTAAACGTCTCAAAATTACATGAGGCATGCGCTTTTCTTTGCAGGAAACGCAGGCATGGCGGCCCATTCAAATGAATGGGCTGCTGTGCCTGCGCAAATGTGGGCCGCCAAAACACATACATGTGCACCAGCCAGGCCCAAAATAAGCCCATCAAGCAGTTAAATACAGACAGTAATGCCATGTGCTCTGAGGCCTTACTCCACTGCAGGTCTGGTCTGTGATTTAAAGAGTTCCTCTATTTTACACATGGCATGGTATGGGGTCCCATGGTGCTAAAGCAGAATGGACAGACGGTGCTGTGACCCCCATGCCATGCCATGTGTAAAATAGAGGAACTTTTTAAAACACTGACCAGACCTGCAGTGAATCATCAAATATTATAAAGCAACACAGTGCAACTTCATATAACGAAATACTTTTGATGGAAGAATATATATATATATATATATATATATATCAACAACTTACTCTTCCTAAACAAGCAACCTTCAAAACATGTGCCTCACTAGCTAGGAAGGTTTGGTTGATCAGACCAAACCTCAATACGATCGTTCTCAACAGTTTGCGCGTATCTTAGCCGGCATGCGGTGGTGCGCATTAAGTAATTTGTAATCCAAATATTGTTGGGCAGGTGCCCATCTCACCCAACCAGACCTGGCCTTACTGGATTGTTCCATCAGCGAAAACTCAGATACTCGGTCCTTTCCGTCACCAACAGTTCCAGGTCTTCCACGTGGCCATCACACACTGCTGATTGAACAGGACACCAGCTGCTTTTGGACACGGTCCGGTCACTCCATCAGGAATCCCCCTCACATGATGGGGCGATCCGCATAGGCGAGTAAAGGCCTAGGCTTCTCAGGCCTATACTCCAGGAGACAAGCCTCAACACAGGCCTCCTTCTTGCTTGGAGAGGCGGTCCAGAGAGAGAAAGCCAAGGACGTCCCCCTCTTTAAATTCCTTCCCCCAGCAGGCCGTGCGGGGCGAAAAGTATTTTGGGATCGCACAGTTGCACTCTGGACATTGTAGTCTGTCACTTGACCAGGGCAATGGAGTCTTTATCTCCCTGTACTTCATTTCCCAACATTCATTGCTGATCAAATACCACCAAAAGAAAGCTCTATTTGTGTGAAAAAAAAAGGACGTAAATTTTGTTTGGTTGCAACGTCGCACGACCACGCAATTTTCAGTTAAAGCGACGCAGTGCCGTATCGCAAAAAGTGCTCTGGTCAGGAAGGGGCTAAATTCTTCTGGGGCTGAAGTGGTTAAAAATCTCACTGAGTGTAATTATTGCATTAATGCTGCTTGTCTCAACTCACTAGGTGATCCCTGCCAAACCAGGCCTCCAGGAAACTATCTTTCCTGGTTAGATATTATTAATGAGTAAACCACCATTATTTATTGCTATCAAGCTACATGTTTCCTTTTAGCAGCAAGAATAAATAGAAATAGATGACGATGTAATGACGTGCAAGGTAAACAGTTTGTAAGATCTTGCACAATCTTTTCCTTATCCTCACTTATATCTGAAATAGGACATTAGTATTTGCGATTATACATTCAGGATCTTTATTCATATACTTGCTCAGTTTTTTTTTTGTTTACTTTAGAGGAACATGGTTTAGGAACTTTTTCTTCACCTTCATAATTTAGTAAGACTATTTATTGCTAGGAATAAAGCCTAACATCAGCTCATTTTGTTTCGTGGTTTTGGATTGAGAGGGAACCACTGTGTAACCCCACTTGTGAGATTTTTTTTCCTCACTTCTTGTTGGTGGTGACAAAAAATGAAAGGCCAGTTGGTAACCATGACAGGATGGCATGGACAGCAGTAAAGACATTATCAGTAGTTTTAACCCTTTCTTCACTCTACTAAAAACAGAAAATACTTACAGTAATTTTCCTTTCCTGGTGCTAATCCATGGTAGCACAGCATACATGTAATCAGGGCCGTATTTAATATTGATTTAATATTGATTGGACCCTGGGCAAACATTTTCTTGGCCTTCCTCTATGCAATTTCGCTCTCCACCTGCTCTGCATACAATAAATATACTTAAAACTAGTTTATTGAATCAGATCAGGCAGCGATTGCGATTGATTGCCAGAGGTTACAGTGTATCATTACCGCTCACTGACTGGCTGCTAGAGGTTACAGCACACATTATGGCTCACTGATTATTACATAACTTGTGCTTGTTGATTGGTTGCTAGAGATTACTGAACATCAATACTGCTCACTGACTGGTTGCTAGAGGTGACTGCACATTTCTACTGCTCACTGATTAGCTGCTAGAGGTTACAGCATATGCTTCCTTCTCAATAAATGGTTGCAAGAGGTTAGTGCACATTATTACTGCACATTATTACTGCTCACTGATTGCTAAAGGTTACAGCACATTTTCTCCTCTCGCCTGCACACCATGGACTAGGGAGGTGAGGAGACCCATCAATAGACAGAAAACTCTTATGGATCCTAGGACTCCTGGCAATGTTGGGGGAGCGGGTGTAATCAGTGGCAATGACACTGACCACCAATGTAATGGGTAATTTACAATGAACAGCAATTTGAGGGGGGATTTACACTGTCCCTCAATGTGAGGGGGAAATATTCGCTGACCACCATGTAACGGGATTTTACACCATCCACCAATATAAAGAAAGATTTCTACATTGACACCAATGTAATATGAGCATTTACACCAACCACCAGTGTAAGGTGGAATATACTGTGACCTCCATGTAAGGGGGAATTTACACTGACAACCATTGTAGAGGAGATTTGTACTTTCTACATTTTAAGGTAACCACTGGTGGCCCGTCCATAATGGGCCTTTAAAAAAAAAAGAAAAAAAATGAAGTTCCTTTGCACTATGTGCACTGCGTTTGGGGGCCTGACACAGTGCAATCACGTGATTGCAGACGTGATGCTTCATTTGCCCTGTTTAGCTCTGCCCTGTAGCGCAATTGATTGTGCCATATTGCTCCCATGAGTCTCATGCATTCATAGTGTTGTTATGCCTGTGTTATTTGATTGGCACCACTCTAGGACTAGGGCGGTGCTTTTCCTTTGAGTTACCACGTCACTTACGGTTTATCTGTGCAGTGATAAATCGGACGTAACGTCAGTGGAACGCACAACCCGAGCGGAGCGGCCGCATTTAAGTCACTGTCTCTCTAATTTCTTCACTCTACCCTCCTGACCGATCTATACTGCACTGACAAATCCTCACCCCCGGGGCACTAACTGCATGCAGCACTGCCTCTACCTGGAGCCCCACCATGTCCTGTTGTCAGATTGCCCAGCAGCACTATCTCTTCCAAGGACACCCCCCCACAAGCCTGCACTGTCCTCGCCACAGGGCACCCGACCACCCCAGAAGCAGCATAGCCAGAGGACTGTTAGTGTGGATGGGACCCTGCTAGCGGCACCCACCTCTATTCTCAGCTGCTGTTTACTATGAGTTGGCACTGACAGCAGATCAGAAGGATGGCATCACACAGGAAACCAAGGAGGGAGAGAACTGCAGACTATGAGAGTCAGATTAAATGTAAATGGGGGGGTCTGGGAAAGGTTGATTATACCCTGTACACGGGGGGGCAGAGGATCCAGATACTATATACTATCTGTTGTGCTGGCTGCTATATACTATTTGTGGTGCTGGCTGCTATATACTATCTGAGGTGCTGGCTGCTATATACTATCTGCGGTGCTGACTGCTATATACTAACTGTGGTGCTGATCTATATACTATCTGTGGTGCTGATCTACATACCATGCAGCAGGCATGTCCAAAGTCCGGCCCGCGGGCCAATTGCGGCCCCCCTGGTGATTTAATACGGCCCCCTGGGGATTTGTATATATATATTGTTTGTGGCCCCCAGGACCACAAAAGATATATACCTGTAAAAAGGGGGTGGATTTCCACGCCAAAATTAAGTTGCATAACTATCAATTAATAATTAATAAAGCTGCTCCTCAGACCAGTTATGAACTGTGATTGTGTTAAAAAGAAAAAAATTAGAGGGCGCTAATGGTTAATAGGAACCATATGTGATTAAAGTCTATAAAATACCATACGGAAGTGAGTCACCTGTGAGAGTGACCACAATAATAAGTGATTGAACAAAAAACATGAAGGTATTGTGAACAATATAAATGTGAATGTCCCAAATAGAAATAAGATTAAGTCCAACAGCCAAAGCAGTAAAAGTAACACATGAAGGAGATTCTTCCAAAACTTGTCATGCAGACTGAGTTCGACGTGATAGTAATGCCTTCACCATATAAACCAGCTTCACCCGAATGTGCTCAGGATTTATATTGCGCTTACTACAACATATGGACTACTTTAATGAAAAAGATAGTCATATACCGCTGAACAGGATTAGTGCCTGTAAACTGATTGACATGGACTGGACCTGGAACTCCAACCTCGTAGATGGTATGTGGTCAAACCAAGAAAACAAAGGGGATCTCATAGCATAATTCCATTTATTTAAAATACATAAAAATCAGTATAGCCGATTGGCCTCTTACTTTAAAAAGTGCCTGCCCGGCACTGGAGCTGTAAGCATTATGAATATGCGGCAGCCTCGCTCGTGTAGCGTTCAGCTTGCAGCGTGGTGTCTTCTAGCTCAGCTGGCTTGTCAGATGCCGGGATCAGCTGGGGCATAGATGTGACCAGATACTAGCCGCCGACGTACATTTCGTGTCTAACTTGTCATCATGGCACATGCGAGGCTGCATTCATGGCACATGCGAGGCTGCATTCATGGCACATGCAAGGCTGCATTCATGGCAATGGTAAGCCTGTGCGTGTTATACGCCAATAAATACGGTATATCCAAATAACACACCCAAGCTTATCCTTATTCCTGAGCAGCGCTCGGGGATTCGTTGGAGCCACAAAAGAGATATATGCAGTGAATCCAAATAACACGCCCAAGCTCATCTCTTCACCACACACAGCCACAAAGGCAAGAGAATTCTTGTTGGGCAGTGTATTAGTTGCTCGGACGAACACACTTAGACCGAATTTTAATGGTTCAAAGAATGTCAGGCAAAATGGTAGGCCCTCATGCATGTTCACTTCATCAAATCTGGCCCTCTTTAAAAAAAGTTTGGACACCCCTGCCATACAGTATCTGTGATGCTGAGCTGTATACTCTGTCCTGTAATTCTGAGCTGTATACTCCTGACAATATGCATGGAAGCAAGTTGAAAACAGAGGATAGACATGTGGCCACCATTATTTTCCAGCACTGCCTTAACCCTCTTGGGCATGGAGTTCACCAGAGCTTCACAGGTTGCCACTGGAGTCCTATTCCACTCTTCCATGACATCAAGGAGCTGGTGGACGTTAGAGACCTTGTGCTCCTCTATCTCCCGTATGAGGATGCCCCACAGATGCTCAACAGGAATTAGGTCTGGAGACATGCTTGGCCAGTCCGTTACCTTTACCCTCAGCTTCATTAGCAAGGCAGTGGTCGCGCCCAGTCTCCGAAGGGAGGGGATCATGCTCTGCTTCAGTATGTCACAGTACATGTGGCATTCATGGTTCTTTGTACTGCTCACCTGGTTGCCACCACACACGCTTGACACCCTCTGAACCAAATACGTTTATCTTGGCCTCATTAGACCACAGGGCATGGTTCCCTGCCTTTGGCCAGTAATGGCTCTCAGCAGAGCACGTTGTAATTTGCCAAAGCATGCAGGTCAGGTGCATGATTTGGCCAATCATCATACAGCAATGCACTGCGATCATGCAGTGCATCATGAGGCGTTCCGCAGCGCTTGAATTACCCAATTAATGCCCCATAATGTTTGATTTTCCTCGAACAGGCGAACACCCGATGTTCGAGTTGTACTTATATTCATCCCGAACAACAAGCTCATCCCTAGTGGGTACTGTAAATGCTCCATTACATTACATTGGTGGTCAGTGTAAATCCCCATTACATTGGTGGCCAGTGTAGAAACTCCTCTTTATATTGGTAATCGGTAAAAAAAATCCAAACTTGCATTTGTGGTCAGTTTCAAATCCACCCTTACATTGGTGGTCTACGTAGAAGCCTCCTTTAAATCGGGGGTAAGTGTAAATCCCCCCTTACATTGGTGGCCAGTGTAGAAATCCCCCTTTATTGGTTGTCAGTTTACATTTCCCCTTATATTGGTGGTAAGTGCAAAATTGCTCTTACACTGGTGGTCAGTGTATATCCCCCTTTACATTGGTGGTCAGTGTAAATCCATATTTACTTTGGTGGTCAGTGTAAAACCCCCATTACATTGGTGGTCAGTGTTAATCTCCTTAGAGTAACTGCCTGTCTCCTGGAATCTCCTTTATGCTCTTGAGACTCTGCTGGGAGACACAGCAAACCTTCTGGCTATGACACGTATTGATGTGCCTTCCTGGAGGAGTTGGACTGCCTGTGCAACCTTTATAGGGTCCAAGTATCGCCTCGTGCAACCAGTAGTGACACTGATCCTAGTCAAATGCAAAACTAGTATAAAACAGTCAGAAAAGATGAGTAGGGGAAAAAAATGTCAGCCACCTCTACCTGAAAAAAACATTCCTGGTTTGGAGGTCGTCTTATTGTTGCCTAGCTAGCGCACCTGTTGTTAATTTCAATTAACAGCAAAGCAGCTGAGACTGATTAACAACCCCCTCTGTATACACCCCTCCCCCTCTGCTACTTAAAGCGGGAGTTCACCCATTTAAAAAAAAAAAAAAAATCTCCCCTTAGCTTCCTGCTCGTTCGGTCTAGGGGAATCGGCTATTTATATTAAAATATGTGCAGTACTTACCCGTTTTCGAGCTGCATCTTCTTCCGTCGCTTCCGGGTATGGGTCTTCGGGAGCCGGCGTTCCTTCTTGAGTGACAGCCTTCCGAGAGGCTTCCGACGGTCGCATCCATCGCGTCACTCGTAGCCGAAAGAAGCCGAACGTCGGCGCGGCTCTATACTGCGCCTGCGCACCGACGTTCGGCTTCTTTCGGAAAATCGTGACGCGATGGATGCGACCGTCGGAAGCCTCTCGGAAACCTGTCAATCAAGAAGGAACGCCCATTCCCGAAGCCCATACCCGGAAGCGACGGAGAGGATGCGTCTCATAAACGGGTAAGTACTGCACATATTTTAAAATAAATAGCCGATTCCCCTAGTAATAACGAGCAGGAATCTAAGGGGGAAAAGTGCCCTCTAAGGGTGAACCCCCGCTTTAACTGACCAGATTAATATCCCAGGAGTTCTGGTTCAAAGGTGTTCCTTTAATTTTTTTTGAGCAGTGTGTATATATATATATATATATATATATATATATTCTGCATTTAGTGTAGCCCATCTATACAGTGCATTTGGTGGTGTATAGTTTCTAATACACTTTAGGCAGTGTACACAGTATATAATACCTTGTAGACGCTCACAGGTCACTAAAAGAGGTGTGCACCCCAATGGGGCATAGAATTTATATATATATTGTTCCTCTGAACCATTTTTCTATGGACGTTTATGTTTAGTTCACATGCTGCCATCTATTGACCTTTTGTGGTAATGCATTTGCTTTTTACATGTTTTTTCCCTGACGTTATGACACATTTCCTTTGTATGTAATGCTCCACCCTTTCTTCCTGTGATTGTATTTCCTGTGTAATGGAGGCAGCTGCAGGACACATGTATTCTGCATAATAAGCTACAGACAATATCATCTTTTGACCACGTAATGCCACAATCTATTCATCTGTTGTATCCTGTCATCTGCTGTACCCTAATGTTTTGGATTAAACACCTGGAAATGGTATTGGTGAGTTCAAGCTATCCGATAAGTATTGTCCTCTGTGATTATATCTGCTTATACAGGCCAGGCATAGAGGTCTCACAAGGGATAAATCGCTTTACAACAATCAGAGTCAGAATAAGAGGGCAAGCAGCCTCTGTTTCTACAGTCAACTGTGGTGGTCATGGACTTGGTTTATTCTCTTCATGTGGCGGTTGGGGACGCTTGTCCTTTTTTTTGCTGCAGGCCTGGTTATTGAGCCACAACATGCAACGGCTCCTTGTCCACAGTCACTCCTTTCGTAGCCCCACCAGCATGCACAGAGGAGTCCCCAGATTTATTTGACCACAGTGTCGGTTATATGCTGCTTGAGGATGCGCAGCAATTTGAAGGCTCCAATGTTGGTTCCCAGGTTGAGGAAGGGAGTAATGTGAGCCTAGAGAGAGGAGGTGCCACAGAAGGACAAGAAACTGGCAGTCATGATCCCCCAGCTGCATAATACTGCCAAGTTTGCCCCAGTGACGAGGAGGGAGGGAATGATGAGGTCACTGACTGCACTTGGGTGCCTGAGAGAAGAGAGGAGGAAAGTGAGTAGGAGGAGGCACAACTCCAACGAGGCAGGATGTCCTCTATGGGGCATCTTAAGGGCAGCCACACTATTGCATCACACTGCAGAGCTCCACAGGTGCCGGGTGCTGCTGACTTCCAGCTGACTTTTAAAGGTTCCTTGGTGTGGACCTTTTTTGACATGTGTGCAGCAGGTTGCACCATTGCTGTCTGCAACCTTTGTCTGAAGTGGATCAAGTGTGGCCAGGACAACAGCCGCTTGGG
Organism: Rana temporaria; assembly: GCF_905171775.1. Lineage (NCBI taxonomy): Eukaryota > Metazoa > Chordata > Amphibia > Anura > Ranidae > Rana > Rana temporaria. Next base: position 121,406,230 of record NC_053490.1, on the reverse strand, counting down.
CACCACATGCTTGACCAGACATATGATGACCTGCCATGCAGTCCGTTAGCGACAGCACTTGAAAGACCCCCATCATAGAAAAAGGCAGACTTTTCCTTGCTCCTCATCTGGGATCTCTAACCCTACTATACCCCCAGTCCTCTCAAAAACCTGCACTGAGAGGAATGAAGGTATAGCAATAGGTGCCCCAAATACTTTCAGCCAATCTGCTAGCAGTACACCACCAATTAATTTTATCAGGCACATTTCCCTACCCCAGTTGCTGAACCGTAAATAGAAATTTGGTCCCAGCCATCCACATGCTCAGCGTCTAAATGCTAGCTTGGACAAATTGCTAGCACTGCAACTGCTGCCTTTTCAGCTGTAGACTCTGCTCCCTTTCATGAATTTGTGGAATGTGCTGTACCACAGTGGCAGGTTCCAAAATGCCATTTCTTTTCACGTAAGGTCATTCCGGCTCTCTACCAGCATGTGGAAGGCAATGGTTTGGTCTCATTGGACAGGACGGTCAGCAGTAAGGTTCATATTACCGCTAACTCATGGTCCAGCAGGCATAGGCATGGATGTTACCTTTCCTGCACTGCGCACAGGGTAACTCTGCTGGCAGCTGGGAAGGATGCAGGACAGGGTTCAGTGTTGTTGGAGCTTGTTCTGCCACCACGCCTTCAAAAAGCTAGTGGTGATTCTGCCACAGCTCTCTGCTCCACCCCCTCCTCTTCTTCTTCCTCTATAGCCTCTTCTACAGATCTGTCCTCTGAACCAGCAGTGCTCCATAAGCGTTCAAGGGGCTACGCAAGCAGTCAGGCTAAAAGATGCTATGCAGTGCTTGAGTTGGTCTGCCTAGGGGACAGGCGCCACACTGAGGCAGAGATTCTGTCAAATCTGCAGGGGCAGGCTCAGAGGTGGTTAATGCCACGCCAGCTTCAGCCATGAATGGTTGCATGCGACAATGGCATCAACCTTCTCTCCGCCCTCCGACAGGGACACTTGACCCATGTTCCATGTTTGGCACGCGTCCTGAATTTGGTGGTGCAGCGGTTCTTGACCAGGTACCCAGGCTTACAAGATCTCCTGAGGCAGGCCAGAAAAGTCTGTGGTCATTTCCGCCAGTCCTACAATGCCAGTGCTCGGCTGCCTGACATTCAAAGGGAATGCAACCTGACCACCATTTGTGACATGCCCACCAGGTGGAACGCAACATTGGTAATGCTGCAGCAGCTGCACACACAGCAGAGGGCCATCAACGAGTACCTGTGCGAGTATGGCACCAGGACAGGGTCAGGGGAGTTTGGCTTCTTTTTGCCATGCCAGTGGCTACTGAATAAAGGAAGCATGCACTGTCCTGTCACCATTTGAGGAGGCCACAAGGATGAGCAGCGACACTGTCCCTATAGTCTTCCTGCTGGAGTACACGCTTTTGTGGAATCATAGAGAGTGCACTTGAGGCAGAACAGCAGGAGGAAGACTTCCTTTCCTCTAAAGGCCCCCTTTATCCAGATAGCATTCCTGTGGGCCCTCCAAACACACAGGAAGAGTAGGAGGATTGTGTCAGCATGGATGTAGAGTATAACACTCAGCAGCAGTCTTTAAGGGATGGTTTTCAGTCCCCAGAAACCCAAGGAGTTGTACGTGGCTGGGAGGAGGTAGTTGCGGATAATGTGATCCTTAGTGACCCAGAGGACTCAGAATCGAATTCCTCTGCAAACTTACATTGCATGGCCTCCCTGATTCTGCAAAGCCTGCAAAAGGACCCTAGGATTTGTGGTATCAAGGAGAGGGCTGGTAATCCTTCTTGATCCACGTTACAAGCGTAAAGTTGCAGAACTCATCCTATTTTTGCAGAGGGAGCAGAGGATTAACCATCTTCAGGATTTCCAGACCCTGGGAGGTTACCATTTCCTGGTGCTGGACAATGCTTTGGCTTCGTTCAGTCAGTGGAAGAGCAGTGGAGAAGGTGGCCAGCTGAACGATGCCTTTAAACAATTTTTCAGTCCTCAGCGCCAAGGTCTGATCGGTTCAAGTAACCATTGCCAACGTCTGCATTATATGGTGCAGGGATATCCAAGGGCAAGAGCAGACTTGGAGACCTTTCCAACAGAACATCTACTGGGTCTTGAGGATGGATCACTGGCCTAGAACTTGCTTAATATGCTATTGAGCTACTGGCCTGTCCTGCAGCCAGCGTGCTTTCTGAACGCACATTCAGTGCTGCTGGGGGGTTTGTAACGTCCACAGACTCCGTTGATAGGCTCACATTTACTGTAAAAAAAGGAATCAGTCCTGGATCAGCAGCTATTAAGTACCTGATGCTGATGTAACTGATTGAATTTGCTATGGATCTGGGATCCATTGAAGATTGCCTATCTTGATGATGCTAGCTTAATGATGCTAGCTTCCAGCAATATTTTTGGTTTAGGGCACCACCACCCAAGGCCCAATTTTTCGGACCCTGTTTAACAGAGGCATATTATTACAATTTTTGATATAATATTTCACAGCAAGCCCCTTCCTGAGCCAAACAAGAGTAACTGTGAGGGGTTACAGTGTTGTGGCACCATCAAAACCAAAGGCCCAATTTTTCTGCCCCTTTTTAACAAGGGCATGTAATTACATTTCAGCAAAAGTGATGGTGGATATGACCTCAGGGGGGCATGATATACATATGAATGCGGCCTCTATTTACATATCAATACAGCCGATCTGCGGCTATTTATATATTGATGCCGCCACTATTTTCATATCAATGCAGGTTTTTACATGTAAATACAGGGTCTGCAGGTGAGTCAGTAGGGAAGATCTGGGCAATATTAGTAACAGAACGTCACACTGAGATATCAGGACACAGCACAGGACTAAAACTTCAAGCAACAAGGGAATTTGAACTGGGATAGTTGGCAAGTATGAGGCAGCTGCTTTGGGCCCCACAACAATGATGGGGCATAGAGCAGCTGCCCCTTTTGCCCTGCCTTAAAGACGGCCCTGCATGTAATATAGCTCCGCCCCTATCTCCACCCACAGGACCTGTTTAAATCTAAAAGGAAAGCCAGAGCAACCTCCCCCATTCTCCGTAAAGATAACAAGATCAAAAATGGAATGGCATCAGGAAAGGAAAATTACGGTTAGTATTTGATACATTTTCCCGTTTCCTGATGCCAATACATGTGATAAACATGAGCTAAGCAGGGAGGGCTAAAATGTATAAATCAAACTTTATTACAATAGACATGGAAGCCTGAACCATTATTCCGTCAAAGCCTACTGAGGTACGAGCCCTTTCCCTGTAGCACCTGAGGCAGGTTCCCTGCAGCAACCAACCTCCTTCTTTGCAGATTCTCCATAGACATTTTGCATGCGCTGCTCCAAACTTAAAGACACAGAGTTGAAGAATGGACGAGGTTGCTGTAGCTCTCCTTTTATAGATTTAAATAGGCCCTGTGGGTGGAGATGGGGCGGAGCTCACAAAAAAGTGTTCTCTGTTGGAGAGATTCCCCTTATTTCCTGTCTTGTCAGTAAGCAAAAGGAAATCCTTGCAACAGGAACAAAGATGGTCACTTGATAAATGCTCTTTTCCTTTTATGTTCAATTTAAAATGAAAATAAACTTTTGACAGGAATTTTCATGTTTGCCTTAATATTTTTACTTTAACTCCATTTACAGATATAATCAACACTCCAAAACATGGGAGGCTGTGTTTCCACTTTAAAAAGAAGCATTCCCAACTGCTGGGTCCAACCGTGTACACAATCCTGACAGCTTAAACACCTTCAAGCTTGAATACAACATCAGAACTTGCAGTACTCCCTTTTGCCTTTTTGCGAAGATGTCTTCACTCTGATGGCTAGCATCATTCATCCCTCTTCCTCTAAGCCCAGGTTGTCCTTGGCCCACCTAGGGTTGCCACCACATCTCTTTAAAACCAAACAGAGAAAGAGATATCACCGCTCCAGGCAGGTCAAATGAAGGTAAAAGCCTCTCCTACAGATTAGAAGCCCCAGGTGCTGGCAATGCATGTAACAATGCAAATGGGAAGAAATTCTGGACAGCCGCACCCAAAAAAAAGTCGCTCCGACTTAGAAAAAGGTTCTTGCACGACTTTGGGGCGATTCAGGGCGGCTTGCATTGACTTCTATACAGAAGTCATTTTGCAAGTCGCCTCTGAAGTCGTCTTCAGGACGCCTTGCCGAGTCGCCCCCGAAGTGGTGCCGCCCCAGTGTGAACCGGCTCTGACTTTAATTACTTATCAATTTATTTATCTATTTGTTCATTCATTTATTTCCATGTTATTTAACCTTTATAATTACTCACTAAATATTTACACATTCAATATATTCACTTTTATACGGGTATATAGAGGCTCATGTATATATACATACACATATTTATATCACATTATACTTTCCTTTTCACGCTTAGATCTATTCATTTAGTCCCATTATATATTTCACATATATTTTCGCACATAGAATCGATTATGGCACATTATATAATCACATTTGCTGTTTAAGACTGGTTTGTGCTCACAGAATGTGTTGAGATTTTAGGTGATCAATTGAACTCAATTGATCAATTAATGAAGCAAATTTTCTGGTCACATGGTCCAAAAGGAAATAGTACCGTATTTTCCGGCGTATAAGACGACTTTCTGGATGCAAAAAAATGCATCCAAAGTCGGGGGTCGTCTTATACGCCGGGTACAGTCTAAGTACTCACTTTTTTCCCCAGCGCTGACAGTGTCCCATGCTGCGATCGCGATCGAGAATGATTTCAAAGCCGCGCCTTCACTGCAGAGTGTTCTGTGATAGGATGAACAAAAATCTTCCCAGCAACGCCTCTGTTCTTTGTTCCTCCTATCACAGATGCCTTCTCATCCTCGGACGAGATGAGAAGACGTCCGTGATAGGCGGGAAACATAACAGAGGCGCTGCTGGGAAGATTTTTGTTCATCCTATCACAGAACACTCTGCAGTGAAGGCGCGGCTTTGAAATCATTCACGATCGCGATCGCAGCATGGGGGACTGTCAGCGCTGGGGAAAAAAGTGAGTGTTAATGCACTGGGGGGGGCAACAAGTTCAGGCACAGTGGGGGCAAGTGATGGCAATGTGGGGGCATGTAATGGCACAATGGCAATGTGGGGGCATGTAATTGCACAGTGGCACAGTCTGGGCATGTAATGTAATGGCACAGTCTGGGCATGTAATGTAATGGCACAGTGAGTAATGTAATGGCACAGTCTGGGCATGTAATGTAATGGCACAGTGAGTAATGTAATGGCACAGTCTGGGCATGTAATGTAATGGCACAGTGAGTAATGTAATGGCACAGTCTGGGCATGTAATGTAATGGCACAGTGAGGAATGTAATGTAATGGCACAGTGAGATTTGAAAAAGCCTGTTTCTGTCAGCGGTTCTGGCTCCCCCTCAGCTTCCAGAAAGACAGTAAGAAGGGGGTAGTCTTATACAGTGAGTATATCCCAAAATCAAAATTTTTCCTGGAAAATTAGGGGGTCGTCTTATACGCCGGGTCGTCTTATACGCCGGAAAATACGGTATTTAACCGCTTCCATACACGGCTTTTATACACACATCCATACCAGGCCTATTCTGGTACTTCTTTCCTACATGTACAAATCATATTTTTTTTGCTAGAAAATTACGCAGAACCCCCAAACATTATATATGTTTTTTTAGCAGACACCCTAGGGAATAAAACGACGGTCATTGAAACATTTTATCTTGCACGGTATTTACGCAATAATTTTTCAAACGCCTTTTTTTTGGAAAAAAATTGTTTCATGAATTAAAAAAATAACAAAACAGTAAAGTTAGCCTAATTTTTTTGTAAAATATGAAAGATGATGTTACACCGAGTAAATAGATACCTAACATGTCACGCTTTAAAATTGCGCACACTCATGGAATGGCGCCAAACTTCGGTACTTAAAAATCTCCATAGGCAACGCTTTGAAATTTCTTACAGGTTACCAGTTTAGATTTACAGAGGAGATCTAGTGCTAGAATTGTTGCTGGCACTCTAACGCACGCGGCGATAGCTCACATATGTGGTTTAAACGGCGTTTACATATGTCGGCGGGACTTGCGTGTGCGTTCGCTTCTGCGCGCGAGCTACTGGGGACAGGGGCGTTAAAACATTTTTTTTTTTTTTTTTTTTTTTTTTTACATATTTATTTCTTTTTTTACACTTTTTTTTTTTTTTATTATCACTTTTATTCCTATTACAAGGAATTTAAACATCCCTTGTAATAGGAATGTGTGTGACAGGTACTCTTTATGGAGAGATGCGGGGTCAATAAGACCCCACATCTCTCCTCCAGGCTGGAAAGCATGAAATCGGTGAAAAAAAATTCACCGATCTCATGCTTGCTGTTGCTTAGCAGCCGCAATTGCGGCTTTGTTTACTTACGGGGACCCGGGCGTGATGTCATCACATCGCGCCCGGGTCCTCCGACGGTCATAGAGATGACTGGTAAACTTCTGGTCACCAGTCATCTCTATGCTTCCTGCCAGCGCCGGATGATTCGTTCTCCGGGCCCCCGATGGCACGGGAGAGCCCGGAGAAGCACCGGATGGCGGCGGGAGGGGGGATGTCCCCTCCCGCCACCTGTAAGAACGATCTAGCGGCGGAACCGCTGCTATGATCGTTCTTACGTTGTGCAGAATCGCCGGCACAAGAGAAGGATATCTGAATGATGCCTCTAGCTGCAGGCATCATTCAGATATCCCCCCACAAAGCCCAGGACGTCATATGACGTCCACCCGGATCGTTAGAGGTCCGTTGTGGACGTCATTTTACAATGGGCCGGGCGGGAAGTGGTTAAGCACTACTTTTTTTGTGATTATTAGCTATGACTAAGCACTGTTTGTTAGCGTGAAACGCGTATCTCTTCTGTTCGTTCTGATCGGCTGTGGCATGTATTTTTGAATCCATTTTTTGAATAAAGTGCAGCTGTCCAGAATTTCTTCCTATTTGCATTTTTAAAACCAAACACATATCAATTACACAGGTTCTATGGCTGATTAAGGTGGTAATTAAACTCACTTTAATTAGTAAGGTTATCTTTAAAAAACGCTTTTAACCTCAAATGCTCATGACTGCTGCTAAACTTGCATAAGATCGATATGTAAAACGATCGTTTTTCCCAGTTGGTTACCAGCTGTCAAGTTTCCAGCATTCAGAAGAGGTTTTCAGCTGTCCTGTGTACATGAACCCTAAGTTGGCCATACACATTTATATTACAGCTGATCACAGTGTAAATAGAAATGCTGGTTATCAGCATTCCTCTTCTTTCCCTGACAGCGCGTGAGGAGAGGAGAGGCGATAAGCGGCTTTTCTCAGTGGAGACATCTGCACTGATAAGTGCCCTGATTATCAGTGCCGCCCCACCAGTAATGCCCACCAGTGATTACAATCAGTGCCCATCAGTGCTGCCTATCAGTGCCCATCATTGCCACCTATCAGTGCCACTTATCAGCGCCCATAATTGGTGCCCATCAGTGCTGCATATTAGTGCCTCGTCATCAGTGCCTATCAGTTGACCTCATCAGTGGCGCCTCATTCGTGCCCCTCAGTGCAGCCTATCAGTGCCCGTCAGTGCAGGCTCATCATTGAAGGAGAATTACCAATTACATTTTTTTTTTTTTTAACAGAAACAATAAGAACAAAGTGTTGATTACAAACAGTGCCTTGAAAAAGTATCCACACCCCTTGAAATTTTCCACATCTTGTCATGTTGCAACCAAAAACATAAATGTATTTTTTTGAAATTTTATGTGATAGACCAACACAAAGTGCTACATAATTTCAAAGTGGAAGGAAAATGATAAGTAGTTTACATAATTTTTTACAAATAAATATCTGAAAAGCATAGCTTGCATTTGTATTCAGCCAACAGAGTCAATACTCTGTAGCACAAACTTTCGCTGCAATTGCAGCTGTAATGCCGCGTACACACGGTCATTTTTCGGCATGAAAAAAACCAATGTTTTTAAAAACGTCATCTAAAATGTAGTTTTTCGGGTTGTAAAAAATGATCGTGTGTGGGCTAAAACAACGTTTTAAACCCGCGCATGCCCAGAAGCGAGTTATGAGACGGGAACACTCGTTCTGGTAAAACTACCATTCATAATGGAGTAAGCACATTCATCACGCTGTAACAGACAAAAAAACGCGAATCATCTTTTACTAACAAGGAATCAGCTAAAAGCAGCCCAAAGGCGAATAGAACTTCCCCTTCAGAGTGCCGTCGTACGTGTTGTACGTCACCGCGCTTTGTTCATCATTTTTCAAAAACGATGGTGTGTGGGCAACATCGTTTTTAATGATGAAGTTGGAAAAACGTCGTTTTCTGGACAAGCTGAAAATGTATTTTTTTTTTCATGCCGAAAAACAACCGTGTGTACGCGGCATGAGTCTTTTTGGGGATGTCTCCACCAGCTTTGCACATCTAGAGAGTGACATTTTTGCCTATTCTTCTTTGCAAAATAGCTCCAGCTCTGTCAGATTGGATGGAGAGCGTCTGTAAACAGCAATTTTCAAGTCTTGCCACAGATTCTCAATTGAATTTAGGTCTGGACTTTGACTTTACCATTCTAACACATGAATATGCTTTGATCTAAACCATTCCATTGTAACTCTGGCTGTATGTTTAGGGTTGTTGTCCTGCTGGAAGGTGAATCTTCGTCCCAGTCTCAAGTCTTTTACAGACTCTAAGGTTTTCTTGTAAGATTGCCCTGTATTTGGCTCCATCCATCTTCCTATCAACTTTGACCAGCTTCCCTGTCCCTGAATAAAACCCCCACAACATGATGCTGCCACCACCATGTTTCCCGGTGGGGATGGTGTGTTCAGGGTGATGTGCAGTGTTAGTTTTCCACCACACATAGCGTTTTGCTTTTGGGCCAAAAAGTTTAATTTTGGTTTCATTTGACCAGAGCACCGTCTTCCACATGTTTGCTGTGTCCCCCAGATGTCTTCTCGCAAAATGCAAACAGGACTTTTTATGGCTTTCGTTTAAGAATGGCTTTCTTCTTGCCACTCTTCCATAAAGGCCAGATTTGTGGAGTGCACGACTAATACTGTAGTTGTCCTTTGGACAGATTCTCCCACCTGAGCTGTGAATCTCTGCAACTCCTCCAGAGTTACCATGGGCCTCTTGGCTGCTTCTCTGATTAATGCTCTCCTTGCCTGGCCTGTCAGTTTAGGTGGACAGCCATGTCTTGGTAGGTTTGCAGTTGTGCCATATTCTTTTCATTTTTGGATGATAAATTGAACAGTGCTCCGTGAGGTGTTCAAAGCTTGGGATGTTTTTTATAACCTAACCCTGCTCCCAGGGGCAGTTATGCCACGATCCAGAGTCTAGTCTCGGGGGGGGGCACTGCCAGAAAATAACTAAATGTAATGTATAATACAGTGTACAGAGGTCAGAAGGATGTAAGGCAGTGTGCAGGGAACAGCAGGGCAGAGGACAGGGGTCTTTAGGATGAAGAGCAGTGTACAGGGATCAGAAGAGCAAAGGACTATATGTCACCAGGTGGGGTAAAAACGGCACACACTGGTTAAACAGAACTGCACACACTGGGAGGGTCAGAATGGCACACACTGGGGGGTCAGAATGGCACACACTGGGGGGACCAGGAGGGCACACACTGGGGGGGGATCAGGAGGGCACACACTGGGGGGGGAGGAAGAGGGCATACACTGGGGGGGGAGCAAGAGGGCATACACTGGGGGGGGATCAGGAGAGCTTACACTGGGGGAATCAGGAGAGCTTACACTGGGGGGGGGGATTAGGAGAGCTTACACTGGGGGGGGGTCAGGAGAGCTTACACTAGGGGGGGGATCAGGAGAGCTTACACTGGGGGGGATCAGGAGAGTTTACACTGGGGGGGGGGGGGGAATCAGGAGCGCTTACACTAGGGGGGGGGGGTCAGGAGAGCTTACACTGGGGGGGGGGATCAGGAGAGCTTACACTGGGGGGGGATCAGGAGAGATTAAACTGGGGGGAGATCAGGAGAGCTTACACTGGGGGGGGATCAGGAGAGATTAAACTGGGGGGAGATCAGGAGAGCTTACACTGGGGGAGGGGGGATCAGGAGAGCTTACACTGGGAGGGGCTCAGTAGAGCTTGCACCAGGGGGTAGTCCTTTAATTAGTTAAATTGCTCACTGATCTACATGAATAAAAGATGAATAAGATCACATTTGACAACTAACAGCACCTCTATGCTAAGCTGCAGTAATGCCCTGTACGCACGATTGGTTCGTCTGATGAAAACGGTCCAATGAAACCGATCGTGTGTGGGCCCCATCGTTTTTTTTCCCCATCGGTGAAAAAAAATAGAACCTGTTTTAAAATGTTCTGATGGTTAAAAAAACGATAGAAAAAAACTATTGTCTGTGGGGAAATCCATCGGTCAAAAATCCATGCATGCTCAGAATCAAGTCGACGCATGCTCGGAAGCATTGAACTTCATTTTTCTCTGCACGTCGTTGTGTTTTACGTCACCGCACTGGACACGATCGGAATTTTAACTGATGGTGTGTAGGCAAGACTGATGAAAGTCAGCTTCATCGGATATCTGATGAAAAAATTAATTGGTCCGTTTTCATCGGATGAACCGATCGTGTTTAAGTGGCATAACTCTGCAGCATAGAGGTGCCTGTAAACAATCCACAATGTAGTGCAAGCAGCAGAGCTCACCTCCAGAAACTTTCACTCGGCTCCCTCTGCTCAGCACTGCAATTGATCACACGGCTCTCTCCTCCAGACAAGCATGACCTGTGGGGAAAAGGCACATGCCCCATCCCTTCCACTCAAGCAGCAGCCTGCAGGAGAGAGGCTGAAAACTTCTGGGGGAGGTACAGGGGGGCAGAGAGTGCAGTCCGAGGTTTCTTAGCAGTCATTCATGCTGAGAATGGCTGCGAGTTGTCCCGACCGTGGCTATGGTTACACGGGGAGCCCTCAGCCTCGGAGTCAGTAATATTTTCTTGGGGGGTGCAATTGCCCCGTTGCCTCCCCTGGATCCACCCCTGCCTGCTCCGTGAGGACATTTACAAAACGGAACTAGTAGAGCGGGGCTAGGATGCTGACACCATTGAGCTCTTGTAAAGATAATGCCGCGTACACACGATACGTTTTCGTCATGAAAGAAAAACGATTTAAAATGATCGTGTGTGGACTGCACATCGTTTTTCAGTTTCTGAAAAACTACACTTTTTTTTTCCGAACATGCTGCATTTTTTAACGTCGTTTTTAAAAAATTAGTTTTTCGGGTTGTAAACAATTATCGTGTGTGGGCTAAAACGACGTTTTAAACCCGCGCATGCTCAGAAGCAAGTTATGAGATGGGAGAGCTCGTTCTGGTAAAACTACCGTTCATATTGGAGTAAGCACATTCATCACGCTGTAACAAACAAAAAAGCGCAAATCGTCTTTTGCTAACAAGGAATCAGCTAAAGCAGCCCAAAGGCGAATAGAACTTCCCCTTTAGAGTGCCCTTGTATGTGTTGTACGTCACCGCGCTTTGTTCATCATTTTTGAAAAACGATGGTGTGTGGGCAATGTCGTTTTTAATGATAAAGTTGGAAAAACTTCGTTTTTTGGACATGCTGAAAAACAACGTTTTCTTTCATGCCGAAAAATGATCGTGTGTACGCGGCATAAGGCTCGTAGCTTTGGATTATAGCCAGGAGCAGAGAGATATATTTTAACAACATGCAATTGTTCCCTAGTGTCGGGCTGACACTTGGGAAATGTGAGTGTCATTTAATTGAGTTTTAAATAAATAAAGATTCCTCTTTTTTCTTTCCAATAATTATCTGCTGTTCACTACGAGTAGAAAGTGGATCCTCCTAATTATACAGACATCGCGTTATTGCTGGTTTATAATCTGACCAGCCACAGTCTCTGGTGAGTCATTTTAGAACTTTATTGATGAAGGAGCACATCAGATACTTGAACACATGAATTGTTGGATCACGTTTTTTGTTGAATATTGAAATTTGGATTTTGTTTGGTAGCACATTTTTTTCTGTTTTTTGTTTTTGTTTTTCCTTGGACTTTTGTAACTTTTTATTATTTTTATTTTTTTTTACTTTTGAAAATATGTTCACGTATGCACTTTTTTTGCCAGCACTGATTAGCAAGTTAATTGCAATTAGTACGCCGGCGTACTTTCAAATTTCCTGCGGCGTATTTTTGTTTTGAATCCTCAAAACAAGATACGACGGCATCTGGGTTAGATCCGACAGGTGTACGTCTTCGTACGCCTTCAGATCTAAGATGCAATTCTTCGGCGTCCGCTGGGTGGCGTTCCCGTTGTTTTCCGCGGCGAGTATACAAATTAGCTATTTCCGACGATCCACGAACGTACGAACGAGGTCGCATTTTTTTACGTCGTCTCTAGTCGGCTTTTTTCGGCTTGTCGGCTTGTACGTGTTGTACGTCACCGCGCTTTGTTCATCATTTTTGAAAAACGATGGTGTGTGGGCAATGTCGTTTTTAATGATAAAGTTGGAAAAACTTCGTTTTTTGGACATGCTGAAAAACAACGTTTTCTTTCATGCCGAAAAATGATCGTGTGTACGCGGCATAAGGCTCGTAGCTTTGGATTATAGCCAGGAGCAGAGAGATATATTTTAACAACATGCAATTGTTCCCTAGTGTCGGGCTGACACTTGGGAAATGTGAGTGTCATTTAATTGAGTTTTAAATAAATAAAGATTCCTCTTTTTTCTTTCCAATAATTATCTGCTGTTCACTACGAGTAGAAAGTGGATCCTCCTAATTATACAGACATCGCGTTATTGCTGGTTTATAATCTGACCAGCCACAGTCTCTGGTGAGTCATTTTAGAACTTTATTGATGAAGGAGCACATCAGATACTTGAACACATGAATTGTTGGATCACGTTTTTTGTTGAATATTGAAATTTGGATTTTGTTTGGTAGCACATTTTTTTCTGTTTTTTGTTTTTGTTTTTCCTTGGACTTTTGTAACTTTTTATTATTTTTATTTTTTTTTACTTTTGAAAATATGTTCACGTATGCACTTTTTTTGCCAGCACTGATTAGCAAGTTAATTGCAATTAGTACGCCGGCGTACTTTCAAATTTCCTGCGGCGTATTTTTGTTTTGAATCCTCAAAACAAGATACGACGGCATCTGGGTTAGATCCGACAGGTGTACGTCTTCGTACGCCTTCAGATCTAAGATGCAATTCTTCGGCGTCCGCTGGGTGGCGTTCCCGTTGTTTTCCGCGGCGAGTATACAAATTAGCTATTTCCGACGATCCACGAACGTACGAACGAGGTCGCATTTTTTTACGTCGTCTCTAGTCGGCTTTTTTCGGCGTATAGTTAAAGCTGCTATTTGGTGGCGTACACAATGTTAAGTATGGCTGTCGTTCCCGCGTATAATTAAAAAAAAAAATTTCGTTTGCGTAAGTCGTCCGTGAATCGGGCTGGGCGTAATTTTCGTCCATGTCAAAACAATGACGTCCTTGCGACGTCATTTAGCACAATGCACGGCGGGAAATTTAGGGATGGCGCATGCGCAGTTCGTTCGGGGTGGGGACGCGCTTCATTTAAATGAAACACGCCCCCCTACTCGCCGATTTGAATTCAGGATTCAAACCAAAAAAAGTAAGTTACGGCGGCGTAGCGTATCTCAGATACGCTGCCCCCGGGGCAGATCTTTGTGGATCTGCCCCATAGTATAATCGCACTTGCACTTTATTTCTCTATAGACACATATATAGGCCCAGATTCTCGTAGGGCGGCGTAAATGTAATCGGGCGTAGCGTATCGTATCATAGTTACGCTACGCCACCGCAACTTAGAGAGGCAAGTGCTGTATTCATAAAGCACTTGCGTCCAAAGTTACGTCGGCGTAGCGTAAATGTGCCTAAATCAAATGAGGAACAGGGGGGCGTGTTTTATGTAAACGAATCATGACCCCGACGGCCGCTCGTACGTTCGTGGATCGTCGGAAATAGCTAATTTGCATACTCGACGCGGAAAACAACGGGAACGCCACCCAGCGGACGCCGAAGAATTGCATCTTAGATCCGAAGGCGTACGAAGACGTACACCTGTCAGATCTAACCCAGATGCCGTCGTATCTTGTTTTGAGGATTCAAAACAAAGATATGACGCGGGAAATTTGAAAGTACGCCGGCGTATCAGTAGATACGCCAGCGTACTCTCTTTGTGGATCTGCCCCTATGTGTGTCAATCTATATATGTGTTACCACAATATACAATACGACGATTTATTTACAAATGAAATCTAATAATTGCAATTAACTGCTAATCAGTGCTGACAAATCTACTAGGGATTATCCTTTGTAAATATAGGTAGTGGCAGATTCCCAGTTCCCCACTGCACTGAGGGGCTTAATCTGACAAACCTTACATCACAACTGTGTTCTGTAGTAAAGTAGGAGCTGGTGGGAGGAACCACAGCTCCTGAGGCAGTGGCGTAACTAGAGACTTCAGGGCCCCGGTGCAAGAAATCATAAAGGCCCCCCCCCCTCCACAGTGACATGACAGTCAGGTGGACCCCTCACACTGGCGGGCGGCAGTCGGGCACCTCACATGAGCGGGTGAAGGCCCCCCCAAACTTGGCTGAATTACAGGGCCCAGGCGAAATGATGACTGCTGAGACACTGATAATTCTACCACTGGTTAAAGGTGTGTTACGTGCAGAGTCCGGGGTGTGCTACGTGCAGAGTCCGGGGTGTGCTACGTGCAGAGTCCGGGGTGTGCTACGTACAGAGTCCGGGGTGTGCTACGTACAGAGTCCGGGGTGTGCTACGTGCAGAGTCCGGGGTGTGCTACGTGCAGAGTCCGGGGTGTGCTACGTGCAGAGTCCGGGGTGTGCTACGTGCAGAGTCCGGGGTGTGCTACGTACAGAGTCCGGGGTGTGCTACGTACAGAGTCCGGGGTGTGCTACGTACAGAGTCCGGGGTGTGCTACGTGCAGAGTCCGGGGTGTGCTACGTGCAGAGTCCGGGGTGTGCTACGTGCAGAGTCCGGGGTGTGCTACGTGCAGAGTCCGGGGTGTGCTACGTGCAGAGTCCGGGGTGTGCTACGTGCAGAGTCCGGGGTGTGCTACGTGCAGAGTCCGGGGTGTGCTACGTGCAGAGTCCGGAGTGTGCTACGTACCGAGTGCAGATGTCAGAAGTGCCAAATTTCGGCTGAAAAAAAGCCTGGAGTAAAAGTGCAAACACTATCTACACCAATGAAAGATACAGCCACAGCACCTGTGATCATCATTATCATGCTGATGATTACACTGTACTTCATGTGACTGTACTGTATATAGGCTGTACAGTGTGATCATCAGCATGATAATGATGATCACAGGTGCTGTGGCTGTATCTTTCAAGGCTGCAGACAAAGTTTGCACTGTATACTTTTACTACTCTTGTCAAAAGTAGTAACAGTATACTATAGCAACCACTGAAGTCTGAGTCTCAATTCAGTACTATACTAGCCTGCTGGCTGGAAGAAAAAAAAACATTTCAGTACTGTAAAGAATGCTGCAGAACAGTTGGACGTAAGCTGGGATGGAAAGGGTGTCAGGCAGACAGTCAGTGTGTGGACTACTAGTTTGTAACTCCCAAATCTGAGACTGGAGGCTGCAGGATGTGTTCAGTGCAGATTTATGTGAGGGGAGAGCAGAAAGTAACAGGAGATAGTGAACTGGGAAGGAGAGGGGGTGGGGATCGGTGTGCGAGTGTCTGATCACTGCATAGTCTTACGGGGAACATGTGTAGGCAGTGGAGCATGTAGTACACAGAGGGAAGGGAAGTAAAGCTGGGGTGAAAGATGCATCAGAAGAAAGTGAATGTAACTTTTCTCCTCTCTCACCTCGATCATTGCAGGAACTTCTCATGCGTCTGGAAGCCCTCGGATTTGTCAGGGAATTCCCGTAAGACGCTTTGCACATAGACGTGCGCAAGCGCATAGTCTTTGCCATAGAATGGCTCACAGATGCGCGCATGCGCGCCAGAGCTCGCAATTGTGGGCACGCATGCGCACAGATACGGGCACGCGCGCACACGTACGAGCCTAATTCAGTTTGGCGTCGGACAGCCTATTTAAAGGGTGTCTGGGCTCTTGTGCCCTTGCTGACTGATCTTCAGCTTGTTTCTGTAATCCTGCTTGATCCTGTATGTTTTCCCAGTATTCTGACCCGGGTCCGTTCCTGACTCTGGCTCTGTCTACGATTCGGTACCTCACTGCCCGCTTGCTGACGAACCTGGCTATCCCTGAGACCTTGCTCCTGTCTATGCCCCTGGTCACTGTTAACCCTCGGTTACCTGCCTGGCTTTCACTTGTTCATGCGCAACTCATCACGGACTACTCCAGGCCGCTGAACCCTGCCAAGCTGTTCTCCCGGGACCCCCGGCTCCAGGCACTCGTGTCCCTCCTGTCCTTCGGCTTCCTCTGTTTCACCTTCAGCGGAGCCAGGACAGGAGATATAAGAGAGGCCGACCTCATCAATTCAGTCTCCCATCCGATCCCTGACAGGATTAATTTGAGTGCACTTTGTGTAGCCATTGGCTGAGGAGGCAGAAGCACCACCCCCTGCTGCCTTCCCAGCCAACGGGGGCCTGCTCTGCCACCAGGCTGGGGGAGCATGACGGCCGGGACTCCCTTCATCCAACTCGGCCAGCACCCGATCCCTGGAACGAACAGTACGCACCAGCGGCGGTTGGGCACCTCACACGGGCGGGTGGCGGGCCCCCCCCTACTTGGCGGAATTAGAGGGCCCAGTCGCAACGGCGACTGCTGCGACACTGATAATTCCGCCACTGTCCTGAGGAGTATGTGCAGGACTGGCAGCTCTTTGGTTTTGAATAGAGTACAAAAAGGTTAAAAGCCCTGCTTATAGTGTGTTGTCTGTGTCCTGTTGGGAAGATTTTCCTTGAATTGCCTCCCAGAGATGCAATAGGAAGTAAAGGGAAATCTGTGCAAAGTAAGGGGAAATTTTCTCTTAGTTGCCTCTATAACAGGTTTCCCCATTGGAAGATTTACCCTCATCTCTTGTTCCAATGACAACTCTAACTTTAGGTTTCGTACACTGGTCAGCAGGCCAAAAAGATAAAGTGAATCTCCCCAGTGGAGGTATAGACAGGATAAAAGCCTGACAGAATTCTAAACCTTTCCTACCATATCGAAAAATAAAATCAAAAGTTTGGGCTATTCATCCAACTCTAGGGATGCTGAGAGTGCTAATTTAAGAATGACATGTAAAGCCCTGTACACACGATCGGATATCTGATGGAATCTAATCCGATGGATTTTTTCGTCGCATATCCGATGAAGCCGACTTTCATCAGTCTTGCCTACACACCATCATTCAAAAATCTGACCGTGTCCAACGCGGTGATGTAAAACACTACGACGTGCTGAGAAAAATGAAGTTCAATGCTTCCGAGCATGCGTCGACTTGATTCTGAGTATGCGTGGATTTTTGACCGATGGACCTCCACACAGACGATCGTTTTGTTCTATCCCTTTTTTATCCATAGGAAAATTTTAAAACATGTTCTATTTTTTTTTCACTGATGGAAAACAAACCAATGGGGCCCACACACGATCGGTTTGTCCGATGAAAACAGTCCATCGGTCTGTTTTCATCAGACAAACCGATCGTGTGTACAGGGCTTAAGAGTATTTAGAGACAATGAATGGGTAGCGAGATGGGGGAAAGTGTCCTTATGATATAAATCTCCAGCCTGTAGAATAAACAAACAGAAACAAAGAGATATTAAAATACAAAAAGGAAAAGAGCAAAAGAAAGACAGGTAGGGAAATGTACAGTAAATAAAAGGTGACGCATCTGTTCCAAGCAGATCCTTGCCAACTTTCTATATTGGAGTTCCATCACTGTTAGTACAAAAAGCTGTGCAACATAGAACTGAATTGCTATTGTTATAAGTGAGGATTACTATTCTAAATATTGAAGTGTTTTAGAAGAGAACAGTATGTTTATGTACACTAGTAAGTATGCAGGCTGCCAGGGTTTCTTCTAAATGTAGTACATTTTTTGAATAGTAAGGCTTTTTTGCACAGTTTATGTATAAAAAAATAGTAGTAGAAAGTAAAAGTAATCGCAGTTAAAGCGGTTGTAAACCTACATTTTTTGTCTTATGAATGCATAGGGCAGGGCTCAGGAGCAAGCACGCACCAGCGCCCCCATAGCAAGCAACTTGCTATTGGGGGAACTGGTCATGGGAGAGCAGCCAAAAGACCCCAAAAAAAAGGGGATTGGGGCAGCTGAACATTTAAGACCTCTTCAAGTTTCAAAACCTTTTGCCTTTAGAACCATTTTATTGACAAAAATCTAAGACAGGTTCATTGGGGCAGATGTATTAAAGGATAAGTTCACCTTTGGGAACATGTTACATGTTCCACCTATTTTTAGGGTGGAACATGTAACATGTTCCTGCTCCTGCATCGGCTTGGCAATCCGAATATCTCTGTGTGACAGCAGTACAGGGAGAAGTTCCCTGTACCAGTTGTCAGTTTTTAAAAAGAGCGTGGACATGCGGGCTCCGCCCACATGGCCGCGTCAGTCATTCACTGAGTTCTGTGAATGGATGAACTACAAGTACTGACATCCTTTGCAGCTGTCTGCTTGTAGTTCTCAATGAACTACCTCGGCACTGTTGAGCACTGTGGTAGTTCATTGATTCATCCTGTCAGTGTGAAACTGCTAATCGCTGGTGCAATGATTTCCAGGCTTTTACCTTCAAAAAATGTGCATGTATTATTTTTTTTAAGTGAACTCAACCTTCAAATTGTCAAACTTTACAGTATTAAAACAATGTGAAGGGATAGTCAGATTAAAGTATATGTTAACTATTACCTTGTAAAATAACCAATTCAGTTTAAAATATAAATGAAAGGCAAAACATTTGTGTATAGATATAAAACAAAAACATTATAGATTCCTTTTTTCTTCCTTTCTATAAGTTAATCACTTATAGAAAGGAAGAAGAAATGAATCTATATAATTTTTTTTTTTTTTTATCTATACACAAATGTTTTGCCTTTCATTTCTATTTTAAACTGAATGGGTTATTTTACCCTCTGTTCTCAGCTGCATAAGGCGCTCAGGGAGAAGAAAGAGCAGTACACTGAATATCACAGTGAATGGCTGTGCAGAGGGAAGTCTCAGGACAAGTCTGATCATTGGCGGAGAGCAGGCCGAGTTGTTTTTTTTATATATTTTTGGGGGATATTTATTATAGCAAAAAGTAAAACATTTTTTTTTCAAAATAGCGCAAAAAATAAAAAAATAAAAACTGCAGAGGTGATCAAATACCACCAAAAGAAAGCTCTATTTGTGGGAAAAAAAGGACGTCAATTTTGTTTTGGTACCTCGTCAAACGACCGCGCATTTGTCAGTTAAAGCGACGCAGTGCCAAATCGCAAAAAGTGCTCTGGTCAGGAAGGGGGTAAATTCTTCCGGGGCTGAAGTGGTTAAATCATTGATTTTTTTATCCACCATGTAATGCTATATGCAGCACTACCCCTGTAGGAGCTGCTGGTTTACATTTTGTCTACGCTCTGCCTTTCAACCCCAGAAGTTTTGCTCGAACCCTTCCTTGGCACAACTGGACAACACAACAATTGTGGAACCCACTGGCAGTTGAGAACCACAATGATATCATACAGTGACAAAAATACAATTGAATGTTATTACCTTTTTCTGACCACCTATTCAAATAGTATTAGATAAGGCTTTACACAAAATGCAGTTTAACTAAGAAGTGTTTACTTGGTAGGGGGAAAAAAAAGAAACAGAGTTAATAACAACAGTTGACTTCTCACAGGGCCCTGCAAGAGTCAATGATAAAGATTAAGTACAGGGTTAAATATTACAGACCAAAATACAGACCAAAATGTTACGACGTGTAACAGGAAAAAAAAAAACTAGGAATCAATCTCTCCCTCCCTTAGGTCCCTCCACTGGTTGCCCGTAAATGACAGAATTATGTTTAAGGCACTATGCTTGACGCACAAATGTGTTCAAGGAAGTGCGCCCCAATATCTATGTGAAAAATTTAAATGTCACAACCCCAATCGCGTTTTCCGATCTACTAACTAAAATCTACTCCAGATACCCAAGGCTCGCTACAAGTCCAAAGGAGAACCAAGATTTGCAGTCCAAGGACCTAGACTGTGGAACGCTTTATCAACCAGTATCCGAACGGAAGTGAATCACCAGGCCTTCAGAAAAAAACTCAAAACCCATCTATTCTGAAGGGAAAATATAGTAGGAAATGGATACCAAGCGCCCTGAGGCGATTCAGTTCGCATGTGTTGCGCTATACAAGTTTTTCACTCACACTCACTCGCTCAGACCTGTGTAAGAACGCGGTGGAGGGGTTTCCCCAATATAGTACTATCAGCACTGGAGTAACTCTCCACTAGGCCTCACTCAGCTCTCAGGAACAACAATACTGTACAAAATGAGTATAAAATAATTACTCTATGTATACGAGTCTATAACTCTTTAGCTCCCCCTAGCGGGCAGTTCTTGGACACGTGTCCTACTATGATAGCTTGTAATCGTTCCTTTCCGGTTAACTGAAGTCATCGCTAGCATTAGTTGGTGCACGTTAACAATTTGTAATCCAATAGAGATAAAGAAAATGGAAACGTGTTGGTGACACAAGCGCCAATTCCTTTAATGCACAGTCACTGCCGGATGCAATGTATCCCTGCACGTGGCGTGTTAACCTCCAAACAACAATGGTAAGTCTACGAGATCCACCTTCCTGCGATACAGTTATTATATCATTGGGCAGGTGCCCTTCTCACCCAATGAGGCCTCGCCTCTCCAGTATGCTCCTTCTGTAGTGTCCCGGTTCTCGGCCTCTCCGCAACTGACAGATCCTGGTCCTCCACGCAGCTGACACAAAGTGCTGGTGGTCAGGCGACACTGGTTGCCCTGGAGCGTAGGCCAAACACTGCATCAAGGGTCCCCTCCCTCAGGATAGGCAATCCACGAGGGCGACTGTAGGCCCAGGCTTCTGAGGCCTAGGCTTCCTTAAAGCAGGCCTCAGCACAGGCTTCCTGCTTGCTAGAAGTTGCCGTCCCGAGAGAGCAAATCTACGCCTCCCCTTCCTTTAAGAAGCTTCTCCCAGAAGGCTGTGCACTTTTGGTAGCACAGTAGCACTGTGGGCTTTGTAGTCTGTTAAACACCCAAGGCAATGGAGTCTTTATCTCCCTGCACTTCAAGTTCCTAAATGCATTGTTGTAAAGTCATAAAACCAAACAAGTGGTGGCAGTATAATGATTGACCACCGGAGGGAGCTGAGTTCCTTCTTAATTACAAACTGTAGTCTATCGGTCCACATTGCAAAGTGACACCTTGTTACATATAATTAAAGATATTACCTTATACAGTTACTAAAATACAGTACATTACTTTTTTGCTGTAGTGGTGCTTTAAAAGTAATACATTTTTTCCTGCATGTACTTGGCATATTGTGTTTTTGCAGACGCATTTTGTTTGCTTCTGACTTTGAGGCTTTTATACAGTATATGGGGGTCCCGACTTATTATCTGTCAAGCCCCAGTAGATTCCTAATCCAGCTCTGTTAGGTCATGTATGACCATGCTTGTTAGTAAAGGTTGACCTTTAAAATGTTTCATCACCATACCTTTTTTCATCACGCCTATTCATCAACACCTGCATACCTGTAGAACTGGTGAATCAGCCTTTGGGTGTGCAGATCTGTGTGTGTAATGCTGATACTATGCACAGGACACACGCAACTGCTTGTCATTACTGCTCAATGAAGGACATGAGATTAAATTGAAAAAAAGATAAGCTCCACCCAAATGTAATAATTACCTGCTGGGTGAAGAAGGATCAAAAAGCATACCTTTAAATTCCATGATGATCAATTACTTTTGATGATGACTGGATCAAGTAGGAGAAGGGAGGGAAACTTGGTAATTCCTAATGGATAATTCTATCTTTAGCTGGGTGTTCCTTTGTCTGGCTGTTGCATAGGAATACCTATTAAATGTTAAAGGATTTACCAGTGGAAAAGCACTCTTTGCAATCAGATGCTATTGCTTTCCAACTATTGATGATCAGTTTAGTCCAATTTAGAACTGTCAAACCAATAAATCCTGGCGAATGTGTAAATTATACGCTCATCCTTTCCATTCCAGTGGTGGTCTCATCCCATTTCTCTATACACAGTAATATACCAAGGAAAAAAAGAGTAGCAAGTACATTAATGACATTTCCAGCAATATCTAATGAAAAAAAAAAAAAAACGCAGCTAAAAAAATTACAGCATAAGATGTCCTGCACCATCTCTGTAGCAATGTCACCTTCAAGTGCAGCCCAGAACACCATTATAAGCATGTCCAGAGTGAGGAAAATACATTCACACTGCCTTTAACCGTGTAGTGCCTAGAACTCAAGGGATCTATCAGTGGGTCATGGCATTGGCTCTTTGGAGAAGTGAGGGCATCCTGTGGTCATTCAAATAGCAACTTTGAGGAGGTTGGGTTCACATTAGTGCGAATTTGATGCAGGTTTCGCCACATCCAATTTGCATGACAGGAGACTGTGACTGGCTCTCTATGGAGCCGGTTCGCACATTTCCGTGGTGGCTCAGAAGCAGCTTCTGGTCCGTTTCAGGGCCAAATTCAGACAAAAATTTGGCCCTGAAACGGAGAACAGGGATACACTGGACACCTGCTGCAAGCCGCATTCGGCATCAGTGTAAACCCAACCTTACATAGCTATTTTAGGAGGCCATAGTCAGTGTTGGAAGAAGACTACATGGTAAAAATTTCAGAGGTTGAAGGAAAGAAAATTGCATAATGTATGGCCTGCCTTAGATAGTACAATCCCTAGCTGAGCACTCCGTGTTTCTCTATGATTTGTAGTTGGTTTCATTTTACCACTGCAGAGACAGGGCTCAGGAAAGTCATTGTTTTACTACACGTTCAAATACTGGAATAACATACTATTTAATAAACAGATCTTAAAGGAACACTAAAGGTACAATTTAAAAAAAAAAAAATAACATACATGTTATACTTACCTCCACTGTGCAGATCGTTTTGCACAGAGTGACCCGGATCTGTGTCTTCTGGGGTCCCTCGGCGGCTGTCTCGGCTCCTCCTCGCAAAAGCTTTCCACGTTCATGCGAGCTCCCTCGCATGGTGGAAAGCTTTTGCGAGCGCGCTCCCGTGATACAGCAGTGCCATAGCCGCCGACTGTATCACTCGGCCCCGCCCCCCGGCGCGCCGCGTCATCCACTGTGATTGACAGCAGCGCCAGCCAATGGCTGCACTGCTATCAATCCGCCCAGCCTAGCCAATCAACGGCCAGGCTGGGAACCGAGCAAGATGACAAGCACGCGCCCGGGACTTTCGAACGGTGAGGTAAGTAAAACGGGGGCTCGGGGGGGGGCGGTGCTGTCAGATGTTTTTTTACCTTAATGCATAGGATGCATTAAGGTAAAAAAACTTTTACCTTTACAAACCCTTTAAAGAAGTTGTAAAAGCAGAAGTTTTTTTTTTTTAATGCATTAAGATATAAAAATATTCTGTGTGTAGCAGCCCCCCAGCAACCCCTAATTACTTACCTGAGCTCCATCTCTCTCCATCGATGTCCACGAGTGTCTTAGCCATGGGGGACTCTCCTCCTAAAATGCACTTTTTTGAATAAAAAAATAAAACAGTAAAGTTAACCCAATTTTTTTTTATATTGTGAAAGATAATGTTACTATCAGGAATCAAGTACTTACCGAGACCGATATGCAGAGGGTGGCTCACCTTTACGACCAAGTGCGCCCGTCCCCTGAGGTTGAGACAGGAGGCAGAAGCACAAGGCGGTACCGGTGCCAGCGAAGAAGCGGTGCTTGCAGGTAGTAGCAGCAGATGTAGTAGCTTCAGCGGGACTGCAGCTGGAGACAGGAGATAACCGAAGATACGTCAGGGATGCAGGTACGGATCAGGTCCAGATGAAGACTAGGGACGTTCCAAAACACAAGCCGAGGTTCAGGGGGCAGAGAAGGTAGCAGGTCCAAGTCACAAGCCAAAGTCCAAGGGCAGGAGAAAGTACAAGTCCGGGTCACAAGCCAATAGGTCAGGTCAGGAGAGTTCAAGCAAAGTAGGTGAGACAAGCCAAGTTCAAAAGTTCCAGGAGAGAGCTGAGTCGGGAAGCAATCCACAAGGTAAGGTTTCCAGGATACGGGTCAGAAGCTGACGACGAACCAGCAATTAGCAGAGGGGAAGGGGCTGGCTTAAATAGGCAGCACTGGCCACTGATTGGTCCACAGAAAGTACAGGTTCAGCACCAGGCTCAAATGGATAGCACACAGGATAGCACTGAGCAGTGGCTCAAAGACAAAGAGCTGGACCTGAAACGGCGAGATCCCAGGTTCAACTCCATCCAGAACCAATTGGGGAAAGTGACCGCAAAAGGTCTGTGCCCTGACAGTTACACCGAGCAAATTGATACCCAACATGTCACGCTTCAAAATTACGCCCACTCGTGGAATGGCGACAAACTTTTACCTCTAAAAATCTCCAAAGGGAACATTAAAAAAATTCTACAGGTTGCATGTTTTAAATTATAAAAGACAATGGGCCAGATTCTCGTACATCCGCGTATCTTCGCGCGGGTGTAACATATCTGATTTACGTTACGCCTCCGCAACTTAGCAGGGCAAGTGCTGTATTCTCAAAGCACTTGCTCCGTAAGTTGGCGTAGCGTAAATCGTCCGGCGTAAGCCCGCCTAATTTAAATTTGGAACAGGGGGGCGTGTTTTATGTAAATGTTGTGTGACCCGACGTGATTGACGTTTTTCCCGAACGGCGCATGCGCCGTCCCTGGAATTTCCCAGTGTGCATTGCTCCAAAGTATGCCGCAAGGACGTCATTAGTTTTGACGCAAACGTAAATGACGTCCAGCCCCATTCACGGACGACTTACGCAAACGACATAACATTTTAAAATTTTGACGCGGGAACGACGGCCATACTTAACATTGGTACGCCGGGAAAAGCCTAACGTAAACGGTGTAAATGTACTGCGTCGGCCAGTCGTACGTTCGGGAATTCGCGTTTCTAGCAAATTTGCATACTCGACGCGGAATTCGACGGAAGCGCCACCTAGCGGCACAGCATAAATATGCATTTACGATACGACGGTGTAACACAGTTACGCCAGTCGGATCTACGGAAAATCTATGCATAACTGATTCTAAGAATCAGGCGCATGGATACGACCGCGCAACTTAGAGATACGACGGCGTATCTGGAGATACGCCGTCGTATCTCGTTTGAGAATCTGGGCCAATGTTTGTCACGCTAGGCACTTCACAGTTTGAGCAGGGTCATTAATGGGGAACAATCAACATTTTTTACATATATTCAAACAATTGTTTAAAATATTGAAAACATTGGAAAAAACATTAAAAAGATATATACGGCATAGGTGGGAAGTAGGGGGAAGCTGATGGGATGTTGGCTGATTCAGGAATTAAATATAAAGAATTAATTACTATATATGGCTAGCCCAGAGTGAACAGTCCATGTATCCTGGGTAGTAGGGCTGCAACTAACGATTATTTTCATAATCAATTCGTTGGCCGATTATTGTTTCGATTAATCGGTTAATAACCTTAGAAAAAAGAATTTTGCGGCGATTTGCTTTTTTTTACTTTTTTTAGGCCAATTTATTGTTGGGCAGATTAAAAGACACAAATTGCCGCAAAAATGCATTACATGCTTTTTTGTAGCTTCTTCGTTGAAGTATATTGAACCAAAAAAACAAAATAGCACTGTTTTGCTTTAAAAAAAAAAGTACTTGCCCTTTCCAAATACACAGCTTCTGAAAAAATCATGCAACGTGTCCCATAGGAAACCATGTAAATTAACTGTAGTGTGTTTCTGCAAAAAACACCTGAAAACAGAGGTGTGACCCAGGCCTGAGATGTTTAGTAACATAATGGGGTTAAAAAAACAAAAAGAAGTACAAAAAGAGCAAATAATCGCTACTGTAAGGGGTTAATTTTTTACTGTGTGACAGTGAAAATAATATTTACAGTAGCGATTTGCTCTTTTTGTACTATAAAGGGCTAATTTTTTTTTTTAATCTCATTATGTTACTGGCCAATTAATCGATTATGAAAATTGTAATCGATTAATTTCATAATCGATTAGTTGTCGATTAATCGATTAGTTTTTTTTTCGGCCCTACTGGTTAGTGACCTCAGGAATACGGTATATCAACACTGGAAAAGCAGCATGCTGAAGAGCAGAAGCAACTCTGATAGTAAAGACATAAAAACAAAAAGAGCAGCGCCAATCTAAGTGTAGATATTTGACAAAGCACGGTTTAATCATAACATATTGCACTCATTAGACAGTGGTGATGTTAGGGCACGTCTGTAACAAGGACCAAGGGTGTCTTAGGAGTCCAGGGCGGCCTCACAAGCAGCGCAGTTCCATCGTACTTGGGGGCTCCGGTGGTTTCCGGTGTCTCGGGCTGGATGTGGAGAGCGCAGCAGGAAGTCGTTAGCGGGACATCACTGATGTCAGACGGACGGCTATAGGATGATGCAGGGGGATGCTCACTTTCGAAGCATGCACGCTTCTTTCTCAGGCGATGTTTTAAATTACAGAGGTCTAGGGATAGGATTATTGTTCTCGCTCTAACGACTGCAGTGATATCTCACATGTGTAGTTTGAACACCGTTTTCATATGCGGGCGCTACTCTCGTATGCATTCGCTTCTGCACGCAAGCTCGAAAAGATGGGGTGCGTTAAAAAAAAAATATTTTATTTTTTATTATTTATTTAACCTTTTATTTTTTATTTTTACACCGTTCTTTTAAAAAAAAATGGTGTCACTTTTATTCCTATTACAAGGAATGCAAACATCCCTTGTAATAGAAAAAAAGCATGATAGAATCTTTTAAATATGAGATCCGGGTACCAAAAAGACCTCAGATCTCATATTCACACTTAAATGCAATAAAAATGCGGCGCGGCTTACCTTTCGCTGGATCCACAGGCAAGTTACTCACCTTGTCCCTGGATCCAGCGATGCCACCCCGCTGTGTGAGCGAGCAGGACCTCCTCGCTCGATTCACAGTCTCCCCGTGTGCCGCCGATCTCCGTTCCCTGCGACGTTACGACGCACGGGAGCGGAGAACGGCGCCAAATTCAAAAAAGTAAACAAACACTTTACATACAGTATATTGTAATCTTATAGATTACAGTACTGTATGTAAAAAATACACACCCCCCTTGTCCCTAGTGGTCTGCCCAGTGCCCTACATGTACTTTTATAAAAATAAAAAATGTAATTTCTGCCTAAAAACTGTAGATTGTCCAAAAGTGTCCCTTTATGTCAAAAATGGTTTTAGATCAGCTAGAAAACAGCGATAATAAATTATAATCACTTGCAGAAATGTGCGATAGCGATTTGTGGGGAAATTCGTCATAAAAAAAAAATAATAATGACAGCGACAATTCTGCAACTGAGCACATTTCAGTGATTTTGAGTTGATTACATTATTGAATAATTTTTATTATAATTATATTATTATTTGTTATAATTATTTATAATTATTTATTATATTATAATTTATAATTTTGTTTTAAAAAAAAAATCATACCCGGGATGCCTACAAGACTCTTGCTTGGTCAGATTTAAGTGAGTTATTTCTAAAAATTACAGGCCTACAGTATAAAACGCCAAATTTCCTTGCAAAATAATTGTACCGCTTTTGGTACGTAATTCCAGACAGAATCATACCGCCAGGGAGGTTAAGAGCTATGGGCGGAACTGCGACCCGAGTATCCTATGGGAGGCACACAAACCAGTGATCAGGGGGATACTAATCAAACATGGCTCACGTATTAAGAGAGAACGGGAATTACAACTGAAGACGCTCTTAGATAAGATTTGCATAGCAGAAGCCAAACACAAACGAACGCCGGAACCGGCTCTGGAAGCCGAGTTGCTTTCTCTTAGAAGGCAAACGGTGGACCTCCTTCACTATAGAGCTAAAGCGGCACTGCAATTTTGCCGGAAACTTACATACGAATCCGGGAATAAATGTGGGAAGCTTCTCGCTAAAGCGGTTAGGAGCCATAGACTTAAAACTTTCATACGCCAAATAATGACACCCTCGGGACACAGAACCATGCCGACCCACATAGCGCAGGAGTTCAGGAACTTTTATACCTCTCTGTATAATCTCCCAAACAGATCCCCTAACGATGCAACGATAGAGGCATACATTGCCGCCTCACAACTTCCCCAGCTATCACGGGCGACGGGAACCGACCTTGACTCCCCCATTACTGTAGAGGAACTGAAACAGGCGATGGGAGGGACGAAACCAGGCAAGGCGCCGGGACCGGATGGGTTCACCCTGCAGTACTACCATTCTCTTCTTCCACTGCTGGGTCCCCATATGGTGAGGATGTTTAACAACCTTGGAGAAGGGGGTTCATTTACCAGGGACACCCTGCGAGCGCACATCTCCCTCATACATAAGGAAGGCAAGGACCCGACCGCTTGCGGCAGTTACAGGCCCATCTCCCTTTTGAACACGGACCTCAAGCTATTCACTAAAATCCTAGCTAACAGATTGACCCATTTCATGCCGGACATTATTCATCTGGATCAGGTGGGCTTCATCCTTGGGCGTGAAGCCAGGGATAATACCACCAAGGTGCTTAACTTGGTCCACTTAGCGGCCACGTCCAAAACACCCTGTGTCTTTCTCAGCACAGATGCTGAGAAGGCATTTGATCGGGTCAACTGGACCTTTATGTTCTCCGTTCTTAAGCGAATTGGCTTGGGACCTAAGATGGTCCAATGGATCTCCAGTATTTACTCCATACCCACGGCCCAGGTTAAGGCCAATGGAATCCTGTCTGAACCCTTCCCCATTACAAACGGGACAAGGCAGGGATGCCCACTCTCACCCCTGCTCTTCGCGCTGGCTCTAGAACCTTTCCTGTGCACGGTGCGCGCGAACCCCGACATTACGGGGGTCGGCGTGCAGGGGGCACAATTTAAAATAGCGGCGTACGCAGATGATTTATTGTTTTCCCTGACTAACCCGGTGGTGTCCTTGCCGAACCTGCTCCGAGAATTTGATAGATACGGGACCCTATCCAACCTGAAAATAAATTTTGACAAGTCGGCAGCTATGGGGGTCAACATCCCCCCCGCTAGATTGAACTCTCTGAAAACCCAGTTTAAATTTAAATGGTCGGACTGCTCCCTCAAATACCTGGGGACCCTAATACCTGACGACTTACAGCGCACCTTTGACCTTAATTTCCCGCCTTTGCTGACCAAGGTTCGCCTGCTGTTGCAGGGGTGGACCAGGGGATTGCACTCCTGGTTCGGTAGGTGCAACCTGATCAAGATGTCGATACTCCCCAAATTTCTGTATTTGTTTCAGGCACTGCCAATTAAAATTTCGCCACGGTTCTTTAAACAAGTCAACTCTCTTTTTATTAACTTTATATGGGCTAACTCTAAGCCCAGGTTGCCCAGGCGCCTTTTGACTCTGCCGAAGCATCAAGGTGGATTGGCCTTGCCGGATATGCGTAATTATTACGAGGCGGTACATCTGGGCAGAATTATTGACTGGAACCGTCACGGTGAGACTAAACTCTGGACCCAATTGGAACAGGCCCAGACGGTGGTTCCACTGAAGGGGGCCGTCTGGTGCTTTGACCAGCTGCCCCAAATTCTGACCTCGCACCCGGTTATTGGTTCCACCCTCCGAGTAGGGGCGACGACTTTACGCTCCTCTCACCTTTCTTCGGGTGAATCCCCACTGTATCCTATATTGGGGAATCCAGCATTCCCCCCGGGGCTGGACTCGATGGAATACAGATCGCTGGCGTTGTCAGGGTGCAACCAGGCTTCTCACTTTCTCGCGGGCACTCAGTGGCCTTCTGTCCATGACCTGACGAGCGCCGAGGGACGCTTCCAGCTCCCGTTTTGGAAGGCGATCCGCCTTCACCATTTTCTACATTCAATAGCAAACCCGGCACACTATCAGCGAGAACTTACAACGTTTGAAGAATATTGCAGGGAGGAGGGGACACTACCCCAGGTCCTCTCTAAAACATATGCTCTACTTAACTCACCCCCCACACAACCTGACTTGCCCTTCCTGCGGAAGTGGGAGACGGACTTGCAGCGCTCTTTCACAGACGCCCAAAAACAGACGATGATTCGATTCTCACTGAAAACGTCAATATGCACAAAAATTCAGGAACTTAATTATAAGATCCTGACCAGATGGTACTACACGCCTCAGGTATTGCATAGATTCTTCCCCACGGCCACGGACATATGTTGGAGATGTCAGTCAGAGGTAGGAACGTTTCTCCATATCTTCTGGTCATGCTCCCGCTTACAACATTTCTGGACAACAGTTAGAACGATCACCCAGAAGTTCACAGACCATGTAATTGGCGACGACCCCGCCTTCATTCTGCTTCACGCGACTTCCATACCGGCACGGAGCTACAAGAAGTCGATCATTAGACATCTATTGAACGCGGCCAAATCATGTATTCCCCTTAGATGGAAGAAGAGTACTCCCCCGTCAGTGGGAATGTGGTTGCGCAGGGTGGAGGAGATTAAACAATTAGAAGACTTGGTCCTCACGGCCCAAAACAAGCAGGAGAAACACACTGAGGCGTGGAGACTCTGGAATATGTTCATCTATTCAGATGAAGGATCGGCTCTACGTGATTCTTAGTCTGGCAAGGGGATACAGCTGTTGTGGCTTTTGGCAAGTGATCCCTTCCTGAGTTATGGACTCTACCATCTTCACCTGGTCTTCCTTCCAGGTTCTGACTCTTCAGCTGATTGGGTTAGCTGTGCCACGATTATATCAGTCCCACGCATGCAAGCAGAAATCACCATGACAAAGAGCAGTGCTGTAAATGTACTCTGAGCTGCGCATCATGTCAGTGTTTGTTGGTTTGTTTTTTAACATTAACCACTTGCTGGCCCACCAGAGTATGTTTACTGCGGAAGGGCAGTATGTGCAGGCACAATCACGTGCATGTACATCATTGTGCCTGCTCGGGCTAAGGGCAGCGAGCCCCCCCCCCCCCAGTTGATCCCAACACTTGGGGCCCAGTGATCATGTGATTCATGTAAATCATCCATAACAGCTGTGTTTCCTATGCTGTGATTGGCCCTCAGCTATCACATGGTTAACCCATTCATGACAGTTGAAAAATTTGCTATTACAATGATCTTCATTGTATCAGCAAAGTGTAAAAAGAAATAAAAAATCCTGATTCACCCCCATGTAGTACTGATGAATGATTAAAAAAAACAGTAAAAATTTAAAAACATTTTTTTTTTATTGAATAAAAAATCAGTCATATGACAATGATCTACTGCACTGGGGACAGTATGTAAAATTACAACTTCAAAAAACTCACCATGCCTCTTACTAAATGCATCAGACTGTATACTTCCAAAAAGGGGTCATTTGGGGGATATTTGTACTGTCCTAACATTTTAGGGTCACAAGAAATGAAAAAGGCCGTCAGTACATCAGAATTTATAAATTTACAAATATATATACCGTAGTCAAATGCACAGGGGCTCACTTATATATATATAAAAAAATTATTGCGCTCCCACCTAGAAAATGATCATACAAACTCAAGTGTCCTTCAACAATAGTGTTCATACAAAAAAGCAAAAACATGTGAGTTCATAAATACTAAAGGGTTAACTCTGAAGATTTGTTCCAATAGATAAATATGAGCGGACTCATGAATGGCAAAGTCCATATAAATTGAATGGGATAAGGAAAACTTGACAGCAGGTGAATCTACTCTGATGTTCTGTTCATCTAGTAAAAGAAAGGCATTCACGGCCGCTTACCAGATAGAAGATCGTATAACGCCCATCAAAATATACTCCAGCCAGGCCAGGATAGTCATCCGGGGATTCCTCCTCCAGGACACACTGTTCACGTTGTGCTGAATTTCGTTCGGCTTACACTGGATTCCTGCTGCGGTATACTCCTCACAGTTTCACCCGATCGGATCACCGATCACTGATTCCATGTAACACTCAGGCAGAATGGAAAGAAGAAAGCCTCATGGTGTAGTATGAAGATTCAAAGGCGTTTATTAAACAAGTTGCACTGCACTGCAAACACAACGCAAATACACCAAAGGGCATGCAAAGATAAAAAACACAGCCGCGGCTGACAGTCCGATCGGCTCGTGCGTGGTGACGTATGGAATACTGACTCCACCCGACGCGTTTCTCCGTAACAGGATTCTTCTGGGAATCAGTGATCCGATCAGGTGAAACGCAGCAGGAATCCAGTGTAAGCCGAACGGAATTCAAAACAACGTGAACGGTGTGTCCTGGAGGAGGAATCCCCGGATGACTATCCTGGCCTGGCTGGGGTATATTTTGATGGGCGTTATACGATCTTCTATCTGGTAAGCGGCCGTGAATGCCTTTCTTTTACTAGATGAACAGAACATCAGAGTAGATTCACCTGCTGTCAAGTTTTCCGTATCCCATTCAATTTATATGGACTTTGCCATTCATGAGTCCGCTCATATTTATCCATTGGATAATGGATAACCCTTTAGTTAACCCTTTAGTATTTATGAACTCACATGTTTTTTTTTGTATGAACACTATTGTTAAAGGACACTTGAGTTTGATAATTTTCTAGGTGGGAGCGCAATTAATTTTTTTATATATATATATACCATATGTTGACTGAAGTTTTAAGGTTTTTTGACTGCACCACCACTTTATTTATCATTTATTTTTATTTTTTGCAATTTTCTTGTTTGCACGTTGGTGTAATTTTTTCACTATTTATTTAATAAGGGTTTCAGCGCAGATTTTTTTCCTTTTATACAGGGGCTCACTTACCTGCAATTATGTAACAACAACAACCTAAGTAAAGCACTGGGACCTGAGTGGTCCGACTTTGTTCACATATATGTTTTTCGAGTAACGCAGTTAATGAGCAATTCGCAATGATTTATTAATTATTTTTTGAAATCCTGACTCGGTTTGCGAGTGTTGTCTCGCAAAAACAAGCAGGATTCAAGCCTCTGCGGTGTGCAGTACCACATTTGGCCATTTCTTTATTTTTGTTGCGTGAGACCTTTTTTCCACTGTAAACTGTATGTGAATTCTGTTAAGTCAGCAAGTTGCCATACTGCATAGACTGGGTCTAAGAGGTATGCCTTTTGCATACAGTATATTGGCTTTTGAAATGAAACACAACTTAATAGAGGAGTGAATCTTTACCACCTGGGGACACAAACAGCAAAAAACTGATCTGACTTTACATGCACTTCAAAGATCAATTAAATATGATATGTCCGTTATCTTATAACTACGTTTTTTTTATTTGCGTCATGATCATTTTCTTATGAAAATGTTCAACCTGCACAAAAATATTGCATAGGTCTGCAATCTTTGTTATCACATGACATGAAGTATTAAAGTGGTTGTAAACCTTTGTGTTTTTTCACCTTAATGCATCCTATGCATTAAGGTGAAAAAACACCTTATAGTCACCCCCCCACGAGCCCCCTTTTTATTTACCTAAGCCCCGAATTTCCGTGCTTGCGATCCTGCATTGCTTTCCCCAGGTTTTGTTGGCTCTTTATTGGATAGATTGATAGCAGCGCAGCCATTGGCTCCCGCTGCTGTCAATCAAATCCAATGACGTGGCCACCGGGGGGCGGGACAGAGTCATACAATGGGCAGCTATGGACGCCGATTGTATGGCACGGAAGCGCGCCCTCAAGCTAACTCCCTGTGGAGAGAGCTTTCCAGAGTGGGTTAGCTCTTGCATGGATGAGCCGTGAGAGCCACCGTGGGACCCCAGAAGAGGACGATCGGGGCCACTCTGTGCAAAACGAACTTCACGGTGGAGGTAAGTATGATATGTTTGTTATTTAAAAAAAAAAAAAAAAAAAAAAGAAGCTTTAGTACCACTTTAACTCCTATATTATAATTTTTTTTTTGTAAATTACTTTTTATTCAGTTTTATAAAATACAAACAACATCAGGTCGCAAATTGCGAAAAACAACCACCGGCTACAATTAGAATTACCGGTATACATTAACAACAAAAACACAGAAAGAAAAACAAAACAAAAAACTATAAACCCCCCCCCCCCCCAGAACAACAGAACTTTTGCCTAGACAGATATGTTCCTTGCATTAACCTCTCACCGGAATAGTGACACAGTGATATAGCTCTATGATACCCTGCTCAGTCCTAACAGATAGTGCCAGCAATGCGGTCCCCCCCCCCCATCAGATGAAATGAAGGTCCAATGAAGAAGAAACAATTCCTCAACCCAAAATGATCAGTGCATTAACTTTTGTTCAATCTGTATACATTTATTACTCTAGAACATGGGTCTTCAAACTACAGCACTCCAGTTGTTCAGAAACTACAATTCCCATCATGCCTGAATGTCAGTGTGTCAGTGTGTCACAATGCCTCATGGGATATGTAGTTCTACAACAGCTGGAGGGCCGTAGTTTGAGTATCCCTGCGCTAGAAACATTCACCTCCCATGTTTATATTCCATACAGGACCAGTAGCTATAACATTCTTAAAGTTAATCTTATACTGTGTCCACAGAGTTCATCCAATCCCCCCAAACCGTGTCGAACTTGGCCATCGCCCCCCTACTCAGATAGGTAGCTTTATAAAAGTGCCTTCCAGGACTCCAAAGTTGGAGTCGAATAACTCATCCATGATAGGATAATATGCTTTTTAGCATAGAATAACGATAGGGTGAGAAGAGTCCGTATAGCCCTGGTAGTGGCCAAAGGCTCCACCAGATGCAACCAACATACTTCAGTGGACATGGGAATCGAGAAAGAAGTGACCGACCTGATACAGTGTGCTACAGATTGCCAGTAGGGTTTAACATGAGGACAATCCCAAAATATGTGCATGAAGCTTGCTAGGGGTGCAGAGCACCAAGTTGGTTCCCAAACATCTTGGCTAATCTAGCTGGGGTGAGATAAATTCTATGTAAGAATTTATAATGGATCAATCTAGCTCTGGTAGAAACTAGTCACCGAAGTGCAGTCCCCCACATGTCATCCTAGTCATCTCCAGGGCTGATCCTAGGGTCACAGGCGCCTGGGTGCCCTTATATGGGCGTCGTCATTTTACTAACTCCTCCCCTTTACAAATGTTTCTATGGCAATGACTCAACCACAGAGATGCTCCCCTTCTTCATAAACCTGGGATCCTTACATGATCTCTTAACAATAAACAAAATACAGGAAGAGAAGCAGAGTACTTTATTGGGACCTGGAGGGGGGCCTCTATGATGGACACAGAGAGGGCTGCTGTTAGAGAGTCTATTAGATGTTTGGCGCCCCCACCTCTGCAGACGCCTGGGTGCAGTGCACCCTGCTTAGGATCGGCCCTGGTCATCTCTGTCCAACCCTGGGGCCACAGCTTCTCAAGTCCATCTGCAGGTCTTCATTAATAGGATCACTCTTATATTCTATGACAAATGTGAAACAGGTTACTTGTGAACATCATTATCAGCGTTATGTATGAAACCTCTTGCATAGAATGCATTAAGGTGAAGAACTGTGAGGGTTTACAACTCCTTTAAGGCTGTATGGGCTAAAAGGTGTTGACTTTCACTGGCTGTATTTCCCTGCATATGAATAAAGGAGTTATTTGCTGATCCATGCCGTTGTGCTTGATTTTCTAGTGGATGGTCTCTATAACATACTCCCACAAGTCATTTGCCATTTGCTGCATTCTTTTCGAGTTTCAGCCATAATGACTCTGCACCAGCACAGTTCTTGTTAGTGATATAATCTCTAAATCCCACTTTTAGATAACTTTTTACATACATACATACATACAGTACATACCCTTTCACCCCTTCTGCCAATTCTGTCCCTCCAAAATAGAATGTACCCCTCCATATTTGCAGCTCAGTCATGGAAGTTGTCTGACCTTATTTCCATTGGGCCAGATTCTCCAATATTCTGCGGCGGCCTCGCATAAGCTATTTACACTACGCCGCCGCAACTTACTGGAGCAAGTGCCGTATTCCTCAAGCACTTGCTCCGTAGTTTGCGGAGGCGTAGTGTAAACGGCCCGGGGGCGGCTTATATTTAAATTAAGTGCCCCCCCGTTTCAATCGAACTGCGCATGCGCCGGGCTAAAAATAGCCCAGTGCGCATGCTCCAGTTCTCTGCGGAAAACGTCAATGACGCCGACGTGTGCGTCATTGACGTAAAGTCGTATTCAAGAACGACTTAGGAAAACAACGTACCCGACGGGAAAAGACGACGCGGACCCGACGCTATACTTAACATGGCATACGTGGGACTGGCGTAAGGTTACCCCTCATATAGCAGGGGTAACCTTAAGCTTACGCAAACGACGTAAGTGACGGTTACGAGACGCGATTTCGTTCGGGAATCGGCGTATCAGGCTCATTTGCATAAACAAATGAGACCTGAACGTAAACGCCACCTAGCAGCCGGCAGGGAAATTACATTTAAGATCCGACAGTGTAAGTGACTTACACATGTCGGATCTTCAGCGTATCTATGCAAAAATGATTCTAGGAATCACTCGCATAGATACGCGGGTCAAAAAAGAGAGATACGACGGAGTTTCATGAGATACTCGTTTTTTCGGGAGCAGTGATTTTAATAATGCTTAGTGAGGGGGGGTGTATAGTATGCCTGTGAAGTAGCGCATGTTTCCCGTGATTAGAACTGTCCCTGCACAAAGTGTAATTTCTCAAGGAAAAAAAGTCATTTAAAACCACTCGCGGCTATAACGAATTGTCGGCTCCCAGCAATACAGAGAAAAGGCATTGAAAGTCATTGAGAAAAAAAATGCGTGGGGGTCCCCCCAAATTCAATTACCAGGCCCTTCAGGTCTGGTATGGATATTAAGGGGAACCCCGCATTAAATAAAAAAAATGACGTGGGCTTCCCCCCCAAATATCCATACCAGGCCCTTCAGGTCTGGTATGGATTTTAAGGGGAACTCCACCCCAAATTTAAAAAGAATGGCGTGGAGTTCCCCCCAAAAATTCAAACCAGAGGATGCTTTGCGGGTGTGTGACCCCTCAAAGCACCATGTCCCCATGTTGATGGGTACAAGGGCCTCATCCCCACAACCCTTGCCCGGTGGTTGTGGAGGTCTGCGGGCGGGGGGCTTATCGGAATCTGGAAGACCCCTTTAACAAATGGGCCCCAGATCCCGGCCCCCCCTATGTGAATTGGTAATGGGGTACATTGTACCCCTACCATTTCACAAAGAAAGTGTAAGAAATTGTAAAAAAAAAAAAAAACAGACACCGTTGGGAAAGTCCTTTATTAAAAATAAAAAAATTAAAATAAAAAAAAAGATTCCAGCGGTGGTAACCGAGAGTTCTTTACCACCGCTGGAATCTTTTTTTATTTTATTTTATTTTTAATAAAGGCATGTTGAGGGGGTAGAATCTCAGGAGTTCTAAGTTTTAAAAACAGAAGTTTTTTTTGGTAGCAGTAATTTTAATAATGCTCAAATTGTGGCTGGATCTAATCCTAGATTTTCAGAATAAATTCTATCAGCCGCTCTTTTCTGAGCCCAGAAGACAAAAGAATGTCCCACTATCCACACCGAGAGACGTACCTGAAACAAGGCAATTGATTAATAAGGACAAATATACAATTTATAACAGTCAGAGCTTCACCTACCTATTTTCTTAATGCTATTAGCTTTTAAACCAATCCGAGCAGCCTCTGTGGCTGCTCCTATTCTGAATGAATGTGTCATTATCCTTAAATGGTGCAAATTAAAACGATACAAACTACGTTTTAATATTACTCTAAATTGATAACCTGTTAAGGTGAATCGTCACTGTGAATGAATATAGGTTCGATAAACCCGACCTTAAACTCATATATAACCTTAATGACCTCGCTGGACAAATACTTTCATCCTGACACTTTTTTAAATATATCCAAGAATCCATACCCTCTTGCTAATTTTCAAAAATATTTTCACACTTTCTTCCAATAACTGAACATTTGACAAAAAAAATACCTGACTTTCCTGCCCTAGATGGAGGTAACAACTCTGATACCCTGAATTCTGCAAAAAATGCCACAGAAAAAACTGCATTGAACAGAATAACTTCATATTCTGATGAACATATTACTTTTGTTACATTACATAATTTTGATAATATTTCAGGTGTTACCGGGGATCTATTATCATTATTCAAATGTGATTTCCTATATCCTTTCATGGCCTGTTTTATTGAAAAGAAACTGACAAGCCAGTAGTTTGAAAAGACGTAGGAAAAATTATACTCCATCTAGGGTTTTGCAAATTTTTGAGCAGCAGGGAGAAAAACCGGTCCATCTGCAGGCGGGAGAGAGCATCAGCTAATATGTTTACCTTACCTTGAATGTATTTAGCCTTTAGTCAGATGTTCCATTTTAGACAAAGAAATACTAAATGCTGCAATAAAGACACCACCTGCGGAGACTTGGAGGAAAGACAATTTACAGCAAAGCAAACACCTTTATTACCTTGTGCTCAGTAATATCCTCCTGGTTGCAAATTGCAAACTACATAACTCTAAAGAAACGACTACCGGAATAATTCCAAAAGCACAATATTTTTGCAGAAACCATTGGCCACACACCCGCTGAGTGAAGCGAATGTGCACCATTGGTTCCCCCAAATTTCTCCGAAACCAATCGATCCTGCTGCATCTGTCTCCAATAAGAAATCACTGTCATAAACAAAATCCATCCATCCAACAGTGATTTCCCACTGAACTGTTCCAAAAATGTTTGCCAAACCAAAAAGTCCCCTTTTATCTCTGAGGTTAATCTGACATAAGATGAAGGGCTCTTTAAACCAGATATAGCCGAGTACAACCTTCTAGAGAAAACTCTCCCCAACGGCAAAACCCTTGATGCAAATGCCAATTGACCCAGAAGAGAGTGCATTTCTCTTAATGTAACCTTCTTCCTTCTTATAAACATCAACAGCATCTGAGTAATTTTGTATATTTTTTCATCTGGGAGCCTATACTCGCCTGCTACTGTGTCCAATGTGATACCCAAAAATTCCAAAGATGTTGATGGAAAAACAGTTTTTTCAGAGGAATACCAAAATATTTACAAACGGAAAACAATGATTTGAGTAAATGCAGACAGTCTTCTGATTCTCCCAATCCCATGAAAAGAAAGTCATCTAAATAATTGAGAATTGAGAATCTAGAGCCCGCCACCTCATTTACTACCAATCCCATGAAAAGAAAGTCATCTAAATAATTGAGAATTGAGAATCTAGAGCCCGCCACCTCATTTACTACCAATCCCATGAAAAGAAAGTCATCTAAATTATTGAGAATTGAGAATCTAGAGCCCGCCACCTCATTTACTACCAATCCCATGAAAAGAAAGTCATCTAAATAATTGAGAATTGAGAATCTAGAGGCAGCCACCTCATTTACTACTTATTCAATGAAAGAAGACAAAGTTTTAAAAATAAGTACATGACAAAGAACAACCCATTGGCAGGCACTTGTCAAAGTAAGATTTACCCTCAAAACATATCCCTATTGAGTTAAAACAGTTTGGATTTAGGGGGAGAAGTCTAAAAGCAGACTTTATGTCTGCTTTTGCCATCAACGCATTGTTTCCCAAAATATGCAGTTTTTGCAAAGCTCATTCGAAAGATGCATAAGACACTGAAGCTAAATTTGGATCTATCTGATCGTTTAAAGAATTCCAAAAAAGGAAACAATAGGTGATGGATTAAACAAAATTTGTTTAGTTCCTGTTTGGGAACTACCCCTAAAGGCGATACCCTAAAACTCAAAAATGGAGGGGATTTGAAAGGACCTTCCATCCTACCCGCCCTCACTTCTTTAACTAATTTATCTCTAACCACGTTAGGGAATTCTCTAGCTGATTTTAGGTTATTAACTATGTTACAACCTAAACCTTCAAAAGGGGGTAAATTAAAAACTGCCGTGAAACCTTTAATTAATAATGAAGCCTTCTGCGGATTTGGGTAAATTCTGAGCCAAGGTAGCATTCTTTGAAGATTCACCAGTGTTACTGCCTTTTGGAAAATTGTCTCTTGGACTGGCCTGTAATTCCCGAAAACATTTATGCACCAGGTGAGCATTGAAACAAAATGCACACTCATGTTTGTATTTGCATGAATTCAGCCATTTGCAATTGCTGTCATTGAATGCAAAGCATAGTCCTTTCCTGTAAACTGTTCCTGAATAGGGATGAGCTGAACACCTCCCCCCCCCCATTCGGTTCGCACCAGAACCTTCGAACGGACCGAATGTTCGCGCAAACTTTTAGAACCCCATTGAAGTCTATGGGACTCAAACGTTCGAATTCAAAAGTGCTAATTTTAAAGGCTAATATGCAAGTTATTGTCGTAAAACGTGTTTGAGGACCTGGGTCTTGCCCCAGGGAACATGTATCAATGGAATTTTTTTTTTCTTAAACAGTCGTTTTTTTGCTGAGCAGTGATTATAATGATGCTTAAAGTGAATTTTTTTTTTGGAAAAATTCCTTTAAATATCGTACCTGCTGGGTGTCTATAGTATGCCTGTGAAGTGTTTAGAACTGTCCCTGCACAAAATGACAATACTATAAGAAAAAAGTAATTTAAAACTGCTTGCGGCTTTAATGTAATGTCTGGTCCCTGCAATATGGATGAAAATCATAGAGAAAAATAGCATGGGTTTCCCCCCCTCCCCCCAGGTCATTACCAGCCCCTTTGGCCCTATATACTTTGAACAGCAGTATACAGGCTGTGCCAACAAGACAGGGACTGTAGATTTGTTGTTAAGTAGAATCTGTTGGTAATTTTGAACTGGTACTTTTTTAAAGTGTAGCTCCAGCCAAAAAATCTATTTTTAAGCTTTTTGGAAAACATAGAGAAGGGTTATCACCCCTGTAACATTTGTTTTGCTGTCTGTGCGCATCTGTTCAGAAGATTGCACCTCACTTTCTGTCCCAATGACAAAT
This sequence comes from Rana temporaria, assembly GCF_905171775.1. Lineage (NCBI taxonomy): Eukaryota > Metazoa > Chordata > Amphibia > Anura > Ranidae > Rana > Rana temporaria. The sequence goes on along the minus strand of NC_053490.1, from coordinate 121,365,088 downwards.
GTTTTTTTGAAAATTAGTTTTTTTTAGTGAAACAAGGATTGGTGATAAAGCATCAGTGGACAGGAGACACCTCTTACAGAAGAGAATTTCCCTTCCTAGGGGTAGATTTCCTCTCACTTTCTGTTGTCTCCTTCCGTTTGCAAGTAGGAGTCGTTTGTAAGTTGGATGTTTGAAAGTAGGGGCCTGCCGTATATACTCTGCAGAAATTTGGTTGGTGTTGCCACAACGCTGTAAGCCCTCACAGTTAGTCTTGGTGGGCGCTGGAACGCCCTGCTGTGAACTATTATATCAAGAATTGTAATTACATGCCATTGTTAAACAGTGGTAGAAAAATTGGGCCTTTGGTGCTGGTGCTGGCGCTGGTGCCACAACACTGTAAGTCCTCACAGTTACTCTTGGTGGGCGCAGGAATGGGCCCTGCTGTTAAATATTAGATCAAGAATTGTAATTACATGCCCCTGTTGAACAGGGGCAGAAAAATTGGGCCTTTGTTGGTGGTGGTGGTGGTGGTGGTGGTGCTGGTGCCACAACACTGTATGTCCTCACAGTTACTCTTGGTTAGGCACAGGAATGGGCGCAGTGAAAATAATTGCTGATCAGCCACTGCCTGTGATATTAATATGACAACAACAGCAATTGTATTCATGTGGCTTTAGGTGCACACTGTGCAGAGGACACAGCACACCACGTCAAAATACTTGCAGAATGATCCCCTACCTGTGGTATTAATGTGAGAAGATCCCTGCTTGTAGGAATTAATATGAGAACACCAGCAAATCTATTGACGTAGCTTTACAATGGTATAGAATGCTAAAAATCGCACCGCTGTACCGCCACCGCACCTCCCGCGCCCAGTGTGAAAGGGGCCTAAGTAAAATAATAGGAGCTTCATATAAACTCTATTGCAATAATCAGTTTCACCTACTAATATACTGGAAGGTGACCATTACACACATACAGTAGCACACGTACCTAGCTACCTGGTATTGTGCATGTGAAATAAAAACAATAGTACAGAGAGTTTGTCATTAGGATTCATATCAAGAAGTCAGCACCGGCCTATGGGCCCCATACCGTTTAAGGGCCCAGCGACAACAGTTCATAACAATATTGATTTGATCTTGAAAGAAATCTACAATTAAACTTTCTTAAACTGTCTACAGAAAATAGAAACAAAAAAATTCAACTTAAAGAAACAAAAACTTTACATTCACAATTTCATAGAGAAAATATTGTATAAATGTAAGTTACCCAATAACAACTTAAAGTACATACTGTAAACCATAGACATCAGCTTTACATTACAGTTTGTCTCTTAAAAACTCATCTCCTTTTAGCTGTCAGTTTGTAAAAAAAAAAAAATTGGTGCAACCTACGTATGTGTAATCATGTACAGTAGTGATGGTAATTTCCATCTATCAGCCGACATGCACACTACTTATTTCAATGTTATCCCACTAGAAAGCGCACATTAGAAACCTCCAGAAAAGTTTTGACCATCGGACAGGGAAAAACGCAGTTTGCGTCAAAAACGTGGTTTGCGTTCTTGCTGCTTTTTATGTTTTCCTGCGGCCGCGGTCATGGTAGGTTAGTGTACATGTAGCCTAAGTTTATTTCACAAGGTTGTAGTGTTTTGCTTAAATAAGAAAGTTACTGTTAGGCCCTCGTCCATCAGTCCAATTTTAAAGCAAGTTCTGAGGCCCTGTACACACGATCAGTCCAAACTGATGAAAACGGACTGAAGTTCAGTTTCATCAGTCCAAACCTACCGTGTGTATGGCCCATCAGACTTTTGTCCTTCAGACCAAAGTTTTAAAACTTGCTTTAAAATCGGACTGATGGACTGATGACCGATCAGTCAAAACCGATGGTTAGTACGCAAAAGCATCGGTTCAAAACCCGCGCATGCTCAGAATCAAGTCGATGCATGCTTGGAAGCATTGAACTTCATTTTTCTCTGAACGTCATTGTGTTTTACGTCACCGCGTTGGACTCGATCGGTTTTTGAACTGATGGTGTGTAGGCACATCAGACCATCAGACCATTAGACTTCAGCCTTCAGTCGGTTTTCATCAGTTTGGACTGATCGTGTGTACAAGGCCTAAAACTTTGGACTGAAGGACAACAGTCCGATGGGCCATACACACGGTCGGTTTGGACTGATGAAACTGAACTTCAGTCCGTTTTCATCAGTTTGGACTGATCGTGTGTACAAGGCCTTAGGTGCAAATTTTACATACCAATGGGTAGATTCAGGTAGGGGCGCCTAAACTTAAGGACGGCGTAGCCTAGCGTGTTTACACTACGCCGCCTTAAGTAAAAGAGGAAAGTACATGATTCAGAAAGCACTTACCTCCTTACTTAGGGCGGCGTAGTGTAAACACGGCGGGCGTAAGGGTGCCTAATTCAAATTGCTTGAAGGGGGGCGTGTTGTATGGAAATGAGGCTTGACCTCAAGTTTTTTGACGTTTTTTTACACTGCGCATGCGCCTACATTTCCCAGGGCGCATTGCGACTAAGTACGCCGTACGGGCCTATTGATTTCGACGCGGACGTAAACGACGTAACTCCCGATTCACGGACGACTTACGCAAACGACGTAAAAAATTCGAACCTCGCGGCGGGAACGGCGGCCATACTTTAACATTGTTATTTCACCTCATAGGTGGAATAACTTTAGGCCGCCTAAGGCCTTACGGAAACAACGTTAATCGACTGCGGCGGGCTCGCGTACGTTCGGGAATCGGCTTAAAAGCTCATTTACATAATCTACGCCGGCCGCAATGGAAGCGCCACCTAGGGGCCATCCAAAAAATTGCAAGCTAAGATAGACGTAGATTCCGAGTTAGGTCGGCTTATCTACTGATAAGCCGGCCTAAATCTTTCTGAATCTACCTACAAGTGTTATTAGTGGTGCAGGATGATGAAATGTACCACTGCACATTAAAGGGACACTAAAGGAATTTTTTTTTTTAGCTAAATAGCTTCCTTTACCTTGCTGCAGTCCTGGTTTCATGTCCTCATTGTTCGTTTTTGCTTTCATGTTGCTGTAAATCTCTCTCTGTTTTGGACACTTCCTGGTTGCCTGTTTCCTGATAACCACAGTACTGGGAGATTTCTCACGGTGGTCACTAATCAAGGAGCTGTGTGTAAAACGAAACTGGATTGGTGCTGAGGAGTTTTAGACAAAGTATCACTGCTCTCTATTGGCTGACTGCCCTCTAGTGGCTCTCTGTACATCAGAGAACCAGCAAACAACAGCAAAAACGAAACTACACTGCAGGCACATTATATGATTGTTTTTTTATCAATTTTTAATCATTTTTAAAAGGAATCAGTTAACTATTATGTCTCTATGCCCTGTAAACAGTCATTTCAGCTAAAAAAATTTTTTCCTTTAGTGACCCTTTAATGCTTTCTATACTATGTTATTAATATAGTCAAATTGTTCTTTTAAACTAGCTGGAATTTCATGTAAAAAAAAGGGGGTAGAGTTGGGACTTTAAATGAGATGCGTTTTTAGCAGTATGCGATTAAATATATATATGGAATATAAAAATGTTTTCCATAGTAGCCAGGCTCAAGGTTGCCAACCAAAAAAGCACTAAACCAAATTAATCTGTCTAACTGTATGCAATTACACCTGCCCCCTGCCTATTGATTAGCACACCTGTGCTCCTTATTAGGAGGCTTCAAAATCATAGCTAGGACTGCAATACACGGAGTGCCTTGACGCTGGCATTGCAGCTTAAAACAGGTATTTGCAAATGCATGTAACTAAACCTCTGTTTTTAATTACATACATTTAGACAGATTAATTTGGTTTAGTGCTTTTTTGGTTGGCAACCTTGAGCCTGGCTACTATGGAAAACATTTTTATATTCCATATATATATTTAATTGCATACTGCTAAAAATGCATCTCATTTAAAGTCCCAACTCTCCCCCCTTTTTTTACATTTACAGGGATGGAGGCCTGTGGTAGTGTCTATCACATGCCTCATTCAAAGTCCCAACCCCCCAACCCCCCCCCAGCTGGAATTTCATTTTCATTTTCAAATGCCTGTGTCAAGATCTTTCAGTATTTTCTGACAGGAAGCAAAGTCATCATCGAGTATCTTTTTTTCCGCTTCCTGTGCATAGTATCTTACTTCCTGAAGGCTCCATTCTCCAGGAATTAAAAAGGAGAAAAAAGATTGTACTATTTCCCTCAAGGTCAGTGTAGATTTCTGGTCTTTATCATAGCTTTTATAATACTGCTTATTATTGCATTTGTAGTTAACGTCAATGCTGTTCAGTCTTATTTCCTCTTTCTGTTTCTCGGTGCAAGTGTTTACACAAGTTTTGTTTTGCACAGTTGAAATACATATATCAGACCTTTTTATCTACAAAAAGATTTGTTTTTCTCTACATCCTGATTTCTACACAGTCCAGTCATACTGCTCAGATGGACTGCTGCCCTTACTTTCCCAAAACGAGGTCTCCTCTCTGCCCCCAAGCCTGTGATCAGACAGTAGGTAGAATGTCACTTCTCTGCTCACACTGCTTTGCCCTCATGGTACACAACTTTCTGGTCAGGACATGTGCACTACGGCATATTTGATTGGCTCCTTGTATCATCACCCCCTCTTTCCACTAGCCTGAGTGCCTTTGTGGAAGAGACCGATGCAAAGTGAGTCCAATTTAGGTACTGATAATAACTACATTTAAAAACTTATTTCATTATTTTTAACCGGTACCTAAACATTTAATTGTTTTTTTTGTTTGTTTTTTAACAGGAAGTTCAGCTTTTACCACTTAAAGTGGTTGTAAACCCTTTACAACCACATTATTCTACAGGTAAGCCTATAATAAGGCTTACCTGTAGCTACCCAGGATATTTCCTAAACCTGCATGGTTTAGGAGATATTCCCTGTCCCCTGCATGTGCTGATGCTATTGGCACATGCGCACTAGAGCAAACTCAAGCAACAGCACGGCTTCAGTCTGTGTGCCATTACCAGAGTCTTCTGCGCGCATGCGCAGCTCCGACCATCATCACAGCTCTGGCCAATCACAGTGCCGGAGCCGCGATACACGGAAGTAACCCCCAGGAGAGATATCGCCAGCATACTAGCTCATTATGCCTTTGTCTTGTGTTTTTTTTTCAGGGTTTACAACCACTTTAAAGCAGTTGTATACCTGTACATAAAAAAAATGCAAGGCAAAGGCATAATGAGCTAGTATGCAGCACATACTAGATCACTATAAAATACTTACCTTGGATTGAAGCCCCTGTATCGCAGCCCGGTCCGAGGGAGTTAACATCTTGCCCTTGGCGTTCCTTCCGGGTCACGGCTCCAGCACTGTGAGTGGCTAGAGCCGCGATGACATCACTCCCACCTTCAGCCGGGGCATTCAGAGCGCAAGCGCCACTTACATCAGCGGCTGCATGCAAAGGGAAAATCTCTTCAACTTTACAGATTGAGGAGATATTAATTTTACATACAGGCAAGTCTTATTATAGGCTTACCCAGGGTTTGACAAATTTGCTTGGAATCTAGGAGCCAGCTAAAAAAGTTAGGAGCCAGAAAACGCACCCCGTCCCGACGAGCTTGCGCGCGGAAGCGAACACATACGTGAGCAGCGCCCGCATATGTAAACGGTGTTCAAACCACACATGTGAGGTATCGCCGCGATTGGTAGAGCGAGAGCAATAATTCTAGCCCTAGACCTCCTCTGTAACTCAAAACATGCAACCTGTAGATTTTTTTAAACGTCGCCTATGAAGATTTTAAAGGGTAAAAGTTTGTCAGCATTCCACGAGCGGACGCAATTTTGAAGCGTGACATGTTGGCTATGAATTTACTCGGCGTAACATTATCTTTAATAATATAAAAAAAAATGGGGATAACTTTACTGTTGTCTTATTTTTTAATTACAATTTTTTTCCCAAAAAAGTGTGCTTGTAAGACCGCTGCGCAAATACGGCGTGACAGAAAGTATTGCAACGATCGCCATTTTATTCTCTAGGGTGTTAGGATAAAAAATATATATAATGTTTGGGGGTTCTAATTAGAGGGAAGAAGATGTCAGTGAAAATAGTGTAAAATGACATTAGAATTGCTGTTTAACTTGTAATGCCTAACTTGTAATACCAATGGCCACCACCAGATGGCGCCAGCTCACACAAGGAAGAGCTGCGGACTTCACAAGGCTGCAAAGCCGCAGCCTCTTTTACCGGACATCACGGGCACCTCGCGATCGAGCGGCGGGGGAGGTGGGGGCCTAGTCCGCCGCGATCCTGGGGAAAAGGCGCTCCGCGGACTAGGCCGAAGCCGCGGCCTCACCTAAAACATCCTGCCCGCAGCGATCCTGCGAAAAGGCTGCCGCTCGCAGGGTTTCCCTGGATCGCGGCGAGCTGCGGGCAGGATGTTTTAGGCGAGGCCGCGGCTTCGGCCTAGTCCGCGGAGCGCCGGTCCTATGGAACAAAATTGTATTTTTATTTTTTTTGCCCACCTTACAAGCCAAGTCGCCAGGACGCTATTTCTAGTCGCCATGGCGACCTGGCGACCGGGATTTGTTGAGCCCTGGGATTACCTGTAGGTAAAAATGACAAATTAGGGTATACAACCACTTTAAGGACCGGGCCTATTTTTCAAACTTGTCTACAGGTTAAAATCTTTTTTTTTTATAGAAAATTACTTAGATATACTATATATATATTTTATGACACCCTATATAATAAAATGGTGGTCGTTGCAATACTTTTTATCACACCGTATTTGCGCAGTGGTCTTACAATGGCACTTTTTTTGGGAAAAATAGATTTTGCTTTTTTTATATTCTGAAAGATGATGTTACGCTGAGTAAATTGATACCCAAGAGACAGCAGGACTTGCGTGTTTAGCCTGCTGCACTTACTGTGACTCTCAGCTACTCTGCTTGCTTTGCTTTCCCAGTGAGAAGTTCGACTCCACAGGTAGTGCTTAGTGTGGCAGCATAGTCTTTTGTCTTCATCTTTCTGCAGTCTCATTGGTCTGTGTACTGGGTGTGGGGAATGTGCAAGCTCTTTTTCTCAGTCTCTCTGGGGGTAATCATGCACTCTCTCTCTCTGAGAGACTACTCCACAATGATTTCCCCCACAGAGAGTGACAGCTTCACACTTCCCCCACAAAAAGTGACCACCTCTCTGTGCAGGCAGTGTCAAGTGGTCTCTCTCTCTCTCTGTGCATGCAGTGTCAAGCGGTCTCTCTCTCTGTGCAGGCAGTGTCAAGAGGTCTCTCTCTCTCTCTCTGTGCAGGCAGTGTCAAGTGGTCTCTCTCTCTGTGTGCAGGCAATGTCAAGCGGTCTCTCTCTGTGCAGGCAGTGTCAAGCAGTCTCTCTCTCTTTGTGTGCAGGCAGTGTCAAGAGGTCTCTCTCTATGTGCAGGTAGTGTCAAGCGGTCTCTCTCTGCGCAGGCAGTGTCAGTCAGTCTCTCTCTGTGCAGGCAGTGTCAAGCGGTCTCTCTCTCTCTGCGCAGGCAGTGTCAGTCGGTCTCTCTCTGTGCAGGCAGTGTCAAGCGGTCTCTCTCTCTGTGCAGGCAGTGTCAAGCGGTCTCTTTCTCTGTGCAGGCAGTGTCAAGCGGTCTCTCTCTCTGTGCAGGCAGTGTCAAGCGGTCTCTCTCTCTGTGCAGGCAGTGTCAAGCGGTCTCTCTCTCTCTGTGGCAACATGGAACAGTTTCCCTCCCTCTCTCTTTGTGGAGAATGTGGTGTAGATGGATAGTGAGCCGATTCAATGGTTCAATGGGCTACTTGACTGGACTTGCCCCTAGGCCTAAGGCTGCCAGCCCTCCCCTGCTCCTGATTGTAGGAATATGTATATGTAGTGCCTGGTTACAGTACCGGTGCTAGTTAAATTTAGAGGGAGATCAGAGTGTAGTTAAACTCTAAACCAAATTGTTATGCGTTAAATAGGGTCTCTGTCTTAGCTTGGCTGTGCTGTGGGCTTATTCTGCTGTGCTGGGGTGTTCCAACCCCAGTGCTGCAGGTGGCAGCAGTGGAGTCAAGGTTTGGGTGCTCTTTCCCAGCAGCCAATCAGGAGGGTTTGACCTCGCTGTGCATGCTGGGGAGGGGTATTTATGGGGCAGACGCCATTGGTTCTGGCTCTTCTTCTTCGAGTGTGGCACCCACCTTTTAAGTGACCACATCAGGGCGCCCCGACGTTATGGCCTACCCGGCCGGGGCGTGTGTGCCACGCAGTGTTCCTGGTTCCGGGACCAAAATGGTCTGGAGCATCTGAACAGTGACGGGGACCCAGTGAGCGACTGGGTTTCCAACTTTGAGGATCCCAAGGAGGGTCTGTGTTAGAGACTTTTCCTCAAGTTCAAGTTCACTAAGGAGTGTCTGTGACAGGGACTTTATCCTACAAATGTTCGAGTGATACTCCAGCTGCCAGGTCAGTGAGAGAGGCCTGTCCGGGTACACTAACCCCACTCAGACAGGAGTGGCGCAGAGAAGTGTTACGCTTGGGAGCAGGACTGTTTCCCTATCATCACGCCTGAATTTGCTATTCTCCTTTCTTCTTCAACTTTATTTTCCTCACCACAAGTTTTATTGTTTTTACCCAGCTGGGTAATAAAGAGCACAGCAAAGAGCACCTGTTGCGGACATTCCTTTACTTCTACCAAATTCAATGCGCATCATTCACCCCTAGGAATTCGGGGGAGCCATGAGGTAAATGTGCCACCCGAAAAAAACAGCAGCTCCTCCGGGGGTAGTGCTACATATATATCCAGCTCCTCCTGGCTACACACATAGCTGCACATGGGAAGCCATGGGTGGCTGCAGGCAAGAATCAGTATAAGCAGCGACTGTCAGATCTGTACTCTGAGCCTCCAACTGACCCTGGACACAGACATTGTTTTTATGGAGTTTCTGGATGCACACATGTTTATATGCCGCCATAGCACAGAGTTATGTGGTCTCTAAATGCAGCAAAATATCTGTCCCTGCCTGCGTGTTTAAATTTAGCCTAAATGTAATGGATCCAAACCCCTGTACTACTGTCTCCTCAGTGCCCAGTGTAGGTAGGATCATGGTGCCGGATGTCAGTATATCCTATGCCACAAAGGAAGAGTGATGCCAGAGGTGGAATAGAGCTTGTGGGAGTGTAACTTTTAACTAACGTATTCACCTGACACATCCTGTAGGGATTCAGCAGCAGTGTTGCAATGGCAGAGGGTGAGCAACAATTCCAATCACTTCTTATCTACACAGTGTTATAGGATAATATTAAGAAAATATAAATATACATTTTTTTTGTATATCATGCTTATATTTTTAATTTAATTATGGTTTGGATCAACTGATGAGCGCACCAACTTTTCTTACTAAATTTCTATATGAGCCTTGTGTTGGTTGCAGTCTCTTCTGTGATTTGTAGTCACATATGTTTTGTTTCAGTGGTCAATTGATTAATTAACATTCAAAGGTGGTGGGTTAGGTGCAGGATTTTCTAATCTGTAAAAAATATAAATACCTGCAAGAAGTATAGCATAAAATAAACAGGTGTCAAAGTTGGCAAGTGCTCAGTTCACACTGTGAAACGCATATGAATTGCACAGGACCCATACCACCTTTCTGTTCAATTCACATGCAATTCAGTGCGGTGCAGTTTGAGCTCATTTTGAATGGGCTCAAATCGCACCACATCACACCAAAAACGCACATGCAGCAATTTTGTAACGACACTGCAACTGAATTGCATGGTTGTTTTGTACCATGCGATCCAGTGGCGGCAAACGCACTGCATCTGCGACCTGTGTTTTGGGTGTTGTTAAGATTGCACTGACACCCGCTGTGGACCGCAAGGGTAGTGCGATTTAAATGCGGTGTGGGGAACGCGCATGACGTTTCCCCACACAGCATTAGTGTGAACCCCCAACCATTATATATGTTTTTTTAGCAGACACCCTAGAGAATAAGATGGCGGTCATTGCAACTTTTTATCTTGCACGGTATTTGCGCAATAATTTTTCAAACACCTTTTTTTGGGAAAAGAAAATGGTTTCATTAATTAAAAAATAACAAAAAACAGTAAAGTTAGCCCAATTTTTTTGTAAAATATGAAAGATGATGTTACGCCGAGTAAATAGATACCTAACATGCTTTAAAATTGCGCACACTCATGGAATGGCGCCAAACTTCGTTACTTAAAAATCTCTATAGGCTACGCTTTAATTTTTTTACAGGTTACCAGTTTAGAGTTACAGAGGTGGTCTAGTGCTAGAATTGTTGCACACGCTCTAACGCACGCGGCGACACCTCACATTTTTGGTTTGAACGACGTTTACATACGTAGGCGGGACTTACGTGTGCGTTCGCTTCTGAGCGCAAGATAACTGGGACAGGGGCGTTTAAATTTTTTTTTCTTACTTATTTTTTTATTTTTTACACTTTTTTTTACATTTTTTTTTTCGATCGCTTTTAATCCTATTGCAAGGAATGTAAACATCCCTTGTAATAGGAATAGTGTGTGACAGGTGCTCTTTAAGGAGAGATGCCCGGTCAATAAGACTCCACATCTCTCCTCCAGGCTGGAAAGAATCAGATTGTGAAAAAAAATTCACAGATCTCATTCCTACTAGCTGCAATTGCGTTTTTTTTTACTTACGGGTACCCGGGCGTGACATCATCACATCGCGCCCGGGCCTCCGACGGTCATAGAGATGACTGGTGACCATCTGGTCACCAGTCATCTCTATGCTTCCCATCCGGCGCATGGCGATCATCTCTCCGGGCCCCCGATTGCACGGGAGAGCCTGGAGAAGTACCGGATGGTGGCGGGAGGGGGGGGATGTCCCCTCCCGCTGCCTATAAGAACGATCAAGTGGCGGAACCACCGCTATAATCATTCTTATGGTGCGCAGGATCGCCGCCGGAACAAAATGATATCTGAATGATGCCTCTAGGTGCAGGCATCATTCAGATATCACCGCACAAAGTACAGGACGTCATATGACGTTCACCCGGGATAAGAGATCCCCTTTGTGGACGTCATATGACGGTGTGCGGTATTGAAGTGGTTAATTACAATGGAATGCACACAGATCCCAAAAATAAAAACAAATTAGGATTATAGGAATTCTGATAAAGGTGGTAAAATATATATCCAACACAATTATTTATTTTTTATTTACATAAAAATTGCAAAAGGTGTTTGCTTAGTCATCCTTGGGTAGACTGTATCCAACCTATACATTTAATGACTCTTTGCAGTATGGTAGAGAATTATATTCCTTGTGCTTAGGACAAATTACTTCTACAATCACTATGAAACGTAGCTGAGAACTTTAATAATTTGCTAACTATAAAATGGGAGGTTTAAGGCCAAAGCAGCAAATATCATTGTGATGTTCCTCAAGGCATACCGAAATTTGAGAATTCTGGACAACACAGTTTAGTCAACAAAGATATTTCAACAAACATAATATCACATACTGTACTCCAATATGGATTTCTTCTTGCTAATTGAGGTATGAGTAAAATTACTTATTAAGCCTTTTCAAACCTATTTGAAGATAACTCTTATGACGATGTTTTGTTACAGACTAGATCATCCCTGAGGTTTTGGGTTCTTCTAAACTTAAACAGGAGGCCCCTTGAAATGCCTTTTTAAATGTGGGCCAATGTTTTTATTATTATGGCTGTGGAAGTTTAAAAGAAGATAGTTCACCCGGAATGTACTTTTCAGACTTGATTCTTTTTAAACTGCTTAAGAGATTTTCTATCTAAAGATAGAGCCTTGATATAAGTAGTCAGAAGGTCAGTTCCCATATCCACACACTACTAATGATTCAACAATCAAGTTGACTAGTGTCAAAAACAATCTGAATACATTATCCTTCTCACCTCAAAAATTTACTATAGCTTAGGCCTTTTATTGGAAAGACTGGAAGAAAACTATCAAACCACAAATATATTTTTCTTGGTGGTTGATTTTTTATATGGAGTTGGGAGCAAAATTGGTTTGAAATTTGCCATACTGTACTCCTTTGAACATGTTATGGTAGGATCCATCTTTTTTTAATATGAATGCCAAATTAAAAATGTAATCCATGTGTCTGAATCACAAAAGTATATGACTTAGGTTCATGGAATGGCCATAGTCAAAGCTGATATCAAAATCTGCAATGTAGAAATTAGCATACAAAGGGGCCACATTGCTCTCCATGGATGTACAGGAGACTATATCAAAACACCTGCAGCATCCCTAGGAGTCACTGATGTCATGGGAATCCTCTCCACTAAAGCAAAGGCCATGGCCATATTTAGTCAATGAAGTCATCACCATCCCTGCCCCTTTCTTTACATAGCTGGTGACAGTTGGGGAGCTATCATTCAGCCCTAAATGCCATTGGGATCAGTGGGAGGCCCTTGTCTCCATCCTCCCTGGCAAGGTACTCCCCATTTTGAAGGCATATGGCCTGGTATGAATGGTTCGAGCAAGCAGCATCCTCCCATTTCCTGGCCAGCCAGGCTGCATGCTCGGATAAGGATCTAGTATTGGTTTCCTGGGGGACCTTGCACTTTTTTTTTGTGAGGTGACCCCTTAAAATTCAAAACAGTCTTAAAGGGTCTGTATTTTGGGTGGGAAGCAAATTTATTTTACATTCTTTCTGTATGTTATGCTACAGCAAAAGCAAAAATTATAGTTTATATTACTAGCAAATGACATTCATTTCTGGCTTCTCGTGAAAAAACAAAAAACAAAATGGCACACAGACTCCTTCAAAGTTCCCCCAAAATACACAGCAGACCCTTGGAGGGGTCTGTGTGTTTTTTTCCAGCAGTTTTAAACACTTTCCTTTGTAAATGTCAGTGCTGCTGTAGCACTTTCTGTACATCACAGAAATGCGCTCCTTCACAGGCAGATTTAGGACACCCCCAAGCCTCTCATTTAAAGGAATTGGACATTTTAATGTCTCACTTTAAGCAATTAAAACAATCACTGCTTCCAGATAAATTGAATATTTTATTTTTTTTGGCATTAGTACATGTGCCCCAGGGCAGTGCCCACCTCCCCATGCTTTTTTTCTGGACACCCCATTGCCTTTTTTAGCCCAAAAAATGGGCATTTGTAATTTGACATATTTGGCTCATATTGATTTCAATGGAGTTTTGGTTCTGCACGTGAACTTCTTTAACCACTTAACCTCCAGAATATTTACCCCCCTTCATGACCAAGACATTTTTTTTTACGATATGGCACTACGTTACTTTAAGTGACAATTACACTGTCATGCGACACTGGACCCCAATGTCCTTTTTCCCCTACAATTAGAGCTTTCTTTTGGTATTTGATCACTTACCCATAAGGCGCTGTACACACAAGGAGACATGTCCGATGAAAACGGTCCGCAGACCGTTTTCATCAGACATGTCTCCTGGGAGCTTTTGGTCTGATGTGTGTACACACCACCAGACCAAAATCCCCGCGGACAGAGAACGCGGTGACGTAGAAGACACCGACGTTCTCAAACACGGAAGTGCAATGCTTCCACGCATGCGTCGAATCAATTCGACGCATGCGCAGGATTTCGGGACGCTGGTTACACGTCATAACCAGCGGACATGTCCGATTAGGTGTACAAACCATCGGACATCTCCGACGGACATGTTTCCAGCGGACAAGTTTCTTAGCATGCTAAGAAACTTTTGTCCGCTGGAAACCTGTCCGCTAGGCCGGAAACCTGTCCGCTAGGCCGTACACACGGTCGGACATGTCCGCGGAAACTGGTCCGCGGACCAGTTTCAGCAGACATGTTCAGTCGTGTGTACAAGGCCTTAGAGTTGGATCATGAATATATATGATCCAGGGTAGTAAAACTGCTATAGGGTGGACCTTAAATGGTTAAAATGAACTTAAAACCCAGGACCCTGCATTCACTATATCTGGTCTCCCACAGTACACAGAACATGGAAATATAAACTGCTAAATACCTTTGAGATTGCATGCCACACCCCTCCCAAACGCTTTTCCCCAGATACAATACATTTAAATAAGCACTCAGGATACCAAGTTTTTGACAAAGAAATGGCCGCGGCCCTTTATTGTTTTTTTTACATTAAATATCCTTCAATACTCTTATTATCAACCAAATGACATCATGAATTCAAATAACCATCAGTTCTTACTGCCCAGTTTTTGTAACTCGAGCAGCAGTACCACATATTTTACATAGAAAATAAACTGTCCCCACAACCTGGACTTGCAACGCAAGGCTGGCCCCACCCCACCACCGCGGAATTCTCAATACTGTATTGAAAGCCCAAGTTGAAAATATCCAAGCCTACATCTGAAAGGTGGACCCAGTGCCGATAGGATAACCCACTAATCGTGGGCATGATCTTCTCCAAGGCCCTGTTCTTTTCTGCATCTTCTCCACAACCCTCCTCTGAGCCGAGGACAGCCATTCGAGATGAGGGACGACTTCAGAAAAGACAATCATTGTACCTGGGGAAGTGACCGAAAAAGTGACAGAAAAACAATTAAGATCCCTTTTTATCATAAACAATAAGTCTAGCGTTCTAACACTACCTAAGTCATTACCCCCTAATGAACCACTAAGCTAGTAGGTGGGTATCATGATTTATATAAATCAAAAAGAGGGAATGAGATGCCACAAATGGATGAGTTTCTAAGGGGAATAGAAATGCCAGTTCTAACAGAGGAGGATAGAAATATTATAGAAGCCCCAATAACTTTAGAGGAACTGCAACAGGCAGTGGTGGGGATGTCTAATCAGAAGTCCCCTGGACCAGATGGTCTACCAGCAGAAATCTAAAAAAGTACGGTGAGGTGTTGCTCCCAGGATTATTAAAGGTGTTGAACTGGGCGTTAGAAGGGGGGAAGCTGCCCGCCTCAATGTCAGAAGCCACCATAATAGTGCTCCACAAAGAAGGAAAGGATCAATTAGATACATCATCCTATAGACCGATATCATTGTCATGCTCTGATGTTAAAATACTGGCTAGGGTGCTGATGGCTAGGATTAATAAATACATCCAGAAACGTATACATCCGGATCAGTCCGGATTTATACCGAATAGAGTGTCAACATTAGAAGGCTGGATTTGAACCTACAAACGCCAACTGAGAATACAGGTGATAGATCCATCTTATCCCTGGACGCCACTAAGGCTTTCGATAGCCTAGAGTGGGACTATCTTTGGCATGTCCTGGAAAAATTCGGGTTTGGCTCCGTTTTCATTAGGTGGCTAAAAACACTTTATAACTCCCCAATTGCAAAAATAAAAATCAACAATGAATATTCACAGATGTTTAGGTTAGAAAGGAGGACAAGGCAAGGGTGCCCTTTGCCCCCCTTCTTTTTGCTTTGGCAATAGAGCCACTGGCAATTGCGATTAGAACTATACAGGATATACAAGGGTTCCAGAGAAGGGCATGAGAGGAAAAAACTGCACTTTATGCGGATGATAGCCTGCTTTTCTTAGGGGACTCTACAACGTCTTTAAAAATGGTAGTGCAGATAGTGGAGGCATTTGGATGACTTTCGGGGCTGGTGATAAACTGGGAAAAGTCTGTACTTTTGCCGGTGGACCCACTAGGCAATGCTGTTTGTACAGAAATCCCCCAGCTAAAAATAGTGGAGAAAATGGACTATCTGGGGATAGTGGTAACACGAGACCCAGAATATACATTAGTAATAACTTAGAGCCACTTCTAGCTAAATTTAAATGTAAAGCTGATATTTGGGGGGCGACTTCCCTTATCGGTAGCCGGACGAAGTAACCTCATTAAGATGATCTGGATGCCACAACTGCTTTACATGCTCCATAATTCTCCTGTATGGATAGGTAAAGCATGGTTTAAAAAAATAGAGACCATTTTTAGGGAATTTATTTGGAAGAAGGGAAAGGCGAGGATTAGTCTTCAAACATTACAACTGCCAACAAATAAGGGAGGTCTGGCCGTCCCACACCCCGTAGCTATTTTTTAGTGGCGCAGATACAGCACCTTGGGGGGGGTGCAGTATAGAAGGAGGAGGGAGTGCCAGTGGGAAAATTATGTTAATGGGGTCCCCACATAATTCTATAATAGAAACTCTGGAGGCCGACTCCTTCCCTGCTAAGAATCCAACATTAAGGATGTTTAAAAGAATATGGCAGGCAGGAAAGTTATCTTTGGGGTATAAGGGGCTAATGGAATATTCCCCACTCTGGGAAAACAAATATCTGCAGGAAATTGTAGCTATGGGGAAATTAAAAGAATGGGAAAATTTAGGTATAACCAGATTGGCACAACTATATGTAGGTAATACACTGAAATATTTTGCAGAACTAAGTAAAGAATATGCTATTCCAAACTCCTTGTTCTATACTTACCTGCAGACTAGACACGCTCTTCAGGCCCAATTCAAGGTGTATCCGGTGAGATGGCAAAAAATCCCCCACCTTCAACGGCTAATTAAGTCAGGAATTTCCAAAGGCCTTAATTCAGAACTATATGCACAGATTAGTGATGGGTCTATGGGGGAGAGAGATTGGGAAAAAAATAAATAAAGGTGGGAGGAGGATGTAGGCCCTATAACAACTGAACAATGGGAACGTATACTGGAGCTAGGGACATCAGTGTCACTCGCCCCATCACAGAGAGTATCTCATCTATTTTTAGTACATAGAGTTTCTTACACCCCAAAGAGGTTATATAAATTTGTAAGGAAATTAGATGACAAATGCCCTAGGTGTCAAAGTACAGGAGACCTTATACACATGATGTGGAAATGCCCCAAATTATATAGATACTGGGTTAAGGTATTATAGATTATAAATACAACCTTTGGGATTGCTCTGGAACCAGAGGCCAGGGAAGGAAAAAGTAGTTCTAACTACAGTAGAGGCGGTAATTTTAACAAATTTAAAATACTGTGGGAGCCCTGGCTGAGTAAAATGGGGTGTCCATCCTAGAGGAGGGAGAAGTTGGAAATTAGCCCGACGAGAGAGAGAGTAAATAGAGAAAGAGAGTTTCACTTTTACTAGGAAGCAGGAAAGAGAGGGAGAGAGGGGAAAGAGAGAGAGAGATGGGGAAAAAAGCTTGTACGGCAGAAGGGAAAGAGTTTATGTGTGAGGTACAAATAAGACGATAGGGGTGAAGGGGTGGATAGGCTATGGGTATAGTGAGCATTTTAAAATTCATGTAATGTGTTTTATGTATAAAGATGTATGTATTTTAAACAGATGTTTTGTACGGAAGAAAATAATAAAGAATATATAAGGAACAAAAAAAAAAAAAAGATAGTAGGTGGGGGCCAAGTGTGATATAATCTAGACAAATGAAAATAAAATTGATACCATTGAAGGCTTCTTATGCCTTTCCAATATAAATAAAGGATTCCGGCTGCAGGGATAAATTCATAGTGTAGCTTCTCTGGGCTGCTCTCTTACGTGCCCAATATATAAACGAATGATCCAGAATCCATACTGTGTGCTAAAAACCTGAGGAAATTAAACAAAAAGGTTTGGCCTGAAATACAACTTAAAACACTTAGGCCTCGTACACACGACCGGGTTTCTCTGCAAAAAACAGCAAGAAAACTGCTTCTTGCCGAGATTCCCGTTCGTGTGTACGAGGCATTCAGGTTTCTCGTCTGGAAATATGGCCAGAATCTCGACGAGAAAAAAAAGAGAACCTGCTCTATTTTTTCTCGTCGAGATTCTCGTTTGCCTGTTTCCAGACGAGAAACCCGAGAGTGTGTATACTTACCTGTCGCCGTGGAAACCCGCGCATGCTCAAAATGACTTCAACGCATGCGCGGTAGCTTCCACGGCATAGGTAGGGTGCAGCAAGATGGCGGCAACGGCATAGAATGTGACGAGCGCATGCTCGTCATACGCAATGACGTCACTGCGTTCTTTCCTTTTAAGAGAACCGCGGTTCTTTTGAAATGAAAGTCAGTGCATTCGGGCGGCAAGAGTTTCTTGCCAAGAATCTCGTCAGGGAAAACGTCGGGTTTTTCCTGATGAGATTCTCGGTCGTGTGTACGAGGCCTTAGATTTCCACCTCCCCATTTCCATAATGGCCGACTCTTGTAACCCCTTACTTGTCACCAATGAAGCTGCGCCAATTCTAAAGGAGTGAGAGGAAAACTTTAAATTACCCAAACCCATTTTGCCTAGGCATTTCCACGAAACACCATTGAACTGGTACTTAGTAAGTGGGGTAAATTAGCGTGAATAAGGTAGTGTTCTTCCCATGCGGGTCTAACCCCAATAAACAGCCGAATCATCTCTACCAGGCAAACAAACCCATTTTCTAGAGCCTGCAGAGAGACCCACCTACCTCTCCCATCTTGGTCTGTTTTAGATTTTTGTAACAAAATATGCACCCCAAAAATGCGGTTCTGAAAAGTAGCTCTTCGTAATTTGAAAAACAAACCACTCTTGTACCCTCACAAAGGCTACTAAGGATGTTAAAGGAGATCAGCCTTCTGTCATCTGCTACAAAAAAGGATCTCCTATTGTAATTTTCCAGGAAATTAGCCCAAACCCCTAAATCATCTTTGAGAGAACTGGTTATTCTAATATGAGCAAAAGGCGACTTCAGGCCTGTTATAGAAAGATAAAGTCTTTGTGAAAAAACTCGCCCCACCGAAATAATCCTGCAAGCAAATGCCAGGACACCCAAGAGCGATTGCATGTCCTTCAAACTTATTTTCTTTTTCCGCAAAGCCAGGACCAATAAGGCCTTCAATTTCTGCAACTTAGCCACCAGCAGGCTAAACTCCATACTGCAGGTATCAATCTGTATGCTCAAAAATTCCAATGACGTGCTGGGCAAACACATTTTCTCTTCTGCCAGCTTGCAATAAATTATAACAAAAAGTATACCCTGCTGGTCCTATAAATGAATGGTAAATGATGTGAAAGGATCCCGGCTCTCGCTTGGGTGCCACACCTAATGGTGAAATGCAAAAATTAAGGAATGGTGGATATTCAAATGGACCTTCAACTCTGCCCCATTCAATTTTCTTGAAGATTTTCTCCCTAACCACTTGTGGCTATACCTCCACCGATTTCAAGTTTCCCACTACTGAACAACCTTCTCCTAAAAAAGAGGGGAGGGGAAAACCATTTGTAAAACCATCAATAAGAAAACATGCTTTCTCCCTGTTTGGGTACCTGACCAGCCACGGGTGCATTTTTTCCAGCCTCACTGGAGTGCAGGCTTTTTTGAAAATATCTTTCATCCCTTGACTAGTGCCCGCATTTCCATTTTTCCTAAAAACACTTTACTACCGGGTGCGTCCCAGCACAATAGGAACATTCGTGCTCGTATCTGCATGCGGTATTCCAACGACATTGGCTTTCGTTAAAAGCAAAACAACAGACTTTCCTAAAAGTCGGTTTCAAAGGATTGACTGAGGTTTGCTTAGGCATGACTTGTTTTTGTGGCAAAATGAAATTGAGCCACAACCCAACATCTTTCATACCCCATATGAGGGACCCATGTATGGACAGCTTTTGTCTAAACGACTCAGCGTAATAGTACCAACCCAATCCGCCCAAATTTTTGTAACCTTCCAAAATGTCATCTAAGTGCTGAAACACTTTTTCCAAGGTGTTTTTCTGTAATTACTCCACAATAGATGCCATAAGCCTGCAGCCAATTGTGAAATTACCTAGGTATTGGTCTACGCCTATATTGGTCTACGCTTTTTCTTCCCCCCTCCTATCAGACTTCATTGCAATATCCTTGTGAAAAGGTGAGAGTATATTAATGAACTCTCCCTTACAAATTTTTACCGCCATGCCCAAATGATAGCCCAGGAAGGAAATCTCACAAGGCATAGCATCCTTCATGCAAATTGCAGGGACAGTGAACCTAGCAGGTGCAGCCGTCTGCAATGTTACAGGACCGTGTAACTCTTTTGTAAATCCAACAGTGGCCACAGCATCAGGTGCAGGCTGAACAAACATATTCACACCTTGAAACTCAGAAACAAAAGGATCTGAAGGTTTCACTAGTTAGCTAGGCACTGAAGTGACAGTTTTAACAGGCAAATTGTTTGACACTTTAGGAGCCAGAGACTGTATCAGAGATGACAAAGAATCTACTAATCCAAACAATACACTTAATTGACTTGACTCACCAGCTGCTGGGGGCAGCACTGTCTCCTGACTGAGCTTCCCACTCTAGAAGCATTCTCCTTTCTGGGCCTTATAGTGCCTGCCCGGTTGGCAACACCTGCGGAATTTCAGCATGCCAGCTTCCCTGCTGCACTGGAACAGCCTCCTGCTGTTATTGATCCGGTGACTCGGGCGTCCACCCTCTTTGGTTCCTCCCAGCTGGCTGTCTTTCCTTGTCCCTCCGACCTAATTCTCTGTTCACTGGTGCCGTATGAACCTATTCAGCCACTTCTATTGCCTGTGGGCTCCTCTCTGGAGGAACGCTGCGCCTTGGTCTCCCACACTGAACATGTACTTCCCCCTGTTGTCCCGGACTCCTGTGAGAACTCTGCAGACGAACCACTGCCACCACTATGAACTGGCCTTTCCTCTTCCCCGACAGTGTCAGACAAGCACCGGCGCAGCCACGACTCTCCTCCCTCACTGCTTGCCTTTTCTAGCAGCTGTCTGACGAGAGCTTTCATGGTGACACAGAATGAGAGCTTTCTTCTTCTTGTCTTGACTGCCGGGAAAGAGGGAGAACCCTATCCCCACAGTCCTTAAAAGAGTTGTAAATAAAAAAAATGTTATGCTGAAACGACTGTTTACAGGGTATAGAGACATAATAGTTAACTGATTCCTTTTAAAAACGATTAAAAATAGATAAAAATCAATCATATAATGTACCTGTAGTTTCTAGTTTCATTTTTGCATGTTGTTTCCTGCCTCTCTGCTGTACAGAGCCACAGAGCCAATACAGGGCAGTGATGGTTTGGAAAACAAAACTGATTGATGCTGAGGGGTTTTAAATACACAGTAATCACACCTCCTTGAAGTTAGTGACCACAGAGAGAAAGGTCCTAGCACTGTGGTTATCAGGAAACAGACAACCAGGAAGTGTCAAGATCAGAGAAGAATTACAGCAACTTGAGAGCAAAAACGAACAATGAGGACATGAAAACAGCACTGCATTAAAGGAGTTGTAAAGGAAAAAACATTTTTGCCTAAAATTAATGTCTGCAAGGTAGACAGACAGAATAGTGTAATGATTCTGTTAAAAAACTAGTAAATACCTATTAAATTCCTTCATCTGTATCACCTCCGGCATTCTAGTTTCTGTTCTCTCATTCACTTCCTGGTTTGCATTGCTCATTCATGTAAGAACTACATTTCCCAGTATGAATTGTGGCACACCCAGTAATTCACACCTCCTTGAAGTCTCTAACACGTAGAGAGCATCCTGCCACACAGATGTAGTTCCCAGGAGGGGGTGAGCACGTTACTGACCACCGCAGTAAAGCCTCCCATCACGGTGGTCAGTAAAATCGGACAAGCAGGAAGTGAACAGAACAGAGAAGAAATAGAGCAACTTCTGAGAAAAAACGAACAATGGGGAAGTGAAAAGAGGAATGTCTGCAGGTAAAGGATGTTTATTATGAAAAAAATGTTTTCCTTTACAACCCCTTTACGGTAAAGGAAGCTATTAAGATAACAAAAAAATCCTTTACAAACCCTTTAAATAGCCTATGCCATATTTCCAGAAAATTCCCCGGATTCCCATTGGTCGCTACCCTAGCTCTGAATCCTTAAAGGAGACAGCACCTATAATATCTGCGGGGCTAAATTCTGGCTTCCCTAACTTAAATGCATGAAATAATGGGATGGGGTGGCTACAATCTCAAGCAATTGGGCCCATATTGTGCCCCCTTTATACATTCTCGTCAGCAGCATATAGAAGTTTTGTGACTTCTATCAGTGTCTGGGTAAAGCTTGTATAAGGAGTTTTCATTCTCCTCTGACTGTCCTATGAGGCTACATGACCCCTGTATTTGTGTGCTGATTGGCCCTGTGCTGATCACATGCACATGCAAAAAAACTCTATAGCAATACACACCGAATTGAGCATGTGCAGAGTGCCTCCTAGGGCTGTGTGCTATCAACAGATGGATTGGGGACTGTGGAAGAAGGAGAGGATCAGAGAAGACAGGGTAAAACAGCCTTTTTACAAAATGTGGAGGATTAACTCCTTAGGTTTCATGGTGAGTATAACAAGCATGGTTTGCTGCATTTTACTGTTGTGGGTTTTATAACACTTTAACCCTGCTCGAAACCGAACCCAGGTCAGTTTGGCTCATCCCTAATGGGGGACAATGGCCCTGCTCTTAACTGATGTTTTTATAATCCACTGATCATTGTTGTATAAACAGCATCACATTACTACTTACTAAAATTCTGCTGACTAATATACAAGCCAATGGTGCTAGTGGGACAGTGGTTCTTGCAATGTTCTGCCCTGGAGCTGGCGTGCACTCTAAGGCAACCATGGGCTTCAGGAAAGAAAATTAACCGAATCCAACATCAACACTGTCAGCGTTAATAAGGGAGAGCTATTATCATCTTCCAGTGTGGGGGAGCAGGATGCCGCCCCCAGCCAGGAGAACACAATGATTATTGCTAGCTGCTATAGCCGCTGGCTATAATCGCATTCTAGAAATCTGACATGCTGGTCAGATCGACATTGGGATGACTTGGGTACAATCAGCCTGCCCCGTTCAGCAGATACAGGCCAAGATTCCAACCATCCATGACCGGTGTTCCCGTCAGATATGGTGACCCGTCAGAATTGGTAACAGAAGTGACATTCCGTCGCCGCCATCTTGCTACACCCCGCACTCCTCCATAGTAATGATACACCGAGAAGGGGGCAAGTGGACATCTTGTTACACCCACCAGAGTTTTGCATTTCACAGTTATTTTTAACAGGAAATGGAGCATATATGCTAAAATACAGTATTTGGAAATCCGACTGACTGTTTTGATGTTAACTTTTAAAAGCAGAGACAAACCTGCTAATCTCACAGGTTTGCTAATGTGACAGAACACCTCTGATTTTAAAATTCAACATGTAAACAGTCCGTCGGATGTCCAAGTACTGTATTTAAAGTGGAGTTCCACCCAAAAATGGAACTTCCACTTTTTGGAATCCTCCCCCCCTCTGGTGTCACATTTGGCACCTTTCAGGGGGGGAGGAGGGAGCAGATACCTGTCTAATTCAGTTATTTGCTCCCACTTCATGGCATAGATCACCTCAGTGATCTACGCCACTTTTCTGTCCTCCCCCTCTGTCTTTTGGGAAACACACAGGTCCCAGAAGACAGAAGGGACCAGTGAGGACGCGTAGTGCGACTCGCGCATGTGCAGTAGGAAACCGGGAAGTG
This sequence comes from Rana temporaria, assembly GCF_905171775.1. Taxonomy (NCBI): domain Eukaryota; kingdom Metazoa; phylum Chordata; class Amphibia; order Anura; family Ranidae; genus Rana; species Rana temporaria. The sequence goes on along the minus strand of NC_053490.1, from coordinate 121,341,725 downwards.
AAGCAGCAAGGCTTCACTTCCTGATTCCCTTACTAAGGATGGGGTGGCAGCCGACAATCCTCGAGCGACAGATCGGCTTCGGCTGCCGACATCACGGGCGCCCTGGACAGGTAAGTGTCCATTTTTTTTAAAAGTCAGCAGCTGCTGTATTTGTAGCTGCTGGCTTTTATTATATATTTTTTTTTTGTGGGACCTCCGCTTTAAAGCAGAGGTAAAGAAAAAAAAAAAAAAATTGCCCAAAAAGTTCAAAAAAATATGAAAAATAAATGTTTATACTTACCAGAAATGGCTGTTGCTAGGCAGATCGTCCTAATCTGCCACTTCCTATTCCGCGGGGGTTCTTCTCTCTTCTCCCCCTCGCGCTGTCTCCTGGGACCTGTGTGTGTCCCAGAAGGCAGCCGCCCATTCAAAAAGCACTGTGCGACTGGCACATGTGCAGTAGGAAACAGGCAGTAAAGCTGTAAGGCTTCACTGCCTGTTTCCCTTAGTGAGGATGGCGGCGCCAGCACACGATCCGGAGGACAGATCGGCCTCGGACAGCCGATTTCGCGGGCACCCTGGACAGGTAAGTGTGCTTATTAAAAGTCAACAGCTACAGTGTTTGTAGCTGCTGACTTTAAAAAAAAAAAATTCCGCTGAACCTCCGCTTTAAGCATATAAGCTGATGGGGGTAACAAGATGTCCGCTGAAAATAGAAAAGAAAAATGCATGTATTGAGAGTCCATGGGCCGCACACCCCAAAGAATGCAAAAACAAAATGGAGAGGTCCCCCAGGTTTTTTTTTTAGCGACATGATGTATTAAATTCAAGAAATATTAAATGTATTAAAATTAAATCTTTACTTAGTTTATACAATAACTAGGATACAACATGGTTGGGTCATTAAAAGTGTTAAACTCTGGTTACACATCATTTAAGGAATATACCAACCGTAATAAAATAGTCAACAATACAGTACAGTACATAATAAGCCATTGTTGAATTAACTTCCATATGACTCATATGGAAGTAAATTAAACTTCAACTTTAACACTACTTCATATCATTAGTAAGACCTCATCTGGAATACGCAGTTCAGTTTTTGGCACTAGTTCTCAAAAAGGATATTGGAGAGCTGGAGAAAGTACAGAGAAGGGCAACCAAACTGATAAGAGACATGGAGGAGCTCAGCTATGAGGAAAGATTAGAGGAACTGAATTTATTCTCTCTTGAGAAGAGGAGAATAAGGGGGGATATGATCAACATGTACAAATATATAAGGAGTCCATATAGTGAACTTGGTGTTGAGTTATTCACTTTAAGGTCATCACAGAGGACAAGGGGGAACTCTTTGGGCCAGATTCAGATAGCCCGGCGTAATTTTGTGCGGACGTAGCGTATCTCAGATACGCTATGCCGCCGTAACCTAGTGAGGCAGGTTCTGTATTCAGAAAGAACTTGCGGCTAAAGTTACGGTGGCGTAGCGTATGTGGTCCGGCGTAAGTCCGCGTAGTTCAAATTATTCAGGCAGTGGGCGTGTTGTATGTTGATGAACGGTGACCCCACGTAAATGACGTTTTTTACTAATGGCGCATGCGCCGTCCGTGGACGTATCCCAGTGCACATGCTCCAAATTACACCGCAAAGCCTCATTGGTTTCGACGTGAACTTAACTTACGCAAAACCCTATTCGCAAACGACTTACGCAAACGACGTAAAACGTAAAAAACTCGACGCTGGCACGATGTCCATACTTAACATTGCGTACGCCTCATATAGCAGGGGTAACTATATGCTGGAAAAAGCCTTACGCAAACGACGTAAAAAAAATGCGTACGTTTCTGAATCGGCGTATCTACCTAATTTGCATATTCAACGCGTAAATCTACGGAAGCGCCACGTAGCGGCCAGCGTAAATATGCACCCTAAGATACGACGGTGTAAGAGACTTACGCCGGCTGTATCTTAGTAAAATTCTGGCGTATCTTGCTTTCTGAATACAGAAAGAAGATACGCCGGCGCTTCGTAGAACTTACGCGGCGTATCAATAGATACGCCGACGTAAAGGCTATCTGAATCTGGCCCTTTATGTCTAGTGGAAAAAAGTTGTTATCTCCAAATACAGAAAGGTTTCTTCACAGTAAGAGCTGTGAAAATGTGGAATAGACTCCCTCCAGAGGTGGTTCTGGCCAGCTCAGTAGATTGCTTAAAAAAAGGCCTGGATTCTTTCCTAAATGTACATAATATAACTGGGTACTGACATTTATAGGTAGAGTTGATCCGGGGAATATCCGGGATGCCTCTCGGGGGTGGGGGGGGGGGTCAGGAAGGAATTTTTTCCCTGCTGTAGCAAATTGGATCATGCTCTGCTGTTTTTTTTTCGCCTTCCTCTGGATCAACAGTGGGTATAGGATTGTGTATATGGGATTGTATGATATTTTATTTTATTTTTTTATTGGTTGAACTAGATGGACTTGTCTTTTTTCTACCTGACTAACTATATACTTCATCTACAGAATACAACCATTTCAGGTACAAATCATACACCTACTCCGCTGGTACCCAAAGTCCTAGTGCATATGCACTCCTATTCAGTTGTTGGGATCTCCTTCACAGTCACTTTCCATTCTTCTGACAACAAATCTAATGCCCAGGGGCGGACTGACAACTCATGGGGCCCCCGGGAAATAGAAGATTATGGGGCCCCCGGGCTTACAGATGGCCACCAAGCCAGGAGGCATTACAGAGGCGGGGCAGCTAAAATCTCAGGATTTTCACATCAAAAGCATGTTGGTTTTGGACATATCAAGGACAGATGTAAAAAAAACACAGATTTGTACATACTGTCCCTGGTTTTAATGACAAACAAGGAGAGAGGCGCCTCTGGGTGCAATACTTAAGACAGTTTTAATTTTTAAAAAGCCACAAGTTTAAAAAACCACTCACATTTTGGTGGTCAATCAGAAGCGTGTGGAAGCAGTTTTTCGGAGGAATAGGTAGGTATCATCTGGTGGAGTCTTTTCCCTTGTCCCTGGTACAGCGCTGTGGGATGCAGGGGATCTGTCCTTCTGCCGCAGGTGGTGTCTTTATTTTCGGCAATGGGCAGGGGTATCCTGTGCAGGCGCTGCAAGCCGTGTATGCCGATGGACGAACAGGGATGACGTCACCAGGAAAGCGACGCGTTTCTGAATGCTGGCAGCGAATGACAGGACTGCCGCATTCCTTTCTCAAGCTGTTGATACGGAGCGTGGGGCTAAACTTTGTATAGCGGGGGAGTGGGCGGAGCTAGTCGGGAGCAGACTGCAATAGGTTTAAAACTAGGAGCTGGGCAGGGTGATCTCGGGACGGAAAGAAAAGTTAAAAAATGTGTTAAAAAATGATGATGAAAAACAAAAATAATAATAAAGGACAAAATATAAAAAATCTAAATATAAAAAAAAAATCGGGACAGAAGTGGAAGAAAAATATATCTAAATAAAAAGAGGAGGGAAGAAACAAAACGATATATGAAATGAAAAAAGGGGGGGGGGGGTTTTATGACAACGGTTAGGTATTGTTTTTTATAAAAACTGAGGGTTTTGGTTACGGAAAGGCTAAGAAAAAATAATAATAATAATAATAGTAATAATAGATAAAAATAAGAAAATAAATATAAATAATAATAAAGGTAAAAATGAAAAGGCTATAGTGGGACTGGCGAGGGTACAGTTATGGTGGCAAACTAAGCAAGAGGACATAGGGATAGGGAAATGGTATATGATACATTTAGGTTGTCATAAGGCTCCACCAGATGATACCTACCTATTCCTCCGAAAAACTGCTTCCACACGCTTCTGATTGACCACCAAAATGTGAGTGGTTTTTTAAACTTGTGGCTTTTTAAAAATTAAAACTGTCTTAAGTATTGCACCCAGAGGCGCCTCTCTCCTTGTTTGTCTCCTAGATTGGAACATGGTCTCTGTTCCTTATTGACGGCAGCCCTGAGTACATACTCCCATTCAAGCATACCCGCACATCCCCCATCACCACCCCAAACAGCCGGAACTCTTACTGATTTCAGCTTTCTATACTGACTATGCTGCCTCCAATAATAATGCTCTGATAAACTCATTGCGCATAATTTACTCGCTATACCTGGTTTTAATGAGCCTGGCAACCCCGATGGGGCCCCCTAGTGACATGGGGCCCTCGGGCAGTGCCCGAGTGCCTCAATGGTCAGTCCGCCCCTGCTAATGCACACGATCAGGCTTTTGCCCGACAAAAAAAGCTATAGGAGACATGTCACATTTTTTCTTTTTGTTAAACACCTTTCATTGTACATGTCCTACCGGTAATGTCAGTTCTTTGTCATTCAAGTCAGGTCTTTCTTTTATTGTACAGTAGTTGGGCGAGTCATGTGTAGGAATGTAAGATGCTGGCAACCGATTGGTTTCTCTAATGACTTCATAATAAAGCTGAGGATCCCTTAGGAAGCAGATTAACTCCTAATCAAATTCTCTGCTGGGAAGGACTAGTTTTAGTATCTTGTGTCCTGTGACGTGTACAGGTTATTATCTCACAAATCTGTTTGTACTGTAGTTAATGAGTGGGTACAACGTGTGCTGTATAGTTCAGCCCCAAGCACTTTAAAAACAGAGCATGCCATAGCTCGTGTGTGACTGTGTCTATTTTACAGCTGTTTGCAGTGCTGAGTTTCTGATCTGGAACACGGAGACCTTATCCAGCTATCAAGAGTCACATCCCGGTGACAGGCTTCAGTCCTTACTGGAAAGAAAATTAATCCCAACTGTATTGAGGCATCACTGCGTGACTAAGGTAATTACAATAAAGGCACCTCTGGAATATTGTAGAAGATAAATAATAACTTGTTTCTAGATTCCAAGAACAGAGCTGAGCTTGTGGTATCTACATTTATCAAACATTTCACTCTTGGAGACATACAGTATGTTTAGATAAATCCCCATTCAAAATTTTGGGTTCAGTTCGCTAATGTGTATTTGCATTTTATTTCACAATACTTTTTTTTCATCAAAATGGTTAACTCATATGTGTATCTAATGATTGCAGAGAGGTGAAATGGTTAAAAATAGATATTTAACCACTTCATTACTGGGCACTTAAACCCCCTTCCTGCCCAGACCAATTTTCAGCTTTCAGCGCTGACACATTTTGAATGACAATTGCGCGGTCATACAATGCTGTACCCATCATTTTTTTCCCCACAAATAGAGCTTTCTTTTGGTGGTATTTGATCACCTCTGCGGTTTTTATTTTTTTGCGCTTTATACAAAAAAAGACCGAAAATTTTGAAAAAAAAAAACAAAATATTTTACTTTTTGTTATAATAATATTCCAATTTTTTTTTTAAAAAAACTATTTTTTTCCTCAGTTTAGGCCGATACGTATTCTTTTACATATTTTTTGTATATTGTATATTGATTGGTTTTGATTGGTTCTACCCCCTACATAATAGGGGATAGATTTATGTTTTTTTTTTATTTTTTACTAGTAATGGCGATCTGCGTTTTTTTTTGTCAGGCCTGCGATATTGCGGCGGACATATCGGACACTTTTGACACTATTTTGGGACCATTCACATTTACACAGCGAACAGTGCTAAAAAATGCATTGATTACTAAATAAATGTGACTGGCAGTGAAGGGGTTAACTCTAGGGGGCGAGGAAGGGGTTAAATGTGTAAACTGGGAGTGATTCTAACTGTGTGTGGAGGGGACTGACTGGGGGAGGTGACCAATGTTGTGTCCCTATGTACAAGGGACACAGCATCGGTCTCCTCTCTCCCTAACAGGACGTGGAGCTCCACGCCCTGCTGTCACCGCCGATCGCGGGTACCTGGCAGACATCGCGGCCGCCAGGCACGCGCATCGGTTTCTCAGCGATGTGCGGGGCACGGTGTTTCCCCGCTGCGCTTCCCCCAGCGGCGCGCGCAGGGAATGTAAATAGCAGGGACGTCCACCTGGCACTTGAGAGCCGCGCTGTGGACATCTATAGCGCCGGTCTCAAGTGGTTAAAGTCTGTTTTTCTTTAAAGTAACATTTTTGTATTAAATCCCCTACCTGTAATTAATTTTTTTTTGTCTCGCAATTTTGGGTGTAAAATTGTTATTTAAAATTCTTCTACTGCTGGGCTATTTTCCATTGCTATATCCTCTGCAGTTTCTTCATTCATGTATTTGGACCCTTACCCAAAGCCTTTTTTGAGGTGGAACGCAGTTCTGGCACCTCCAGCACAGAATATATGCAAGGCAAGGGGTACTAGCATGTGCTGGAGGTTATATTGATGCTGGCTGCATCAATAGATTCCTTATTGTTGTGGGGAGGTTTATTGTTGCGGTGGAGGATCTACTGTTTCTGGGGGGGGGTTGTAGCTGGGAGGGATCTACTGTTGAGAGAGGGGGTCTATTGTTGCTGGCTGCTGGAGTGTCTATTGATGCTGACTGCTGGGAAATCTATTGTTGCTAGTGGAGGTCTATTGTTTCTGGGGTGTGGTGTCGTTGTTTGTGGCAGCTCTATTGTTGCTGGGGGGGGGAATCTATTGTTGCTTGGTGGATCTTTTGTTGCTACAGGAGTCTATGGTTGAAGTGTCTATTGTTGTAGGCTGCAGGGGATCTATTTTTCTATTCTTTATTACTTTTCTTCTTATCTGTGTCCAATTCCATACAGAATACTTGGTTCTGTATTCCTTAAGAGGGGTGGTACTGGGAGGTGGAACCAAGGCACTATGCCCAAAGGTGGGTAGGAGAAGGAGACAAGGGATGATTCAGAAGGAGGGAGTACCTGCACCCATAGTTCCCAACTGTCCCTGATTTTGCGGGAATATCCCTGATTTTGGGACAGAGTCCCTCTGTCCCTCTTTCCTCCTCATGTGTCCCTCATTTTGGTCTGATTAATATAGTTGTATATAAAATGCACTTTTTATCTTCCAAAAAGTGTTTTCCAGTGCTAAACTTGTCATCCAATTTCTAAATTTCTGCATTTGTACATTTCAAAAGCCAATATAAAGGAATAGTGCTATAATTCTCCTTTAAGGGGGGGGGGGGGGGTCTTTTTGATAATAGGCGTCCTTCATTCTCATCTCAAAAAGTTGGGAGGTGTGTCTGCACCTATTCCCTGAGAAAAAAAAAAACCCTGCCCTTACCCGTCTTTATCTTTAGTAACTTTGGGTTTAAAATTGTTATTTAACTACTTCAGCTCTGGAAGGTTTATCCCCTCTTCATGACCAGGCCATTTTTTGCGATATAGCACTGCGTTTAACTCCTTGCCGACCAGCTGCCGTCATTGTACTGCGGCAGGTTGGCTCGTTTCCACGAATCACCGTCATTGTACGTTGACTCGGACACACTATATTGTGGGTGACTGGCTAGCGGGGGAGCCAACCAGGGGGTGGGGCGGGCTCTATGTCCGCCGGCCACCTGCGATCGTTCCCTGCAGTGACAGAACGGGCATCTGCCTGTGTAAACAAGGCAGATCTTCATTCTGACATGGGAGACACAGATCCTGTTTGTCCAGGCAGCCCATCCCCCATACAGTTACCTGCAGGGAACACATTTAACCCCTTGATCGCCCCTGATGTTAACCCCTTCTCTGCCAGTGTCATTAGTACAATAACAGTGCATATTTTTAGCAAGGAAATTACTAGTACCCCCAAACATTATACATGTTTTTTAGCAGACACCCTAGGGCAGGGGTGACCATTTTGCCTGACATTCTTTGAACCATTAAAATTAAATGCAAATTAGGTAATACAGTGCCCAACAAGAATTATTTCGCCTTTGTGGCTGTGTGGTGAAGAGTCTAAAGATTTGCTTGGGCGTGTTATTTGGATATACTGTATTTATTGGCGTATAACACGTACCTTCACTTTAAGAGGGAAGTTTCAAGATTTTTTTTTTTTTTAAATAATGAACTGTGAAGCAAAATACGGGTCAGTGCCCATCAATGCAGCCTAATCAGTGCCCATCTGCAGCCTTACCATTGCCATGAATGCAGCCTCACCATTGACATGAATGAAGCCTCACCATTGACATCAGTGTAGCCTGATCAATGCTCATATGCAGCCTCGGAGGGGACAGGGAGGGGGCGGGACAAGCACCAACAGATTACATACAGGAGAATCTCCTGTTTACTCGGCGGCCTCTTTAATACAAAGTTCCGCCTCCTATGATAGACAGAACAGTTGTCCAATGCCAGTCCAGGAGACAGGAATCCCTTCTCCTGTATGTAATCTGATGGCACTCGTCCCGCCCTTTCCCTGTCCCCTCCAAGGCTGCCAGAATGACAAATACAGTGCTTGGGGATTCGTTGGGGGTCACAAATTCTCTCTCTCTCTCTCTCTCTCTCTCTCTATATATATATATATATATATACAAATTACCAATGGGGCCGAATTGAACCATAATGTGGCCCGCAATTGGCCCGCGGGCCGGACTTTGGACATGCCTGCCCTAGGGAATAAAATGGTGGTCATTACACTACACTGACCAACTTGATTCCTACACTGACCAATACACTACATTGTCCAACCTGATTCTTATACTGTCCACTACACTATACTGACCACTATACTGTCCACTACACTGACCACTATACTACCACTATACTATACTGACCACTATACTACCACTATACTACACTACACTGACCACTACACTACACTGACCACTATACTGTTCATTGCACTACACCAGGGGTGTCCAAACTTTTTTCAAAGAGGGCCAGATTTGATGAAGTGAACATGCGTGAGGGCCGACTATTTTGCCTGACATTCTTTGAACCATTAAAATTCGGTCTAAGTGTGTTTGTCTGAGCACTAATACACCGCCCAACAAGAATTCTCTTGCCTTTCTGGCTGTGTGTGAAGAGATGAGCTTGGGCGGTTATTTGGATATACTGTATATATTTCTTTTGTGGCCCCAACGAATCCCAGAGCGCTGCTTAGGACTAAGGATGAGCTTGGGCGTGTTATTTAGATATACCGTATTTATCGGCGTATAACACGCATGGGCTTACCATTGCCATGAATGCAGCCTTACCATTGCAACCAATGCAGCCTTACCATTGCAACCAATGCAGCCTTACCATTGCAACCAATGCAGCCTTACCATTGCAACCAATGCAGCCTTACCATTGCAACCAATGCAGCCTTACCATTGCAACAAATACAGCCTTACCATTGCAACCAATGCAGCCTCACATGTGCCATCAGTGCAGCCTGAACAATGGCCATCTGCAGCCTCGAAGGGCAGGGGGGGGGGGGCGGGACGAGTGCTGACAGATTACAAACAGGAGAATCTCTTGTTTACCCTGTGGCCTCTTTAATACAAAGTCCCGCCTCCTATGATAGACAGAACAGTCTGGCATCCCAGGAGATAGGACTTCCAATAGAGACGCTGCTGAGTAAACAGGAGATTCTCTTTGTGTAATCCGACGATGCTCATCCTGCCCCCTCCCTGTCACCTCCAAGGCAGCGCCAATAAATACAGTATATATCTTTTGTGGCCCTGGGGGCCAAAAACAATATATATATCCAAATCCCCAGGGGGGCCATATTAAATCAACAGGGGGGCCGCATTTGGCCCCCGGGCCGGACTTTGGACATGCCTGCACTACACTGACCACTATACTGTCCACTACACTACACTAACCACTATACTGTTCACTACACTACACTGACCACTATACTACACTACACTGACCACTATACTACACTACACTGACCACTATACTGTTCACTACACTATACTGACTAAACTGTCCACTACACTACACTGACCACTATACTGTCCACTACACTAACCACTATACTGTTCCTGTCTCAGTGATTCAGCTGGGTGGTTTTTAACATTCCAAGGCTTGGTCTGCTGCTGGACAGGGGGGCCGACCGCCCCAGCTCCCTGGAGCTGTAGAGACACTGTTTGTGCTAGGTATGGGCCAGCGGCGCTCTGCCCTTTTGCCTGCACTTCTGCTGGGGACTTTATATCATCCGCTCCGGCTAACTGTTGGGGAAGGAGGCTGGATTCCGCCACACCCAAACTGTGTGGCTGCCATTGGGGAGGTGAGCTGGCTGCTTCCTTTTCCGTTCCCTCATCTGGCTGCTGGGACAACATGTTTGTGGTACTGTCTCCCAGATGCACGGATCTTTGCTGGGGAGGAAAGACCACCTTCTCCACCCTGGCCAACTGTTGGGGAGGGACGATGAACACCTCCTATCCCTTCTCCCCCTGTATCTGCTGCTGGGAAGTGATCGCCACCTTCTCACCCAGAGCCTCCGGAACTGCCACAGGAGTGGGGCAGAGGTCTTGAACCCTCTGTCCGGTGACCAGCGCTTCAGCTGGGGAAGTTCCTTGTAACTCCACAGATACTGCCCTTGGTGCTGGGCAGAGCACAGTGAAGTTTGGCCCTGATACCAGCTTTTCAGCTGGAGGCTTATCAGGTTGTTCTTCCTCAGCAGAAAAGTCTATTAAATCCCTTGTCTCTGCAACTGGTGTCTGGGGATAGAGGTTCACCATCTCCTGTCCATGGAACCCAGAAGATGCTATAGGTACTGAGCAGAGGTTAGCAGAGCTCAGCCCCGCGGTCAGCACTTCAGCTTTGGGAATGGCAATCTCCAGACTTTCCACTGCCGATTCACTGGCATACTGCTGGACAGGCACATTCCTCCATTCCAGATCATCCCATGCAGAAACCGGATCATCAAGGTCAGTCAGCACTTGCTGCATCCGCCATAAGACCTCCGCATCCATAGCTGCGGGGGCAGGTTGGCAAAGCACACTGTTACTCTGCCACATTGCCGATTCTTCAGCCAGGATTTCAGCGTTGTCCACTGGTATTTCCTCATAGTCCCAGGCAAAGGGAGCCCCACCCCGCTGCTGAGCAGAGTCTAGCAGCTGTCTGTAGGCAATCTCCAGCTCCTCTTGTCGCTCTCGTTCTCTCTCTTGTCGCTCATCCTGCAGCTGGATGCCTCTAATGGCATTCTGTATGGCGGTCTCTGATGGGTTAGCACCATATAATGCCAACCGCTTTCGAACTCGTTCCTGCTGCTGAGCAGAGTCTAGCAGCCGTCTGTAGGCGATCTCCAGCTCCTCTTGTCGCTCTCGTTCTCTCTCTTGTCGCTCATCCTGCAGCTGGATGCCTCTAATGGCATTCGGTATGGCGGTCTCTGATGGGTTAGCACCATATAATGCCAATCGCTTTCGAACTCGTTGCTAAAACAAGTCTTCAACTGACCAGGGTCCTGCATCACCATCTCTCTGATCCATCTCGGCTAGCCCACCGATCCCTCCACGGCTCTCAAGTAGTTCTTTCAGCGTGGCTCTCCTGCATGCTGCATAGCTGGTCATTGACTGTGGTGGTTTGGAGTCTCCCAGTAACTGGAGAGCAAATCCCACCGCTGCCAACCAATGTAACGAGACCCTTGCGCGCTCGCTTACGCTCTCCCGACACTCCTCTGCTACTAGTGCGTCAGCTTGCAGATCGCAACGTCTGATGGTTCGGTCATCCAAGGCTCCGGGATCCGAACTACAGCTATGTGCCGTTCGGAATCCATTAGAACAAACACCAGGCAGGCTGTATGAAAGTTCAAACAGGAAGACCTTTATTGGAAGTACACAACACACTTTTAAACAGAATTTGGAACATCCCGCCCCCAACAATCGCTTTCCTATTGGTCAATTGTAAAGTACATGTAGTCCTCCTTCAGGTCCTCCTTAGTCATGCAAATGAGGACTTGAAAATGAGTCAGCAGGGATTGGTGCGATAGCTTGAATGGAGGGACTGTTATGTGTAATGAGACAGAAGCCCCAGGGGGCAATCAATGTACACAATAGCCAGACACAGAACAATGGAGCCGTGTGGAGCTTTAAGATAGGGAAGAAGACCCCCCACCGTGTAACAGCTTTCAAGGAGGAACACTTCTGCATTCCAAGGTCCATGACAGCAGTGTCCAGGGCCAACCATGCAAAAAGACACTCATGGAGAGGACTCATTATTTTGCAATGTATATTATCGCAAAGAAGAGAAGCAAAAAATCGCACAGGTTTGAATATACATTTTTAGAAGTGTAAATAATACTCATATGCTAATTAGCTATAAAAATAAATAATATTTAATCACTTTAAAAAATATGTTAATAAAAAACAAAATTCATATAAAATCAATTTCGGTAACGGAAAAATTGCAACGTCAACCGCGGCCATCATTACAAAGGAATAAAACAATTAACGATCAGTGATAAAACAATTGATATCAAAATCAATATATAATCCCCCAGGGGCAAGCGCCTCGGTTTCATGTATCCAATAGGATTCACGTTTACTCAGCTGACAAATAAGATTACCCCCCCCTCCAGTGGTTGGTAACGCTTTCAATCTCCCAAAATTGTAAGCTCTTGGGATTTTTTTGATGAACTAGTTCAAAATGTCAAGATACATTGTGGTTAATAAAACCTTTCTTAATATTTCTGACATGCTCATCAACTCTCATATGCAAAGATCTAGATGTCCTTCCTACATATTGCAACCCACAACCACATTGCAACATATATACAGTACAACACCGACCGTATCGCATGTGATGAGCTGCTTAATCTCATATTCTCTACTTGTGGCAAATGATAAAAACTTTTTCCGTTTCTTCACAATAGTTTTGGAGTGTTTACAAGAAACACACCGACCACAAGCATAAAAGCCTCCCAAAAACGTAAACAACTTATTTTCACTAGGGATCGGTGGATTAAGGACACTTGGTGCTAGACGATCCCTCAGCGAGGGTGCTTTTTTGTATATAAACTGCGGACCTGCAGGCAAAACAGGTCCTAACACTCTGTCATTTTTCAAGATAGACCAATTCTTATTGATGATTCTCTCAAACGCCTTGAATTGAACGTTATAATCAAGAATCATCCTGAAATTATTAACATCTGGGTTAGGTTACTACACTACACTGACCAACCTAATTCCTACACTGACCATTACACTGCATTGTCCAACCTGATTCCTATACTGTCCACTACACTATACTGTCCACTGCACTGTTCACTACACTGACCACTATACTGTTCATTGCACTCCACTGACCACTATACTGTTCACTACACTCCACTGACCACTATACTGTTCACTACACTCCACTGACCACTATACTGTTCACTACACTACACTAACTACTAAACTGTCCACTACGCCACACTGACCACTATACTGTTTACTACACTAACCACTATACTGTTCACTACACTACACTGACCACTATACTACACTGACCACTACACTAACCACTATACTGTTCACTACACTACACTGATCACTATACTGTTCACTCCACTGACCACTATACTGTTCACTACACTCCACTGACCACTATACTGTTCACTACACTCCACTGACCACTATACTGTTCACTACACTACACTAACCACTATACTACACTGACCACTACACTAACCACTATACTGTTCACTACACTACACTGATCACTATACTGTTCACTACACTAACCACTATACTGTTCACTACACTACACTGACCAATACACTGCTCTTTCAAATTCTCTTGTCACTACCATCAAAAAAGAATGTTGATTTGACCACACTAATGATTAGGAAGTTAACTAATAACTAATATTTTTAACAAAATTCTACTAGTATTTTGCCAGCTTTAGTGAAGTTCTTTAGATTTTTTTTTTCCATGACTGATGAGCATTGTACTTGTGCACCACCTAGTGGCAACACTACATATCGCCAAATTCTGTAAAAGATTATTTCTTGGACACTGACAAAATAAATATGTAAGCTGCCACTGCTGACATTTCTGTCTGAAAAACCTAGTTGTCCAGCTGTAGTGCTTTCCAATAGATTCAATGTTTTCTAAACCACTGACCCAAAAATCAGTATTTGCCTTGGTTACCACCTGGTCGGAAAGTTAGAGAAAATCCAAAGTTTTAGAGAAGTAAGGAGGGACAACCTTACCACTTCCATACTGGGCCTATTCTGGCACTCCTCTCCTGCATGCAAAAATCATAATTTTTTTGCTAGGAAATTACTAAGAACCCCCAAAACATTATATATGTTTTTTTTTAGCAGACACCCTAGGGAATAAAATGTCGGTCATTGCACTACACTACACTGACCAACCTGATTCCTACACTGACCACTACACTACATTGTCCAACCTGATTCCTATACTGTCCAGTCCACTACACTATACTGACCACTAGACGACATTGTCCAACCTGATTCCTATACTGTCTACTACACTATAGTGACCACTACACTGACCACTATACTATCCACTACACTACACTGACCACTATACTGTTCATTGCACTACACTGACCACTATACTGTCCACTACACTACACTGACCACTATACTGTTCATTGCACTATACTGAGCACTATACTGTTCACTACACTGACCACTAAACTGTCCACTACACTAACCACTAAACTGTCCACTACACTAACCACTAAACTGTCCACTACACTGACCACTATACTGTTCACTACACTACACTGACCACTATAATGTCTACTACACTACACTGACCACTATACTGTTCACTACACTACACTGACCACTATACTACACTGACCACTACACTACACTGGCCACTACACTACACTGACCACTACACTACACTGACCACTACACTACACTGACCACTACACTACACTGACCACTATACTTTTCACTACACTAAGGTGACCAGATTTTTAAAATTAAATCCAGGGACATTTTTTTTGGTAAATGGTAAACTATTTTATAATCATATTTTCCTCAAATGATATATGCAGTGTATGTGGTATGTGTTTATGGAACGATTGTATGATATATACGTTATTTCTCACATTTCGTTCTCGAGATAAAAAAAAAACTTAAGTACAAGAGGTCTGCGAAGTGTATGGCGGTGAGTAAGTACACTGACCACTATACTGTTCACTACACTACACTGACCACTACACTGCTCGTTCAAATTCTCTTGTCACTACCATCAAAAATGAATGTTGATTTGACCACACTAATGATTAGAAAGTTAAATAAATGTTCTTACAACTAATATTTTAAAACAAAGTTCAACTAGTATTTAGCCAGCATTAATGAAGTTCTTTTGATTTTTTTTTTTCATGACTGATGAGCATTGTACTTGTGCACCACCTAGTGGCAACACTACATAACGCCAAATTTTGTAAACGCTTATTTCTTGCCAAAAGAAATATGTAAGCTGCCACTGCTGACACTTCTGTCTGAAAAGCCTAGTTGTCCAGCTGTCGTGCTTTCCAATAGATTCAATGGGCCAGATTCAGAAAGGAGATACGGCGGCGTATCTCCATATACGCCGCCGTAATTTCAAATGTGCGCCGTCGCATCTTTACGCTGATTCACAAAGCTAGATACGCCTGAAAACATGGCTTCAGCCATCCGACGTAACTTGCCTACGCCGGCGTATCGTGGGAGCATAGTTACGCTGGACGCATTCGGCGTTCCCATTAAAAAATATACAAATGAGTAAGATACGCCGATTCACGAACGTAGTTGCGCCCGGCGTATCAATATACGTCGTTTACGTAAGGCGTCTGACCGACGTAAAGGTACCCCTGCTATATGAGGCGCAGCCAATGTTAAGTATGGACGTCGGAACAGCGTCAAATTTTACACGTTTTACGTCATTTGCGTAAGTCGTCTGTGAATGGCGCTGGGCGTAGGTTACGTTCACGCCGACTAAGCATTGAGCGGGCGTAATTTACAGAGACAATTCGACGTGATATTGAGCATGCGCGCGCATGCGCCGTTCGTAAAGTGCGTCATTTACGTGGGGTCACGAATCATTTACATACAACACACCCACTACCAGCCTAGTTTGAATTAGGCGGGCTTACGCCGGCCCATTTACACTACGCCGCCGTAACTTTGAATACGGGACCTGCCGCTCTAAGTTACGGCGGCGTAGTGTATCTTTTAGAGAGGTAAGGAGGGACAACCTTTAAATGACAATATCTGGTAGCTGTGTAATAAAAAAATTCCATCTCTCTTCTTTTTGGTATCCAGTACTGTATGCAAGTAAGTAAGAATCTCCCCAATAGGACACAGACAACAGATGAGAGTCCAAAAGACGTTTTATTTGATACCCTACCAATTAAAAAAAAGAGAAGATTGGGCTTTAGCTATACGTTAAATTGTTTGTTACCCCAGCATATCATATTCCTGATATATGTCTGTTGTACCACGTATTTTTGTCAAATAAGTATAGTATTCTCTTTGTATGTAGCGCTACCCCCGAAGAAGCCGCTGGTAATTGATTGGGCCTGTACTCTGCTTTAACACCCCCCAATAATTTGGTCTCACTCCCCTTGACACAGCTGTGGTGCAGTGCTGATGTAAAGCTCAATAATAAAAGACAGGTACATAGACACAGATTATATTCACTTTACCTGTGTTGTCACCCAGGCATACACTGTTACACCTGCTTGGAGAATTGACAAGCCTCACAACAGATTGTGTTAAAGCAAAATGTAACTTTACTAGAACAGGTTTTATCGTTAACATGGAATCACAATTGGTATACAACAATGAGACAAGAGGCTATAAGTGGCAATTGCCTGAGAGCCTCCTGTATTGCTTCAGCAGGAACGTCTCCAAGTGGGACTAATGCTCAGGCAACAATCTCAGCACTGGGCACCTTCCCACTTCCAGCACACCATGTAGACACTATGAAACCCACTATGCGGTACACAGTATTTGGCAAGAATGATATATCACAGTATAATGAACTCAATATTCCCCCTTACAGTCTCTAGTAAGTGGTAACATCACTGCAAGGCCTTGCGGTAAGAATACAGTATAGTCTCTGGTCTTCTTTCTTCTGCTAGCTATTGTGAAACAAAGATTTGTAATCCAAAGGGCTTTCTGATCAATAAGCAATGTAGAACAACATAGAACTGTAGTTTAAATTGTGAAAAGTATCTGTGCACTCCTTCCTAGAAACGCACCTTCAGCAACAGTCACCAAACAATCAATTCAGGCTTGAGGCCTATGCACATGTGACTCTATTGAACTGAACTGTTCCGTGGAACTACCGGTCCCAGCAACACTATGCACTCAGTCTAAGGCCCCGTACACACCATAGAATCTATCCGCAGATAAATCCCATCGAATGGGTTTCAGCGGATAGATTCTATGGTGTGTACACTCCGGCGGATATTTATCCGCGGATAAATCTCCCCTGGGATGGATTTTCAGCAGATGAATATTTGCTGACATGCTCAACAAATCCATCTGCTGAAGTCCATCCCAAAGGATGGATCCGCTCGTCTGTACAGACTCACCGGATCCATCCGTCCATAGGGATTCCCCGCACGTGTCGTAATGATTTGACGCATGCGTGGAATTCCTTATATGACAGCGTTGCGCCCGTCGCCGCGTCATAATCGCGGCGACGGCGCGACACGTCATCGCCAGAGGATTTCGGCGCGGATTTCAATGCGATGGTGTGTACACGCCATCGCATAGAAATCTTCTGAAATCCTCGAGAGGATTTATCCGCGGATACGGTCCGCTGGACCGTATCCGCGGATAAATCCTCTCGTGTGTATGGGGCCTAAGTGTGTGAAAAGCAGTACAAAGTTCTGGGCATCAGCCCTCTCACCACACGAGGTCCAGGCAGATGGATGCCTCCGCTCCACAGGATCTCAGTCTGTTTGCTGCGACCACACTGTCACTGCTTCACAGATGACCAGGAGTTCTCGGTTACCTCCTTCAAGGGTCTCTGGTTCAATCACACTGTCACGTTGTTCTGCTTCACAGATGACCAGGAGTTCTCGGTTACCTCCTTCAAGGGTCTCTGGTTCGTTCAGCACAATAGGCCAGAGCTCTGTGGAACACACATACACATACACATACACATACAGAGCTCTGCTGGCAGGCCATGCGTCCCAGGAACAAGACACCTAAGATGGCCACCACAGGGTTTTTTATCTCCTACCCAGCATGCACTTCAGCCCCGAGTGTTCATGGGTAAGTGATTTGCATAATTCACTGTGCTCTTGAAAAACAAAAATGAATGAAGTCCATTTTAACCACTAGATAGTGCCAAATACCAATTTATAACATTAATCAGGAAATATCATTACACAACAATAACACAAGATTAACAGGCAAAAATGCCCCCGCTACATGTATTTCTTCCTTTGTGTGAAATACTTGGTGATCCCGCCAGTTCCCCTGCGTGCCTTCTTGTTCAAATAGAAGAGATTCCAGTACAAAGGTATTGGTAATAATGCAGTAAATATATGATCACAACAGGTATGACATAACAAGTTGAAGCATGAAAACGACCATGTGGAAACACAAAGAAAAAAGCAACAGTTAGAGATAAGCAACAGTTGGTAGTCCCCCTGCTTTCATATTTCAAACTCCCATATTTCAAACTTTTTTTCTTTTTTTAAAAGTGATCACATAATCTCTGTTCTCAGCTGCAGGGGATGGAGACTGAACAGGGTGTGTCAGCAGGAGGCAAAGAAACTGCAACACATTGATTTCCCCACTAAATAACTGTGCAAGAGGGTGTGTCAGCACAAGTCATGGCCATCGGAAGGACAGGCTGGCTGTTCTCCCAGCACTGCCAGAAAACTTACCACGCTGGAAAGGATGTGCCATGTCTAGTATGGTCAGTTTGAAATATCCCTGTTCTGTGCTGACTTCCTCCTGGGGCTGTGCCCCTGCTGTGCTCATTATGAGAGGCTCCCACCATCCCTGTGCTGTGCTCATTCTGAGTGGCTCCCACCATCCCTGTGCTGTGCTCATTATGAGGGGCTCCCACCATCCCTGTGCTGACTACCTCCTGGGGCTGTGCCCCTGCTGTGCTCATTATGAGGGGCTCCCACCATCCCTGTGCTGTGCTAATTATGAGGGGCTCCCACCATCCCTGTTCTGTGCTGACTTCCTCCTGAGGCTGTGCCCCTGCTGTGCTCATTATGAGAGGCTCCCACCATCCCTGTGCTGTGCTCATTATGAGGGGCTCCCCACAAACCATCCCTGTGCTGTGCTGACTTCCTCCTGGGGCTGTACCACTGCTGTGCACATTATGAGTGGCTCCCACCATCCCTGTTTTGTGTTGAGTTCCTGCCGGGTTTGTTTGTAGCCCCCTTTTTTTCATAATTCGTGTCTGAAATTCAATTTGGATTGAATATGAATTTTGGTTAGGTTTGTTAACTTTTCGTAACAATTATGAACATTCGTTATGATGAATTTAAAAAACAAACCCAGGAAGTCAGCAGCACTGCTGACTTCCCGGGTTTGCTTTTTAAATACATCATAACAAATGTTTGTAATTTTACGAAAATGTAACGAATCTAACAAAAATTTGCATTACATATGAATCCAAATTGAATTTCGGACACGAATTACGCAATATGAATTAACGACTATTACGAAACGGAACAGAACAAAATGAAACTAATTTATTGACGGCGCCCATGTCTAGCGTAAAGTTATACTAAGTGTAAACATTCCCCTCTATGTGATCTATGCACAGTACAAGCATTTTGACAGACTTTTTTTTGCAGATTCCTACCTTTTGGTATTCTGAAGAAATCCCTGCATGTTTCTCTGTGCCCATGTACAAAAGTGAGTCTAATGGGAGTGGTCTCATAATTACCAACCAGATGCTACACCTGCAATGCTCTAATGAGGAAAGTAGCAGGGCCTGCATTCCTTTAGACTGATTTCATATTAGGGTTAGCTTAACAAAAATATTTTTTGTTGCAGGGGATGCCTGAAATCTTCTGGGAAAATCAGTGAGCCAATCACACAGGTAGCATTAATCAATGACTTCCGCTGCTGCCTTTCTGTGGTAAGAGAAAGTGAAGAGAGCAGCTAAAGTGTTTAGGGTGGGGGCTAGACTTTTTTTTTACCATAAAGTGGATGCAAACCCTCCATACACCTAGTGAAGTGAACAGCTTCAGATGATACACAGGGATAAACCAAATCTCCCTACATTGGTTTTTCCTGTACATGTATATCTGCTGTCTTCACATTTATATACTGTTTAGAAAGTTGAGATTGTGTTAGGAGATTTTCTCTTCCTGTTTAACATAGAGTGGGATGTCTGGGCATGCAGCCAAGATAGCTAAAATTGCTGATTGGTGGAAAAGCACACACCACCTCTCATAGGCAGAGACTCTAAGAGGTGTTTTGTAACAGGGCCAGCTCCCTGCTAATCTATTTTAGCAACAGAAATTTTCAGGCTGCTTGTATCTGAATTTGTCAGGAGTTATCAGACTGATAACAGAGGAATGGGTCAGGAGAGAGCTATGGGACATAGCTCTTTGAAGAGAGATAACAAAATACTGCAGATATATGTACCCAGCTCAAATTTCATGAATCAGGTTTACATCCATTTTAATACATGGAATGCTTTAAAGTAAAAGACATTTAGACTTTGAAACCACTTTAAGTGTGACAAGTTTTGTTAGTTGATACCTTGTAAAACCATGTAATAAATGTTTACACTTGTCTTTACAGCCATGGCATTCTTTGTGGGCAAGAAATCTGGGATGGCATTAATTCTTGGCATCTTGCTGGGCTTCTTCACAACATTTCTCCTCTTTCACACCGTCTTTCACAGTTCCTGGAACAAGCCCCCTCCAGCCATTCAGTATTGGAAAAATATGGAGAGGCTACAGTCACTTGATGAGTTTCCTCATACTCACCTTTTAGGTAAACTGATATTAGTAGCTAATTCAATTAAGTTATACAACTTTTTTTCCCTACTGTTGTTACTGTAAATGCCTAATGGATCACCAGTGTCTTTGCATCCCTTACAAACGGCAGACAAGCATGTCCCAAATTATGCCTCGTACACACGTTCGGGATTTCCGACGGGAAAAAGTCAGTCGGGAATCCCGACGGGAAAAAAGAGAGCTGATTCTCTTTTTTTTGCCGGCGGATTTAGGCAGTTTTCCCGTCGGAAAAACTGCGAGGGAGCATACACATGGCTGGGATTCCCGGCCAAAAGCTCTCCTCGCAGTTTTCCCATCGGAAAACCCGGTCGTGTGTACGAGGCATAAGTCTTGTACCACTGCGGGGATATCATCGTGCTGGGGCACCACCAAGGCACTTTTTTTCACAAGTAGGAGCGCTATTGGAAGAGATTTGTTATATAGGGCTGAAGTTCAGTGACAGGGTGGGGTAATGGGGTTGTGCAAATCGAAAACAGTGAAAATAAAAGTAATGTAAACAAAAACTCACCCAAGCTCAACAGCATGATTGTAGAATGATGAGCTGAATAACGGTGCTCAGGCTTGTTGTGTCCCATAAACATCAAAATCGCAAGAAATTCCGGCAACTCGATTGCTTCTTCTTAAATCTTTATTGAGCAGTAACAGCAGTGCGACATTTTAAGTGCTAACATGTTTCAGCCAGAGCCTTCCTCATAGCATACAGGTTTTTTAGAGGAATGGATATCTTTTCTATATAAACTTGATTTTTATTGTAAACCTGTGTGCTATGAGGAAGACTCCGGCTGAAACATGTTAGCACTTTAGATGTTGCACTGCTGTTAGTGCTCAATAAAGATTTATAAAAAAAAGCAATCAAGTTGCTGGCATTTCTTGCTATAGTGAAAATAAAAGGGTATGGTAAAAGGGGACAAAGGGGAAGCTACTACACCAGATATATTCTGGGAAAAAAACATTTTCAACTCCAAAGGGGAGAACAAAACTATTTTAATTCCTCTAATGCTAGGTACACACAGGGAGTGTTTTTTCGTTCAACTTAGCAGGTTGGTGCAATGTTAGTGCCATGATCTTTCCGACTTAGCTATTGTGTTGTGACAGGGGGACTGCCTCCGCCACCACCAGAAAAAAATGATCAGCACTTTTAGCCATTCGCTTCTGTAGGACAGGCTGCTGTGAACACAGGCTGAATGTCGGACAGTTTCTGTTAAACCAGCCGATATTGGGCCTGTATGTACTAGCCTTAACTGATTTTTAACCACTTGCCAGCCATATAAGTTACATATATGGTGACAAAGTGGCACTGCTGCGCCACTTCCGTGTAGCGGATACACAACAGGAGCTGACCGGTGGGTATCGCAGACTCGATGTTCGCCGGCACCCGCCAATCCTTCAGTACAGAAGGAGAATGGCAGTCTGCCTATGTAAACAAGGCAGATTGCTGTTCTGCCAGGAGGGAAGGCATGGATCCTGTGTCTTTGCAAAGCAGGGACACGAATCCATGCTTTCCCCTAATAAAAGCAGCACACAAAGTACACTAAAACACTGGCTAGGAACACAAAACTGTAAGCTGTCTCTGACAGCCATGAACCAGTGCTAAAATAGGAAGCTAAGCTAAGAACTGACCTTTGGTACGGAGCTTCTAATAGTGCAGATATTCTAGTTCACAGGTGTCAAACACAAAAACGCCTTTAAAGTGGTAGTAGATCAAATTTTTTTTCTCCTGCAAGGCAATGCCATAATGTGCTAGCATACATTGCACTCTAGCATATTATGTGAAACTTACCCTAGAACAAAGCCATCCAGTGGCGCACTGTCACCGCTGACAGGGCTTCCATCTTCACCCGGTCTTCCTTCTGGGTTTGCAGACTCTGGCTGTGTAAGTAGCCGAAACTGTGATGATGTCACTCCTGCGCATGCACATGGGAGCCACCGTTCATGGCACAGTAATCTGAAGGAATGCCGTTCCTTCAGAACACATGCACCAGTGACGTCACCGGCTGCATCAAAAGTAAATATCTCCTAAACGGTGCACGTTTAGGAGATCTTTACTGTGCCTATAGGTAAGCCTTATTATAGGCTTACCTATAGGTAAAAGTCATGCATGGGAGTTTACTCCCATTTAAAAAAAAACAGCAATCAGCGCACAGATGTTACAAATAAAACTAAATTGATTGCAAGCTGAACACCGACAGAGGCAATCACAAAAAAACTAAAAAAATATAAATGACAAATAATAATAAATGTGCAGCGCAAATAAAGTCCTTGACTGAAGAATCAAGAATTAAGATGACACCCAGTGAAATAGCAAAAATCTTCGGCAAATGTGATGATATCCTCCACCAGTATAAGAAATGCCTCCTTACCAGATGAGATGGACCATATGTTTTCACAAGTGGTCAAAGACAGCTTGTTCTCACCATAAGGGAGATGGTGCATTGGAGTCCAATGCAGCAGTGAATAGTAGATCCAATGCGGAATAAAAAAATAAAAACACGTTCTAAGTGTAGACTGTATTTATTCCAGGGAAAGGTAAAAAACGGGGGTTCACCATACTACAGTCAATCTGGTATGTCTGCAGACAATCTGCCAGAAAACTGGCCAGTAGGCGATTGGCAATATAAAATAAAATAAAAACTCGGAGCAACAGCCACGAGCATACGGGGGAGGAGCTTTTCCTGTGACGCCACCCACCGCTGGCGAAGTCCTTTCTGCTGCTGCTCGTGGTTGTTGCTCTGAGTTTTTATTTTATTTTATATTGCCAATCGCCTACTGGCCAGTTGTTTTCTGGCAGATTGTCTGCAGAGATACCAGATTGACTGTAGTATGGTGAAGCGCTGTTTTTTACCTTTCCCTGGAATAAATACAGTCTACACTTAGAACGTGTTTTTATTTTTTTATTCAGCATTGGACCTACTATTCACTGCTGCATTGGACTGCACTGCACCATCTCCCTTATGGTGAGAACAAGCTGTCTTTGACCACTTGTGAAAACATATGGTCCATCTCATCTGGTAAGGAGGCATTTCTTATACTAGTGGAGGATATCATCACATTTGCCGAAGATTTTTGCTATTTCACTGGATGTCATCTTAATTCTCGATTCTTCAGTCAAGGACTTTATTTGCGCTGCACTTTTATTATTGCAAAAGAAAATACAAAAAACTGCGCTGTAAACCAACATGAAAATAAAAACAGTGGAAATTATCTTAAATATAAACAATATAAATACCACACTAGGTGCATAAGTATAAATATACCCACATAATTATATGTTAAATGGTATAAAAGTCCAATTGCCAAAAACTAAATGGCAGCAAAAAGGAAAAAGAAAAAGTCCTGATATGCTTCAAACAAAAGTGATTCCACAATGACAGAAACGTGAAGAAAAGCCTAATGGCACCAATATCACACGTGTCCCTTCACCAGAAGTACAAGCCTGCTTACCAGAACACAGGCTAATTGAGTCTGGAAGTCAAACACACTCTGGACTTGAATAGGTAGTTAGGACGATGGACGCGGGAAATCCGAGCGGATCCAAAGTCGATATCCTCAGTTTAGACAGCTGGAGGGTGGATGGAAGTAATCCGACTGAGTGGAAATGATCACCTCACTCACAGCGGGTATCACGTACAGTACCGAGGGAAGAAATACTTGCATAGCATAATATTGTATGCACAAAGTTTAATGTAAAAAAGTCAGATATACTCACAAAAGCATCTGAATAAAATCGCATATAAAAACAAACTGCCGGCCGGCAAGTAGACACCCGTCCTATGGGCGAAGACGTCAGCGCGTCAACTTCCCAACGATCGTTTCGTCTCACAAAGACGTCGTCACAGGGGATCAGGTGACACACTGACGCATCGCATATAAAGGAAACAACGGGAACCACGCCTCGATGTGACTTTGAGACGACGGAAACACGCTATACGATCAAACAGAATCTCCAAAAGGAATCAACCATAATGGAGAGCTGTGAAATATAAAGCGGAAAAAAAAAAAAAATAGATGACGACCAGAGAATATAAAATTACTAACTAAAATATGATTACACAGGCTAGAACAAACCAGCATGTGATACTCCGTAGGGAAAAAATTGCACCTTCACTGGCTGAATAGGAGAATGCAATTAGGTGATAATACAAGATCTTATAAGAATAGTGTATATACACCTTAAAAATATTAATTCATAGGGTGTTATAATGAAAAAAATATTAATAAAAATGATATATAAAAAATGCATAGAATCTAAGTTCCTGCATAGTATATATAAAACAAAAAATATAAAAAATATATAGCGGAGTCTCAAAGTCACACCAAGTGTACATCAATAAGACCAAAAATATGATAATTATGACATTAACAATGAATATAGGAGCAATCACGAGTTATCAATAAATGCGTTAAGGTCAACCTCAACATTTAAAGGGTCACTAAAGGAAAACATTTTTTTTTGCTGAAATGACAGTTTACAGGGTATAGAGACATAATAGTTAACTGATTCCTTTTAAAAATGATTAAAAATAGATAAAAAACAATCATATAATGTACCTGCAGTTTAGTTTCGTTTTTGCTGTTGTTTCCTGGTTCTCTGATGTACAGAGACAAAGAGCCAATAGAGGGCAGTTATGCTTTGTAAAACGAAACTGGATTGGTGCTGACACACAGTAATCACCCCTCCTTGATTAGTCACCACAGTGAGAAATCTCCCAGTACTGTGGTGATCAGGAAATAGACAACCAGGAAGTGTCCAGAACAGAGCGGAATTACAGCAACATCAAAGCAAAAACGAACAATGAGGATATGAAACCAGGACTGCAGTAAGGTAAAGGAAGCTATTTAGCTAAAAAAAATGTTTCCTTTAGTGACCCTTTAAGCCAAATGGAGTAAAACACTTAATTTTGTGGATCCAGGCCATTTCTAGCCTGGATATACTATGCACCGTTGAATCACCTCTCCATTGTGGAGCATATTTGTCAATCCCTAGAAAAATGGTTTTATCTGGGTTTTTGTCATGGACCTCCAAATAGTGCAGAGAGACTGGATGTTTTGGAAAACCTGTGAGGATATTAGTTATGTGCTCGTTTAGTCGCACACGCAAGGGTCGTTTAGTTCTGCCCACGTATTGAAGCCCGCACGGGCATTGGAGCAGATAGACGACTCTTTCAGTCGAGCATGTTATGAAAGATTTTATTTCAAACTCGAGTCCAGTGCTGGAGGAGATGAATTTATGAGTACGTCTATGATTGCATCCACTTAATGTGCACACTCTACATTTTCTACACTGGTAAAACCCAGTGATATACTCAAAAAAAACTCTCTTAATAGGGGGGGATCCAAGATGTTTGGTGCCACTCTTTTTCTAAGAGATGGAGCTCCCTTGAAAATGACCTGTGGTCTGTCTGGAAGTGCAGGTTTAAGTACTGGGTCATTAGTAAAAATGTGCCAATGTTTCCCCAAGAGTTTTCTGACACTGAAGTGTTGCACCGAATAGGTGGTTGTAAAGGGGACAATAGGTGCCCTATTGGTTCTAGGTGGCCTCTCTGTGAGTAAGTCCCTCCTATTAAGTAGAGTAACTTCCTCCAAAATGTGTCCAAGGGAGTCCTCCGAGTACCCCTTATCTACAAAACGCTTGCATTGGCCTGATCTCGGAATTCTAAATCATTAGAACAGTTCCTTTTTAACCTGATAAACTGGCTTTTGGGTACAGACCTCAGCCAAGATGTATGGGGGTGAGGCCTGCCAATATGTTGATAACACGGCGGGGATCTTTTATATATGATGGCATCTTATTGATCAACGGTTGCAAGTAAAAATCAATATATTTACCAACCCGGGACGTAATGGAATCTATACCACTAATAATAGGGCGTCCCGGGGGGCAAGTAGGATGTTTATGTATTTTTGGCAGGTAATAAATTACCGGAGTGCGTGGTGCTATAAGTACCAAAAAATCTTTTTCTTTTCTATTCAGAATGCCTTGTTGGAAACCTCTATGTACCAAATTCTCCAATTCAGTTTTATATTTAGTTTTAGGGTCTGAAGGCAGTGGTGTATTTAGGTTTTGTGCTGCCCTAGGCCTGAATAAACTCGTGCACCCCCTAATTTAAATATTACCCGCCCCTTCCTGTCAAGGCTACACCTCTTTCTGTTTAAGTCCCACCCTAAACCCGCCCCACTTTTTGAGTGGGGACACTAGTTCTGAGGGCCTGGGGGGGGGGCAATGGATTCCCTTAATTTGCAGGGATTTTCTCTCACTTCCTGTTTTGCTATGGGGCAGGAAGTGATGGGAAATTTCTGCAATTGGACATGGATGGTAAAAAATAAACTGACAGGGGCAGTGCGGCCGCTTTATGGGGGCGCTGGACTAATTTGCCTCTCAGCCCAATCCGACCCAGAGGGCAGCCATCACAAATTTTGGGGCCCCTTACACAGCTTTAGGCAGGGCCCCCCTGGAGCAGGAAAAAACAGTGTATTCTCTTCTCTCCTGAGGTAAGATAATAAGCGTAAGCGGGGGGCCCTGGGGACGATCGGGCCCATTACAGGTATAATGCACAAAAAAAAACGGAGGGGGCAGGCCTGGTCTGTAAGGGACCCTGGGGACCATTGGGTCCCTTACATGTGTAATGCAAAAAAAAATGCCTATACCCCCCTGATGGCAGACCTGCCGGCCCATAAGACTGGCACTACACTAACAGTGTAGCACAAGTCGGCGGGGACACTTTCAGTGCTGCCCCCCTGCAAAGTGCTGCCCTAGGCCTGGGCCTTGTTGGCCTAGGCCAGGATACAGCGCTGTCTGAAGGCACTTTTATTAATATTTGTCATTTGTACTCCCATTTTAAGACTTGGGCCCAGATTCACGTCTAGCGGCGTATCTCTGCGGCGGCGTAACGTATCCGATTTACGTTACGCCGCCGCAACTTAGACGGGCAAGTGCTGTATTCTTAAAGCACTTGCTCCGTAAATTGGGGCGGCGTAGTGTAAATCAGCCGGCGTAAGCCCCCCTAATCCAAAGTACGCCGCAAGGACGTCATTGGTTTCGACGTGAACGTAAATGACGTCCAGCCCCATTCACGGACGACTTACGCAAACGACGTAACTGTTTCAAATTTCGACGCGGGAACGATGGCCATACTTAACATTGTTACGCAGCACTTATGCCACCATATAGCAGGGGCAACTATACGCCGGGAAAAGCCTAACGTAAACGGCGTAACTTTACTGCGTCTGCGATAGGACAGTCAAAATTAGAAGCAGCTTGCGTTACACTAACAGTGTAGCACAAGCCGGCGGGGACTCTTTCCGTGCTGCTCCCCCTGCAAAGTGCTGACCTAGGCCTGGGCCTTGTTGGCATAGGCCAGGATACAGCGTTGGTCAGACATGGTATGTGCATCTCTGTTTCTTTTTAAACCAACTGACAAGCTTTGACTGTTCAATTTGCTTCTACGAAAGCTATTAAGATTAACGTACATGTGTAATTATTTATTTTATTTGTGTTTTTTTTTCAGATAACAGTGAAGTAAGTGATATACTTTCACAAAAAGTCAGAATACTATGCTGGATTATGACTGGACCAAATAATCTGGACACCAAAGCCATACATGTGAAGTACACTTGGGCACGCCACTGTAATGTTGCCCTATTTATGAGTTCTATCCAAAACAATAGCTTCCCAACAGTAGGATTGGAAACCAGGGAAGGCAGAGATCAACTGTACTGGAAGACCATCAAAGCATTCCAATATGTTCACAAGAACTACTTGGAGGAAGCTGACTGGTTCTTCAAAGCAGATGATGATACCTTTGTTGTAATGGAGAACTTGCGCTGGATGCTTTCAAATTATACAGCTGATCAGCCTGTCTACTTTGGGAAGCGATTTAAACCATTTGCCAAGCAGGGCTACATGAGTGGTGGAGCTGGATATGTACTTAGTAAGGAGGCCCTAAATCGCTTTGTGGAAGGTTTCCGTAATGGAACATGCAAGCACACCACGTCTGTGGAGGACTTAGCACTGGGCCAGTGTATGGAGAAAATGGGTGTTATAGCTGGAGATTCCAGGGACACTGAAAAAAGAGAAACATTCCACCCATTTACACCTGACTCCCATCTTACAGACCATTACGATAAGAGCTTTTGGTATTGGAGTTACTGCTTATATCCTATTGTGGAGGTAAAATTTACTGCTGGATCTTTGCTTTAAGAAGAATTTTAATACACTACACACTTTTATTTAAAATAATGTATAATTCTGATCAAAGTTGCTTGATTGAGCAGCAGGATAGTAACTACTATAGAAAATAGGTAGACATGTGAGAAGCAGGGGTGAGATTATAGTTTGGGTTGACAGTTTGCAGACCCGGCAAACAAATGCACACCGCCATAGCAACCAACCACCAATATTGCACTTCCTGTCCTTTAAAATTTGGTCATATGGCTTAGAAGGGCCAAAGTGGACTCATTATAAAACTGTGAACTTCCAGCAGCCATTTTTATGTGCTTAGCTGTGATAGGGAGAGCATATTTCATGATTTTTGCTGGCTGCAATTGATTTTTTTTCACAGCTTGTCCCTGTTTACATGCACTACACATTCAAGGCTGCACATGTATTGTCACAGGGCATATTTAATAAATGTTGCTGGCTGCATTTTTACAGGCCCCTTTTTGGCTTCATTTAAAGCAGCACTGAGGCTCATTTACCATGATGAGACTTTTTTTCAGGGTCGCTAGACTCCAGTTGCTGCATGCAGGCAGCCCATAAGTCTAATAGGATACTGACTGCATGAACACAGCCGCTCATCCTAGTTTGCATCATCTGAAAGAAAAAAATAAGTACAAGAACAGTGTCTACATGTTGCAAGTTTTATGTTACAGATGAGGTCTAGGACTAGAACTATTGCTCTCACTCTAACGATCGTGGCAATAACTCATATGTGTGGTTTGAACACCGTTTTCATATGTGGGCGCTACTCAAGTATGCGTTCGCTTCTGCATGCAAGCTTGCGGTTATTTTTTTACACAATGAGAGAGAGAGAATCAGTAAAAAAGTATACATTTTATTACAACATATTTAAAGGGGTTGTAAAGGTTTGGTTTTTATTTTCTAAATAGGTCCTTTAACCACTTGCCGCCCGCCAATTACAAATTGACGTCTGCAAAGTGGTTGTAGAATCCTGACTGGACGTCATATGACGTCCTAAGGATTCTGAGCCGCTGCGCGCCCCCGGGGGCGCGCATCGCGGCGATCGTTGTTGCAGGGTGTCAGTCTGACACCCCGTAACACCGATCAAGGTAAAGAGTCTCTCACGGAGTCTCTTTACCACGTGATCAGCCGTGTCCACGGCTGTCAATAGGAAAAGCCGGTAATTAGCTTTTCCTCACTCGCGTCTGTCAGACGCGAGCCGATCGGCTGCTCCTGTGACAGGGGGGGTTTGTGCTGATCGATCATCAGCACAGCCCCCCCCAAGGATGCCCACTGGACTACCAGGGATGCCCACTAGACCACCAGGGATGGGCAAATAGTCCACAATAAATAAAACAAAATAAAAAATAAAGGATGCCACCCTAGACCACCAGGGATGAGGAGGACACAGACAATGGATGCCAATCAGTGCCGCAATGAATGCCAATCAGTGCCCACAATGGGCATCACTGATTGGCAGGTATTGTTTGGCACTGATTGGCATCCATTAGTACAACACATACAATAGTGCCCATCTATGCCCATCCGTGCCACCTATCAGTGCCCATCCATGCCGCCTATCAGTGCCCATCCATGCTGCCTATCTGTGCCCGTCCGTGCTGCCTATCCGTGCCCATCCATGCCGCCTATCCGTGCCCGTCCGTGCCGCCTATCCGTGCCCGTCCGTGCCGCCTATCCGTGCCTATCCGTGCCGCCTATCTGTGCCCATCTGTGCCACCTATCTGTGCCCATGCGTGCCGCCTATCCTAGCCCATCCATGCCACCTATCCGTGCCGCCTATCAGTGCCCATTCGTGCCGCCCATCAGTGCCGCATATTAGTGCTCATCAATGCCACCTCATCGGTGCCCATCAGTGCCACCTTATCAGTGTCCGTCAGTGCAGTACCATCAGTGCCCATCAGTGAAGGAGAAAACGTACTTATTTACAATGTTTTATAACAGAAACAAAAAAAAAAGTTTTTTTCTAAATTTTCGGTCATTTTTTTATTTTTTTTGCAGAAAATAAATATCCCAGAGGTGATCAAATACCACCAAAAGAAAGCTCTATTTGTGGGTACAAAATGATAAAAATTAAGTTTGGGTACAGTGTAGCATGACCGCGCAATTGTCATTCAAAGTGCAACAGCGCTGAAAGCTAAAAATTGGTCTGGGCAGGAAGGTGTATAAGTGCCCTGTATGGAAGTGGTTAAGCTAGTTCATTGTTGGTTCACTAACCTTTTCCTTTGATTTCCCTTCTAAATGTTTTTTTTCTTTGTTTTCTTTGTCTAAATTTCACACTTCCTGTTCCTCCTCGGTAAGCTGTTCTGGCTGACTGACCCCCAGCCAGAACGGCTCGGATGATGGGGGCAAGCTTACTGAGGAGGAAAAGTGAGAAATTCAGACAAAGAAAAAAGAAGGGAAATTTAGAAGGGAAGTCAAAGGAAAAGGTTAGTGAACCAACAATGCACTAGCTTAAAGGAACTTATTTAGATAGTGAAAAACAAACCTTTACAACCCCTTTAACAAAAACATATAAACAACACCCTGTATGGTCACAGTTACCCAATAATGCAGTTATAGAGGACTGGACCTATGGTACAAAGATTAATTTAATATCGTATCAAGGTAAGAAAAAAATTCTGATCCAGCAATGCCTCCAAAAACGTGCTTGTCATTGTGTTTCACTAAAATATTAGCTTCCTCAGGACATATACTGGGTAGGTGCTGGTATATTTAAAAACAAGAGAGTACATGTATAAGTATTTAGTGTACTATATATCTATATAAGTATGAATTATGATTGTTGCAACATTTCTCCGGGAGGAGTACAAGTACAAAGACTAATTACATATAGACATAACAACGTGTATGCTTGCCTGGTAAACTTGTGGCTCAAGGTGTGGGGGAACTTGACCAAACTCTCTTGTTTTTACTTAACGGGGCTGTATACTTACCCATTTAATAATTTTGTCCGGTATCCATGGGCCATTTTTGGTACTATTGGTAAGCACCATTCATATATACTCTCTGGATATTTTCTTTTGTATTTCTTCTTTATTATATATATCCTATCTAAAGGGTCAATATCTGACTATTGACTTGGTTTATTTTTAGATACTGTATTGAACACACTTATAGTGGGAATTTGTGACCACTTACTGCTGCGTGTGATTTATATCCAAATACTTATACATGACTACTATATATCAAGTGAGAGCTAAGTTTAATACAAATCGGTTTTTGAACTGGGGGACCTTTAGAGTAGCATCCTAATCTGTAACGCATATACTTGTTTTTTGTTTTATCTCTTGTAGTATATCTACTATAGACCATGTGGGATATCCATGTAGGGTATATGTGTATCCTACTACCATAGAGACACATATGCAATTTAGTTTTTTTCGGTTGTCTGTCAGTTTGGTCAAATTCTCCCACAACTTAAGCCACAAGTTTACCAGTCAAGCTTACATGTTGTTATGTCTATATGTAATTAGTCTTTGTGTATATGTACTCCTCTTGGAGAAATGTTGTAATAATCATAATTCATACTTATATAGATATATAGTACACTAAATACTTATACCTGTACTCTATTGTTTTTAAATATACCAGCACCTACCCAGTATCTGTCCTGAGGAAGCTAATATTTTAGTGAAACCCGTTGACGAGCAAGTTTTTGGAGGTATTACTGGATCAGAAATGTTTCTCTTACCTTGATACAGTATTAAAATAATCTTTGTATCATAGGTCCAATCCTCTATAACTGCATTATTGGGTAACTGTTTCCATACAGGGTGGTGTTTGTATGTTGTTTATATGTTTTTTTAAATATATTGTTAAAAAAAGTATACTTTTTTACTGATTCTCTCTCTCTCTCTCGTTGTGTGCCCACAAAGTTCGCAATTTTTTTTTAACTTGGTCAATCCTTGAATATGCCTTAACAAACAGTGAGAAGGCAAGCATTAGTTTGAAGAAGACATGCAATGTCTCCTCTGCAATAAAATACACCTACTTGCCTGTTTACTACCTTTTCTGGTGATGTAAAATTAGCTGGCCATGCATTGGTACATGTTCCACATGGCAGTGCCCAGATCCCCAGACACTTTTTTGACAACCCCTTTCCTATTAGTCTTGGAAATAGTCAGAATTGATTATCAAGATCCGTCCTCTCATAGACTTTAGTGGAGTTAGACTTAAAGGGCCAGATCCACAAAAGGGATATGCAGGCGTATCTACTGATACGCCGTCGTAACCCTGTTTCTATCTATGCGACTGATTCACAGAATCAGTTACGCATAGATATTCCTAAGATCCGGCAGGTGTAATCGTTTTACACTGTCGGATCTTAGGATGCAGTACCTCGGCCGCCGCTGGGGGCATTTCTCGTCGAAATTCCGCATCGGGTATGCAAATTAGCACTTACGGAGATCCACAAAGCGGTTTCCCTTCGCAAAGTCTCCGTAAGTTGTTAGTTTGCAAATGCAAAATTAGGACTGCTTTTACAAAGTGTAAAGTTAGTACACCATGTAAAAGTAGACCCTTCTTTCCCGCGACGCTGTCAAATTTTTAAAAAAAATTTTTTTTTCCCGCCGCATCTCATTTTTTTTCGGGCGCGATTCACAAAACTCGACGCAACGTAACTTCGCGCAAAGCACGTCGGGAAAATCGCGTCAGGAGCATGCGCAATACGTCCGGCGCGCCTAATTTAAATGGGACTCGCCCCATTAGATTGGGCACGCCTTGCGCCGGACGGATTTAAGTTACACCGCTGAAAATTTCTAGGTAAGTGCTTTGTGGATCGGGCACTTAGGTAGAAATTTTGCGGCGGTGTAACTTAAATCCCAAAAATTAAGTTGCGCCCGCTGTACGTGGATCTGACCCTAAGTTCTGAATCTTTAGGCTATATGGAGGGGTGTGCAACCCCCCAAATTGGGCACATTTGTTGGTCTCCAGTGAGAAAGAAAGCAATGTAATACACCAACCAAGAGAGTGGTTGAATATGCAGGTGTGATCTAACTGCACTTAGGAAAGAAGAACTGTGTGCAAGTCAATCCATGGAGAGGAAGGAGGGCAGGAGGGAAAAGTAGAGGGATGCCTCCAAATAGAAGCAAAGAAGGTAAGTGGGGCATTGTGGCATGCAAAGCAGGTATGGCTGAATGAGCAAGATTAAACCTGCATGGTTTAGTCATTATGAGTAAAACGTGGTCTAGTTTAATTCACATATTTTGAGCAAATGTTTTTCTATCTGGGAACTGTAGTTTTTAACTCCATAGTTTCCTCTTGCAAAAGTGTAAATTTTATCCTGTGAGGTGTCCCATTTGTAACCAGTTTAATAATATGTTTCTGTTAGACAGTAGATAGGATGGTGGTTATTTAGAAATTAAGGCCATTTTAAAACCTGCATACTTTAAGGAAATGAAAAGATGATACAAGCAAAAAAATAAGCATAGTAGGAGATGTTGGGGTTGCTTTTCTAAAAATAAAAAGACTGTTCACTTTGCAAGGGAAGTTGTATTTTCTAAGGGAATGTTTTCTAGAGACTAGTGAATAAGGTGAAGCTCTGCTGGCTTCCATCATCCAATCATGTGCAAGCATAAATGCTGTTTTATTATATTCCTTACACGTGATTAGGTATTCTTTGTAAAGTGATATTTCACCAAATTTACTACGTTCTGAGGAAATATCCCTTGCGTATTGCATAGTGAACAGCCTATTTGCCTTTCCTTAAGTCAACCCCATGATGTGCATATCAAAGGGCAAGTCATTGATCTGCATATTAGAAATGAACGCATTACCTTTCTAACAGTGTAACAATATTGTTATATTTAATTTTTAATAAAGCCTGAAATTGTTGTTTGCAGGCTTTATTCCCTCCTTTGTTAAAGCAAACCTGATCTGATCTGAAACATGTTTAACCACTTGACACCCGCACGCCGTCATATGACGTCCAAAACGGGGACCTGTTATCCTAGGTGGACGTCATATGACGTGATGGGCTTTGCGGGGGGATATCTCAATGATGCCTGCACCCGGAGGCATCATTGAGATATAATTTTTTAGCGGCGGCGATCCTGCGCACCGTAAGAACGATCATAGCGGCGGTTCCGCCGCTAGATCGTTCTTACAGGCGGCGGGAGGGGACATCCCCCCCTCCCGCCGCCATCCGGTGCTTCTCCGGGCTCTCCCGTCCCACCGGGGGCCCGGAGAGATGATCGCCGTCCGCCGGATGTTTGCCATAGAGAAGACTGGTGACCATCTGGTCACCAGTCATCTCTATGACCGTCGGAGGCCCGGGCGCGATGTAATGACGTCACGCCCGGGTCCCCGTAAGTAAACAAACCGCAATTGCGGCTAGTTTGAATGAGATCTGTGAATTTTTTTTCACGATCTCATTCTTTCCAGCCTGGAGGAGAGATGTGGGGTCTTATTGACCCCGCATCTCTCCTTAAAGAGGACCTGTCACACACATTCCTATTACAAGGGATGTTTACATTCCTTGTAATAGGAATAAAAGCGATTGAAAAAAAAAAGTGTAAAAAAAAGTGTAAAAAATAAAGAAATAAGTAAAAGAAAAAAGAAAAAAAAATAATAAAAAAATTAAAATGCCCCTGTCCCCGGTAGCTCGCGCTCAGAAGCGTACGCACACGTAAGTCCCGCCCACGTATGTAAACGTCGTTCAAACCACACATGTGAGGTGTCGCCGCGTGCGTTAGAGCGTGTGCAACAATTCTAGCACTAGACCTCCTCTGTAACTCTAAACTGGCAACCTGTAAAAAAATTTAAGTGTCGCCTATGGAGATTTTTAAGTAACGAAGTTTGGCGCCATTCCATGAGTGTACGCAATTTTAAAGCGTGACATGTTAGGTATCTAGTTACTCGGCGTAACATCATCTTTCATATTTTACCAAAAAATTGGGCTAACTTTACTGTTTTGTTATTTTTTAATTTATGAAACCATTTTTTTTACAAAAAAAAGCCGTTTGAAAAATTATTGCGCAAATACGGTGCAAGATAAAAAGTTGCAATGACCGCCATTTTATTCCCTAGGGTGTCTGCTAAAAAAACATATATAATGTTTGGGGGTTCTGAGTAATTTTCTAGCAAAAGAATGAGGATTTGTACATGTAGGAAAGAAGTGCCAGAATAGGCCCGGGAAGGAGGTGGGTTTTAAAGCCCGGTATTGAAGTGGTTAAGTGAATGAAGTGAGGGTACTTTGTGGAAATCAGAGTCCCTCTATCTTTGTGCAATCTTGGAAATTGAACTTCTACCCAAATCCAGATAAAGCCTTTCCTTTTCCTGGTGCTAAGCAACTGCCCTTAGATGGGTCATTAAATTCAAATTATTTGAAAATAATCTAGGTATAGGTCAAAGTCTTCTGTGCATATTAGAATCATCTGTCCTAGTACTAACATTTGTCATGAGTCATATACATATTGTGTAATGTATTGTGTTCAATATAGTTTCTATGAATCATATATATTTTTCTCCTCTTTAGGGTCCTCAGTGCTGCTCAGATCTGGCTATATCCTTTCACTATGTTAATCCTGAACTCATGCATACTCTGGAGTACTATGTCTACCACCTGAGGGCATATGGATACCAGTATCGCTACCAGCCCAAACTGTCAAAGGCGGCAGACAAGTTACCAATGCACGAGGAGGTGGCCAATATAGACAGATTTCCAGTACAAAACACTAAACACTCAAATGACACAGCCACTTCCTCATGAATTGGGTGTGTTATAACAAGTGGATTATGTAGCACATTTTAAATGAAGAAATACGTGCAATGAATAATACATTTTATTACCACATGTGAATAAATCAGTTACTGAGAATCCCAAAGACAGAAGATGCGGAACAATTAAGAAGGCTGTGAATCAAACTGTGAGAAGATCACGATCTCAAAAAACATTAATTTATGTTCTATCTGCATTAAAACCCTGAAATAATGTGATGAAGTCATGTTAACAAGTGTTTTTTGCAGCAACACAACTGAAGCAGATCAATCTCTTGAATTTAGCTGCAACAAGCAGAACTGTTGAAAGTTTGTGAGATCATAATGTACAACTATTTTTATAGTGGTTATTATTTATTGAATAGATTGAGACTTCAGTTTATTGGAAAGGGGTTGTACTGAAGCTGTCATCAGTAAGAAATATATTTATCTTTATGATTACTGATTGGGGTATCGGGAGAATAATTTGTAAAGTGCCTTTTTTTTTATATATTGCAAATTGTAGTTTATTGAAAAGGGGCTGTCAGTTCTTGTGCCCCATAACAGTCAAACCTCAAAGCATAAGTGAAAGTTTAATTAAATTGGCTAAGTTGGAACTATTGGAGTGTGTGTGAGATCATAATGTGATAACTGATTAGAGTTATTGGGAAAAGACTTTGGGGTTTCTTTACTAAAGCTGGAGAGTGCAAAATCAGGCCCACTTCTGCATAGCAGCTTTTAACCTCAGCTTGTTCAATTAACCACTTCAACCCTGGAAGAATTGGCTGCTCAATGACCCGGCCATTTTTTCGATTCGCACTGCATCGCCTTAACTGACAATTGCGCTGGCGTGCGACGCTGTACCCAAACAAAATTGACGTCCTTTTTTCCCCATAAATAGAGCTTTCTTTCGGTGGTATTTGATCATCTCTGCAATTGAATTTTTTTGCACTATAAATGAAAAAATAGGGACAATTTTGAGATTTTTTTTTTTTCTCAGTTTAGGCCGATATGTATTCTACATATTTTTGGTAATAAAAATTGCAATAAGCGTATATTGATTGGTTTGCGCAAATGTTATAGCGTCTAGAAAATAGGGGATAGATTTATGGCATTTTTATTATTATTATTTTTTACTAGTAATGGCGTCAATCTGCAATGTTTATTGGGACTGCGACATTATGGCGAACAGATCAGACACTTTTGACACATTTTTGCGACCATTGGCATTTATACAGCGATTTAGTGCTATAAAAATGCACTGATTACTGTACAAATGTTACTGGCAGGGAAGGGGTTAACACTAGGGGGCGATCAAGGGGTTAACTGTGTTCCCTAGTGTGTTTCTAACTGTGGGGGGAGGGGACTAACCTAGAGGAAATTACAGATGGTTCCTAGCTATTAGGTACTCACAATCTGTCTTTCCTCACAGAACAGGTATTTGTGTTTTTACACACATATATCCCTGTTCTTCTTCTTCTCGTGCCCACGATTGCTCATTCCGACCGGCGGTCACGAACCTCGGCACTCCCGCGATGCAGCAGGCGCGCGTGACTCCAGCGGCGCACAGGCGCCTGCTGTCCCGCTTAAAGGGACCGGCATACAGCTACGGCGGTTCGCGGTATCGTGCTGACCTGACGCCGTATAACGACGGCAGCTGGTCGGTAAGTGGTTAAGCTTTGGCAGTAAAACCTGTAAGCTGATTGTTTTTTATACAGAAGTGAGAATGATTTTGCACCTTCCTGCTTTAGTAAATAAACCCCTTTGTATAGTGCCTTATTTATTGAATAGATTATAGACTTTATTGAAAAAAAGGTTGTACTGAAGCTGTCATAAGTTAGAAATATATTTATCACGATGATTACTGATTAGGGTATCGGGAGAATACTTTGTAAAGTGCCTTATTTATTGAATATGTTGCAATTACAGTTGAATGAAAAGGGGCTGCCAGTTCCTGTGCCCCATAACAGCCAAACCTCAAAGAATAAGAGAAAGTTTAGTTAAAGGGTTTGTAAACCTTGTTTATTTTTTTTAAATAACAAACATATCATGCTTGCCTCCACTGTGCAGTTCATTTTGCACAGTGTGGCCCCCGAACCTCGGCTTCTGGTGTTCCCCCGGCGACTCTCGGGGCTCCTCCTCGCATCAGTTAACTCCCTGGGAGATGTACACTTCCTGGGGTTACCTTGCGGGTGCACTGCCGAGTCCAGCATTTGCGTCTATAGACACAGAATGCCGGACTCGGTTCCGCCCCCTGACACCCGCGTCTTTGGATTTGATTGACAGCAGCGCGAGCCAATGACTACGTTGCTATCATACTATCCAATCAAGAGCCAAGAACCCTGGGCAGAGAGCTAGAGTGCTTCTCCGCCGAAGGATCAAAGGACTCAGGTGAGTAAAACGGGGGGAAGGGGCTGGGGGGGCCGGTCACTGTCAGAACCCCTTTAAATCGGCTAAATTTATTTCAAGTGCATCAAAACAAAAAGGTTTAAAAAAGGTATACATCTCATGGTTTGCTTTCTTTAGAAGAAAACCAAAGCCTGAATAGAAAGGCCTGTCTCCTGCCAGCACGCTGAGGAAAAAGATGCCAGCTCCCTGTGTGAAAACAGTGATCTCACTGCAAGATGTCTGACATGCCCTCTACTGAGTCAGAGCTACAGCTCTCCTTTCTGCATTGAAGAATGAGCTTTGCTATATGAAGAGCTCCAATAGATGTGATGTAAAAGAGGAAGGAAGTGCTGGAAAATCAAATACAAAGACTGCTGCACCTGAGACTCCCCGAACACTGGGAGAAAAACTTATTAAATATGAATAAAGTGCGCAGTCTTAGTATATTACACTATCCAAAAATTATAATAAGAAAAAACAAAAGAAAAAAAAGAAAAAAACATTTAAGAGAATAAAGAACTATATGCACCTAAATAAAGGACATACAAACCATTTGGGTGGCGTTAGCCCTTATGTCATTACTCAGGGCCCACACTGCAGGCAGCGGTGCCACCGCGATACGCTGTGCTATTACCCAATATAATAGTTTGTAAGTGCAATCTTTTTAAATACATTTATGGTTTTAAATAATATTTCACTACCAGTCCTCTTTCTATTTCTTTTTTTTGTTTGTTTATTTCAATATACAACATAAAAAAAAGTAGAAGAAAAGATTATCTAACAAGGACATCTGATAGAATTCGCAACAGACCAATGCGCTATACCATCAATGAACAGTGAAAAATAAAATAGTTGCAACTGCATGGCATTGCGAATGACAATGATACATTTTAACCACTTCAGCCCCGGACCATTTGGCTGCCAAATGACAGGGCCACTTTTTGCGATTCGGCACTGCATCGCTTTAACTGACAATCGTGCGACGTGGCTCCAAAACAAAATTGACATCCTTTTTTTCCATGAATAGAGTTTTCTTTTGGTGGTATTTTATCAGCTCTGCGTTTTTTTTTTTTTTGCGCTATAAACAAAAATAGAGCGACAATTTTTAAAAAAAAGAAATATATTTTGTATTTTTTGCTATAATAAATATCCCCAATTTTTAAAAAAAATATGTTTTTTTTCTCAGTTTAGGCCAATACGTATTCTTCTACATATTTTTGTTAAAAAAAAAAACGCAATAAGCGTATAAAGATTGGTTTGCGCAAAAGTTAAAGAGTCTACAAAATAAGCGGTAGTTTTATTGGATTTTTCTATTATAATTTTTTTTTACTTGTTATGGCGGCGATCTGCGATTTTTTTTATGACTGCTACATTATGGCAGACACATCGGACGCAATTTTGGGACCATTCACATTTATACAGCAATCAGTGCTATAAAAATGCACTGATAACTGTATAAATGTGACTGGCAGTGAAGGGGTTAACCAGTAGGGGAAAAGAAGGGGTTAAGTGTGTCCTAGGGAGTGATTCTAACTGTTAGGGGGCGTGGCTTACACGTCACTGATCGCTCCTCTGATGAGAGAGTCACCAGGCAAAACAGGGCGATGCCCTGTTTACAAAGGCATCCCCCCCATTCTGCCATTCCGTGACCTGATCGCAGGACACAGGCGGACATCAAGTCTACGGGAAAAAGTTATAGCGTCTACAAAATAGGGGATAGATTTATGCCATTTTTACTAATTTTTTTTTACTAGTAATGGCGGCGATCTGCGATTATTATCGGGACTGCGACATTATGGCGGACACTTTTGACGCAATTTTGGGACCATTGTCATTTATACACAGCGATCGGTGCTATAAAAATGCACTGATTACTGTGTGAATGACACTGGCAGGGAAGGGACTAACCACTAGGGGGCGAGGAAATGGGTTAAGTGTGTCCTAGGGAGTGATTCTAACTGTGGGAGGAGGGGC
This sequence comes from Rana temporaria, assembly GCF_905171775.1. Lineage (NCBI taxonomy): Eukaryota > Metazoa > Chordata > Amphibia > Anura > Ranidae > Rana > Rana temporaria. The sequence continues at coordinate 121,300,739 of NC_053490.1, read as the reverse complement.
TGGGCTATGAGTGACACGACAGTGGTCACTTCTTCCGATGACAGTGAGAACTAGATCAGTGTCCTGTCACTAGGCAGAACAGGGAAATTCCTTGTTTACATAGGCATCTCCCCGTTCTGCAGCTCCGTGGGCACTATCACGGAGACCGTGGCGGGCACGCGCGCTCCCGCTAGGGGGCAGGATTCAAAGCATTGTATATATACGTTGCTTTGCCTGCCCGTGCCATTCTGCCAACGTAAATCTGCGTGAAGCAGTCGGCAAGCAGTTAACTTAAAGGGTAAGTTCATATTTACAGAAAAATCTATAAGGTGAACTTACACAGGACCCCCTCCTCACGCTCGCCATCCCCCCCACTCCCGCTGACCTGCAGCGCAGAAATTTCCTGTTCTGAGCCCCGGTAAAGCTGCCTCACTGCTCCAGGGCTTAGAAATCCCAGGAGTTTAAAAAACACCCACCAGTGGGTGAAGAGCTGGCATATACCCCACCCCTAATAACCCTTTAGTCCCTAAGTACTATCGTTGCAACAGCCTCAATTACTACTGCAAATCACTCCAGAGAATGGGCAATGTTTTTCACTAAGGAATGTTCTGAAGAGACCCAATTCAGCAGCACATCCTTGTCAGGAACATCTAAGATTTGATATCTTGAAGGCACGACTAGACCCAGTGAAGTCGCTCCTTGAGGTGAGCGAGCAATTCACCTGTTGGTGGAGGCAGCGTCACTTATCACTGAAAAGTTTTTTTTTGGAGAAGCACTATAAGAAGCTGTAAAACTAAACATTTTCAAGCCCTTAAAATGACTTATTTTTAATGAGATTTTGTTTAACTTCACTTTATTTATTTATATCATGGCTAATGTGTCACGTTTATGTACATTGGAATTGTTTATATGATTTATTTTGGAATAAGCGCATTCTTCAATTATATACACTTTAAAGGGGTTGTAAAGGATTTTTTTTTTTTCATAATAAGCATCCTTTACCTGCAGACATTCCTCTTTTCACTTCCTCATTGTTCGTTTTTGCTCAGAAGTTGCTCTATTTCTTCTCTGTTCTGTTCACTTCCTGCTTGTCTGATTTTACTGACCACCGTGACGGGAGGCTTTACTGCGGTGGTCAGTAACATGCTCACCCCCTCCTGGGAACTACATCTGTGCGGCAGGATGCTCTCTACGTGTTAGAGAATTCAAGGAGGTGTGAATTACTGGGCGTGCCGCAATGCATACTGGGAAATGTACTTCTTACATGAACGAACGATGCAAATCAGGAAGTGAATGAGAGAACAGAAACTAGAATGCCGGAGGTGATATAGATGAAGGAATTTAATAGGTATTTACTCGTTTTTTAACAGAATCATTACACTATTCTGTCTGTCTACCTTGCAGACATTAATTTTAGGCAAAAAATAGTTTTCCTTTAGTGACCCTTTAAGTAGTAAACCATCTGGCATTAGTAATAACATCCATCAGGAACAGTCCCAAAAAGGGACCAGCCTAAGTTTAGCAGCCCTATTACAAGAGTCCTTGAATATTCACAGAGTCCTTAAAATCAGTCCAAAAATACCAACAATAAAAACAGAAGACAGAATAGAGAAGAAGAAGAAGAAGAAGAAGAAATAGTAGACAGGTGAATTCAACACTCCTGGGGAGCATGAGAGCTTACCATTAATACAGACAAAAATACATTAAACGTTCATGGGGGGAGGGGTCTTCCCGTAAGTGCCAAGGCTCCCATATTGCCTTATGAGTGACGCTTGACCGAGTTGGTGAGACGGGGCTGTAAGAGACTCTATAACTTCTATGTCTTTAATCATAACATAAAGGTCAATAGAGGTCGGGGAGCGTTTGCCTCTTCCACTGGAGGGCTATAAGACACCTATCGGCTATAAGAAAATAACACGTCAATTTCTTAGCTAACTTGGGTAGGCTATTGGGCTGTAAACCCAATAGAAATATTTTAGGACACAACTGGATGTCCACCTCAAAGAGCCTCTGGAGAAGGTCCTGGACCAATCTCCAGTAGGGAAGAAGAGGGCATCGCCAGTAGATATGGAGCAGAGTATCGCAACCTCTCCAAAAATGCCAAAATTGGTCTGAGGCCGAAGGGTAGATGGCTTTGAGATGAGACGGAGTCATATACCAGATGAAGAGCACTTTGTATGCGTTTTTTTTTATAAAGGGTGCATATGGAGCTCTTGGCGACCTGGGACCAGACAATTTGCCACTGATATATAGACAACCTTCTTGTATTTCTTATCGTCTGTGATGATCCAGAGTCCTAGAGAGGAGGTAACACAGATCGATGTCGCCTAAGCTGCGATCAACGTATATCATCATTGACGTTTTGGGTCTGGTAAGCGGCCATTTCATTACTTGTGTATGGTGGTGATGCATGCAGCACTTTGAAGGCTACTGGATGCTGTAATCATCAGCACAAATCTACAGTTTTTTGGGACTGTTTTTTTCCTTTTAGTAACATATTTTTCATTTTTGGGATTGTGCGCTCAAGCTTTTAATTATTATTATTTGCTGATGTTTATTGCACACCTGATTGCTACAGGTGTAAATCACTGTTATTTTGTTACATATGTTTTAGTAAGGTGGGGTTGTTTACAATTGTTTTTCTATCTGTGACACTTTGTGATATGCTACATTGAATGGTTTGTATGTCCCTTATTTAGGCGCACACAGTTCTTTATTCTCTAAAATCTTTTTTCAAAATGTTTTCAATTTTTTTTTTCTTATTATTATTTTTGGATAGTATGTTAGTGTGATATACTGAGAGAGCGCACTTTATTCATATTCATTATATGAAAATCTCTAGTGCCGCGTACACACGGTCGTAATTTCCGACTGACTTTTTCCATCGGAATTTCCAACAGACTTAGATAGAGAGCAGGTTCTCTATTTTGTCATCGGAAATTCCGACTGAGTTTTGCCCGGTCAAAAGTCAGACCGTGTGTACGCAGCATAGCTCTGACTAAAGGCTCGTACACACATTACAAAAATTGGATGGAAAAATTTGTAAGACAAGCTTTCTGACAATTTTCGGATCGTTAGTACGGTGCTTTCGACAGCCGATTTCACTTTTTCGTCAAGCAAAAGCTGGATGTGCAGACTATGACATTTTTGTGGGATGTGAACTCAACGTCCGATTTTCATTTAATTAGTGCGGTTTTCGTACAAAAAAAATCGTAAGAGCAAGACTACGTATGCTCGGAAGCTAAAAAATACATACAAAACTATTCAACACGTTACGTCACTTCTGACGTTGTATTCTGTCGTACGAAAGTTTTTTATATTTTGAGTAACCTCTTCGCTTTCCACATGGGACAAGCATGTCAAAAAAAAATGGACGATCAGTCATCTGAAAATCTAAGCGCCTGTAAAAGTTCTTTCCCTGCAGCATGCTACCGTAGGTCAGGTTTTCTACTCGGGCGGTGTCTGCTTTCTGAGGGCTACTGCATGAGCAATAAAACATATGTTAAATACATTTCAAAAAGTAAGATATACTATTGAAGGCAGTATTAAACCCCAAAAAACTAAAAAATATTATATATTGTGCTTACCAATCCTTAATTGTGGTGGCTGCATTGTTTTCTATCTTTTTATTTTCAGCCAGTAACATACAGTACTTGGGGTGTCTCCACTCTGGATGGAGTAGCAATGAGACAACTTAACCACGGATTTGGCTGCCCAATGACCGGGCCATTTTTTGCGATTCGGCACTACAACGCTTTAACTGACAATTGCGCGGTCGTGCGACGTTGCACCCAAACAAAATTGACGTCCTTTTTTTCCCACAAACAGAGATTTCTTTTAGTGGTATTTGATCACCTCTGTGGTTTTTATTTTTTGCGCTATAAACAAAAAAAGAATGACAATTTTGAAAAAAAGCTATATTTTTTACTTTTTGCTATAAAAAATGTCCCCCCAAAAATATATAAATAAACAATTTTCTTTCTCAGTTTAGGCTGATATGTATTCTTCTACATATTTTTGTTAAAAAAAAAATTGCAATAAGCGTATATTGATTGGTTTGCGCAAAAGTTATAGCGTCTACAAAATAGGGGATAGATTTATAGAATTTTTACTAACATTTTTTTTTTACTTATAATGGCGGTGATCTGCGATTATTATCGGGACTGCGACATTATGGCGGACACTTTTGGCGCAATTTTGGGACCATTGTCATTTATACAGCGATCGTTGCTATAAAAATGCACTGATTACTGTGTAAATGACGCTGGCAGGAAAGGGGCTAACCCCTAGGGGGTCGAGGAAAGGGTTAAGTGTGTCCTGGGGAGTGATTCCAACTGGGGGGGGGGCTACGAGTGACACAACAGTGGTCACTGCTCCCAATGACAGGGAGCAGTAGATCACTGTCATGTCACTAGGCAGAACAGGGAAATTCCTTGTTTACATAGGCATCTCCCCATTCTACAGCTCCGTGACACGATTGCCGGGACACCGGCGGACATCGAGTCCACGGGTCCCGCGGGCACGGCCACGGAGCCCACGGCAGGGGCATGCGCGCCCACATGGCAGCAAATTCAAAGGGACGTACAGGTAGGTTTTCTAGTAAGAAAGCTTCTACTTTAGGTACTATGCTTTCCCCTTCTCTATTTCGTTCCACATATCCTTCCATTTCATGGTTGGGGACAGTGGGGTCCTATCCCTGCGGTTATAACCCCTGTAAACAGTGTAAAAGACACAGAAAAATCAAGTATGTTATTTCTTTTTTAACAGGTAGAACATATCCAGTTAAAAGTTTTATAAATTGTAATTCAAAGATTATTGTTTAGCTCAGGGGTGCCCAACCGCTGGCCCACGGCGCCCTCTGAGATGGCAGGTGGGCAAGCCCAGATCACGGGTTCCAGACCCACCATCTCCGAGCATCAGTGTGAAGAACGGAGCCGCCGTTACAGGAAGCAGAGCTGATGCTTCCTGTATAGCGCCGGCTCTTTCACAGGCGCAGTGATACCAAATGTACTCTGCCTGTGACAGGAAGCACTGCTCTGCTCTCAGTCTATGGCCCCTGCATGCTTCTGTCACACTTATGCACGGGAACACGTGATCTGGGACAGCAGCCAGCAGCTGTGCCAGTACCAGCCTTGCAGTACCAGTCGCCAGTATCAGTCATCAGTACCAGCCACCAGTACCAGCCACGCAGTACCAGTCACCAGTATCAGCATCAGTACCAGTCAGCAGTATCAGTACCAGCCAGCAGTACCTGCCACCAGTTCCAGTACCATCTAGCAGTACCCGCCAGCAGTACCAGTACCAGTCAGCAGTACCCGCCAGCAGCACTAGTAGCCACCAGCAGTACCAGCCAGCGGTACCTGCCAGCAGTACCAGCAGGCAGTACCCAACAGCAGTACCATCCAGCAGTTCTTGCCATCAGTACCAGTACCCACCAGCGGCGATCAACCCTCCTGATTGGCTGCAGAGGAGAAGTATCCACACTACCCTGACTCTACTGCTGCCACCTGTCGGTCTGGGGTGTGAGGCCCCCCAGACAACGACAGTGGACACACAATACAGCCAAAGCTGGTACAGAGGCCCTAAAATTTAGTCAAATAACACGCTCAGAGGCAACTAACTCTCTGGCCACCCTCTAAATTTACAGCAGAACCTGCTATGAAAGTAGCCAGGCGCTACACATGATTTTAATTGTTATTTGATTTAAAATTGGATTGTACCGCCCCCTTTTCTGGAGGAATGGAAACTTTTCCTATATAAACTTGATTTTATTGTAAATCTGTATGCTATGAGGAAGACTTTTGCCGAAACATGTTAGTGTTTTGATGTCGCACTGCTGTTTGTGCTCAATAAAGATTTAAGAAGAAGCATTTGAGTTGCCGGGATTCTTTTTGCAATTTTGATGTATGGGACACAATGGCCATCACCCAACAAACTTGCAGTAGAGCTTGGGTGAGTTTTCATCTATATCACCACGTACAGGTACGTCCCTTAGCGCAGCCGTGCCATTCTGCCCACTTAAAACTACAGGCGGCGGTCGGCAAATGGTCAAAGCCCCAAACAGACTATTAGATTTTCTGCAGATTTTTGTCTTCAGATTTACCAAAACCATATAATATGAAGTCAAACCTTAGGAGTTTGTATGCAATCAGACAGGCCCTTGCCCTACATGGTTTTGGTAAAATCTGAAGACAAAAATCTGCAGAAAATCTAATAGTGTGTATGGGGCTTAAGGCGCTTAATGCGTTTTTTGATGCATTTTGCAGAAATGCAGGGACATCTTTTTTTTTTTTTTTTTTTTTTTTCTTTTTATACCACCTCAGCTTTCTTTTACCCAATTCTAGAGACCAGCTCATGATTTGATGCTTCTTACGTCTCAGGTAGTGGTTTGCATCATATGTGGTATTTATTCTGCATTCTTTTTTTTTTTTTTTTTTATACTTAATCGTAGGTATTACAGTTTCTATGTCGGCCAACCGCTAGGGCAGAAAGGCAGTGACCCTACGCCCTGCTGGTCGAAACCCAATAACGTTTAACAGAAAAAGAAAACATTTTTACTATTATTTAAGCCCTCCCCCCCCCCCATGGCTCCCAGGGATCTCGTCCTATTCTCCTCTAGTGTAACCTCTAATAAGTTCAGCAACGGAAACCATGTTTGTATTTCCCTCTGATAGTAGTCGGTAGAAGGGCGAAGAGGAAGTGCAGGTGGGTTAATGCCCACCTACACCTTTCCTGTTCCTAGCAGACCCTGACTCTCTCGGCGTAGCTCCATGTTTTTTTGTATTCCTTCCATTTTGCCCATTTCTCCTTATATTCCCCATTCCTTTCCAGATGACTATCCCTTAGTTCTTCTAACCTGTACGTTTCCTCTACTTCGTCTATCCAGTTCCAAACATGGGGACTTTCCTTCTCCTGCCACTTTTTGGGGATGAGTCTCTTAGCTGCATTTAGGAGATGGGGTAGTAAAGACTGCTTATATTTTTTCACTCCTTCCATACTGCCGTGAAAGAGCACGACCCAGGGGTCTTTCTTTATCTCCTCCCCCGTTATAACCTTTATTTGGGTCAATATTGTGTCCCAATAGCTTTGAATTTTTGGGCATAGCCACCATAAATGGGCCATCGTGCCTGTTTCTGAGCAACCCCGCCAGCACTCTGCGGGCTGGCTTGCTTTAAATTTATTAGCTTTATCCGGGGTGATATACCACCCTGAGAAGCACTTGTAATTTGCTTCAGCTGTGCGAACGTCTATTGCAGATGAGTGAGTTAATTGAATGATCCTCTGAAAAGTGTTTGTCCCTCTCGTGATACCTAACTCTCTTTCCCATTTATCTATAAAAGGTGCTTCTCCCCGAGACCCTATCTTGACCAATATTCCATAGAGTTTAGTGATAGTGCCCTTTGAATTCTTGGATTTGCAAATCCTCTCAAGTGAAGTCAGCTCCGCCTCCGTCCGAAGTGGGCGGGGGAGGTGCCGCACAAAGTGATGCAACTGGGAATAATGCCACCTATCGAGGTTCCAATAATCCGTTTTGGATTTCAAATCTCCGTAGGTCATTATCTCTCCGTCTTTAATGATATCTCCTAAGTGCACTGTGTCTTTCCGGATCCAATTCCCTCCAATTTTGTTTTCCCCGGGTGCGAAATAAGGATTTTCTTTTAAATTCATTAGTGGGGAATTAAATTTCCCTTCTAGTTGTGCCTGGGTTCTATCCCATATTCTTAATGTGTGTCGTGTTATATCATGTGTTTTGTGATCTAGTGCTCTGTGTTGTGAGGGGATCCATATGATATTATTCAAATATTTGCTAGTTAACGCTTTCTCAATTTGCACCCATCTTTTGTCTGGCCTGTCGCGAGCCCATTCAACCGCCCGCGATAGGACCGCCGCTTTATAGTAACTTTTGATGTCCGGAACACCCAATCCGCCACGCAGCTTTCCCTGTTTTAATGTGGCGAGGGATATTCTATGCTTCTTGTTTTTCCATACATAGTTTAGTAGCAAGGTATTCAGAATGCTCAAAAATTGCTGTGGGAGGGCGATTGGTACCAGTGAAAATTTATAAAGAATTTTTGGGACTACAACCATCTTCAGCATATTTATGCGTCCGATCCATGATATGGGTTTATTTACCGTGCTTTTTAATTCATTCTTGATCTCATTTAATAAGGGAACATAATTTATTTTATACATCTTCTGTACTGTATTGGCAAGTTTGATACCTAAATACTTTAGTTCTTTAGTCCAGGGGAAGGCACAGACTTCCTTTACTAATCCTACCTCCCTATTATTTAAATTAATATTCAAAATTTCTGATTTGTTTATATTTATTTTAAAGTTAGAGATATCCCCGTATTGTTTCATTACTTTAGTGAGCTTTGGAATGGATTTGACCGGGTTGGTTACAAAAAATAATATATCATCGGCAAAGGCCGATAATTTATGTTCCTCACCGTCTACTCCTACTCCATTAATATCAGGATCCTTACGAATAGTAGCCAACAAGGGCTCCAATGATAGAATGAAGAGAAGGGGTGACAGGGGGCACCCCTGCCTTGTTCCATTTTTCATTTCGAAAGATTCCGATAGCGTTCCGTTTATTTTAATTTTTGCGGTAGGATGGAGGTACAGTGTTTTAATCCAACGGGACATCCTATATCCTATTCCCATGGTAGTAAGGGTCTCCGTCATGAGCCCCCAGTCTACCCTGTCAAACGCTTTTTCAGCATCGACTGACAGGAGTAGACCGGGGGATTTATTCTGCCTAATGGTCTGAAGCAGGAGAATTGCCCTTAGGCTATTGTCTTTGCCCTCTCTGTTGGGTACAAATCCTACTTGGTCGGGGTGCACCAACAAGTGCATGACCCCCTTCAGGCGTCCTGCGAGGATTTTAGCAAACAGCTTGATGTCTGAATTTAACAGCGAAATAGGCCTGTACCCCGAACAGAGAGAGTTGTCTTTCCCTTCTTTCAATATTAAAGCGACCACGGCTGCTGTTGCTTCACTGCTAGCTTCGAATTCGGAGCCTAGCCCATTAAAATATTTGCACAACCTTGGGATCAGTATATTGCTAAATCTCTTATAGTACATAGTTGAAAACCCGTCCGGACCCGGGCTTTTTCCGCCCGTAGTGGTATCTAGTGCTGTTTTAATTTCTGCCTCGGTTATGGGGCGGTCCATATTCAAACTCACCGTCTCCTCCAGTCTAGGAAGTCCTGCCTTTACAAGGAAATCTCTGGTCTCTTCTTCCCTTTCCCCTTCCTGCAAACCTGGGTGTTTTATTGTGTATAATTCCTCATAATATTTTTTAAAGCTGTCTGCAATTTCGGAGGTTGCATGAACCAAGTTCCCGTTTTTCCCCTTAATTTTTTCAATGTAGTTCCTAGTTTTCTTTTTTTGGGCCATTTTAGCTAACAGCTTACTTGGCTTATTACCCCATATGTACCTCTCCTTGGAAATACAGTTTAGTTTGTGCCTTGCTTCCTGTTCCATAATTTCCTTAAGTGCTTCTCTTTTCAAGGTTAGATTAAGGTAGGTCTCTTTTAGTCTTCGCTCTTTATGTTTGCTTTCTAGGTTCTCTATCTCTTTCCTCAGGGAGTTGGCTTTACTTTTCCTTTCTTTTTTTTTTTTTAGCGCCCTCGGCAATTAAAATTCCTCTAATATACGCTTTGTGCGTCTCCCAAAGGGTTGCACTGGAAATCCCTGCTGTATCATTAATAAGAAAGAATTGTTTTAGTTCGGCCTCCACTCTTCTTGCCCCTCCTTCATCTCGAATCAGGCTATCGTCTAGGCGCCACATCGGTCGCTGCCTCTTTTGTGTAGATAATATAATTTTCATTGTTATTGGAGCATGGTCAGACACCGTCATAATTCCAATTTCAATCTCTGTGATAGAGTCGAGCAGCCCGTGATCCGCCAAGATGTAGTCTATTCTAGAGTACGTTCCGTGAGGAGGGGAGAAAAATGTGTAGTCATGTTCTTTTGGATGAAAAATCCGCCAAACGTCCACTAATTGGCGTTCGTGTAGCTTATGTTTGATTCTCTGTAAATGCTCATTTTTTGTCACCTTCCCACGGAACGTACTATCTTCTGTCGGATTAAATACGAAATTTAAATCCCCCATCAGTATTATGTGTCCCTCAGCAAAATTATTCAGTTTTCCCAAAATTTTACCTAAGTATTGGATTGGGTGTGCGTTTGGGGCGTATATATTTGCTAGAGTATAAATAGCATTTTCGAACTTTATTTTGAGAAATAAAAATCTCCCTTCGGGGTCTGTCAACCTCGCCTCAAGCGTAAATCCAAAGCCTCTTGTAAACCCGATAGCCACACCCCTCGCTCGTTTAGAGATGGAATCACCATAAAACCAAGTGGGGTATGCCGGGGAGTATAATTTAATGTTTGCGTCTATGGTCAAATGAGATTCTTGAATAAATACCACATCCGCTCTTAGTTGCTCGATCTCGGCCAGGACTTTTAATCTTTTGACGACTGAATTTAAACCCTTTACATTGTAGGATAAGAATTTGACTTCTGTCATTTCCTATTACTGGGTCGTTCCTTGAACGTGCTGGACTTTCCAATAGATCCCCTGGGAGCCATATTCCCTCCCTATTTTGAAGGGGGAGTGTGTTCTCTCCCCTCTCAAGCCCACCCCTCCATCTCCCCCTCCCCCCCTTGCCTAGGCCAGTGCATCGCCTCTGAACCGCGGGGATCTACGGTATCCCCTACCCGACGGTTCTTTTGGATGAGGTGTAGCACTCAGCGCCCCTCCCACACATTGTCACCTGGGACTTCCCAGGGGATCGGTCTTGTATGTGTGGGGGTACGGATCCACCCTTCTTGTTCCCCTCTCCAGTCACCCACCCTCCAACCCTCCCCCCTTTCCCCCCCCTCTATGCCCATCTCTCCAGGCCTCCCCGGGGGGCGGCTGTTTTCTAATCGCTATTCAACCCAGTCGGGTAGCTCTGTCACCGGTATATCCAGTTTACGGCAGAACCCTACCAAATCCTCAGGGAATGTCAGTTTAGCTGATATACCCTCTTTATATCCTATCAGGCACGCCGGGAACCCCCATTGGTAATTTATATTAGATTTCCGCATTTGTTCCAATAAGGGTTTTAAGTGCCTTCTTCTAGACAGGGTTTCCCAGGCCAAATCCGTAAAAATCTGAATCTCCGTCCCGTCATAGGATAAGGGAGGCTTTCTTCTCAGTTTTTGCCAAATTTCCTCTTTGTCTTCGAAGTGTCTGAACCTGGCAATTATGTCCCTATGCCAATTTCCTCCTCCCTCCCTAGTCTTTCCCACTCGATGTACTCGTTCTAGTTTTAGGGGACCTTCCAAGCCGTTATTTAGGAGGGGGAGGAGCAATTCATTGAGAATTTTCCTCAGGTCTTCCCCCTTCTCCTCCTTGACCGATCGTATCCTCAGGTTTTGCCTTCTATTACGGTTCTCGTAATCTTCCAGTCGGTATTGCATCAGCCTCTGATTTTGTTTCATATTCAGATGTTGAATGTTTAATTCTTTTATTTCGAGATCCTGCTTTTCTATTTTTTTCTCCGCTTCCTCCACCCGTTCCAGCGTATGAAATAGGTCCGTTCTTAATGTACTAATTTCTTCTCTTATAACATTCTCCAATCTCCTTAACATGGCATCCATTTCCCCTTTAGTGGGGATATGCGAGTCCGAACTATAGTCTTCCATTTGGCCGACCGCATGTTCAAGTTCTACTGAAGTGTCCGCACTTGAGGTTGCCGCCCCCCCCTATTCCCTTCTTATTTGTCCCAGTTTTTTCTGCTTTTTTAGCCATTCCTGGGCTCTTGGAACTGCCTTCCGGCGTCATGTAGTGTCTAATCGTACTGGTGGTGGCGATATCTTTAGGGATTTTAGGGGCGGCCCCCCTTGTTGATCTATTCATATTATATTTCTTTATCGCTCTAATGCGTTTACCCAGTTTGAGCAGAAGGTGGAGGGCCTCACTCCCCCCCCCTTTTTTTTTTTCTTTTTTAAATTAAAATTTCTTTCCTTTTTCTTTTTTTCTTTTTTTTTTTTTAAGGGAGGGTTTTTTTTTTTTTTTTTTTTTCCTCTTTCTTTTCCCTTTTTCTCCCTGGGGGGAGGTTTTGTCGCGTTACGAGAATATTTAATTACTTCTTAATGGGTTTTTAACGCCGAAGTTGGAAATTGACCCGAGAATTCACCTGTTTGTACTATGGCGGGTTTTAACAAGAAGGATTGCAAGCGGTGAGGCGTGGGTTGCTCGCCTTCTATCAGAAGGACGATGCGACCCCTAATTGGGTTTGAAGTTTTTTTCTTTTTTCTTTCTTTTTTTTTCTTTTAGTTTAGTAACTACTTATAAGCTATGATCCATACCAAGCCCTGCGGTGTCCAACGTAGCTTTGGGACATACCCCTTCCAGGGTGTAACTGTATTTTCTGGGGACAGAAACAATATCTGATGCTTTTCTGCTTAACCGCCAAGTTGTATATCAACAGTATATACGGGAATCCACTCATAAGTGCATAAGTTCTTGTACTGAAAAAAAAACCTAGAGATATATAAAGTTTATGCGGACGGCAATCGCGGCAGGTGTCCCTCTGATGTTACACAATTTTATCAGATTGCCCAATGTATCGTCTTAATTAACTCCCTCTGCACATTTTATGTATCCAACCTTGGGGACATTGAAGAAAAAAAAAAAAAAAAGGGGTCAATGGTGGCAGTACTCCTACCCTGTTTCTGTTAGTGGGCGCCAGGTCGCAGGTTGCTCCCCTTGCTACTTTGTAGTTCATATAGCAGAAATCAGCCGAAAAGGGGAAGAGCTTCTTAAGTAAGACCGTTGGGTTTATCCCCTTTTGAGTTCATAGCCCGCTTTATTTGATAGTGTGGGGCGTATTAGGTGCCCTCCCCTTAAGTTTACCACTCGTGCTTCGGTACTTATCACCTCCAAGGTTTATCAGTGTTTTATGGGGGCTGGTACTGTGTCTCTGGGGTGGCTGCTGCTTTTAGCTTATCCGCCAAAGTGAATGATCACAGTATATAAGCTGTTAAGTCCTAGGTATATACATTTAAAAGTGTCTATGGAGAGAAAAAGAAACTTGTACACATAGTTTCACAGCAGGTTCATCTTTGATAAGTCATACATCTTGTTTATAATGACAACAGATTAGGGTATCTGTAAGTGAGACAGTAGCTGCAGCACTCCTGCCCTGTCTCCACCGTCAGGTCCAGGTCTCAGATTGTTCTCATTGCACAATACAGTTTTATAGCAGGAAGAAAAAACGGGTTGTTGTTACCTGTTGCTGTAGTTTTTACCCATGCTTTTCCAAGGTAGCCTGGTAGCCTGGTTTCGCTGTGTACAGAGGAGGGAGGGGGATGGCTAACCAATACGCCGCGAGTGGGAGCCTCCCTGCTGTCCCTCCATACTGTACCTTACCTGCTGTCTCCCTGGTGGGCGTGAGGGGGGTCGGATGGTGAGGGGTTTCCCAGAGAGCGGCGGTGGCAGATGTAAGCCTGCGGGTTGGACGAGCTAACCGCTCGGTGTGCTCCCTCTCAGCGGCGTGTCTGCTCCCGCTGGAGCTCCTCCGGGTCTCTGTCCTCCCATCTCCGTTGCCGGGTGAGATCCGTGGCGCGAACTGCTCCTCCCTCTGACGTGCGTGCTTCACGTGCACCACGTCATGACTGCCGAGATGGATATTACTTCTGATACGCACAGCAGGGACATCTTTTAACATGGTTTCCTATGGAACATGTTCACATCAATGCTTTTGTGTGCCTCTGCGTTTTTGGAAAGGGTCTGGGACTTTTTTTCTTGCAAAAAGCAGCGTTTTGCATGTAATAGAATTCAATGGACCCTCATCCAAAACGCAAGTACTGCGTTTTGCCGATTTTTGCATTGGGCTCGATTCACACCTATGCATGTGGTTTTTGAGCGTGTTTGCAGTGCTTTTTGCGGTGCTTGCGTTTTTATAAAAAAAAAAAAAAAGTCTGCAATTTTTATTTTTTTTACATTTCCTTTAACCACTTGCCTACTGGGCACTTTCACCCCCTTCCTGCCCAGGTAATTTTTCACTGTCACACTTTGAATGACAATTGCGCGGTCATGCAACACTGTACCCAAATGAAATTTTTATCATTTTTTTCCTACAAATAGAGCTTTCTTTTAGTGGTATTTGATCACCTCTAAAGTTTTTGAAGAGGCACAAGTTTGAAAAAAAACCACAATATTTCTCTTCCGTTCATGGACGGATACAGGAGCATTAAGCTTAGGGTTATATACCTTTCCTTTCAGGAGAGACTAGGCAGAAAAAACAGCACTTTAAGTGTTAAAAACACTTCTCTCAGTACAGCACCTCCCAGGGGGGCGTGTCCCCCGGGTACATCCCACTCTCTGGAACATCCATTTTCTGCCTAGCAATAGGAGAAGACATGGCCCTTCTGGAGCCCATGTGCTCTGGAGATTTTTTGCGATTTTTCGCCTTTAATTGATTTTTTTCCTGCGTTTTTGGATCCTGGGATCTACTATCAACTGCCGACTGGGTGACAGGCTGGAGCATTCCCGGGGAGGTCGACTGAGGTTCCGCCCTGCTTTCCTCTCTCCCTTCCTCTCCCTCCTTCCCCGTTCTGGGTGGCGGCTGTGAGGTGGGGGGTCCAACTGGGGGGGGGGCTCTGTTACTGCCGGGGGGGCTCTGCTGCTGTGGGGTGCTGTTGTTTTTTTTATTGTGCTATGTGCTGTGTATGCTGGACAGTGTCTGCTGTGTGTTACTGAGTGTTTTAAACACGTGTACGGCCGCCATTTTACCGGTGACACGGTTCTATATGTCGGCGGCCATTTTCTTGTAGCCCACATGCTGTTTTTTTATGCATGTCGGCAGCCATCTTGGAAAAGTCTTGGCCTCTAGTGTCGGGAATAACGGCGCCAAGCCACAGCGTTCTTCCTGAGGGACGGCACAGCACGGACAGCGCTCTCAGCTCTGCACAGTGGTATAGCCTGTTTCTGGGTGGTGAGTTCCCTGAGGGTGGGTCAGCATGGAGTGGGTCAGCATGGGTGGGTCAGCATGGAGTCTGAACCAGAGGCTTCTACCCCAACCATGCCAAAGTTAACCCTTAGTGCCCCTGTTCCTGCGACCTCGGTGGATGCTATGGCAGCAGTCCTTGAGGCGTTTGTTGCCAGGATTGAAACGGCAAGTGGCCAGAAGGGGGGTAAAAAGCGCCCCTCCCTGCGCCTGCTTCTGGGGATGTCTCTGACACGGAATCAGGCCCTGCTATTGCATCTGGCCCTGGTTCCGTTATGTGGGATAATGCAGACTTAGCCCACACGGACAGTGAGGATGACTCTGCTTCAGGGTCAAAGCATGATAAGGAATTTGTTGGAGCTCTTATCACTGCGGTGCGGGATACTCGGAAACTTGAGGATTTGGCGGAAGGCATCAGACATGCCGGTCCCTTTTGGTTCCGCAAGCCACCCCGCACCACGAAAGTGTTTCCTTGTGTTCCATATCTGGACAAACTGTTATACAAGGAATGGGAACGGCCGCAGAAAGTTTTTGCAGTACCAAAATACTTTGCGGTCCGTTACCCTTTTGAGGAGGATTTCCTAAAAAAGTGGGTATCTCCTCCATCAGTGGACCCTCCGGTGTCCAGGCTGAACAAGGCCACCACGTTGCCTATGGAAGGGGCTCCCGCATTTAGGCCCCTTTTACATTGAGGAGTTTTTCAGGCGGTACAGCGCTAAAAATAGCGCTGCTATCCCGCCTGAAAAACTCCTTCACTGCAGACTCAATGTGAAAGCCCGAAGGCTTTCACACTGTGGCGATGCGCTGGTGGGAGACAAAAAAATCTCCTGTCAGCAGCATCTTTGGAGCGGTGAGAGGAGCGGCATGTATACCGCTCCTTCACCGCTCCTTCCCATTGAAAACAATGGGAAACCGCGGCAATACCGCCCGCAATGCACCTCTATAGAGGCGCATTGCGGGCGGTATTAACCCTTTAATGGCCGCTAGCGGGGGTTAATACCGCACCGCTAGCGGCTGATTCCAGCGGCAATCCCGGCGGTATAGCGCCGCCATTTTTAGCGCCATTATACCGCCACCGCGGCTCCCGCCCCAGTCTGAAAGGGGCCTTAAGGACCCCACAGATAGGAGAGCTGAGGCTGTGGCCCGCTCCATATTCACAGTGGTGGGGTCGGTGGTGAGACCGGTTTTGCCCGGGGCTCTGGTGTCACAGACGCTTACCGAACGGGCTAAGTCCCTGGTGCAGGAGCTGGAGGCGCAGAATGCTTCTGAGCTCTGTGTAGACCTGGCCGACCAGTTGGTGCAAGGCCTAAAATTTGTCTGTGAGTCGGCCCTGGATACCCTCCCCTTGCTCTCCAGGGCCTCCGCCTACACGGTGGTACTACGCCGCCTTGTGTGGCTAAAGTGTTGGTCTGCGGACCAGTCCTCTAAGAAGGCCCTGGTGGACTTACCCTTTAAGGGTGAAGGGCTTTTTGGGGTGTCCCTGGATGACATCATAAAGGATGCCATAGGCGGTAAGAGCACTCTGCTCCCGCAATCTGGGAAGGGTAAGGAGCCTCGCCGTAAGCAAGGGCCCTCTTTTACTACCCCCAAGTGTTTTTTTCGCCCGCCAAGTGTGGCAGGAAATCGTTTCCAGGGTGCTAAGGCGTCCACTGAAGGGCAAAAGCGCCCCTGGTACCACAAGCCCAACAAGCCTGTGGATAAGTCTGCCTCCGCATGAAGGTCTGCCCCGCCCACATATCGGGTGGGGGGGGCGGCTATTTCGCGAATTTGCGGCTCGGTGGAGGTCTCTTCTTTCCGACCGTTGGGTTTGCGAAGTAGTTTCCTCGGGGTACAAGATAGATTTTCTCTCTTGTCCACCAAACAGATTTTTTCCCTCCAACCTCCGGCTTCCTCCGGATTGCCTGAAGGATCTGTCAGGGGCTGCCCAGGATCTGCTGGTCAGGGGAGTGATTGTGCCGGTTCCCTCAATGAAACAGTTTCAGGGGTTTTACTCCAATCTGTTTTTAGTCCCCAAGAAGGATGGGGTCCGTCCAATCCTGGACCTCAAGGCCCTCAATTGCTTTGTCAAAGTGCAAAAATTCAGGATGGAGTCGATTCGCTCAGTAATAGCAGCGCTCCATCAGGGGGACTTCCTAGCATCCTTGGATATCAAGGAGGCGTACCTGCATATCCCAATATGCGCAAAACACCAGAGGTTTCTGCGCTTTGCGGTCGGGGAGGACCACTTTCAATTTGTGGCCCTCCCGTTCGGCCTGGCCTCAGTACCTCGGGTTTTCACCAAGGTGCTCGCCCCGATTCTGGCCCTGCTGCAGCAGCTTGGGATCGCTATCGTGGGATACCTGGACGACCTTCTTCTGAGAGCTTCCTCAAGCTCAGAGTTAGAAGAGGACGTGTTTATCACCTGTCGACCCTCCGAGAATTCGGTTGGCTGCTGAATATCCAGAAGTCAGTACTGGTACCGTCTCAGCGGCTGGAATATCTGGGGTTGGTCCTGGATTCCTCAGAGGCGAAAGTTTTTCTTCCAACGGAAAAACTACAGACACTGCCATGGGCGTCCGCTGAACTTTTTTCAGGGGGGGGCATCATTTTAAAGTCATCAATGCACGGTCCCTTTTTGACAATGTCATGAAGAAGAGGGGCTTAGTCATTATAGCATAAAGCGCAGGCATGCAAAGGTTTGAGAAACCTGATACAAAAGCTTAATAGAGGGATCAAGCTGCCATTGTCTGATTAGCAATTTCTAATTTGTTTTTATGTTTACACTAGTGACACTATTGAATGCACCACATTATTCATACATACATGATCAAGGCACTACAACGAATTATAAAAAAAACACGTAGAATCTGCATTTGGTGTTAACAAATGGCAAATAAAATATATGATAAATGTATTTATTTTGAAATGTATTACCTTAAATATTATACATACACACACATTTATATATATGTATATATATAACAAAATAACTTTTCTCATCCAAATTGGAAAATAAAATATATAAACTTTAACTGCAAACATCTGCACTCTTGCTCAAATTTAACAATCACATTTTTCAATGGGTACAGTAGTTACATAGTTACATAGTTAGTCAGGTTGAAAAAAGACACAAGTCCATCCAGTTCAACCACAAAAAACAAAATAAAAAAACACAGTAAAATCCTATACACCCAACTTCATACCCACAGTTGATCCAGAGGAAGGCAAAAAACCCCAGCGGAGCATGATCCAATTTGCTACAGCAGGGGAAAAAATTCCTTCCTGATCCCCCGAGAGGCAATCGGATTTACCCTGGATCAACTTTACCTACAAATCTTAGTACTCAGTTATATTCTGTACATTTAGGAAAGAATCCAGACCTTTCTTAAAGCAATCTACTGATCTGGCCAGAACCACCTCTGGAGGGAGTCTGTTCCACATTTTCACAGCTCTTACTGTGAAAAAACCTTTCCGTATTTGGAGGTGAAATCTCTTTTCCTCTAGACGTAAAGAGTGCCCCCTTGTCCTCAGTGATGACCGTAAAGTGAATAACTCAACACCAAGTTCACTGTATGGACCTCTTATATATTTGTACATGTTGATCATATCCCCCCTTATTCTCCTCTTCTCAAGAGTGAATAAATCTAGTTCCTCTAATCTTTCCTCATAGCTGAGCTCCTCCATGCCTCTTATCAATTTGGTTGCTCTTCTCTGCACTTTCTCCAGTTCTCCTATATCCTTTTTGAGAACTGGTGCCCAAAACTGAACTGCATATTCCAGATGAGGTCTTACTAATGATTTGTACAGGGGCAAAATTATATCTCTGTCTCTGGAGTCCATACCTCTCTTAATACAAGAAAGGACTTTGCTCGCTTTGGAAACCGCAGCTTGGCATTGCATGCCATTATTGAGCTTATGATCAACTAAAACCCCCAGATCTTTCTCCACTACAGACCCCCCCAGTTGTACTCCCCCTAGTATGTATGATGCATGCATATTCTTAGCCCCCAAGTGCATAACTTTACATTTATCTACATTAAACCTCATCTGCCACTTAGTCGCCCAATCAGACAGAGCATTGAGGTCGGCTTGTAAATTGGAGACATCCTGTAAGGACGTTATTCCACTGCATAGCTTGGTGTCATCTGCAAAGACAGAAATGTTACTTTTGATCTCAGACCCAATATCATTTATAAATATATTGAAAAGTAAGGGTCCCAGCACTGAACCTTGGGGTACACCACTGATAACATTGGACCATTCAGAGTAAGAATCATTAACCACGACTCTCTGAATTCTGGCTTTCAGCCAGTTTTCTATCCATTTACAAACTGATATATCCAATCCTGTAGACCTTACCTTACACATGAGCTGTGTGTGCGGAACTGTATCGAACGCTTTTGCAAAATCCAAATATATCACGTCCACAGCCACGCCTCTGTCCAGGGTTTTACTTACCTCTTCATAAAAGGAAATCAGGTTTGTCTGACAACTTCTGTCTTTCATGAATCCATGTTGACTGCTGCTTAAATAGTTTTTTTCCAGCAAGAACTCATCCATGTGGTCTTTTATTAAACGTTCCAGTATCTTCCCAACTATAGAAGTTAAACTAACAGGTCTATAGTTACTTGGTAAAGACTTTGTTCCCTTTTTAAATATGGGCACCACATTGGCCCTGCGCCAATCCAGTGGTACTATTCCTGTCTTTAATGAGTCCCTAAATATTAGATACAGTGGCTTTGAAATGACAGAGCTCAACTCACCTAGGATCCGTGCTATAGTTACGTTTTGAACAATTTTTTTGTTCACTGGTTAGTGATCTCGAAAAAGAAACTGTAAACCTCTGTGGTCACTGGTTAGTGATCTCGGAAAAGAAACTGTAAACGTCTATGGTCACTGGTTAGTGATCTCGAAAAATAAACTGTAAACGTCTGTGGTCACTGGTTAGTGATCTCGAAAAAGAAACTGTTATGCCGCGTACACACGGTCGTTTTATGTGATGAAAAAAAATGACGTTTTTAAAAACGTCACTTTAATTGACCGTGTGTGAGGGAAAACGTTGTTTTATGTCTTCTAAAAACGACCAAAAAAAATTGAAGCATGCTTCAATTTTATGTGTCGTTTTTCAAAACGTCAACATTTACTTCACAGAAATTGACCGTGTGTAGCAAAAACGTTGTTTAAAACGACGTTTTTTCATCCGCGCATGCCCAGAAGCTACTTATGAAGCGAGCTTCAATGGAAAAACGTGGTGGAACGTAACCTCGCTTTGCTAGAACATTGTGAGAAAAACGATGGTGTGTAGGCAACTTCGTCTTTGAAAATTGAAGTTTCAAAAACGTTGTTTTTTACTTCACAGAAAATGTCGTTTTTTTTCATCACATAAAGTGATGGTGTATATGCGGCATAAACGTCTGTGGTCCTGTGCAAATTTATCAATTACTGTGTCAATCAGCTGTTGTTTGTTTTCAGCAATTTTTGCTCTATGTATGCTCATCATGCACAAACCCGATAAGCGATCATCTGCCATTGTTGATCTCAGCCAGGTTTTCACCCTTCTCATTGTGCTGAATGACCGTTCCACTGTACAAGTGGTCACTGGTAATGTGAGAGCAATTCAAATTGCTTGCCGGACTGATGGAAATAAATCTGTGTGATTTAGCAAATCCAGAAATCCATTGTCAAACTCCTTATCCTTCGTTGACCAAACCTCAAACCACGTCACTGCTTCTGCTTCCAGGTTTTCAATGCCATAAATTTCTGTGATGTCTGCAATATGGCATTTGTATTGCTCAAGTGTCATTTTGCCATATGTTTTGGGTAGAGTGAGAACAGACTGAAATTTTTCTTGTTTTCATTGCCAAACCGGCTTTCTAATGATGCAATGATTGAGTCCATGTATGGCACATAGATAGACTGGCGATAGTATTCTCCCACAGAAGAGGAACCAAAATTAGAACGAAATACTTGCCTGCCACACTGTCTGGGAACAGAAAGTTCGATGTTCAATTTTTCTGCCATTGTTTGAACATTTGAAAATATTTCCTTAAATTGTTCCTCTGCATTTTCTCTGTGATTGCGGAACACAGTCAGAAGGTCTTGCATGTGATTACACACGTTGAGGATATCAAGCTGAACAGCTTGGAGAGCCTGGCTTACTGATTCCAATCTTGACGGGTAATTTGAAATGATGGTCAAGCAAAAAAGGAAGCTCACTGTGCTTGAAGAACATTGCAATTGATATGCATCCTGACGTGTTTTCCCTGATGCTGTAGTGACCAGTAAGCTTAATTGATTAAAAATATCTTCAAAGTTTGAGCTAAAAATTCTAATGCTTTTGTATTTGGCTGTCCATCGTGTTTCACTCAGCAATGGCACATTGGGAATCAGAGATCTTCTTTTTGGACTCTCACGGAAAAACTTGATGTTGGCTTTCACTGTGCCAATAGAATTCCGTATATCAGGAACAGCATTCAGGTCATTGACAACCAAATTGAGTTTATGTGCAGCACAGTGAGCAAAAGCAGCTTTAGGGTATCTTCTCTTTATTATGGCTTGAACGCCACCTTCTTTTCCTGCCATTGTAGAGCATCCATCATATCCTTGGCCGTAGAGTTTTTCTACGTTTCATCCAAATTTAGAACATGTATCCATAATCATATTTGCAATTGATATAGCATCCATTTCTTTTAAGGTTGCAAATCCAATGAATTCTTCCCTGATGACAGCTATGGTTCTGCTTGTGTCTACAAAACGTACTCCAAGTGACATCTGTTCTTTTCCAGATATGTCAGCACTTTCATCAGCAATGATTGAAAACCCATTTGACATGTTGACTAAGGATACTAGATCTTCTCTTAATGTTTCTTCACATAATCTAATCAATTCATTTTCAACACGAACTGATGTGTAACGCGCAGTAACTGGTGCATTTTCAAGATGGTTCTTTAGGATCACATCTCCTGCTTCAATGCGAAATTGGTACAGACTTTGCACATTTCCAGTTGTACGTTGTTTCCCACGTAAAGCAATGTCATGTGTTCCACAAAATAAGATAGTAGACAAAATTGGAAATAACTTTTTCTGATTTTCTTCAACTTGCCTTTTCACAGAGCTGTCTATTTGGCAAACAATACTTGTTTCTGGTTTCTTTCTGACATCCAAAAAATGAGTTGCATCCACTTGTGCATTTTTATGCCAAGACGTTGAAACATGGTTTCTTGCACCTTCATGGAAATCTTTATATTTTCTGAAAGGCGTAGTTATGAATGCCCCTTGTATCCAACGATGAACTGGCTGTGGAAAGACTGTGCAATACTTGCAAATCGCACCTTTCAGTTGTGGAGAGTAGCTAAGCCAAGGTGAATATTGATTAATCCACACCTGACGGAAAAAGTGTGGTCCAGTAGAATCCTTCTTGAAGTCATAATTATCTGGTGGGGTATATGTATTTATTAGCAGATTATATTTAAAATCATCTGTTAGTTTTTTTTGATGAATTTAAATATAATCCAATATCATATACAGGAGCATCAACATGGCTACATTCTGTTGGAGCTGGAACTGGACCAGCAGAACTGCTTGTGCTTGATTCTGCCTGTTCACCATGTCCAGATTCTTGTCTTGCTCCTTTATCAGGTTCTACCTCATCCAATTTTCGTTTAAAAAAAAAATTGCGGATATCCATTTCTAAAAAGAAATGGAGATCATTATATACTCTGCTCATCACCAGGCTAAATCACCAGTTTGTACCTACAGCAGTTGCCACAGCACTAGATTGCACCCAAAAAACTTGCCACAGCACCAGCTCTATAGATATAACCCCATGGCACAAGATATAACCCCACTGCACCAGATACAGATCCACAGCACTTGAAATAACCCCACAGCACTAGATATAGATCCACTGCACAAGATAAAGATCCAGAGCACTAGACAAAACTCCACAGAAACCACATACAACACCATAGTAAAAAATATAAACCCACAGAAACAGATTTCTCTGTGTGCTGCGATTGGCTGACTGGCACCTGGTGCCTGGCTACCAGGTTTTTCTGCACCACCAGGTACTACAGGCTCTCTGCAAAGGATATGTATATTTAGCCAACATGACCCCCCTTTACAGCAGGCCAGGGTCCCTATACCGATAGAATGCAGGGATCAAGAGTGTGCTGCACTCAGAATGCAGGGATCAGGAGTGAGTTGCACTCAGAATGCAGGGATCAGGAGTGTGCTGCGCTCAGAATGCAGGGATCAGGAGTGTGCTGCGCTCAGAATGCAGAGATCAGGAGTGCACTGCGCTCAGATGCAGGGGACAGGAGTGAGTTATGCTCAAAATGCAGGGATCAGGAGTGCGCTGCACACAGAATGCAGGGATCAGGAGTGTGCTGCGCTCAGAATGCAGGGATCAGGAGTGTGCTACGCTCAGAATGCAGGGATCAGGAGTGTGCTGCGCTCAGAATGCAGGGATCAGGACTGTGTTACGCTCATAATGCAGGGTTACTGTATTGATTGTTTTCATCAAAATATGGCCACCCACAACGCAGATGTATTGCAATACATTGCAATACAAAAAGATGTACATTCTTCAACTAGGCTATATTTATATGGGCTGCTGGGCATAACGGACTGGTATGCCTGAGAGTGAGAGACTGAGTAACTTCCAGTTCCATACAAAGTGAAGAAGTCGGAAGATTATATGACATAAACTGTTACACACATACATTTTTCCAGCAATAGCTCAGCTCAGCTGTCCAACTTTACAAGCAGCAAATTACAAAATATAATATTCTCCTCCTAACTGGCACAGTGGTAGGGCACAGTGATCGTGACCAGTAAAATCATTCATCAGTGACCCGTGACCAGTAAATTAATTCATCAGTGACCAGTAAAATAATTTATCAGTGACCAGTAAATTCATTCATCAGTGACCAGTAAAATCATTCATCAGTGACCAGTAAAATCATTCATCAGTGACCAGTAAAATAATTCATCAGTGACCAGTAAAATCATTCATCAGTGACCCATGATCAGTAAAATAATTCATCAGTGACCAGTAAAATAATTTCTTCAGTGATAATAATTCATCAGTGACCAGTAAAATCATTCATCAGTGACCCGTGACCAGTAAAATCATTCATCAGTGACCAGTAAAATAATTCATCAGTCACCCGGCCGTGACCAGTAAAATCATTCATCAGTGACCAGTAAAATCATTCATCAGTGACCCGTGACCAGTAAAATAATTCATCAGTGACCAGTAAAATAATTCATCAGTCACCCGGCCGTGACCAGTAAAATAATTCATCAGTGACCAGTAAAATCATTCATCAGTGACCCATGATCAGTAAAATAATTCATCAGTGACCAGTAAAATAATTTCTTCAGTGATAATAATTCATCAGTGACCAGTAAAATCATTCATCAGTGACCCGTGACCAGTAAAATAATTCATCAGTGACCAGTAAAATAATTCATCAGTGACCAGTAAAATCATTTATCAGTGACCAGTAAAATCATTTATCAGTGACCAGTAAAATCATTCATCAGTGACCCGGCCGTGACCAGTAAAATCAATTATCAGTGACCAGTAAAATCATTCATCAGTGACCAGTAAAATCATTCATCAGTGACCAGTAAAATCATTCATCAGTGACCAGTAAATTAAATTCATTCATCAGTGACCAGTAAAATAATTCATCAGTGACCCGTGACCAGTAAAATCATTCATCGGTGACATGTGACCAGTAAAATAATTCATCAGTGACCAGTAAAATAATTCATCAGTGACCAATAAAATAATTCATCAGTGACCAGTAAAATCATTCATCAGTGACCAGTGACCAGTAAAATAATTCATCAGTGACCAGTAAAATAATTCATCAGTCACCCGGCCGTGACCAGTAAAATCATTCATCAGTGACCAGTAAAATCATTCATCAGTGACCAGTAAATTAAATTCATTCATCAGTGACCAGTAAAATCATTCATCAGTGACCCGTGACCAGCAAAATCATTCATCGGTCACATGTGACCAGTAAAATAATTCATCAGTGACCAGTAAAATCATTCATCAGTGACCCGTGACCAGTAAAATAATTCATCAGTGACCAGTAAAATAATTCATCAGTGACCAATAACATAATTCATCAGTGACCCGTGACCAGTAAAATAATTCATCAGTGACCAGTAAAATAATTCATCAGTGACCAGTAAAATCATTCATCAGTGACCGTGACCAGTGCAGGACATTAAAGCGGGGGTTCACCCAAAAATCAACTTTCTGTCACTAGATCCAACATACTGCTGACATCTGCAGTATGCTGGATTTTTTTTTCTGTACTTATCATTTTAGCGGTCTTTCTTCTCCGGCACCGAGCGGCGTATCCCACCGGGTATAGGCGTTCCTAAATCAAGCGCAGTTGATTGACAGGCTTGGATAGCGCATCACGCCTTCTGAAAATAGCCGACGTGACTCTCGGCAATTTACGGCGCCTGCGCAGTCAGCTCTACACGGCAGGTGCAGGCGCCGTATAGCGCCATAAGTAGCCGAGAGTCACGTCGGCTATTTCCGGATGGCGTGACGCGCTATCCAAGCCCATCAATCAACTGCGCTTGATTTAGGAACGCCTACTCCCCGCAGGATTCCC
Source organism: Rana temporaria (assembly GCF_905171775.1). Taxonomy (NCBI): domain Eukaryota; kingdom Metazoa; phylum Chordata; class Amphibia; order Anura; family Ranidae; genus Rana; species Rana temporaria. The sequence goes on along the minus strand of NC_053490.1, from coordinate 121,275,121 downwards.
GGCTCGGAGCCAGAGAAGAAAGACCGCTAAAACGATAAGTACAAAAAAAAAAAATCCAGCATACTGCAGATGTCAGTATGCTGGATCTAGTGACAGAAAGTTGATTTTTGGGTGAACCTCCGCTTTAATACATGAGTTGCTATGACCAGTGCAAGACATTTACCCCCCTCATAATAATGATTTTACTGGTCACTGCTGAATTTTCAGAAGGAGAGAGGCCTCAGAGGCTCAACACTAGAAGCCTAAAAACATTTACAGAACAGGTTTCAATAAGTGAATCTGTGTACACATCTGTCTACATCCTAAAAGCTTGAAGTTTTATCTATTTACACCAATGCTAACTCCCAATGGACCTAGTACATACACGATTAGCTCAATTTAATTTTTACTATGTAAAATTGTGTTATTATTCCAGCCAAGTGTGTGCTAGTGCTGAACTTGCCTAAACAGCAGCGCTGGCTCCTCTTGGTGCAGGCAGCAGAGCAGCTCTATGCTCCTCCCATCAATCCAACGGTGATCCCCTCCCGGCGTGAATGACGTCACGCCGCCAAGTCCTGCACTTGTTCCGCTCCGCTCCCGCCCCTGTTTGCCGACAGCCAACAGATGATCGCGCTCCATCTAACTTTACAACCCCACCCGTCGCTAGTCCTGGCGGTGGGCGGGGCTGTAAGATGGAGCGCGATCATCTATTGGCTGGCTGCAAACAGGGGCGGGAGACGGAGCGGAACAAGTGCAGGACTGTGCAGACAACACGAGCACACAGACAACATGACATGCCACTCACAGAGACAGTGACAATCGGCAGCGTAGGTGGCCCTGGACCAACGATGTGCGAGAGGCGGCCGTGGCTCCAGGGGGGGGCAAACGCCCTCCCTTGCCCTATGGAGCAGACGCCCATGCCCTGGACCAGCGATGTGCGAGAGGCGGCCGTGGCTCCAGGGGGGGCGAACGCCCTCCCTTGCCCTATGGAGCGGACGCCCATGGACACTGCAATCTGCGGTGCAGCGGTTAGCGACCCAGAAATGGGCGTCGCTTTTGCATGAGAGTGCTGGGTCTGATGGTGGCCTCTTTCGAGGCAGTTCCGTATGCCCAATTCCACACCCGAGTGTTGCAGTAAGAGATTCTGTCACGTTGGAACAAGCTTCCTTCGTCTCTGGATTACCAGATTCGGGTGAGTCGACTGGTCAAGTCCTCCCTAGTTTGGTGGCTGGCATCTCCGGTACTTCGGACCGGAAAATAATTTCTGCCGTGTCATTGGACAGTGATCACGATGGATGCCAGCCTATCCGGTTGGGGGGGTGTCTGGGGTGTCCAGTCAGCCCAGGGGCGCTGGACTCAGGAGGAGTCCCGCCTTCCAATCAATGTACTGGAGCTCCGAGCGATCAAGTTGTGTCTCTCCAAGTGGTCTCTGGGTCTGCAAGGCCGACCAGTCAGAATCCAGTCCGACATGGCCACGGCCGTGGCGTACATCAATCATCAGGGAGGCACACGAAGCTCGGCTGCAGCGACGGAAGTCGCGCACATCCTCCGGTGGGCCGAAAGTTACGTTCCGTCTCTGTCTGCGGTGTACATTCCGGGGGTGCTGAACTGGCAAGCCGACTACCTAAGTCGCCAAAAGTTAGACCAAGGAGAATGGTCACTACACCCGGAGGTGTTTCAGAGTCTGTGCCAAAAACGGGGCACTCCAGACGTGGACCTTCTAGCGTCCTGTCTCAATCGGAAGGTGTCACGGTTCGTGACCAGGTCGAGGGACCTGTGGGCGGACGCGTCAGATGCGTTGGTGGCGCCATGGGGTCATTATCGCCTAATATACGCCTTACCTCCTCTGAAGCTTCTTCCTCGCCTGCTGCGCAGAGTGGAAGCCGAGGGGATACCAACAATCCTGATCTCTCCGGATTGGCCGCGCCGCCCCTGGTACGCAGACCTGGTGTGTCTGGTGGCAGACGTCCCTTGGCGTCTACCCCTGAGAGAAGACCTTCTGTCGCAGGGTCCTATCTTTCACCCTGCTTTATAGTCGTTGGCTTTAACGGCGTGGCTGTTGAGAACCAGGTGTTGAAGGACCGAGGTCTGTCGGGCTCGGTGATCTCTACCATGCTACGAGCACGGAAGTCCATTTCACAAAAGATTTACCATCGTACTTGGAAGGCCTACATCTCTGTGTGAGGAGATGAAATGGCACCCCGTACATACGTGATGTCCCGGATTCTGCTGTTCTTACAGCGTGGAGTGGATCAGGCTCTCGCCTTGAGTACGGTTAAGAGTCAGATTTCGGCTCTAGCTGTCTACTTTCAGTGACTCCTGGCGGCACACCCACTGGTGCGTACGTTTGTGCAGGGGGTCCGGCATGTGGCCCCCTCTTGTGCGTCCTTCACTGCCTTCATGGGACTTGAATTTAGTTATTTTGGTGCTTCAAGAAGCTCCGTTTGAGGATATTCGGAAGATTCCTTTGTTGACTCTGTCCCAGAAGGTGATTTTTCTGGTAGTAATTACCTCGGTCAGACGAGTATCTGAACTGGCGGCCTTGTCCTGCAAGGCCCCTCACCTAGTCATCCTTCGGCTTTTCACATTAATAAGGACATCGTTTTGCCATCCTTATGTCCTCGGCCGAAAAAACCCGAAGGAGGCCACTTTGCATTCCTTGGACGTGGTTCGGGCTCTACGGGTGTACTTGTCTGCTACGGCTCCGTTTCGGAAGTTGGACTCACTGTTCGTGTTGGTGACTGATCCTAAAAAAGGTCTGGCGGTCTCGTCGGCCACCATTTCTAGGTGGATCAGACAGGTCGTGCTCCAGGCCTATGCCCTAAAGGGACGGGCGCCTCCCTTTCAGGTTACGGCGCATTCGACCAGGGCGATTGGTGCCTCTTGGGCTTTCCGCCATCAAGCGTCTGTCTTACAGGTGTGTAAGGCGGCTACCTGGTCGTCAATCCACACCTTCTCAAAATTTTACAAGGTTGATGTGAGTGCATCTTCGGATGCCTCCTTTGGCCGCAAGGTTTTACAGGCGGCAGTTTAAGGTTGAAGTTCCTCCGTTGAGGAACTCTGGTTTGTTTGGGGTAAAACATGGTTTGCTGTGTTTTTTCCCACCCCTCGAAAAAATGTTGACACTGCTTGGGGACGTCCCTAAGGTCAATGCTGCTGTGTCCGTCCATGAACGGAAGAGAAAATAGGATTTTTGTACTCACCGTAAAATCCATTTCTCTGAGTTCATGGACGGACACAGCACCCACCCCTCCTTTGTTTGTACTGCTTGTTTACGAACTGGGGCTGGATGTTCCAGTGGGATGTACCCGGTGGACACGCCCCCTGGGAGGTGCTGTACTGAGAGAAGTGTTTTTAACACTTAAAGTGCTGTTTTTTCTGCCTAGTCTCTCCTGAAAGGAAAGGTATATAACCATAAGGTCAATGCTGCTGTGTCCATCCATGAACTCAGAGAAATGGATTTTAGGGTGAGTACAAAATATCCATTTTTTTTTAAACAATTTTTTTCTCAGTTTAGGCCGATACGTATTCTTCTACATATTTTTGGTAAAAAAAATCACAATAAGCGTATAGTGATTGGGTTGTGCAAAAGTTATAGGGTCTACCAAATAGGGGGTAGATTTATAGAATTTTATATATTTT